>NW_023603184.1:25294569-25894569 GCF_014898055.3 Talpa occidentalis | reverse complement strand
CCTATTCCATTTTGTCACTTTTATGTAAAACCTTGAGTGTTAAGCTAGGTGGGTTATTTTGCCTTTCTATACTCTAACCATAAATTAAAATACTTTCCCCAAATAAGAAACAAACTTGGTTTAACCCCTTTCATTGTCTTTTATAAAGTTTTTATGAACATTATGAACAAGGCATGTAGTTTCTGTTTACTTTGGAAAGTTATCTTTTATGCCTCCTAGATTTGGGAGGGTATTTGGCAGAGGGTCAAAGGAACTAACTACCCATTGGACCAATTAGCAGCTTAGCAGAATGCATCTTGATTATCTATGGTATAATAAATGTTGTAGCTTGGTTGTCCTGATATTCATAGGCAAGTTAGTAGAAAAGAGTGAACTGCCTTGAGAAAGTGAATTGTGAAGGTACAGGAATGAGCTTATTGCAAAATACATTGGGTTTAAATTTTAAATAAACTATTGATAATATTGTCAGTTTGGCAGGTCATATTGCATATTGTTATTGTTTACTTAATAAGTAATTTTAATGATTTCACTGAAATAATTTGTTAAATCCAAAGTTTCTTAAATTTTATTTATACTTTTGAAATTTTTTTTCAGATTTATTTATGCATACAAGAACTGGGATGTAGGCCAGAGGTGAGAGGGTGAGAGGATTTACCAGAGACAGAGAGGGGAGTAGAACAGGCAGATCTACTGAAATACACTGCTGAGGGGAGCAGTGGGCAAGACAGGAGAAATCTGCTGTGCCATGTGGGTTGCTCCCTGGCAGGCTGGGGATCGAACTTGCGCTGCAGTGGCTGGCGATAACTTGATAGTGCTGTCTTTAACCCTTGCGCCACGAGGGAGGCCCCACTTTTGAATTTTAAACTCTTAAGTATTAAAATGGTACTTTTTTAAACTCAGTGACCCAAAGAGAAAGACCTTACCAAGGGCATGGAATGAGTATTTGTTTTACAAGTACAGTGCTGTTAATGGAAATATAATAAGCCATGTGTAATTTAAAATTTTTCTAGTAGGTACATTAGGAAATATAAAAAGTAACACCTGAAATTAATTTTAATAATGCATTTTATTTGCATAAATATATAAAATATTTCTTTCAATATGTAACCAATATAAAATGATTGAGATATGTTATATTCTTTTTTTCATACTAAGTCTTTATGTGTGGGTTTATTTTACACTTACAGCACATCTCAATTTGTAATAGGTATGTTTCATTGTCTCCATAGACACATATGGCTAATGGTTACTGTATTTAACAGGGCAGTACTTACACCTTCATTGGTAGTGCCTAACTTCAAATTCTTGTGTATAAATCACTTTAAGCATTACTTATTTTAACCTTAGCATTCATTCATTTAACTAGGTTTTAATTTTGTCTCTTTATTTTCTTTTCTTTCTTTTTTAAAGAAGTGCTAACTATATACTAGGTACTTATTAAAAAATCCATTTTTTATTATTCAAACAGAACAACTATTTACATCTTCACTAATGGAGAATTGTCAATAGAGAGATGATGCAGTCATTCTAGACAGCAAGTGTAGAGTGGCATTCACAAAAAATAGGGCATGGTTCAACAGTGATCAGTCATTAGTTGAGTGGAGGATAGGGTGTGAGAAAGGAGGACTGAGAAATAAGTTTAAGAAAATAGTCTGGCCAGATAATAGTGGACCAGGCTAAGGAGTTTAGAGTGTTTATTTAGTATTGGTTAGTCATTGAGGACTGTGAGCTGTGTAATCATTAAAAGTATCAGTGTCGGGCCTCCCCTGGTGGCGCAGCGGTTGAGCGCTGGGCTGCGAGGCTGCCCGCAGCCTCTGCAGCGCCGGTTCATTCCCTGGCCGCTGGTGAGGGTCCCACCAAAAAAAAAAAAAAAAAGTATCAGTGTCATCTCTTTGTTTTTCTAAGCCTAAAATGTTGTAGTATCTTTTGGAAATTTCTTTTAATACAGAAAATTTAAAACACACAAAAATAGAATCATAGAACAAACTCCAACTTCAGCAATTCTCAGTATTATGCCAGTCTTGTTTTTGGAGGTTATCTTTGGCTTTGTATTTTTAGCTTTTTAGAGAAAAAAAGGGGATAGGCAGAAGAGCCAACTTTGGGGATAAGAAAGAAGAGTAACATTTATTTTGATTTGGAAAATGCTGAGTTTTAAATACTCAGCAGCATCTATGTCCAAATGCCATTCAGCAGGACATTGGTTAAATAAATCATGGTAAATCTGAACACTGGTAAAATTGAAATACTATATAGCTGTCAAGGAGAAATACTCTTTACCTTCATATTATAGTAGGTGAAAAGGTCAAGACAGACTAGTACAAATAAGTATGCAGTGTTTTTTCTGAAAAGGGTACGATATGAGTATACACGTGCACATACTCATTATCTTGTTATATTTCTTAAAGAGAATGGAAATCTTTAAGAAAATCAATAAAAAAAAATTTACCTGTGAGTAGAGAAATGAAATAGGGGTGACAGGGAAATGTTTCTAAATATACTTTATTGTGTAGATTTTACTTTAGAAGCAAGTAAATATTTTACACTCGCAAAACCCAATAAATCAAAATAAAATAAAAGCGAATCTTAAAAATCTAAAGCAACATTTACCCATTAGGATGACTACTGTAAAACAAACAGAAAATAACAAGTGTTATCCAAGCAGCAGCCTAGGTGTTTTTTAGTTTATAGGCCTCTGAGTGGTTTTGGTGGAGGCAGAGCCCATGGAAGAGCCATTTGGCAATGGCAGAACCCAAGATGCAGAAGGAAGAGGTTGAAATTAAAATAAGGGGAGTAGAAATTAGAGGATAAGAGGAGAGGGAGAACTAAATATAAAGTAGTAAGGAGAGAGATGTTGGGGGGAAGTCCCTCCCTCTGACAAGTGAATCATGTTCGGGATTAAAAAAAGGGGCCCACACCAGAACTGTAAATGAGTGGAAAGTAGAAATGGTGTAATTATGTTTTTCAAGCAAGACTTAACTGTTTTGTAACCTCTATCGTTATTTTAAAAAGAAGCAATGAATTGATGTAAATGTCTAAAAGTTAAATTAGAAATAAGTAATTGTACCTTATATGTCCCAGATTTCACAGAAATCTCCCTACTCCTCTTTATCTGGTACATGTTCGAAATTTGTCTTGATTTTTCCTTTAGTGACACTCTTATTCGCATTATATTTATGATTATGTTAGTAATGTTAAAGACAGTACAACTGAAGAGTCACATCGTTTATAAACTTTTGGATGTAATTTACTTTATCTTTAAATACTGATATATGGACTTTTAATCATAACACATTCTGTATTTATACTGAATGTTAAATTTTGCAATGTTGAATTTGCCTTTTAAAAATTGCATTTTATTGTTTTAATCCTTAACTTAGAAGTTAACAGCTTGCAAACATTTGCTATTCCGGGCTCCATATTTCTCAGCATTCTCTCAGGGTTTCTTTATCCCTTTCCACTAGCCTTATTTCTTGTCTGTTTGGTAAGTATATAAAATGAAATTGGGAGACTAGAAAAAAAGTTTTAAATAGAGTGATGAAGATTATGACAGTGTCCTGGTCCCACTATCCTTGTAAGCACAAATTCATTCGTTTTAAAAGATTTTATGTTAAAATATTATCAATTAGGTTCCTCCATAAAGAGGTGTTATAGTCAATTTAGTTAGTTCCCTGTCATGGGAATCATAGACTGGATTGTATATATAGGCTCTATTTTAGCCTTTCCTTCCTATTGTGTTTTGTAATTCCTATAGTCCAGGAGTATTGGTGAACATGATGAGTTAAGTCCCAGGGTTGAGAGTGGTGTTTTCAAGCATAGCAATTGGGAAAAAAAAAATGACACTTGAAGTTTGTTCTTAGGCTGCAGATTAATATTAACTATTGGATATAGTCATTAACTTTTATCACAAGTCTCTGTTTTAAGCTGGTCTCATTTTAGTTATGATTTGTTTTGAGAACATACTAGAATAAATGAATTCTTATTAGAGGTGTCATGCAGCGTATCCTCCCCACTCTCCTAAAATAAGTGAAGTTGTTGAGCTTTTCCTTAGCTGAGTATGTCCATGTAAATAAGATGGAAAAGTATACAAAATGCTAATGGGTTCTTACTATTTTCTAGTGTTCTGGACTTGGTGCCTCATTCTGCTACATGCTCTCCTATTTAGTTGGGAGGCCAGTTGTATACAAATACTTAACAGAGAAAGCAGTAAAATGGTCACAACAGGTAAACCCTATTTTTAAATTATTTAATGTAACTATTTGGCTAATTGGGAAGTCAATGTATATAGTCTCGCACATGAATTAACTGACTCAAGACTTGAAAATATTTTTGACCAAAATAAAATCAAGTGGTAGGTAAAAATGAATGTTAGTAGTTTCAGATACAAATCATTTGTGCCCATAACAGTAATTTTAGTTCTCCATTTTTAGTAAGTCCAATCAACAGAGAAGTTAAAGTTATCGACATAAAGGCATTCATATATTTAGGCACCTAAATACATGCTGTTGTATGTGGACTACTGGAAAACTTCTATCAGCCAATTCCTTTAGTACATTTCATAAGTGGGAAAAACTTTAGTTAGGATTTTGAAAAAAGTAGCAGTGATAAATTTAAGCACTATTACACAGAAAACTAATATAGTATTGCTAAGGAAATCCTAATTTTATAAAGAATCAGAAGAAACAGTTTTAAATCTTAGAGGAATTTTAGAGATCATCCTGCCTTACCCATTTGTTTTACAGATTAGGGAATTAAGAGGAATTAAGCACTTGACCCCAAATCAGTGTCATTTATTTGTGAATCAAGATCTAGAATCTCAGATCTCTAGATTTTTAGTGCTCTTCTCACTTTATCACATGTGTACTGAGTATTATAATTGTTTTACATAAAATTTTTTCTTTGGAATAATTGTTTTGTTATCTGTAATTGGTCTTATTTAAAGGAAATAATAGTTATCTGAAATTTTCCTTAATTGAAATCTGGGTTTATTGATGTGCTATATTAATCCTTTACATTATAGGAAATTAAAGGTGTTAAAAGTGTGGTTACTTGCTGTGTATCTTATTTCTAGTCATAAATTTAATTTTGCTGTATAGGGTTAAAATGCCATTGCTGAGCCATCATTATCTAAATTGATGAAGGACTATCTTTAGTAGTGTAATATAATCACAATTTTAAAAAGCTCATGTTATTTAACTCATAATGAGCATCTGATAAGTGGTTCATTGTTTCACGTTCCATTTTTAGTCATTTTGTTGGATTAAACTGAATTATTAAGGATGAGGATTTGAAATAAGGTATTTATATTAAGTCACTTACCAAGATTGGCCTCATCTTGATCCTTTTTTTCCCCACAGGTTGAACGTCATAGAGAACATCTCATTAACTACATTATATTTTTGAGGATAACACCATTTCTGCCTAATTGGTTTATTAATATTACATCTCCTGTTATAAATGTGCCACTGAAAGTTTTTTTTATTGGCACTTTTCTAGGTAAGGCTTTTGGTTCATGCTTGGAATGATTGTATACATATCTAATATGTAGCTGGGCTAGATTTCATGATTTTTGCAGGCCTGGCAGCACCGTATAGAACTCCTGGGCAGGGAGCCTGGCCTATATAAATAGATGCTCTGAAATGTTTGATGGATTGTATTGATATAAGTATTTTTGTGTTAATTCTTTTAAAGAATTAACAGGATATGTTTTTCCCCATTCATCTGCACATGGCAAGTTTATTGAGGAAAGGGGAAAAAAAGGAAAGAGAGATGCTTGCATAGACATAGGTGGGCAGTCTTAAAAAACAAGGACTGCCTAGATATTTTTTTTAAAGTCATACAGAATTAAGTAGTGATTTAAAACTCTATCCTCTCAGTGGAAAGAAAAAAAGTCAGTGTATCTTTCTTGAATAATTTTCTCTTTTGCCTTCCAATCGATACTGAAATATTGCACTTCAGTATCTTATTTTTCATTTTGTTGAAATCAACATTTACTATAGGCATTATCAAAAAGTATGAGGAAGCAAAGACCAACAAAAAGTTCTTGCCTACAAGGAGCTGACACTTAATTTTGAAATCAGTAGCTGACATAAAGATGATGTATATATTTTGTGAATTCTGATGGCTCTATAGTATGAGTATCATGCTTTTCTTTCAAATTTATGTTGAATTGTTTGGATGCCAACGAAATGACAATATTCATGTATTGAGTGTGTAGTTCAAGTTAATGCTTGTGAGACTAGAACTCTAAAAAGAATAATTTTATTTTGCTACTTTTATTTTTACTTTGTATTGCTATGTAAAAAAATTCTTTTACAAACTTAAAGTCTTAAGTAGAAATAATTTGGGTTTTATAAAATGTTATACTAATGGACTCATAGGAGAGAATTTTTATTCCTCATCTTTTTAAATGCCTAGAGAGTTAATTAACTTCAGATTTGGCTAATGTAGTTTTTTCAGATTGTTCTGGATTTTAGTAAAATTTGATCAGCCCACACATACTCTTGTATAAATTGCTCTTTTTGCTTATATTTTAATTATTACCTATTTCTGAATATATCCTGTCACTTCATTTTAAGTTAATTCTATCAAGGGTAAATGACAGTTAATTCAGTCTTACTTTTGAACATGTAGATTATTTCCAGGTTTTTATTATTGCTTTGAACACCCTTGTAACTAAATCTTTGCTCAGATACATTATTTTCTAAGGTTGAAGTTACTGGATCAGAGCTTTTTTTTTTTAAAGACTGATGATAAATATTATAAAATTATTTTCTGGAAACTTTTCTTGCGTTTTCTAACTTATTTTCCTTAAGAATTGATTATAAAAATTGAATTCTTTATATAATAAATTTGAGGGGGTTTAAGTTATATTAAAATGTTCCAAAATAGAATTGCTATATTCTTACAAGATACTTTATACACAGAGAACATTTTATGTTTTAAAAACAATGACTTTTGCTGAATATTGTTTCATTTTTTATTTTAGGTGTTGCACCTCCTTCTTTTGTAGCAATTAAGGCAGGAACAACACTCTACCAGCTTACAACAGCAGGGGAAGCTGTTTCCTGGAACTCAGTATTTGTCCTAATGATTTTGGCTCTTCTTTCTATTCTGCCAGCCATCTTCCAGAAAAAGCTAAAGCAGAAATTTGAGTGAAAAATCATCTGGATTTTAGTTTTCCTCTAAATAACATCACCATTATCATCTCAGGATTGGCAGTTTTATGTGTTAAAATCACCTCTTCAGTAATTGAAACAAGGAATTTGTAAAACAAAATTACCTACCAGACAGTTAAAATAATGCATTTAAGTGACAAGAGAGAGAAGAAAGTAAAAATGGAAATTGATATACTGTGGAAAGTACTGTGAAAGTACTATCAGTAGTTATGATAAATGTCTTTTAAATACTATTCCAAAGGTAGCTGTAGATAATTAGTGGCAACATAGCAGGAAATTCTTGACCTAAGCTGATTCATTTAATGTATTTCATGAACTGGCTATACCTACTTAGCCTGGACTTGTAAATTTGATATTTTTTTGTTTAACCCTTACTAAAAACTAAAGTAGATATATGAAAGTAAAAGACTCTAGATTTTTTTAAAAATAGCATTGCAGTCCTGGCTAATGTTAGCCTTTTTTCATAGCATAAACTTGAAAACAAAAGCTCAGACGAGATTACACCTTCCTCTTTTTACCTTAGAGGTAGTGGATTTGTTTAAAAGTTACAACTTAGTTGGCATTGAATTTGGAAAGGATGTAAGTTATATCTGTTTCTGTATTTTATTTGTTTTTTTTTCCATTCTGAATTAGCATGGATTTGTCTGAAATTTAAAATTCTGACCAGTCTATTTTCATCTTTTTTCTAGTTTTTGCAATAGTTCTGTGCATATACGAAATGGCAATTACAAGATATTTGGTGTTGATAATTTATATTCAGATAATATTTTGTTACACATTTCCCCTTTACTATCTCAAAAGGGGATCAAGAAAGTAAAATTCAAAGTATGCTGTTGTTAGATGTTAGATTATATTATATTTTGAAACAGAAGCATAACACTTTTGGTGGGTAAAGTTTATTTGTTTCAATGACTTTAAAATTTACCTCACTTATTTGTTTGGTCATTAAAGTATGTACTATGTAATTATTCTTTATATGCATGATACTCTTATAAGAACTCCTTGTTTCATTTCTGTTGATGGCTTTTTTGTTTGAGGCTGCTTTTGATTAACACAGTTTCTCAGTTTAGTGTTTTTATAACACTAAGTTAAATTAACTTTTCACATGGTAACTACTATATTTAAATAGTCCTGGAGAAAATAGACAGCTTTGCTACTTGCTTAATGGTACACTCTTCCTTGATTTTAGGACATAGCTGATCTAAAGTAAAATACTCTGTCAGTTTTGTTTTCACCCAAGACTGTTATGTTGAAAAGTACTTCAGCTGTGGGAAAAATCCTTGTATGTTTTTATTGTGGAGGTATGATCATCCTCAAAGCCTGTTTCTACTGCATAATGTGGACTGATTCATTATTTTTTCTATCACAGTATTAACAAATGGATTTATTGTAAATACAAAGGAAATATATTGATTAATACACTATTCTTATGTCATCTGGTCTTTTGCGTGAAATTATTTATTGTTATTTGTAATAAGGTTTTCTTCCTTTCTCATTGACCATTGAATGATAAAGCTTTTGTTACTTTTACACATGAACTTAAGATACAGCCTTTTGGACAACGTTCATTAAATATTGCTGTTTAAAATGTAACTGAGTACATTTTTATCAGACTTTTAAAAATAAAGATGAGAGCTGGGACTCGGGAGAAGCCTTACTGTTTACTCCAGTGTGTATGTATTCTTTTCCTATCCTTGTCGTTGATTCTTTCTCTTAGTTCATTTTTTTTCCCCTCTGTTAGAAAATTGTATCTGCCACTTAAGGTAGAAAATTGTATCTGCCACTTAATGTAGGGTATGGTTTTTTTTACTCAAGAATATATCCAGTGTTTCCAGATCCCTCATCATTGACTGTTCAGAAAGAACCTTTCACCAATCTATACTTGAATTGTAGTTGGTTTCTTATATTCACAGATTCACAGACTTAGCCTAATGCAAGATGTAAACTCAAGCTTCAGCCACATCTTGAAGACAGTTTGACAGTAAGAACCACAGGAAAGCAAGTATGTGTAGTGGGGAGAAAAGCAGGCTCACTCTAAGTAAGATTGTTCCCTTTTTAGTTAATGGGCTCTTTGTGGTGCTGTATTACATTCAGTGTAATATTTCTAAGGCACTTAATAAATGCAATCTAAAATGTAATAAGAATAAATTGTACTGAAAAACTTAAATGTACTACTTGGGATTTATTTCATGGATGTATTAGTATTAAAAAACTTTATTGAGTAAAAATATATTCTCTGGGAATTGTGATACACCTTTTCACCTCTAAGTATAAAGAAATCTTTAAAAGCCTTTAATTTTTATAGTTGGCTTTTAAGACTCCTAAAGCAATTTTTAAAATTCTAGAAATAGGTAAACATCTAAGTTTCTAATACATATAATGATTTTTCTATAAAGGAATTCTTTCAAAGTTCTCTTTGGCTTTTTGAAAATGAACAGAATAAATCAATAGGGCTGATGTATAAATGAACATTCAGTGATTGTAATTTATACATTTAGAAGGTGGGTCTTATTACAGATTCAATATTCTGATTATTAATGTTTTTCGTCCTAACCTGGGAAAATTTGCTAGACTGGGTGACTTGGGTTATTATAACTACATACATATAATATATGGACTACTTGAGAAAATATTACTTTCTATTTGCTTACTTTGCTAGTAATACAGAGTAGGATAAAACAGGAATTGTATAGGAGTTTTGAAATACTTGTTATGAAAAACTAAAACCATAATTCAAGTCTTCTGATGACCACCATGTATTACCAGAGACTGCACTGTAAGAATAGGAGGTTGGGAAACCTTATTGAACTAAATTAACGTTTTTTAGGGACCTTAATCTAAGGTTCAGTATTATTCCGAATCTGGAGCTGTGCCAAGTGGGCACCCTTGGAATGATAACTGCTAGAGTGCTGGAGAGTAGACAGTGATCCAGTGTTAGCCAAAATAGTTCTAGGGTACTACTTCATGGACTGCAGGGAGTTTTGAAAACTGCTTTGAGATAAATATTATAATAACATCACAGAAGCTGAGGGGATGGGGCAGGGATACTCTGTTCAAATCTGTATATTTAAAAAAAAAATTTTTTTTTCAAGATTTATGCATACAAGAACTGGGGTGTAGGCCAGAGGTGCTGGGGGTGAGAGTATTCACCGGAAACAGAGTGGGAAACAGAACTGGTGGATCTATTGAAATACACTTCTGTGGGGAGCAGTAGGCGAGACAGGAGAGGTATGATGTGCCATGTGGATTATCTCCCTAGATGGGGATCAACCTCATGTTGGCAGTGACTGGCAATAGCTTGAGAGTGCTGTGTATTTAACCCCTGCACCACCAGGGGGGGCCCAAGTCTGTATATTTTAGATAGAAAACTGAATCATTTTAGCATCGTCTCAACTTTTTAGACTGAGTCTATAAGAATCTTCATCATGAAATAATGGTCTGGAAGATAAAGATTTCTCCAGCATTAACTAACACTTCCCTAAGGAAATGGATTCTTTCTTGAAAAGCTGTCGGAGCTCAAGTCTGACATGAATGTGTAGATTCAAGACCTCTACCTTAATTTCACTTTTGGAATAGGATTCCCTGGTTTGTAAACCAGCAATCTGGGCAATCTGGGACTTGGCTTTTTGGGCTGTTTTTTTTTTTTAATATATATATTCAAAGGGGCAGGTTTTAGAAAAAGGACAGGATGTAAAGGATGCTTGCACAGACATAAGCAGGCGGAAAGAGCTGCCCCTGAAAGGGACAGCTTTTTTAAAAGACAAGCCTGTATAGTCACAGGCAGCAGCCTTGGGAGGAGAGCGACCTCTGCTGCTTTGCAAAGAGAAGGTTGGTGAAGAGAAACACCTGCACACTTACAGGCGGGCAAGAGAGCTGCTGCCTGAGCCTTTTTTTTTTTAAGGTTTATTTTATTTATGCATACAAGAACAGGTTTTACGCCAGATGTGCAGGGGTGGGAGGGTGAGAGGATCCGCCAAAGACAGATTGGGGAGCAGAACAGGCAGATCTACTGAAATACACTGCTGAGGGGAGCAGTGGGAGAGACAGGAGAGAGGTCTGCTGCGCCATGTGGGTTAGCTCCCTGGCAGGGGATTGAACTCATGCTGCAGTGGCTGGCATAGCTTGATAGTGCTGAGACTTTAACCCCTGTGCCACCAGGGAGGCCTGCACTTGGTTTTTGAATTGGTATTAGAGCAGCATTCAAGATTTGTGTTGTCCTAACTAAACCATTGCATGCTTTGAAAACTGGTTACACATTTATTTCTGGATGTATCCGAGAGAGAAAAAGAGAGAGTTTTAACATTTGAATTGGTAGTCTGAGTAAAGCAGATGGTCTTCCCCAATGTGAGTGGGACTCATTCAAGATGTCAAGAGCCTGAATAGAACAAACATAGAGGAAGATTGATTCACTCTGCCTTAATGTTGAGCTATGACATTGATCTTCTATCCTTGGCACTTCTGGTTCTCAGGCCTTCAGACTTGCATTGGAATCTATACCATTGACTCTCAGACTTTTGAATTATATACCACACAGTAGAATATGGAACTTCTCCATACACACATGCACACACCATACAAGGTATTTGGTACTATGGATAGTTGTTAGATTTTATATGTAGCGCTTCTGACTATATAAAGGAAGGAAAAGCAATCTACCTTTATGTAAGTTTTAGGGAAATTTGCATCAGGTCATGTGATGCATTTTGGAACATCACACCTAACTGGATTCAAACACTACAAGAACTGACTCTACCAAAGTCCCGAGAGGCTCTTAGATCACCTTTCTTAGGTATCTAACTTGGGTAGAAGAGAAGCAACATGAGAAACTGGTTATCTCCATATAACAATTCTAACCAGTCTATTTGGGAAGGGAGGCATCAGTTCAGACCTTGAGGAGCTAGAATTGAGTTTAGACGCACAATGAATAGGGTTCTAGGTGATAGAAATGTTTTTGGTCAAATTCTGCCTAAAGCAAGCCCTGAGCATCAATTTGCATCAGCTGTGAATGTGTGGGAAGACTTGGTCACAAATAAAACAACTCTTTCAGGCCTTAGTGTATATGGGGAAGATTCTGAAGAAAAGGGCTGCTTGAGTGGATGGGTTGTTGGAGTGAGGGGATGCATAGGTGGGGCAGAAACACTAGTGTGTTTGTTTTTGTTGTGAATCTGGGCATTTGGGGCAGACTGCACTGGTGACCTGGTACTCCATAAAATGAGGTTATGGTTGGTCAGGGTTCACTGCAACCATAAAAGCTTAAATTACCTAGTAAGATTGTAAACTATCTTGGCCTGTTGACTTCCCTTCCAAAATCAATACGAGAGACACAGTGGGAGCAAGAGGGAAGCATGGATCTAAGAAACGAGCAACATACCATGAGAACCCCCCTGGAGAATGAAAATAGTTAACTATGTATGTGTAATTGCCAGCTTGCTTGCTTTCTATAACTAGTAGCTATAGTCATGATACAGGACTGGAGGACACTGAGACAATAAGTTGAAATTTTGAAAGTCTGGTTTTCTTCTTTCTATATTAATAATAGCCTAGACTCCCTGGATTAATTGGATAACAACAGGATAGTGTGAAAGCCCTACTGGGATGAAGACTTGATGAATATGAGTGCCAACAACCCTCAATAGTCACTTCTCCCTCTCTGCCCCCTTATATCAAGTCTCATAAATTTAGAGCACTATCTCCTATATTAGGGTTCCTTTCTAAGTATTTATGCTTAAATTCCTGAACCAAGGAATGACCCAATAAAGTTGCAGTCAGGATACCAAGGAATCAACAATATAATAACTTCTAAAACTAATAACTGATTTCAGCAAGGTTGCATTTCTATATACTAGTATTAAACAAATGAAATAAAAAGACTATATTTCCACTCATAATCACGGAAAATAAAATGAATAAATCTAACAAAACACGTAGAACTTGTATGCTGAAAATTATTCAATGCTGATGAAAGAAATCAAGGAGAAACAATACTATCTTCATGGATGGATGACTCCCCATTTTAAACATGTCAGTTCTCCCCAGATTGAACATAGATATAATGTAATTTTCATCAATATCCCAGGAAGATACTTTGGAGATATAGACAAGAATTCTTTAAAATTTATATGGAAAGGCAAAGTAGAATGGGTAAAGCAATCTAAGAAGAGTAGAATAATGGGTGAAGAATTGCTTTTTCAGATTCATTATACAGCTGCATAAAGAGTGTGAGTTGGCAGAAAGATAAAAAATTTATTTTAAGGAGGGGAACAGAGAACCCAGAAAAAGACCCACACAAATAACTGTACCCAACTGATTTTGACAGATGCAAAAGCAATTCAATGGAGGAAAGATCTTTTTTTTTTTTAAAGATTTATTTATGCATACAAGAGCTGGGGTGCAGGCCAGAGATGCAGCGGGTGAGAGGATTCACCAGAGACAGTGGGAACAGAACAGGCAGATTGACCAAAGTACACTGCTGAGGGGAGCAGTGGGCTAGACAGGAGAGGTCTGCTGTGCCATGTGGGTTGCTCCCTGGCAGGCTGGGGATCGAACTTGTGCTGCAGAGGCTGCGAATTGCTTTTTAGTGTGGTGCTTAACCCCTTGTGCCACCAGGGAGGCCCGGAAAGATCAACTTTTAAACAAATAATGATGGAGCAAATGGACATCCTTAGGTAAAAAATTAACCTCTACCTAAACCTCAAACATTATATAAAAATTTACTATATGTATAAAAAGCATAAATGTAGGGCCTCCCTAGTGGCTCAGAGGTTAAGTTTCAGTGTTACAAGCTATCACCCGACACTGCAGCCTGAGTTCAATCGCAGCCAGACAGCTAACCCGCGTGGTGCAGCAGACCACTCCTGTCTTGCCCACTGCTCCCCTCAGCAGTGTATTTCAGTAGATCTGACTGTTCTCTCCACTGTCTCTGGTGAATCCTCTTACCTCCTGCACCTCTGGCCTACACCCCAGTTCTTGTATACATAAATAATTTTTTTTTTCCAAAAAAGCATGAATGTAAAACTAACTTAGATAAAAGCAAAAGAAAATCTTTGGTATCTGGAATCAGGCAAATAGTACTTAAGATTGATACCAGAAGCATGATCCATAAAAGGACAGACTGATAAATTGTGCTTAGAAATTAAGAATGTTTGCAAAGGATCTTGTTAAGAGGATGACAAGATAAGCTACAGAATAAAAGAAAGTATTTACAAACCACAGGACTGGTATCTAGGACACGCAAAGTACCCTCAAAATGCAACAGTAAAAACACTTCAATTAGAAAATGGATGAATAGGGCCTCTCTGGTGATGCGGATGTTAAAGACAGCACTATCAAGCTGTCGCCAGTCACTGCAGCACAAGTTCAATCCCCAGCCTGCCAGGGAGCAACCCACATGGTGCAGCAGACCTCTCCTGTCTCGCCCGCTGCTCCCCTCAGCACTGTGTTTCGGTAGATCTACCTGTTCTGCTCCCCACTCTGGTGAATCCTCTCACCACCACCACCCCCCCCCACCGCACCTCTGGCCTGTACCCCAGCTCTTGTATGCATGAATAAATAAATCTTAAAAAAAAAGAAAATGGGTAAATGATACAGACATTTCACCAAAGAGAACATATAGATGACAAATATATGAACAGATGTTCAACATCATTTAACATTAGAGAAATGCAAATCAAAGCCACAAATTAGAGATATCTTTAGACATTGATCTATATGACTAAATAAAAAACAGTGACATCACTGAATATTGGCAAGGATGTAGAAAAACTGGATCATTCATTCATGCATTGCCAGTGGGAATGTTAAATAGTACAACCTGTCTGGAAAAGTCTGGAAGTTTTTTTTTTAATTTATGCATACAAGAGTTGGGGTGCAGACCAGAAGTAGTGAGAGGATTCACAAGGGACAGAGTGGGGAGCAGAACAGGCAGATTGACTGAAATACACTCCTGAGGGGAGCAATGGTGCTGGAGAGGTCTGTTGCACCATGTGGGTAGCTCCCTGGCCAGCTGCGGATGGAACTCAAGCTGCAGAGGCTGCAGAGTGCTTCATAGTGCTGAGACTTAACCGCTTGTGCCAACAGGGTGGCCCCTGGAAGCTTCTTTAAAAAAAAAAACAAAACACATGCAACTACTATATGACTCAACAATTACACTTCTCATTTATCCAGAAACAAAAACTATATTTACACAAAAACATGCATATGAATGTTCATAGCAGTTATCACAGTCTTAATAGTCCTAAGCTAGGAACAACCCAGATGATCTTCAATAGGTGGGTGATTAAACTGTGGTACATTTTCACCATTAAATACTGCTCAGCAGTAGAAAATGAATGAACACATGATTCATACAACAAGCTAGCTGAGTCTCCAGAGAATTGCACTGAGTGAGAAAAGTCAATGATAAAGGATTATACGCTGTATGATTCATTTTTTAAAAAGATTTATTTTTATGCATACAAGAACTGGGGTGTAGGCCAGAGGTGTGGGGGGTGAGATGATTCACCAGAGACAGAGTGGGGAGCAGAACAGGCAGATTAACTGAAATACACTGCTGAGGAGGCAGTAGGCGAGTTAGGAGAGGTCTGCTTTGCCATGTGGGTCACCTCCCTCGCCGGCTGGCAATAGCTTGACTCATGCCTCACTGGCTGGCGATAGCTTGATAGCATTGAGACTTTAGGGGTGCAGGGTAATTTCATTTGCATCATCACAATTTGATGAGCCAGCTATCAAATAGCCGCAAGTTACTTGTTTCCCAGAATGACTGCAAAAGATGAGGTCTAGAACTTCTGAACATGCCAGCAAGGAATTGATGCAAACTGGAAATGAAGAATTTGGTATCCACTTCAAAGAGATCACTTCAGTAACTGTGTGTGGACTATCTTTATGAATGATTACTGTCTTCTGAATACTTTGATGACATCTGATTACATCTCATGCAAATACGTCATCTGAAAACCCTTAAAACTTGACATCTAAAAATGTTCTTCACTGACTGCCCTCAGAATTCCTAACTGGATTTTTTTAAAGATTTATTTATTTATGCATACAAGAACTGGGGTACAGGCCAGAGGTGTGTGTGTGGGGGGGGTTGAGACAATTCACCAGAGACAGTGGGGGAACAGAACAGGCAGATTAACTGAAATACACTGCTGAGGGGAGCAGTGGCCGAGTCAGGAGAGGTCTGCTGCACCAAGTGGGTCACCTCCCTAGCTGGGGATCCAACTTGTGCTGCAGTGGCTGAGGATAGCTTCATAGTGCTGCATCCTAACCCCTTGCATCATCAGGGAGGCCCCCCCAACTGGATTTTTGATCTGCTTTGCTCCTTGTTTTTCTTTTGTTTCCACAAAAATGCCTCTTATTGTGTGCATGACACAAGTTTAATATAGGGACCCATCCACAAGAAATTGCCTCCAGAAATTGGACACAACTATTTAATTGCGCTAATCTAATCTTAGCACTGAGAGATTGGCTCTATGAAATAATCAAGCAACTCAACTTCTGTGGAATTTCATGAGAAGTTCCGAAAGCAGAACAAAAATCTGCCAACGCAAAATAAGTGTTTCTGGGAAAAGGTTGATTTCACGGGAGGAGCTCTGAAGGTTGGATAGAGGTTGCTTTTGAAAAAGACATTTATTTGTAAACTTCTCTCTGTAAGGGTGTTCCTTCACTGTTCTGGAAGACCTAATCTTACTATTTTTTTCAGTGGAGATGGTGAAACTAAAACTGTCATACCATTGTTTACTGGCCTTCCTTGGTAAACTCCCTAACTGACCTTCCCCTTACTTCTCCCCAACCTCCCTTGTCTTAGCAAAACTATTTAAGATGTCCTCTGAAACCATGTGGTGAGTTACACAGCTTTACTGCGGCTCTTCCATGTGTACTGAAGGTATACATACTATTATTCAACTTCATTTTGACTTCTCTAATAGACTCACTTCACTTATAAACAAAAATGCAAAAAATCTAACATAATTTATCTAATTCCAGCTCTTATACTTAAAAAAACCACATCAAGAATAAGTAGAATTTGGGCCTCCCCCGTGGCGCAGCGGTTGAGCGCTGGGTTGCAAAGCTGCCCGCAGCCTCTACAGCACCGGTTTGATCCCGGCTGCTCCCCGGCCACCCGAGGAGGGTCCCACATGGTGCGCAGACCTCTCCTGCTGCCCGCTGCTCCCCTCAGCAGTGTACTTCGGTCCTTCTGCCTGCTCTGCTCCCTGCTCTGGCTCTGGTGAATTCTCTCACCCACCCGCGCTTCTGACTGTACCCAGTGCTTGTATAAATAAATGAATAAATCTTTAAAAAAAAAAAAATAAGTAGAATTTATCCCCAGGCTATAGGAATGGTTCAACATCAGTAGAATTTATCGGTGTAACTGACCACATTAAAAGGAGAAAAATCATATTAGTATCTCCATAGATGGAGAAATACTTCTGATAATGTTCAACACCCATCTATAATAAAAGTTGTAACAAGTCAATAATAGACAGTAACTTATTTAATTTGATAAATAGGTCACCAAAACCCTGCAACATAAGTCATTTTTTTATTATTATTTAAATTTTATTTTTATATTCACCTTACAATTACAACCCCCTTTTTTTGACCCCAATCCCTCCTTTCCCTGCCCCCCAACCCCCATAGAGTGTCTCTGGTTCATAGTTGTTTGTTGATTTTGGTATTTTCTTTCTTATAGTTATTCTTTTTCCTGGTCCCTTATTTAAGTTTTCTAGATTCCTGCTATGAGTGAGACCATCCGGTATTTTTCTTTTTCTTTCTGGCTTATTTCGCTGAGCAGAGCAGCTCCTTCCAGCTGCATCCATGTTGCTGCAAATTGCATGTGTTAATCTTTTTTTTTTTTCCTTTAAGGTGTTTATCTTTTTTGAATGCTGAGTAATATTCCATGGTGTATATGTACCACATCTTCTTGAGCCAGTCATCTATTTTTGGGCATTTGGGTTGTTTCCAAAGCTTAGCTATTGTAAATAGTGCTGTTATAAACATAGGGGTGCAGGTGCCCTGTTGAATTAATGTTTCTCTGTCCTTTGGGTAAATATCTAGGAGTGGAATTGCTGGATCATATGGAAGCTCTATGTTTAGTAGGTCAAGAAATCTCCACACAGCTCTCCATAGTGGTTGGACCAGTTTGCACTCCCACCAAAAGTGCAGGAGAGTTCCTTTTTCTCCACAACCTCGCCAATATTTGCAACATAAGTCATTTTTTTTTTTTTTTTAAATAGAGGCATGTTTTATTTATTTATTTGTTTGTTTGTTTGTTTTGTTTATACATGCACTGGGTACAGTCAGAAGCGCGGGAGGGTGAGAGAATTCACCAGAGCCAGAGCGGGGAGCAGAGCAGGCAGAAGGACCGAGGTACACTGCTGAGGGGAGCAGCGGGCGGCAGGAGAGGTCTGCGCACCATGTGGGACCCTCCTCCGGTGGCCAGGGAGCAGCCGGGGATCGAACCGGCGCCGCAGAGGGCGCGGGCAGATTCGCAACCCAGCGCTCAACCGCTGCGCCACCGGGGAGGCCCAGTCATTTTTTTTTTTAAGAGTGGAGAGCAGAGCAGGCAGAAGGACCGAAGTACACTGCTGAGGGGAGCAGCAGGTGGCAGGAGAGGTCTGCGCGCCATGCGGGACCCTCCTCCAGTGGCTGGGGAGCAGCCGGGGATCGAACCTGCGCTGCAGAGGCTGTGGGCAGCTTCGCAGCCCAGCGCTCAACTGCTGCGCCACAGGGGAGTCCCCATAAGTCATTCTTAATGGAAAACTAGATACATTTTCTTTAAGGTTGAGAACATCATAAAGATTCTGCTATTGCTGCTAAGGTTTGATATGGTGCTGGAGGTCTTGATCAATGTTCTAAGGAAAGAGAAAGAAATATTAGGTGTAAAGTGGAAGGAAAAGATAAAACTTATTATTTGCAGTTGATAGATATAATCATAAAATAATAAAAAAATAGCAAAATAGGGCCTCCCTTGTGGCACAAGGAGTTAAGTCTCAGCACTATGAAGCTATCAGCAGCCACTGCATCATGAGTTCTATCCCCGGCCAGGGAGCTGACACACATTGCACAGCAGACCTCTCCTGTCTTGCCCGCTGCTCCCCTCAGTGGTGTATTTCAGTACATCCACCTGTTCTGTTCCCCACTCTGTCTCTAGTGAATCCTCTCACTGCCCCCTCCCCATCCCGCCCCACCACACCTCTGGCCTACACCCCAGCTCTTGTATGCATAAATAAATCATTAAAAGTTCAAAAATACATAAAATAAAAAAAAGCAAAATAAAGCAAGTTAGAACTAAAGGGAGGCTTTAGCATGTTTGCTGAACATAAAGGACCACACTTTTTTTTTTTTGAAGATTTATTTATTTATGCATACAAGCACTGGGTACAGTCAGAAGTGTGGGAGGGTGAGAGAATTCACCAGAGCCAGAGTGGGGAGCAGAACAGGCAGAAGGACCGAAGTACACTGCTGAGAGGAGCAGCTGTCCGCAGGAGAGGTCTGCGTGCCATGTGGGACCCTCACCCAGCGGGCGGGGATCGAACCAAAGCTGCAGAGGCTGCAGGCAGCTTCGCAGCCCCAGCACTCAACCGCTGCACCACCAGGGGAGGCCCAAGAACCACACTTTTAACAGGATCTGCCATCTTGAAAAATAATCTTTGGAATTTTACCCTTATACCATAAGGTGACCTCTTCCATGAGGAAATCTTCTGTAGATGTAAAGACATAAATTTTCAATATCTTTAAATTTATTGACTCCTCTGCCTCATAGCTAACCAGGTACTCTTTGAGGTTAGGACCTTGCTGCTGAGAGGGAAGGTTGATGAGGTTCAGAGGGGTAAAGCAACTAGAAGTCTCCAGGAGCTGGAAGGGGCTGCTGGAATGACAGAGGGTGGTCAGAGATGTGCAACTTTAGGATTGCAGTTTTTGGTGTCTGGTGCTCTTCAATGTAGTGGTGAATGGATGGATATTAAACTTTATGTTTTTTTTGAAAGATTTATTTTAATTATTTATTTATGCATGCATACATACAAGAACTGAAGTATAGACCAGAGGTGGGGGGAGGGAGGGGCTGGGATTGAGAGGATTCACCATAGACAGAATGGGGAGCAGAATAGGCAAATCTACTGAAATACACTGCTGAGGGGAGTGCGAGATACAGGAGAGGTCTGCTGAGCCATGTGGGTTAGCTCCCTGCCTGGGGATCAAACTCAGGCCACAGTGGCTTGTGATAGCTTGATAGCTCTGAGACTTTAACCCCTGCACCGCCAGAGAAGCCCTGGATCTGAAGCTTTATAAGAAGGTCCTGAGCAGAGTGGAGCCCAATGTCTTCAACTTTCTGCTTTGAAAAAAAAAAAAAAAAGAAGAAGGGCTTTTGAAAAGTTCTGAACATGACTTCTGAAACCTGAGTGAGATAGTCATGACAGGGATCAAAGTAGTAAAAGAAACTATTCCAGTGTTTTTGTTTGTTTTAAGTAAAGAAAGGGTTAAATGAATAAATACACCTTTACAGGTTGTATATTGTAGCTTTAAAAATTGACCAGATGTTTTACTTTAGTTTTATTTAGTTTATTAGGGGTACATTCCATTAGAATGTGTGACATTTTAGATTTGGTTTTAAGCAACTATATTCCAGATATAAGCAGAAAATACTTAACATAGGGAATTTTAGGTGTTTACAAATGAAAATTGGAGGGCCAGTCTTTAGACTAAGCATCCAAAAAGGACTCCTAGCAATTTCCAAATCTGGCAGTAGTTGTATTCAAGAACTTACACTATAGTTGATCTAGGGATCAGAAGGACAGGAATTAAACCTCCACAGCAGTTGTTGCTGCTTCGTAGAGGCCTGAAGAATAAGCCTGATATTTTTGTTACTTCAATGCCATCATATTGTCCTCAAGGCTGGAGATGAACCACCTGCATCTCTATAATGCTACATGCCCCGAGACCACAGAAGCAGGAAAATGGCCTCTTTCTCTCTGCCAATCAAATTTCTTGCAAGTGCAACAAATTTATTCACATTACAGATTTCTCTTCCAACTCCTTGGAATGTTCATTTCTTTGTAAGGAGAGACTAGACAGGGAAAGGCAGGCAATGCTAAAATAGGCTACTAAGATAAGAATGGAGGCAATGCCAAGGTCATCTTCACAGGGAGGAGCACAGGGGCTGTTAGAGTAAGCTGATTTCTTAACTGTTATCTGGAAGCCTAGAGCTCCACTCTTGGATGCATGAGGTGCCTCGAGCTTCAGTCATCCCCACTGCACAGGTACACTAGCGCCTTCTGGTAGTGACCATTAGTATCTTGCTGGATGTAGGAGTAGAGGGTCTTGAAGTAGTTTTTCTTGAATTCAGACCTGAATTTCAACATGTTCACTGGGGGAGACCAGGATTCTAATCAGAACCTTATTGCAAGGTGCCTTTCCTTCAAGGCATTCTACAGTTGGCTAGCAAATATATTGGGGCTTGTTCTTAATACATTGGACCAATTTCAGGAAAACATTTTCCAGGTGTCCTTTGACCTCCTTTCTGATGTTCTCCTCCATGTCATAAGGGTTGTAGCTCTTGCACTTTTCGAATACTTCCTGGAGTTGACACACGTTCCAATCAGTCATGATACTGATCCACTTGGGGACATCAGTTCCTTTTCTCTTCACTCCAGCATCATAGAGATCCTGGGCTTCTAGGTCAATCAATTCATAATCAATGACAGAGCCCTCCTCTGCCCTGCTACCCTTTGCAAAGGTAACCATCAGCTTGTGGGAGTCACAAGAAATGTCGAAATAATGTTCTTCTCCAAATCTGTCTTGTACATATCCTTGAAGGTCCTTGTTTGTCCTCTACCAAATGATCTTGATGAGGGACTCCTCATCCGTTCCCAGTCTCTTCATGGAGACTTTCAGCTCCAAAGCATCATACTGAGCAAGTGTTTTCTAGAGACCTCAAATCACCATCTCCAGGTGGCGAAACTAGGCTAACTTGAATGCTGAAGCAAGTTCCTGTTTGGTTTTTCTCTGGTAGGTGAAGGCAATATCCTGTCTTTATAATGAACAAACAAACACTTTGACTGACCCATATGCACTTGGTGTAATGTGATGACCCTCCAAGCTGAGCTTGCACAGAATTTCATAAACAGCTGGGTAGATGCAGAGAGCTGTGAAAGTCTCTTGATCAGGTCATTTTTTGGCTTGTTATAGTGTTTTTATCTTCTATTTAATGAATTGTTTAAGAAAAAAATAAATTATTAGCTTGAATTTTTTGTCCATCTTTGTATTATGCAGTGCTGGTTTTAAATGCAAATATAATAACATTTAACTTGCTTATGAACTCAACAAAATTATACAATTCTGCTTTGAAGGTCCCATATGCCCTTGTATTTCATTCTTAGAAGAACAGTGAAAATGTTGCAAATAAGTAACTCAACTCTCTGATTTCACTTCTTGATGTGCACATATTCTACCAGCATTCTTTACCTTGAACTTAGTGATTAGTCAGGAAGAACTGAAAGGAAAGGAACTACAGGTTTCCCTGTTATTCCCTTTCCTTTTATGACATTATTTTTAGCAAGTGATTGGTTA
Organism: Talpa occidentalis; assembly: GCF_014898055.3. NCBI lineage: Eukaryota > Metazoa > Chordata > Mammalia > Eulipotyphla > Talpidae > Talpa > Talpa occidentalis. Next base: position 25,871,827 of record NW_023603184.1, on the reverse strand, counting down.
CTATAGGGAAATCACCTAAATAAGAATGTGATAGGGTTCCTTAGCCATTTGCCTTCTTTCTTCATTAAAATCATTTTTTAAAAAAAGATTTATTTATTTGTGCATACAAGTACTGGGATACAGGTCAGAGGTGCGGGGTGGGGGTGAGAGGATTCACCAGAGACAGAGTGGGGAGCAGAACAGACAGATTGAGTGAAATACACTGCTGAGGGATGTGGCCGGTGAGACAGGAGAGGTCTGCTGCGTTGTGTGGGTCAGCTTCCTGGCCTGCTGGGGATTGAACTCGTGCTGCAGAGGCTGCGGATAATTTCACAGTACTGTGCTTAACCCCTTACACCACCAGGGAAGCCCTTTCTTCATTAGAATCATATTCTGGGTTGACTGGAAAGCATTTGTCAGGATTTTCAGCACGTCGGCATATACTTTTGTATTCATAACATGCTTAACTGAGTCTCGCTGAACTACCAAGCAATACAGGTCTACCAGAATTCTTGCTCTGAAGGGGACTAATGCAGCAAGGAACAGCTGTCATGCATATTGCGCATATAAATCTGCCCATGTGCATGTTCCTTTGTCCCATCAGACTTAACAAGACACAAGTTCAAAAATTAAGAATTTAATATGGCAGCAGTAGGGCATTAAACCAAGTGTATGGCCCTTCTGAGTACAGAGCCCTGTGTATGGGTGGAACACCCATGAAGCTGGCCCTGGATATAACAAGTAGATAGTAATGGATATTGAATGTCAACTACCATATACAGTGTAGGACACTTGTGAACAGATGCATTAGGATGACTGAAGCAGTGGAACAGAAAGAAACCATGTATATGAGAGATAATCGATGTTGACTTCCTAGTTCTTCAAGACCCACTTACACTTCCTCTGTCCCTGTTTACCAGCACTGAATTGTGCAATATGAAGAAAACGAGCTCTTTTTTTTCTTTAAAGATGTATTTATTTATGCATACAAGAACTGGGGTACAGGCCAGAGGTGGGGTGGGTGAGAGGATTCACCAGAGACAGAGTGGGGAGCAGAACAGGCAGCTCTACTGAAATACACCACTGAGGGGAGCAGCAGGCGAGACAAGGGAGGTCTGCTGTGCCATGTGGGTCACCTCCCTGGCTGGGGATCAAACTCATGCTGCAGTGGCGGCGGATAGTTTCATAGGTTGTGTCTTAACCCCTTGAGCCACCAGGGAGGCCCCCAAATGAGCTCTTTTGTTAGTTCATATTGTACTTTTTGGTGACTAGAAAAAGGTACCTCTTTCTTAAGATATTTTGGTGCCATCTGTTGGAAAACTCTCATAATAACTATATAAATAGTGACAACAATGAAAGGTATCTATGTATTGGGCAATGCTCATTTGGTATAAATGTGAATGGCAGCTGTGCCTATCACCCCCAAGGTTTCAGGGGGCCAGAGGCACAGGTTTTGATAACTTACAACTTGAACTTAAGCAAACTTAGTGGACAGAAGGTAGGAGTTAAGGCAGCTCAGTCACACCCCTGAATCCTAGTATCAGAAGCCATCAGATGAGATTTAAAACCAGAAGCAACTCACTTTATATTGCCTTGCCCCTTGAAGCCCCTGAAGATTGTTGTTGTGGGGACTTTTGGTCAGTTCCACCATTTCAAAGTCTACTGGAAGGAATGATATTTTTATATAAGAGAAGTCCACACAGGTCAACAAAAATATCCTTCTTTTGCTTTTTACTGAAATTATATTAATTCTTTGTGGTCCACATATCTTGTGCTAATTAAAAGTCTGAAAATCAGAGCAATGCATCTTTTATTAACAGAAAAAAAAAGAGAAAATTGATTATAAAAGCAATTTGTGTCAGAGATGTCTTTCTAATCATAATGTCCCTGAGATGGAAAAATGATTAAGGGACTCTTAACAATGCAGCTATCTGAAACCCTGCTCACGGCCAGGCCTTTCTTTGTGGATGGAGAAAGCAAAACATTTGAGAAAGTGCAGAAGCTGCCTGAGGTCACATCACTTGAGTACAGCAGCTCCTCAAATAATGTCACTTGCTTCAACATTATTTGGTTACAACGGGGATGAGAAAATACCAATTCCAGATAATAGTGAAAAAAACCATGTTATTTGAGAAACTGTTTTCTTTCTTTTTTTTTTTTTAAAGATTTATTTATTTATGCAAACAAGAACTGGGGTACAGGCCAGAGGTGTGGGGGGTGAGAGGATTCACCAGAAACAGAGTGGGGAACAGAACAGGCAGACTGACTGAAATACATCGCTGAGGGGAGCAGTGGGCGAGTCAGGAGAGGTCTGCTGCACCATGTGGGTTGCTCCCTGGCCAGGGATTGAGCTCATGCTGCAGTGGCTGCAGACAGCTTCATTGGTTGCATCTTAATCCCTTGGGCCACCAGGGAGGCCCACAAACTGTTTTCCTTCTGTGTCATTTGGCTTAAAGTCACAGTTTTCAAGAACCTATTGACAATGTTCAGTGAGGACTTAATGTGAATGACAGTTAGGGTTCTGACTCAGGTTTCTTGGCCCCTGAGGCAGACTCCTTTTCCCCCAGAAATAGATAACTACTTTTTCCCCCTTCTCTTCTTTTTCTTCTTGAAATCTCATTAAACTTTTCAGACCAAAAAAGTCATTAACATTTGCTAAAAGGTTACTGAATATTATAAATATATCCAGCATTTGATAACAAGCATTAATAATTTGTATGAATGCTTTATACTTACTAGTGACCCAGTAACATCTCTTCTTTCCCACAGAGTACGTGAAATTCAACAACAGGGCATTTCCTTACGTACGGATAAAGACGAAGTGTTACCCAATTAGAATCTAGGACCAATGGTCTGACCTTTAGAAATTCAGTTTATTTTGATTACAGTTAATTCTTCTTTTCTTTTTTTTTTTTTAAAGATTTATTTATTTATTTATACAAGCACTGGGTACAGTCAGAAGCACGGGAGGGTGAGAGAATTCACCAGAGCCAGAGCGGGGAGCAGAGCAGGCAGAAGGACCGAAGTACACTGCTGAGGGGAGCAGCGGGTGGCAGGAGAGGTCTGCAGCCATGTGGGACCCTCCTCTGGTGGCCGGGGAGCAGCCGGGGATCGAACCGGCACTGCAGAGGCTGCGGGCAGCTTCGCAACCCAGCGCTCAACCGCTGCGTCACCGGGGAGGCCCTACAGTTAATTCTTGATAAGTTAAAAAGTTCTGTGCTGTTTGAATTCTTTCAGATTTGTTATTATAAATGGATTATGAAATGAATCATTTCAGTAATTAAATGTCATTCATTTTCCTCCATGTAATAATTCTTGTATGTTTTTCTCTGTCATACCAAAAGCAGATTGATATAATCTAGAAAATTGATAGGATGACTTTGTATGACAACAGGAAAAATATAACAAAATATTCAATTATCAATGCATAGATTTTTTTTACATTTTTTAAAATTAAAATTTATAAAAAGTAAAACTCACTGTTTCAGCGTATAGTTCTATAAGTTTTGACAAACGTTAACAATTGTGTAGCTACTACCACAATCAAAATACAAAACAATTCCATCACCCCCTCCCTCCAAAATATCTTTGGGACTTTAGCCATAGTTAAATATAACTTTCATTTGGGAGCTGATCCAAGGGCCTTTCACTTCCCCTCACTAGACAATCTGGACTTTCCCAAGAAACTCTTGGCCCCTGAGTTGATGGGAACAGCAAGGACACTGTGTTCACAGTCTACAGGAGAGGGCAAGTTTGCAGGCACATATAAGGTCATTCACTCAGACCCTCAAAAAGCTCTCAATCTACGGGGACAGAAATCAACAGTGATTCACTCCTGGCTTTACCTCTCATTATCTGGTGTATGTGCTCTGCCCTATCTCTTTAGCTACACAACACACAATACTTATACAAAATTCACACATATAATTTTTTATACATGCAAGTGTATAGATAGGCATTAATACCTATTTAAGTGCATACATATACAGATCACCCCAATACAAATGCTCATGCACTACTTTTGGGAGATTTGCATCACTTGTGGGCATTATTGGCAATTTGCAACTCTTGTTGCTCAGTTTCACACTTCCCTATGCCATGAGGCATCAGATGTTGCTTGACTGGTGCTTCTTTGTTGCTAGGGGTGATGGTGACTGAAAGGTGATGTCTTTTACATAGATGGATCATTGTGCAGAGAAAACTGGCTTCCAGAGCTACAAGTGAGTATGTCACTCCATTCCTGGTTGTATTTATGTTTCTAGTCTTAAGGAAGCCTGCATCATGAAGTTTACATCTTTTTGTATGACCAGTGGATTCATTTCAGGTTGCATATGGTGAACTTTTCATTGAGTGCTGAAGAGGAAGGGTTTGAGTATCTTTGGTTTCATCAGCTGATGTTTCTTGAATGCTATACTGTGAACTGGGGAGGGGCTGGTTCTGCTTGGGTGGAGTCAGGTTGCTAGTCTCACTGGTGGAAGTCTCCTACTAGCACAGGAACACCTCAGAGGTACTGCAGATTTGCTTCCAGACTACCAAATAAAACAGCAATAAAGTGGGCTGCACAATTTTTTAAAATCTCCCACTGCATATAAAAATTACATTTACACTTTACTGTAGTCTGTTAAGTGTTCAATAGCATTATGTCTAAGAAAGTACATATGCTAATTACACTTTATTGCTTAAAAATATTAACTATTGGGCCTCCCCTGGTAGCACAGAGGTTGAGCGCTGGGCAGCGAAGCTGCCCGCAGCCTCTGCAGCACCGGTTTGATCCCCAGCCGCCAGGGAGGGTCCCACATGGCGCGCAGACCTCTCCTGCCGCCTTCTCCCCTCAGCAGTGTATTCCGTCACTCTGCCTGTTCTGTTCCCCACTCTGGCTCTGGTGAATTCTCTCACCCTCCCATGCTTCCTGACTGTACCCAGTGCTTGTATAAATAAATAAGTAAATCTTAAAAAAAATATATTAACTATTATCTGAGCCTTCAGTAAGTCATAATTTTTGGCTGGTGGAGCATCTTCTCTTCATGGTGATGGCTGCTGACTGATTAGGATAGTGGTTGGGGTAGCTGGAAAATTTCTTAAAATAAGACAATAAAGTTTACTACATCAGTGGACTCTTTCACAAAAGATTTCTCTACTGTTAGATAGTGTTTTATCTACAGTTTGAACTTCTTTCAATTTTAAAGTAAATCCTCTCAAAACCTGGGGCTTCCCTGTTGGTGCAAGTGGTTAAGACGCAACCTGTGAAACTATCCACAGCCACTACAGCACGAGTTCGAGCCCCAGCCAGGGAGCTACCCACATGGCATAGCAGACCTCTTCTGCCTTGCCCACTGCTCCCCTCAGAAGTGTATTTCAATATATCTGCCTGTTCTGCTCCCTACTCTGTCTCTGGTGAATTCTTTCACCCCCCACACCTCTGGCCTGTACCCCAGTTCTTGTATGTATAAATAAAGAAATCTTAAAAAAATCCTCTCAATACCTGTCACTACTTTATCAGCTAGTTTATATAATATTCTTAATACTTTATTGTCATTTTAACAATATTCCCATAATCTTCAATAGGGGTAGATTCCATTTCAATAGTAGATTCCCTTTCTTTAAGAACCAATTTCTCATCAAGTTTGAGCATGAGATTACAGCAATTTAATCACTTTCAACTCCATTTTTCCTTGCATTTCTTTTGCTAATTTTACATCTGCAGTTAGTGACACCACTGGAGTCTTGAATCCCTGAAAGTCATCCATGAGGGTTGGAATCAATGTCATATGAACTCTTATTAATGTTGATATTTTTACTTCCTCTCATGAAGCATGAAAGTTTTTAGTAGTATCTGGAATGGTGAATCTTTTTCTGGAGGTTTTCAATTGACTTTGCTGAGATTTATCAGAGGAATAACTATGTATGGCAGTTATATCCTTATGAAACAAATTTCTTAAGTAATAGGACTTCAAAATCAGGTGTATTGTCAACAAGCAGTCACATTTCAAAAGGAATTTTTTTGAGCTGTGGGTCTAAATCCTGGGCTTAATATATTCAATAAACCGTGTTGTAAACACTTGTATTATCACCCAGATTTTATTGTTCCATTTTAGAGCATAGGCAGAGAGTAGAATTAACATAATTCTGAAGGACCCTAGGACTTTCAGAATGGTAAATATGTATTGGCTTCAACTTAAAGCCACAAGCTTCATTAACCCCTGACGAGAGTCAGCCTGTCCCTGTGAAGCCTTGAAACTAGATATTGACTTCTCTGTACTTCTAGAAGGCATTTTCCAGTCAAAGACTGTTTCACGTACATTGAAAATCTGTTATTTAGTATAGCCACCTCCATCAGTTGTCTTAACTAAATCTTCTGGATCACTTGCTGCAACTTCTACCTCAGCACTTGCTTCTTTATCTTGCATTTTTATGTTAGAGAAATTTCCTTACATCTTATGATCCAATTTTTATAATACAGAGGTTTCCTTAAATCTCATGTACTAAACTCTGCTGGCTTCCTTTTTCTCTGCAGTTTCCTTTCCTCGCTCAGCTTTCATAGAATTGAAGAGAGTTAGGGACTAGCTCTGGATTAAATTTAATGCAAAACATAAAATTTGGGGCCTTCCCTGGTGGCGCAGGCTCTTGAGCGCCGTGCTGTGAAGCTGTCCACAGCCTCTGCAGTGCCGGTTTGATCCCGGCTGGCCAGCTGGCGAGGGTCCCACGTGGCGCAGCAGACCTCTCCTGTCTCGCCCGCTGCTCCCCTCGGCAGCGTATTTCGTCAGTCTGCCTGTTCTGTTTCCCACTCTGTCTCTGGTGAATCCTCTCACCCTCCTGCACATCTGGTTTGTACCCTGGTTCTTGTATAAAATAAAAATAAATAAATCTTTTTAAAAAACCATAAAATTTGTCATCTTAACTATATGTACAGTTCAATGGCATTGAATACATTCATAATATGTAACAATTATCACCATCCATTTCCAGATCTGTTATCACCTTGCAAAACGGAATCTCATGTAAGTGGACTCATAATTATATGTGTCTGGCTTATTTCATTTAGCATAATGTTCTTAAGATTCTTCCATGTTGTGGCATATGCCAAAATTTCTTTCCTTTTTAAGGCCAAATAATATTCCTTTATATATATATGTATATGCATAATACATTTGGCTTATCCATTTCATTCATCAATGAACACTATGGTTGTTTCCATGTTTTAGTTATTACATATACAGTTTTGCTCCTTGCTTTTTATATTACAATACATCTTGGATATTTTCTTTGTATCAGTACATGAGTCTCCTTTTTTTTTTAATCTTTTTTCCCTTGTTTTATTTTACAGATGCATTCTTTTTCTTTTCTTTTTTTTTTTTTTTTAAAGATTTATTTATTTATACAAGCACTGGGTACAGTCAGAAGCATGGGAGGGTGAGAGAATTCACCAGAGCCAGAGCGGGGAGCAGAGCAGGCAGAAGGACCGAAGGACACTGCTGAGGGGAGTAGCGGGCGGCAGGAGAGGTCTGCGCGCCATGTGGGACCCTCCTCAGGTGGCCGGGGAGCAGCCGGGGATCAAACCGGCGCTGCAGAGGCTGCGGGCAGCTTTGCAACCCAGCGCTCAACCGCTGCGCCACCAGGGAGCCCCAGATGCATTCTTTTTCAATGTTTGCACAGACTATAAATTCTTTAACCTGTCCCTTATATTTAGTTCATTTCCCAACTGAACTAATTTTTAAAATTTTTTGCTTTTACTTACAACACTGCACTGCAAATATAATTTTTTCAGTTAGTTTTGAGCCAAGATATACTAATGACCTCATTCCAGCTTTCAAAGAAGGGTTTGGCTCTGCTCTTAGAGATTTATTTATTTATTTATACAAGAACCAGCGTACAGGCCAGATGTGCGGGAGGGTGAGAGGATTCACCAGAGACAGAGCGGGCAACAAAACAGGCAGACTGACGAAATACACTGCTGAGGGGAGCAGCGGGTGCGGCAGGAGAGGTCTGCGTGCCATGTGGGACCCTCTCCGCTGGGCAGTTGGGATCAAAATGGTGCTGCAGAGGCTGCGGACAGCTTCACAGTGCAGAGCTCCACTGCCTGTGCCACCAGGGGAGGCACTGGCTCTGCTCTTAGGCTAATTTAATATGAACATATCCTCTCCCCCTTTTACTTTGATGCTGTTTTTGCAAGGTACAGCTTGCAAGGTATAGCCTTTTTGTTCTATTCCTCCAGGGCAGAACCAATACAAAGGCAAGTAATCTGGTATTCCTTCAAACTGGTATTTTTAAAATATTTGTTGAGGGGCCTCCCTAGTCGTGCAAAGGGTTAAGTCTTAGCACTCTCAAGCTATCACCAGCCACTGCAACATGAGTTTGATCCCTGGCCAGGGAGCTAACCCACGTGGTGCAGCAGACCTTTCCTGTCCCGCCTGCTGCTCCTCTCAGCAGTGTATTTTAGTAGATGTGCCTGTTCTTTTTCTTTTTTTAAAAGATTTATTTATTTATGCATACCAAAACTGGGGTACAGGCCAGAGGTGTGGGGGTTGAGAAGGGAACAGAACTTGTGCTGCAGTAGCTGCGGATAGATTCATAGGTTGTGTCTTAACCTCTTGCGCCACAGGGAGGCCCTAAATGAGCCTGTTCTGCTCCCCACTCTGTCTCTGGTGAATCCTCTCACCCTCGACCCCTGCACCTCTGGCCTATACTCCAGTTCTTATAGGCATAAATAAATAAAAAGAAATCTTTTAAAAAAATTTACTGAATATATATAAAGCAAAATGAAAGAAACCGACTTTTTAATGCAATTGTACATTTTTTCTTCACATTAAAAATAAGGAATTTATTATATGTATTATATATATCATTATGTTTTATACAATATGAATGTTTTTACTTCCTGAAACTTCTATCATTGATACCATTATCTAGCAATACTCATTAAGGATAGAAGTATCATGTAAGATACAGTTACAAGTATTTTTCAAAACATGTTTAATGATTTTCTGGATTTCATATAGCTGCAGTGTTTTATACTTTCTTTTTTTAAAAAAAAAAAAAGATTTATTTATTTATTTATACAAGCACTGGGTACAGTCAGAAGCACGGGAGGGTGAGAGAATTCACCAGAGCCAGAGCGGGGAGCAGAGCAGGCAGAAGGACCAAAGTACACTGCTAAGGGGAGCAGCGGGCAGCAGGAGAGGTCTGCGCGCCATGTGGGACCCTCCTCCGGTGGCTAGGGAGGAGCCGGGGATCAAACCTGCGCTGCAGAGGCTGCGGGCAGCTTCGCAACCCAGCGCTCAACCGCTTCGCCACTGGGGAGGCCCATGTTTTATATTTTCAATAGCTTTTTCTTTCTTCAGTTTCCTTTTACAATTTTCTGAAAAAATAACTTGAAAAGATTTGAGCATTAGAAAGAACTGTGCTATGTTTTATTTATTGTTAAACTTTTCAGAACCAATAGGATTTTCTAGTGGATATAATGTGGAGTGTGTATTTGTTTATGCGTGTGTGAAAGGGAGAGGGAGGGGAAGAGAAAGAGGAAGAGAGAAATCAAGAATGAATAATGTTTTTTTCATGAGCTGAAAGAATGTGGTTGCCAGTTACTGAGCTGGGAAAAGAATGTGGAAGAGGTACCGTTATGGGGGTAAGTCAAAAGTTTGATTTGGACTATGCTAACTTTGAGATGTCTTACACCTCCAAATTGAGATGGTAAGAAGCCAATTGGATATACAAATCTTAAGGTCAGGGACATATTCTAGGTAGAGGTAATAAATGTAAACTACTTAAAACATTGCCTTGCACATGCCCTTTCCTGGAATTATCTTCCCTCAGATGTTCACTTGCTTTTTCTTAATGTTCTTCAAAACTCTGCAGTGACTTTTTGTCATTTTATTCAGAGACAAAGGAAAAGTCTTTTTCCATGATCTACCTCCTCACCCTCTACTTTGGTGATAGTAATGCTAGCTGCTGTACCCACAGTACCAGTGGCTTAACACAATTGAAGTCTTAACACAGTCCAGCATAGGTATTGTCAACTGGAGTCGTTGTTTCATGTGCTTTATTCAGAGATAGAGGCTCTTTCTGTCTCCTCTTTTGCCATTCCTTAGAACTTCAGAATCCTCTACTTCTAGATGGTGAAAGGTGAAATAGAGGGGGACAAGCCTCACTTACTTCTCAAATGCTATAATTTTTCAGTGACTTACATAACCTCTTACACATACATTGTATTGGTGAGAACTAGTCACTAGGCCATATCTGCTTGCAAAGGGACTGGGAAATATCCCTAACTAGACAGTTGCTACCTAGGGATAACTTCATGTACTGGGACGGGGAAACAAGGTTTTTTTTTTTTTTTGTGATCTGCTAGTCAACTCCACCACATCTTCTACCATCTTCTCCTCTCTACCCAACTCCAATGTTCTACAGCTACCCTCCTCTTTTTTAAAATTATGCTAAAACCCCACAAAACTTACCATTTTAACCATTTTTTGAGTGTACCATTTAGTGGCATTAATCCTATTTACATTGGATAGTGGGTTACATTACCATTATCCTAAATGAGAGTCCTGGTCTCATTTCCCCATGAATACTACAGGCACACTCCTGGCTTATGCCTTTTCCTGGAATTAGCTTCCCTTAGATGTTTACTTGCTCTCTTTTATTCCTTCATGCTGAAATGGGTGCCCTCTTAAGAGTAATATTATGTCTCAGGTATTTTGAATTTCTTTTTATTATTTCATTTAAAAATTAATTTGTGATTCTTTGAAGCAATTTTGGGAAGGGTAAATAAGCATGATTATTCTCATTCCAGAGAGGTTAATTCTCCCTCTCTCATTAAAGTGAATTACTGGTTGCCAGATTTGTACCAGTTTATCTGTCACTCTTTTTTGCACATGGTGCTTGAAACATCTTTTTTAACCTGAGAAATTCCTATTAATCCTTTGGAATTTTGGTCAGATGATACCTCCTTTTCAAGACCGGCAGCTTCCACACCGCCCCCCCAAACCACCAGTGGAACCATACTCCTTCTGCTCTTTGTAACTAGTAACTATTTAGTTCTCCCAGCTCTATACTGTCCCCTGTTCCCAGCATATAGGATAGCCTGGGGGCATTTCCCTGAATAGTGCTTTGTGAAGCTAACTTCTCTACTTCTCTTCTACCAGTTCAGGCAGGTTAGATATGGGGAGGAGCAGGTGCCATGGTTCCAAGTGACATCCTTGGCTGTGACTTCTCGGCCACCCTCCCCAAGGGAACCAGTACTTGAGAGAAGTACACAGGAGAGAACTCAGGAGGGAGTCCACAGTCAGTCCTTGGGGAGGTGAGCTACCTTCCAGTGTACTTTGTAGCAGCCTGCCAGAACAAATCTTGAGTATACTTCTTGCTGGAAGAAGAATAATAACAATCTCTAACAGTTCCCAGCCACTATTCTGACCACTTCATCTGTGTGTGTATTATCTTATGTATTCATCTCGAGAGTAACTTGCTCCCATATGTACAAATATACAAAGATTCATTTATTTTTAACTTCTTAAATTGTACTTCTTCCAGCCTAACAGCTGTTGAGCAACATTTCATTCCTAATTCTTCTGGCCTCTAATCCCTAGGCCCTTGGTCTTGTATTGCTACCCATTGCAAGGACCAACTTGGCTGGGACCTATAGAATTTTTAACATAGGAGAGAGGGTATGTTTCTATTTTATCACCTACAGGACCTCCTTGAGTTCCAGTGAAGGCAGTATGCCCCTATCATGAGCTGGCATCAAGGAAGGACCAATCCTATTCCAGATCTCCAGCTGTTAGCAATTCAGTTGCCATCCAGGATGGATCCCTTTCCATTGACTGTGCAGTCCTCCAGAATCAAGACTTGATGCCCTTGAGACTGCTGTACCTGGCTTGGTGAACATCAATAGGCCCTCTGGACTCTGGAGTCAACAACAAGCTCTATGGACTCCATCTCTCCTCCAAAGTGACACAGCACATTGGTGCTGCCTCTACATCCTATCACCTAGCCACCAACAAGCCATGCTGATCTGCCAGACCACTCTTCATCATTTCCCCCTATTTTTCTCTAGCCCATATAATAGAAAGGGGGGACCTGTGGGTTCCTATGACTAGCTATTAGCTGGCCACTCATGGGCAACTGTGACATATTTGCTATCATAAATCACAGCAGAGAATTCCTTGACTACTTACAGAGCATAGCCCGTAGCATGAGGCAGGTCTGGGGATGCTTAGGCTGCTGTTGACCTAATTATGTGACTATTTCCATGGTGGTCTTGAGATAACTCTGCCTGTGATAACATCATACTTTGCTGACGCAAATGTCTATTGACGTAAGGTCATGATGTCCCCTTCCCTGTCCCTGTTAAAACTTTGTCCCCCATTCCTATCCCACCCTCTGGACTTTATTCCTCATACCATCGTCACAAGATCAGCTTTTACTAGTCTGTATGCTTTCAATAAATGGCACAAGAACTCAAGTAGCAGAGTCTCACCTTGCAAACCTGCTCCAGGACTGCTGTGTCCTTCATCCTGTTCCCCTGCAAAGTGGCAACAAAGTTCCTATTGCAACATATTCACAAAAAATCTTGATTGCTGGCACCTAGAGATTGCCCAAGGTCACATAGCAAACGACAAAGTCAAGATTCAAATATGAGTATTCTGTTTGTATAATCCGTGCTAGTAACCACTATACAGATTGCCTTCGTATCTCCATTTTTCTATCCAGTCTCTGTGGGAAACCAAATGGGCAGACCAAGACAAGGACCTGGAGAAAAATACCTCTTCTTTTCATCCCCCACTTCTCTCAGGAGGATAGGCTCAGGGATGGACTGAGAATTCTCATAAACAGAAGGGGAGCGGGAAAGTGGCAGGGAAGTCTGGAGTCTCCAGGAAAGAAAAGGGGACAGACAATTTGGTGGGTGGGAAAAGGCTTAGCTGGAGTGGGCCAGGGAGCTGACCACGACCTTAGTCCAGGCTTCATCTCTCTAAGACTCAATGCTGGGGAAAACCCTGAGCCGAAGGCATTCCGAGCCTCAGTTTCCCCATTTGTAAATACAGGACCTGCTCCTCTATCTCCACCCTCCGCTCCACCAGGGATCGTGCTGGGCACCGGCGCGGGGCGCGTGGCAGGGAGGGGGCGCTCTCTGAGATCTAGGCTGAACACCCGCAGATCTGAGGGGGGGTCTGTCACCTTCGGCGTTTAGTCCTGCGACCCTTCCTACTCCTACCACAGGGCCGGGCTGAGGAAGGGACGCCCGACCTCCAGTCAGAGCGGCGGTGGGGGGTGGGGCAGGGCTCAGGCCGCGGTTTTGCGGGTGCGCCAGCCCCTCCCGCCCCCCCCGCGGCCCTCCCCAAGGGAGTCGCAGCCCCGGGGACGGTGGCGGCTGCGGGCGACGAGACCGTGGCGGCCCCGCCGCGGGGACCGCCCGGGAGTCCGCCGCCCGCGGGGCGAGGAGCATCACGTCATCCTTTCCGCGCGGCGCCCGCCCCTCCCCGCGACGCCTGCGCAGGCGCGGCGGGGGGGGCCGGGGGCTCCGCGGCGCTCTCCGCCCTCCCCCAGGCGCCCTCGGCCGCGGCGCTCTCGGCTGGCGGCGGCGGCTCGGGGCGGAGGAAGGCGACCAGGATGCGGCGCGGGGCGGCCCGGTGCCCCCCTGCCCAGTCACGGCAGCCGCGGCGGCCGCGGGGACCGGGCCAGGGCCGGGGGCGGCGGCCCGAGCCGCGGTAGCGGCGGCGGCGGCGGGAGGGGCGGCCTGAGGCGGGCGGGCGCCCGGGTGCGGGGGCTCCGCGCTCCGCACGGCCCGGCCCGGCCCGGCTCGGCCCCGGCGGGCGCCATGAGCGGCGGCGGCGGCGGAGGGGGCTCGGCGCCCAGTCGCTTCGCCGACTACTTTGTCATCTGCGGGCTGGACACCGAGACCGGGCTGGAGCCGGACGAGCTGTCGGGTGAGTGCGCGCCGAGCCCGGGGCTGCCCCGACCGCGCAGCGCTCGGGGACCCCCCTCTCCCCCGGGAGCCGCCTCGCCCGCTTTGTCCCCCGAGCCCGGCGGGGGTCGTCGGAAGGACCCGGGGCGGGTGCGCGGGGTCGCCGCGGTGGCGGGAGGCGGGGGTTGGGGGGCGTCGGGCTGGAGGGGGAAGCGGGTGAAGGACGCTGTGTCTGTGCTTGGGGGCGCGGAGAGGGAGGGGTGTACCCCGTCTGGTGACGGTTGAGTGACTTAGGATAAAATAAAGGGAGCTCGCCCTGCAACTCCGTTAAGGGGGCAGAAGGCTTCCCAGGTCCTAGGGAAAGTAAGTTCCACTCCGACTAGGAAAAAAAAAAATAAAAGGCAAAACAAAAGCTTGGTGAGTTTATTCGGCCCCTTCCCAAGGCGCCTGGGCTAACAGTTCCTCAGACGTTCTAACCCAGCCCTAGGCTGGGCCTCCGGGTGGATGGGACAGTGAAGTGACCAAGGGTAGGATGAGAACTCTCCCCCTGTAGTTTAGAAAGGGCTTGTGCCCTGGGGCCTTATCTTTTTGTTTTTTGAACGAATTTGCCTTTTATTTGAGGCCGGGGTCTTTGTGAATAAAAGGGTAGCAACTTAGTTGCAGAGTTTGGGTGGCGTTGTGATGGTGCCTCTCAAGGCATCTTTCAAAGGGGAGGTTTTTTGGGAAGTGCAGATGGGGCTGGGATAAGATTTGACAGTAAATGCACAAGAGTGTCAGAATTGAAAACTCCGGTGAATTCCACTGCATCGTCATTGGAACTGTGGATTGCAACATTTTCGAAAAAGTTTTTGTCTGTGGAGTGTCCAGTTTGCTGGTTTCTTGTGGGTGGAGGATTGTTGTGTCACCCTGACTTGGTGAGGGATACAACTTCCAGTTTTCTGTCTTAATGTATCCACTGTAAAGTTTTTCTACTGCTGACAGGTTTAAATTTTTTTCTTTCTCAGCAGCTTTTCTTATGAAAAAAAAAAAAAATAGGTGCATACTTAAAATGATAAAAGTGGACTGTCTTTCCAAAAAGGGTAAATTTATGACTTTTAACAAGGTCATAATATGTATTTTCTTAAATTAAAATATACAAAGCAATAATACAATTTAATTCTCACTTTTTTTGGGGGTAGCTTTAGTTTCAAATTCTCTTGTAGGTCTTCAAATTTTTACAATACAGATGTGAATTTTTCATCTATATTTCATATTTTTTAAGTGTGAATTTGTGGTGTTGTTGGAATTCAGTTAAAGGCATTGGAGCTGGAAGTTCCCTTAGAGAGGAAAATGAAGTTGGGTAAGGAGTATAGCGCCTGCTTCCTAGTGTTAATTCCCTGACTTTTTGTCCAGTGCTCTTTTCATGACACTAAACTGTGTTTCATTGCCTACTTGGATCTCTAGAAAAACACCAGCATGTTGAGAAAGACTAAAAATAACACAGTTCTCCCTAGTAAATGGAACTTTCAAGGTGGTGGAATATGCTGTGCTTTTGTGTGTCAGTTTAACTATATAGAAACTTGATTTTAGAAAACAGAACAGTTTCCAAATGATAAAGTATAGAAGCTGGGAAGTGATTTGTTAGTGACAGCATTGGTTTTGTCCTTAAACATTCCCACTATTGACTATTTTGATGACTGGGAGCAAATTAGATACTCTGCTGGGGTCCTCATCTATAAAAAAGAGAATGTAAATAAAAAACTCATCAAGTACACCCTCAAAAATGTTAATTATCTTTTAGTGAATATCTGTTAATTATCTGGCTTTTAAGCAAGCTAAAATTATATCCTTCTGAAAGCTTATTGGGAGAATAAAGAAAGGGGGATGAGTTGTATTTAAAAGGGGGGTATTTTTCTCTTTTTAAATGTGGTTGCAGTAGTGGAATGCCAAGACCATTTATTCAGTAGGTCGCCTTTGTTAGAATAGGCACTGATTGAAGGATTTCTTTTTTCCTTCATTTCATTTCTGGTGGGTTGGTAGGGAAATCTGGATTACCCAGAGGGAATCTTCGAATAAAACAAAACAGAACAAGTAGCTTTATAAGGGTCAGCCTTTACTCTCCAGGGCACATTTTCTCTCCTTAGCCTGCCTTATAGCTCCCAAACTGATGATGTCATGGTAAGTGAAACTACAGGAAACTGTGAATTGCACCCAGATTCTCTAGGGAGGTAATGTGGATTCTATTCTCTTCGAGCAAATGAAGTTAATGTATACCTCAGGCAGCTTTTATATTTTTAAGAAGTCAATCCAGAACAAGCAAGTTAAAGATCGTCAGTGTTCCCTCTGGTTTTATGGAGAAGGGTTAAGATTCATTTTTCTCTGCAGTATTCAGCATAGAGCTTGCTGTGTTGATTATGCTCTTTGATCATTGGATTTTATAGGAGTCTTTTCCTTTCTTGGAAACTTAAGCATTTAGGCAAGTTATGTAGTTTTTTGTTGTGTAAGAAACAGAAAAATGTTGCTTTCTGGTTATTTGAGGAAGTACTTTGTGTTGGAAGGAAAGGAAGATAATCTGTGAGTGAAGCATAAGTCTAGCTGACTTTTGGAAATGGTATCTGCTTAATAGCTGATTGATTTTGTCAGTTAGATAAGGAAATCTGGAAGAATTACTCCTGCTTTACTTTCTCCATTATTGCTGGTTAAGTGGTGGCTGGAGGCGGGACAGATGGTAGTAAAATATAGTCCCTCTTTCTACGCCTTTGATGGATGTTTTTGGTATCTTCATTTTCCTTTTTTTTTTCTTTTGGTCATCACCTGGTGACTGCAGAAGGTATACTATGAGGTGGAACTCAGGAGTTTACTTCCCTCTTTTGGTCAGAGCGCTGTGTTTCCAGAATGCTAATGACCTGTTTCTTACTTTGGAATCTTTAAGTTCTCTGAACTGACCTGCACACAGCATTGAGATGTAAGTGTCCTAGGTTTATGTATCCACTACTCCAGTTTTCCCAGGTTCTCAGCAGAGGACCTTGCCAAGAATTGAAGAGGTTGGGGACATAGATAAATGTGGGACTGGCCAGAGTGTTCTGTATGAGTCTACTTAGAACACTGAATACAATGAAATCGTCTTTTCAAGTCACCCTTAGAAGAGAGGAAAAATGCCAGTGGACTGGTCAGATTGTACTCCTTAATCATATTGAGCAGTGAAGTTAGAACTTTAGAATCATGGAATGTCAAACATGGAAACACTCTTGAGGATTATATAACCTTTTGATTTTACAGGTGAGGAAACTGAGGCCATGAGAACGTTTGAGAATATTTGTCCCCTTGCCACATTTCATTCTTTTCTGCTACTTTGCATGCTACATAATAATCTGATGAGTTAGAGAGGACAAGTAAAATATTTGTCTAGCAGTGGTAGGAGCAGACATGGTGGTTTAATCTGCCTCCGCTTCTGTTTCTTGTTAAGAAAGAATGCTATGCATGATGGTTATAAGGGATATCTTCTTTTTAGCCTTTTCTTTTGAAAAGGCTATAACTTTACAGATAAGTTTATATAACTTACAGATATAACTTTACAGATAAGATTGACATGAGTGGTATTAGGAATTTAAGTACATCCTTTCCCCATATGCATTGATTAGGATTTTGCTCCATTTTGCTTTATCACTTGTATGTGTGGGCTCCCTCCTTCCCTTTCTTTTCCTCTAATATATGTAAACAACTTTACTGGGTTATAATTCATATATTAATTAATTTATTTAAAATGTATAATTCAGGGCCTCCCCAGTGGCGCAGCGGTTGAGCGCTGGGCTGCAAAGCTGGCGGCAGCCTCTGCAGCGCCGGTTCGATCCCCGGATGCTCCCCGGCCACTGGAGGAGGGTCCCACATCGCGCGCAGACCTCTCCTGCCGCCCGCTGCTCCCCTCCGCAGTGTATTTCGGTCCTTCTGCCTGCTCTGCTCCCCGCTCTGGCTCTGGTGAATTCTCTCACCCTCCCGCGCTTCTGACTGTACCCAGTGCTTGTATAAATCAATCAATGAATCAATCAATCTTGTATAAATAAATAAATCTTTAAAAAAATGTATAATTCAGTGTTTTTTAGTATAGTCAGAGTTTTACATTGATCACTACAATCAGCTTTTAAGATATATTCATCACTCTCCCCACAAAACCTATACCTGTTAGCAGTCACTTCCATTTCCTTCCAACAGCCTAACCTCCAACCCCAAGTAACCATGAATCTATTTTTGATCTTTATAGATTTGCCTATTCTGGACATTCCATATAAATGAAATCATATATGGTCTTTTGTGACTGGCTTTTTCTTCCCTTAGTGTGTTTTCAAGGTTTACCCATGATTTAGGATGTATTGGTACATATATTTTTTTTTTATGATAGGTAATACTGCATTGTATGAATATGCCACATTTACCCATCAGTTGATGGGTGTTGGTATTTGGGTTATTTATACTTCTTGATTATTATGAATAATGTTGCTATGAACATTTGTGTACATGTTTTGTTTGGGCATATATTTTCATATCGCTTGTGTGTATACCGAGGAATGGAAATCCTAGGTCATGTGGTAATTGTATGCTTAACCATTTGAGAAATTACAGGTTGTTTTTGAAAATAGCTGTACCAGTTTACATTCCCATGAGCAGCAAAGGGGGGTTCCACTTTGTCCTTATTCTCACCAACAATTTTTTGTCTTTTTGATTATAGACATCCTAGTGGGTATGAAGTATCTTTTTGTGGTTTGGATTTGCATATATCTGATGTCTAAGAAAGATGTCTTTTATTTATTTTTATTTGTTTATATACTTTTTACATCGTCATTCACTCTCCTCTCTGGTATACTCCTCATAAAATTACCACCACCCAGACACTCATGAACTGTCACCATAGTCTCTTGTGCTCTTCTCTCCCATGTTTTGATCCCTCTACCTACCCCTCCCCCAGTTGAATGTAAGAAAGAGATCTCTTTTTTTTTTTAAGTTTTATTTTATTTATTTAAGTGTACAAGAGCTGGGGTATATATAGGTCAGAGGTGCAGGGGGTGACAGTATTCACTAGAATGAGGAGCAAAACAGGCAGATTGACTGAAATACACTGCTGAGGGGAGCAGCTGGCGAAACATGAGAGGTCTGCTGCACTATGTGGGTCAACTCCTTGGGGGGGGGGTGGCGCGTCTAACTCATGCTGCAGTGACTGCTGATAGGTTCATAGTGCTGAGACTTAACCCCTTTTACCACCAGGGAGGCCCTAAGAAAGATACCTTAAAGGAAAAAAAAGTGATCTCTTGCGAGAGAGGAAATGACTATAAAAAGTTTTGATAAGTCAGTTTCAAATAAGAAGTTACTATGAACTCAATTTAATTTTAATTTACTAGTCTAGATAGTTCTATGCAAATTCTCTCATGGTCATTTTATAAAAGAATCTCTGCTCAGGAACTCTAACTCATAGATGAAACAAAACTCAAATCCTGACAGTTTCCCGTGGGCATCTGGGGATACTGCTGGAGATCAAGGTTGCTGGGGGGGGGGGGGCTATTCCCTAAGCTCTTGTATGCATAAATGAATGTGGTTTTTTTTTAAAGATTTATTTATTTATACAAGAACTGGGGTACAGGTCAGAGGTGTGGGAGGGTGAGAAAATTCACCAGAGACAGAGCGGGGAGCAGAACAGGCAGACGGACCAAAGACACTGCTGAGGGGAGCAGTGGGCGAGGCAGGAGAGGTCTGCTGTGCCATGTGGGTTTCTCCCTGCCTGGCCGGGAATCGAACCCACGCTGCAGAGGCTGCGGACAGCTTGGCACTCAACCCACTGCGCCACCGGAAGCCTTTAATGTGTTTTCTTTTATAAGGTAGGACAAATAAGTTAAGAGATTGACAGACAAAACAATTACAGAGCATCCAACCCAAGGCAGTTTAAAATTACTTGCTAAATTTGGTTGGTGAGACTGTATATTCTTAAACATAAGAGAATCCCATTTCATACTCCCTCCTAGAAGGAGGATAACATGAATGTAAATGGATGTTTAATGACACTGGGACCATGATCTTTTCGCCTTAGGAAATCCTGAGTCATAATGTTTGGTGCTTAAACCAAATTCTCTTAGACTCTGCTCAGCCCTTCCTTCCTTCCTGGATTAAAAATAAAGTTTTCTTTGCTTAAGGCTACCTTTGGCAACACCCATTTCCAGTCCTATATCCTTTTATAAGCTTGTTTTTTTTTTTTTTTTCTCCTAACTCTAGTGGAAGATATACATGGACTTGACTTAGTCCCTCAATTCTTGTTGCCATTCCTGGATTCAAATTGCTCTAAAGTGGTCTTAGGCGATCTCTCAGAATACATGAGAAAGTTGTACTTGATATGATTTAGATTTCTTCTGGATATGGCATAGGAAAAGAGAGAAAGAAAAAAAAAAAGAGAAAAAAATTCCACATGCTGATGGAATTCAGAGATTACATATATGCTGACCTTGCCAGAATTTTAGATTGAGTTCTCTAGAGTTATTAAGTGAGGTAGATATTGTCAAATGCCCATTTCCCAATGTTTTGTTATGGCTGGTTTTAGTTTGGAGTATGTAGAACTCTTTTTTTATTTATTTATTTATTTATTTATTTATTTGTTTGTTTTGTTTATACATGCACTGGGTACAGTCAGAAACGCGGGAGGGTGAGAGAATTCACCAGAGCCAGAGCAGGGAGCAGAGCAGGCAGAAGGACCGAAATACACTGCTGAGGGGAGCAGCGGGCGGCAGGAGAGGTCTGCGCGCCATGTGGGACCCTCCTCCGGTGGCCGGGGAGCAGCCGGGGATCGAACCGGCGCCGCATAGGCCGCGGGCAGCTTCGCAACCCAGCGCTCAACCGCTGCGCCACCAGGGAGGCCCCTGTAGAACTCTTGACTAGGTTTATGAGTGGCAGAAAATGAGAGCATGTGCCAGCTCTGTAGCTCCTCTTTTAACTCTAGGAATTAAGAAGGGAACAGGCAGAGTTTGGACCATGAAGTAACTCAAATATAATACTTAGGATATTTGCTTGATTGTCATCCATAGGATCTGTCATTATTCCCTGTTAAATTAGTAGGTTATTTTGTTCATTAATATGATGGGTAAGTCAGGTCAAAATTTTAATGTTCCCTCTGTGGTCTATTGTTTGGGCTGAGCTAGTTGGGTTAGTCTAAAATGTTTTCATACAGTGCTAAGAGACCTTAGCAAGAAGAAAGTCTGTGGGTGGGGGGCGGGAGGGGAGGGATTGGGGTCAGAATGGGGCGTTTACAATTGTATGGGGGAATATAAAAATAAAATTTATTATTTAAAAAAAAAAAAAAGAAGAAAGTCTGTGCAGGTCCCCCTTATTAAAATTCATTGCTCTGTGAGTATGGGATTCCTTAATTACTAAATTAATGTAGCTGGCAAAACGTAATCTTGAGTGTGCATTTGTTTATATTGGTCACAAAATCAAAAAATGTTAGTGCTAGATAATAGAGATAATCCACTCATTTTAAACAGATGGTAGTGATTGATATTTGAAAAGATTGTAGTTTTATACTATACTTTAAAGATGTTCTTAAAATTTTTTTATCCCTAAGTGGAAGTGTATTGCCTTTAGTTTTGAAATGTTTGAATATATGTCTGTTCAGCTTCATTTTTGTTAGATTCATCACATTTGTAAATTTTTACTGTATATTGTATTGAAAACTTTTACCATATACATAGTTTTATTTGTTCAGTTAAAAAATATTGTTCCAGGGCCTCCCCGGTGGCGCAGCGGTTGAGCGCTGGGTTGCGAAGCTGCCCGCGGCCTCTGCGGCGCCGGTTCGATCCCCAGCTGCTCCCCGGCCACCGGAGGAGGGTCCCACATGGCGCGCAGACCTCTCCTGCCTCCTGCCGCCCGCTGCTCCCCTCAGCAGTGTGCTTCGGTCCTTCTGCCTGCTCTGCTCCCCGCTCTGGCTCTGGTGAATTCTCTCACCCTCTCGCGCTTCTGACTGTACCCAGTGCATGTATAAACAAAACAAACAAACAAACAAATAAATAAATAAAACATGCCTCTATTAAAAAAAAAAAAAATTAAAAAAAAAATATTGTTCCATTACACCCTAAATTTCCTGAATTTAGATTATTAATTAGGGGATAATATAGTAAAGGTGCAATTACTGTGTTCTCTGAATAAAGCAGATATTACCATTTTACCAAAAAAAAAAACAAAACTTTTTATCCCTACTTAAAATGCAGTTTTTGTCCAGTGTTATCAAGCAAGTTAGAACTGTCAGAATCCAGGCCGTCTGTCTGATCTCCCACCATTGATGATATTAGTTTTTTTAAATTATAGATTTGGGAAAACAATCATTGAATAGCAGTACTTGTGGTATGGTCTTTTTAGTCAGTCCTCAACTTTCATGGCAGTAGAGGAGCTCTCAGCAGAGGAACTGGACACTCATTTTCTGAATTATAGTTAAGGCTAGTTGTTGTTTTATATATTTTTCCCTCTCTCACCACTCTTATCAATTCCGAAAATGTTTTTCGTATACCACATAGTTACTAGGACTTTGTTTCTAAGAAACTCCCTTTTTGTGTGTGGAAGGCTCATCTGTTTTCTTTGGGGAAAAACAGTTTATATCCGCTAACCTCAGAAATCCCTCAGTATAACCTGCAGTTTGCATCTTTTGTGGTTGTGGTTTGGGGGCTGACTGTGACTTCCGGTTTACTTTATTCTTTATGATGAAAGGAGATGGGAAGAAACAAAGAAAGTTATAGGATTTTTAAAAGCAGGAAGACAGAGGAGGAAATGATTTAGCAATAATAACCATAAACCATGGTTTATAAGATACGTGAATAAATCCAATTTATAATAATATGCATGCGTTTTTGTTATAATACATTAGAATTACTTTCCAGGCATGTCAAAGGACTTGGTTCTTTTCTCAATTATGTCATCTCTGATGCCCTTGCTTTCCTTTGTTTTTGTAGTTTTAAAATAAAATAAAATAATGACCTTCTAGCAATGTTTTTGCTAAATTATAAAGGTAGGTATTAATTATCGTTATGTTGAAGAAAACCAGAGATTTTATTTTGGGCTAATTAGGTATCTCCTTTCTTACTTTCCCCAGAGCCTTTATTTGACAGTGACCATTAAAATTTTCCCTCATTTTTTCCCTGATTATAAAAACCACAGTTTATTATAAAAATTACAACACTGCAGAACTTTGTTGCAAACATGGTTACATACACTTCTTTGAAACTCTGAAAAGACAGCGTCTACCTTTTCATAGACATTTGTTTTATTATCAAGCAACTATTACATGAAGGACTGTTATATGGCAAAACTAAGAAATCTGTTATTTTCTCCCAATATAAGATATAGCACTTAACTGTATTAATTTTATTTTATTGCCCCAACCCAGCACTTAACTTTTTTTTTAAGATTCATTTTTATTTATTTATGCATAGAAGAACTGGGGTTTAGGCCAGAGATGTGGTGGGTGAGAGGATTCACCAGAGACAGATTGGGGAGCAGAGCAGTTGGACCTACTGAAATACACTGCTGAGGGGAACAGAGGGAGAAACAGGAGAGGTCAGCTGTGCCATGTAGGTTAGCTTCCTAGCTGGGGATCGAATTCAGGCTGCAGTGGCTGGAGATAGCTGAATAGCACTGAGACTTTAACCCCTGCGATATCAGGGAGGGCCCTTAGAACTTAAATAAACCAGACTTCCACAGTTTTTCTGTGCTAAGTAAAGAACATTGGAATCTTTAGAAAAGAGGGATAGCAATGATTGTTTTCCTGTACTCAAAAAACTGAGGGTCAAATTCAGATTTAGAGGTTATGATGGTGGTTGGCGTGGTTTTTTTGTACTGAACTGATATTTAAATTTTTTTTTTTAATTTGTAAAGCTAAATTACACAATAGGTTAGATGAACCTTCATTTGTAAAAATGAATCTTTACTTTTAATTTATTTAACCATAGCTATTGGCTCAGGATCACAATCTCTTTGAGAAAAATCAAATATCTAGAAATATCGCTTCCTAAAGTGACATCTATTCACGTTTGCTAAATTCTGAGGCTTCTATATGTCCAAATAGTATTCAGTCCCTTTCTTTGCTATAATTACCTAATATTATTCTCCCATCTACATTTTCATACATATCTGTGTGAAACATATATTTCCCTTGTATTTTTATTGTGTGGAAAGTGGTATTTAAGCTTTTGTAGTTTTACCTTCTAGAAGAATGTTTAGTATTTTGTGGAGGATTGTAGGTCTGCTGTTCTAGCTTGTTGTCTGCTTAGTTCAGTTGCTTATGAATGTGGTGTATTTAATGAGGTCAAGGTCACTGAGTTTGTCTTCATATGGACCAGTTAGCTTTGTTCTACCCATTTTTGTGCTAGCCTCAGCTGACTGTCCCATTTATAAGTACACTAGGGCAGAGGTGACACAGGTAAGAAAATGATGCCAAAGTAGGCTTCCATTCCTGTTATTCATAGATGATAATTAATAGGAATTTATTGTTCATTGAATGAATATACTTCACTCAGATGCCAGATGGCATTATTTTCATTTTACAGATTAGGAAATTAGAGTATAGAGAATTTAAAGAATGTGCCTGAGATCCCATAGCAAGAAATGGAAGCCTGTTTCCCCTGTATCTAAAGTCCTCTATCACATATGTCTGTTATTGAAAGACCAACTTGATGGGACAGTTGTTTGCTTAGATGTGTGAGACATAGTTCCTGTCCTTGGTTTGCTCATTGTTTTTTATTAGAAGTCAGGCATATAAACCAACTACTACAGAAAATAATTAGTTCGTTAAGAGAGGTACAGAATACTATTCTCTAGCTTTGTGGTTTATGTCTTGAAAAATTTATCATAGAGGCCTTGACTCTGGGTGGGACCTGGAACAAGGAACATGGTTCTCTTTTTATTCATTGATTAATTCCATGCTCATTTATTATGTACAAATATACATAAGTTATAGAATTTAAGGGTTGGAAAAAAACATGGTTGAAGGTCAACTATGTAAGGAATGGTATATTTCTCTAAAAATAAAGTTTGAGTTAGAAAATGTGTATTTCTATGGGGAACTTAAAATTACAGAAGAAAACAGAAGTAAGTCACACATTAGCTCTTTCATCCAGAATTAAGTTTAACTTTTTTTTTATTTTTATTTATTTTATTTTATTTATGTATACAAGCACTGGGTACAGTCAGAAGCGCGGGAGGGTGAGAGAATTCACCAGAGCCAGAGCAGGGACCAGAGCAGGCAGAAGGACCGAAGTACACTGCTGAGGGGAGCAGCGGGCGGCAGGAGAGGTCTGCGCGCCATGTGGGACCCTCCTCTGGTGGCCGGGGAGCAGCCGGGGATGGAACCGGTGCTGCAGAGGCTGCGGGCAGCTTCGCAACCCAGCGCTCAACCGCTGCGCCACCGGGGAGGCCCTTAAGTTTAACTTTTAATGTGCTTGTGTAGTTTTGTCCAGTTAAAATTTTTTATTGCAGTTATAACTAACATAAATCTTTAAGTATATAGTCTAACATATTTTTATATGTATATACATATGGGTAGTTATCCAGATCAAACCCAGTTTTTAATATATGTAGATGAATGTGTATATGGTTTTACATATTGTGATAAAGTGAAATGTAAAATTTTGTGTTTTAACTTTTTTTCACTTAGTGTCTATCATGACTATTTCTCAGTATTGTGAAGTATTATACTGATATTTTATTGATCCTGGTTGAGAGTTAATTTTAAGGAGCAGCAACTCATTCCGATAAGTAGACATAAAAAAGGGTTTATTTCAAATTATAATGTAAGATAATTATAACAATTCTTTTTTTTTAAAGATTTATTTATTTTATGTATACAAGCATTGGGTACAGTCAGAAGTGCGGGAAGGGGAGAGAATTCACCACAGCCAGAGCGGAGAACAGAACAGGCAGATTGATGAAATACACTGCAGCGCAGCAGGAGAGGTCTGTGCGCCACGTGGGACCCTCGCCCGCAGCTGGGGATTGAATGGGCGCTGCAGAGGCTGCGGGCAGCCTAGCAGCCCAGTGTGCAACCACTGTGCCACCAGGGGAGGCCCTTCTTCTTTTTTTTTTTTAAAGATTTATTTTTATTTATGCATATAAGAGCTGGGGTACCGGCCAGAGGTTTGGGGGGGTTTGAAGGGTGAGAGGATTTACCAGAGACAGAGTGGGGAGCAGAACAGGCAGATTGACCAAAGTGTACTGCTGAGGGGAGCAGCGGGCGAGTCAGGAGAGGTCTTCCTCGCCATGTGGGTAGCTTCCTGGCCAGGCCAGGGATCGAATTCATGGTGCAGAGGTTGTGGATTGCTTCATAGTGTGGTGCTTAACCCCTTGCGCTACCAGAAAGGCCCTATAACTGAATTCTTAAAGTAATATCCATATCACTTTAGAGATCTTTTTAGTAGATATATGAAGTATTTTCAACTGTTCTTTTTTCAGATATCTTCATTTATTTTTACATATATAGGAGTCATTCTATAGGATTACTTACTTAAACTAGACCTTGTGCATCCAGAGAATGCACATTTTAAGTTTTGGTGTTGCCAAATTGCCTTCCTCAAAGTTTAAACTCCGACCAAATTTGGGATCCCTTAACACATAGGGATTCCAGTTTTCCACACCCTTGCTGATACTGCTATTTTCTCTGTGTGTGCATATATTATATACATATGTGTGTATATTTGTGTTGTAAAGAATTTTTTAAAATTTCGATAGCACTGATTTACAATACTGTATATGATTTAGGGGAATAGGTTCAAACTTCCACAGATGTATGTTATCACACCATACCTACCACTAAAGCACCCATAGTTCTTTACTGTAGACCACTGGGCCATTCTCCTGATTGTTCTCACTCTCCCCTTTGTTCCCCCTCTACTAACCTCAGTTCTACAGTCATAGTTCTAGAGTTTGTTTTGGTTTAGTTTTATTGATTCTTTTTTCTTTCTCTATATTTCACATCATGAAATCATCTGGTATTTATCTTTCTTCTTTTGACTTATTTCATTTAGCATAGTCCCTCCATGCACGTTGTTGCAAATGAGAAGAGTTCATCTTTTTATAGCTGAGTAGTATTCCACAGGGTATATATACCACATTTTTTTTTTTTTTTAAGATTTATTGATTGATTGATTTATACATACATACATACAAGCACTGGGTATAGTCAGAAGCGTGGGAGGGTGAGAGAATTCACCAGAGCCAGAGCGGGGAGCAGAGCAGGCAGAAGGACCGAAGTACACTGCTGAGGGGAGCAGTGGGCGGCAGGAGAGGTCTGCGCGCCATGTGGGACCCTCCTCCGGTGGCCGGGGAATTGAACCGGCGCTGCAGAGGCTGCGGGCAGCTTTGCAACCCAGCGCTCAACCGCTGTGCCACCGGGAAGGCCCTATATACCACATTTTTAAATTTAATTTATTTATTTATACAAGCACTGGGTACAGTAAGAAGTGCGGGAGGGTGAGAGAATTCACCAGAGCCAGAGCGGGGAGCAGAGCAGGCAGAAGGACCGAAGTACACTGCTGAGGGGAGCAGCGGGCGGCAGGAGAGGTCTGCGCGCCATGTGGGACCCTCCTCTGGTGGCTGGGGAGCAGCCGGGGATCGAACCAGCGCTGCAGAGGCTGCGGGCAGCTTCGCAACCCAGCGCTCAACTGCTGGGCCACCGGGGAGGCCCTCTCTTTTTTTTTTAAAGATTTATTTATTTATGCAAACAAGAACTGGGGTACAGGCCAGAGGTGTAGGGGGTGAGAGGATTCACCAGAGACAGAGTCGGAAACAGAACAGGTAGACTGACTGAAATACACTGCTGAGGGGAGCAGTGGGCGAGACAGGAGACGTCTGCTGTACCATGTTGGTCACCTCCCTGGCCGGGGATTGAACTCATGCTGCAGTGGCTGCAGACAGCTTCACAGTGCTAAGTCTTGTGCCACCAGGAAGGCCCCTATATACCACATTCTTAATCCACTCCTCTGTTGTTGATCCTTAAGTTATTTCCATAACTTGACTATTATAAATAGTGCTACAGTGAACATCGGAGTTCATATAGCCTTTTGAATTAATATCTTTGCATTCTTTAAGTAGATTTGCCTAGGAGTGGAATTGTTGATCATATAGTAGACCTATTTTTAATATTTTGAGGAGCCTCCATTTTTTCCTCAGAGGTTGAACCAGTTTACATTCCCAACAACAATTTATGAGGGTTCTTTTTTTCCACACCCTTATCAACATTTGTTTTTTTCCTGATGTTTTTGATGTGGGCATTCTTGTGGGACTGTGGTGCTATCTATCTCATAGTAGTTTTGATTTGCATTTCCCTGATGATGCATACTGTTGAGCATTTTTTCACGTGTGTGTTGGCCATCTATATGTCTTCTTTGGAGAAATGTCTTTTTAGCTCTTCTGCCCATGTTTTGAGTTCTTTTTTTCTTTTTGTTGATTTCTTTTAGATCTTGGATATTATCCTCTTACTGGTGTATGATGTGCAAATGTTTTCTCTCATTTGATATAGTATGTCTTTTCATTTTAATGATAGCTTCTTTTGTTCTGCAGTAGCTTTTGAGTTTGATGTAGCCCCATTTGTTTATTTTTACCTTTATTTTCCTTGCCTTTGAAGTTGAGTCCCCAAAGACATCACCAAGGCTGATGTTACAGAGTGCTTTGCCTGTGTTTTCTTCTGTGTTTTTTATGGTTTCTGGTCTTACAACCAGTTGAGTTAAATTTTGTGTATGATGTGAGAGAGTGGTCTAGTTTCACTTTTCTGCATCTGGCTGTCCAATTTTCCCAGTATCATTTGTTTGTTTCTCCATTGCATCTTCTTGGCTCCTTTGATTAAGTTTCTGTATAAATATGGGTTTGTTTCTGGGCTCTCAGCTCTATTCTACTGGTCTATGTGTCTCTTTTTATTCCAACACTGTACTGTTTTGATTCTGTAACCTTGTAGTATAGTCATCCATTCATTCATCCATCTGTCCTCGGTCCCTCCATCCCTCCCTTCCTCCCTCCCTTCCTTCCTTCTTTGTTTGTATCCATCCATTTTGGCCTTTGCTGAATCAGCAGGTTAGGGGAGGAGCATGGGCATCCAGACGTGGTGTGGAAGAGTTGGGATGGGGCTGGCTTGTGTTTGTCTTATCTTTGATAACTCTCTTCTCTGGGGTTTGGGGGATGATTGACTTGGCGGGCACTGTGCTCTCAGTGCCGCTCACAAGGTAACACCAGTCCCAGGGGATGGGAATTAGGAGTGCGGTCAGAATGCCTGCTCTGCTATTGTCTGTACTGGAAACCCAGCCTGTGTGGAGCGCTGTAGCTCCTCCACATGTTTTTCCCCTGTCAAAGGAATGTGCCTCCCCACAACCTTTGTTCCCCCATCTGCAAGTCTCCTGGTTGAACTGACAACCCTGCCACTGTATGTCCTATTGTAGACTACAACCCCCAGGTTCCTCTCCCCTTTCAATGTCTGTTCTATGTAGTGTGAATCTCTTCACTGTCAACCCGGTGGTCTTTGCTTTTCAAGGGACAATCAGTCCCAGTCCTGTCTGCAGGACTTTCTCTCTGAGCAGTGTTCCTTCTGGCTTGCTGCTCCAAGAACTGAAGCTAGTAGGGACCAGGCTTTGCTTTGCCTCTGCTGGGACTTGCTGCATCTGTGCCTCATGGGAGGGGCTGCTCCATTGTTTGTTTGCCTGGCCTACTGTATCTGGACTGCTTCCAGGTTTTGCATCAGGGCTTTCTGGGGTCTGCAGGTGCCTACTACATCAAGTCTGCCTGCTAGTTGTGCTTTGCTTGTTTGCAGGTTCCTCCAGGCTGCTAGGGCTCCCCTTGCTTACTTGGACTTCTTGCTTGGCCCATTCTACTGCTCATATAGGCTCCTCTACTCTCCATATTGCCCCTAATGTGTGCTGTAATTTTCTGTTGTTTTTTTTTTCCTTCTTTTTTAGGAGTTACTGGCTTTGTTTTGCTGCAATCTGCCTGTGAGTGTAGGAAGGATAAGTGCCGATGTCTTCACTCTTTTGCCATTTGACTCCCTTTCTTACCTGTTATAATGTCTTTGTGTTTTATTTTATTTTTTTTTTTAAAGATTTATTTATTTATTTATACATATAAGCCCTGGGTACAGTCAGAAGCGCGGAAGGGTGAGAGAATTCACCAGAGCCAGAGCAGGGAGCAGAGCAGGCAGAAGGACCGAAGTACACTGCTGAGAGGAGCAGCGGCCGGCAGGAGAGGTCTGCGCACCATGTGGGACCCTCCTCAGGTGGCCGGGTTGCAGCCGGGTATCGAACTGGAGCTGCAGAGGCTGCGGGCAGCTTCGCAACCCAGCGCTCAACCGCTGCGCCACCGGGGAGGCCCTGTCTTTGTGTTTTAATCTGTTTCTTTGACTAACAGATTTTTTTTAAAGAAAAGCTATTTGTTAATTTTTTTATTTGTATTGTAAATACTTGTGTATATTTTTTATAATTTCTTATTTTGTTCATTTGTGCTTTTTTGGGAGGTAGTGGAAAAGGTTGAGATTGGGGTGATTTTGAAGGGTAATTATGGATTGCTTTTGTTGGGAAAGTTGGTACTTTGCTATAGTAGTTGGCTAGGTAAAGTACTGTGGCTTGGACGGTGTATTAATTTCTTGCCATAATTAATTTTGTTGCTGTTGCAGAGACCAGAAATATAGAATGAAGGTGTTAGCAGACCTTCCAAGAATCTAGGGGACAGTAATTCTTTGCCTCTTTAAGTTTCTGGTGGTTCCCTATTTTCTTTGGCTTCCACCACATCACTCACATCTCATGTTGCCTTCTCCTTTGTGTGTGTCTTTGTCATTGTAAGGATGCTTGTCATTGTATTAAGGCCCCTTCCTACTAAGTCAGGATGATCTTCATCAGATCTTGGATTACATCTGTAAAGATCCATTTCAAATAAAATAATATTCAAAGGCTCTGGGATTAGGATATAGACATATCTTTTTTTGGCCCTAGCATTCAGCCCACTACAGAGCATGTAAGGGGTTGGTCTTGCATTTCTTCAAGTGTGAACAGGCAGCAGAGAGAAATAAAAGAGAACTCAGGAAAAATGGTTAAGGGGGAGAGAGGCTAATATCATGTGTACTATTACTATACTTTCTATTTAGAGAGGCCATAGAATTTTAAGATAAAAACGAACTTAGGTTTAATTTTATTTGACAGAGAAGCCTTGTAACGCAGACAACTATCACATTTCTCTATGGCAGAACATTCTGATCTATATTAAAAGTATTTCTTTAGTAACACAGTGATGTTGAAACCAGTCAAATAGATTGTCACTGTCATCAAAAATCATTACTATCATTTCCAGAACTTATATTTATGCCTTATTCTTTTAAAATAGGAAACAGTTATCATAGAAGCGAAGCAAGAGCTGGTTAGAATTCCAAATCTCTCATTTTATAGAGGAAGAAGGTGTGGGTATGAGAGTTGTGAATAACTTATCTGAGTTCTCACAGCTGCTTAGTGACAGAATTGAAACTTAAATTTGGAATCCCTCAACCCTTGGTTGAGTGTTTCAAGATACAATATACAAGCTGTTGGAAAGTAAATATTTGTTGTGATTATAAATATATACAATATACATATATTCCCTTCCCCTTAAAGCTAAGGTTCTACATATATATTCCTAACCTTCCCTCCCTACCCTCCAAAGCTGAGGTTTCTTACTGGGATAGTAAAAGAGATCGTATAGTCTAAAAGATTACATTAGCTGGATTTGAAACCCAGATCCTCCATTTACTATTTGTGTGACATTATGCATTTTACTTCTGTGTTTTAGTTTCTTCATCTTAAAAGTGGAAATAGAACCTATTTCATACGGTTGTTGTAAAATTACAGGAGTTAATACATTAAATGACTTGGAACAGTGTCTGGCACATGTTAAGTATCCATTAAGTGTTTGCTATTACATTTTTATTCTTTGTATCACTTAACTTTCTATATAACTTGTCATTGATAGGAAATAGTACTATACGCATTATCTTCATTTGGGCCTCTTAGCAACCACATGAGGAAGCTCAGTTATTATTCCTATTTTGTAGATGAGAAAACTGAAACAGAACAGTGTGGGTTTAACACACACACACAAAGTATACATATCAAATATACACTGTGATATAGTTTCACATAGAGCCACACCCATATTGCCAGCATCCCAGAATACTTCCTTGTCACTCTTTGCCCACCAAAGGTGATCACTGTTTTGGCTTCTAACAGTATGGATTAATTTTGCCTGTCTTTGTACTTTACATAAATGTAATCATACGCCAAGTGCTCTTTTGTGACTGAATTGTTTTGCACATTTTGTCTGAGAGGTTCATTTTTTTATATGTTTTTGGTTGTTTATTGTTACTGTTACATAGTTTTCCAATGTGTAACAATATTACATTTTATTTCTCATTTCCACTGCTGGTTATATGTAGGTAGGGTATTTTCTAGATTTAGAGTATTACTGTAGTGATCTGTTACAAACATTACTGTTTGAGCCTTTTTTTGGTGAACATACCCTTTAGTCTTTTGCATATGTACCTAGGAGTGGAATTGCTGGGTAATAGATTTATGTTTTGTCTTCGTAGATACTGCCATACTGTTTTACTGTCATACACTGGTTGTACCAGTGTAAATTCTGCTTGCTGTGCATGAGAACATAGGTTGTTCTCTGTCCTCACCAACACTTGGTATTTTCTTCCTTTTCAATTTAATGTATTTGGTGGTTGTATGTAGTGGTATTGTGTTATTTAAATTTGCATTTTTTATGGGCAGAAGAGCTAAAAAGAAACTTCTCTGAAGAGGAAATGCAAATGGCCAACAGACATATGAAAAAATGTTCAACATCACTTGTAATCAGGGAAATGCAAATCAAAACTACCATGAGATACCATCTCACACCAGTGAGAATGGCACATATTAAAAAAACTAGCAACAACAAATGTTGGCGAGGATGTGGAGAAAAAGGAACTCTTGTGCACTGTTGGTGGGAGTGCAAACTGGTCCAACCATTATGGAGAGCTGTGTGGAGATTTCTGGACCTACTAAACATAGAGCTTCCATATGATCCAGCAATTCCACTCCTAGGTATTTACCCAAAGGACACAGAAACATCAATTCCAAAGAGCACCTGCACTCCTATGTTTATAGCAGCACTGTTTACAATAGCTAAGCTTTGGAAACAACCCAAATGCCCAAAAATAGATGACTGGATCAAGAAGATGTGGTACATATATACCATGGAATATTACTCAGCATTCAAAAAAGATAAACACATGCAATTTGCAGCAACATGGATGGCACTGGAAGGGATCATGCTCAGCGAAATAAGCCAAAAAGAAAAAGAAAAATACCGGATGGTCTCACTCATAGCAGGAATCTAGAAAACTTAAATAAGGGACCAGGAAAATGA
Source organism: Talpa occidentalis (assembly GCF_014898055.3). NCBI lineage: Eukaryota > Metazoa > Chordata > Mammalia > Eulipotyphla > Talpidae > Talpa > Talpa occidentalis. Next base: position 25,838,547 of record NW_023603184.1, on the reverse strand, counting down.
ATATAAGAAAGTGAAAATCAAAATCAACAAAAAAACTATGAACCAGAGACACTTTTTGGGGGGTGGGGGCGGGAGGGGAAGGATTGGGTCAGAATGGGGCGTTTGCAATTGTATGGGGGAATATAAAAATAAAATTTAATAAAAAAAAAAAAAATAAAATAAATTTGCATTTTTTTGTATGACTAAATTAATTTGAGTATCTCTTAGAAGTTTATCAGATATTTGTAATATCCTCTTTTCAGAAGTGTCCAAGTCTTTTGGCATTTTTCTTTCAGGTGGTCTTATTTCTTACTGATTTAATGAATTACTTTATATGTTATAAATAGGAGTCTTGTCATTTATATGTATTGCAAATACCTTGTAATCTGTGTTTCATTTTCATTCTCTCAATGACAGCTTTTGAGTAATAGCTTTTAGTTATTTGATCTAAATTATTAGCTTTCTCTCTTTATGTGCAGTGCCTTTTGTGTTCTGTTTAGGTCATCTTTGCTATTGCAGAGTCACAAAGATGTTCTGTTTCCTCCAAAAGTCTTTAATGTTTTAACTTTCACATTTAGGTCTACAGTACCAGAGCTAACCCTGTGTTATAATTAGCCTCTCTGCTTCCTCTAAGTTTTATAGATTTGTCTTGAAGAACTTAAAAAAAAAAAAAACCACCTTTATTGTGGTAAATATTTCTTTAAAAAGGGTATTTTATGCAGGATGATACTCTAAAATGTGAAGTCCCAAATAACCACACTTGTAAAAAAAATTCCAAGACTGAAATGGCTGCATAGTGTTTTACAGCCCATTGTCAAAGTAAATTATAGATCAGAAAGGTTGGAACTGACTTGGTTAGCGTATACTGAAACCTGACATCATTAAGCATTTATATAGGAACATTTAATTCCTCTGAATGAATTTAGGTTTCCTGAATCACACAAATAATACCTCTGAATTCTGAAGGAATTTTGGGATGACATTATTTGGTCATTACCAGTTATCTTTAAGGAATCATGGAATTACCACAAATGGACCTTCCCCGCCACCCCCCCAAGATTGACTTATTTATACAAGAACCAGGGCACAGGCCAGATGAGTGGGAGGGTGAGAGGACTCACCAGAGACAGAGTGGGGAGCAGAACAGGCAGACTGACGAAATACACTACTGAGGGGAGCAGCGGGCACGACAGGAGAGGTCTGTTGCACCATGTGGGACCCTCGTGGCTGGCTGGGATCGAACCGGCGCTGCAGAGGCCGCGGACAGCTTCACAGCATGGCGCTCAACTGCCTGCGCCACCAGGGGAGGCCCTAGACTTTTTTTTTTTTTTTTTTTAGAGATTTATCTATTTATGCATACAAGAGCTGGGGTGTGGGCCAGAGGTGCAGGGGGTGAGAGGATTCACCAGAGACAGAGTGGGAAGCAGAACAGGCAGATCCATTGAAACACACTGCTGAGGGGATCAGCTGGCAAGACAGGAGAGGTCTGCTGCTCCACAAATAGACATATTTTTAAGATTGAGTAGAAGGTAAGAATTTCTTACTCCTGCTCAATCTAGAATGGTTTGTTATTGATACAGTATGAGAATTTAGAAAAGGGAACTGATTATTAAAACCCAACATGGACCCACTAACAGTATATTATGTCAAACTAACGACATTTTCTTTTTTTAAGGGTGTAGACTGGTGGCAGAGGGGAATAACCATTGCTTTGATGTATCAAACTATCTTCTTATTATTTTCTTTTTCTTGTAGTTGTAAATGGCACTACTATAAGAAATTACTACTTTTTTAATGTTGTGTGGGTACTGTTTTAGTGAGCACTTTTTTTTTCCTTGTGTCTTTTAGGTGATATTTTATTGGATTTTATAGATCAAAGGGTGTGGTTATTTTTTACAGCTTTTAGAATGTTGTGCTAGTTGAGCTTCTTTGAAAGATGTCACTGTCAGTTGGTATATGTTCAGTGTTTAATTCTCTGATTCCAAATTTTGAAGGCATGTTAATAGGCTGGTAAAAAGAATAAACTTTCTCCTATTCAAGAGAATTGAATTGGAATTGGAATCAGATGTAAAATAGAAATGCATTAATTGTAAAGCTTGTTTTTAGTGAAGTCATAGTTTAGTATGCGTTTGTCATTTAGATCTTTTGGAGAGTGGATGATACTAGATGGGGAGAATAGTCATGTATGTTGGACTTCATAATAAAGATGGTAAATGGACAAGAGCTTGACAGATTGGGAGAACTTAGACTAGGAGGATGTAAGTGGAGATGGGCAAAATGTGGGAAAGCAGGGAACTATGGGAAATGTTGAGGTAATATTGAGTCATCTTATTTGGCTAGAACGTGTGCTTTGTAGAGGGTAGTAATGGGAATGAGGGTTAAAGAGTTGAGGAAACAAGTGAAACAAGGATATGATAGATAGATAATGAAAAAACAATAGGGTTAGGGAAAAGAGAGATGATGGTCTTTCACTGTAATAGAGGAAGACTGCTGCTGTTGCCTCTATAAATATAGCAGGAAAATTGTTATCCTGTTAGTCAGTCTGCTAGGGTCCTTAGTTTAGCATTTAGCAGACCTAATGATTTTCCAAGAAAAGGAGGATCAGTGTTTGTAGGGTTGTTTATCTAAATGGAACTGATACATTTTTAGGATCTATTCAGGCAAGGGAGCACGAGCGAGGAAGAAGATGTGGAGAGGAATAATTGGCACAGCATTTACTCCTTGGGCCCTTTCTAAGAAGCTGTAACTTTTTGCTTACAGTTTTGACAGTAGTGATGACTTTCAGTCTTGGTTTTCTTCCAAAGACTGATGAAAGGAAGAACTGCGCATCATCTACAGGTCTCTCTTACAAAGCTTACTTACTGGCAAGATGGGCCAAATTTTAGTCTCATTCTTTCTGGGTTTATACCCTTCTGACAGGAGCCATTTTTGTCCCAACTATTATTATTATTAAGTAAAGTGTGGGTCTGTTTTCATCCACTATGTTATTAGATCTTTGAAAAACATTTCAATCTGGAAATTAATGCCCTTCATTTTCGGGAGCATGTGTTGAATTACTGTACTGATAATATCTTCCCCGTAATTTTTTCTGTTCTCTCTATGAAATACTGTTATGTGGACATTGGACTTCCTGGACGGACTCTATACTTTATTCAGATTTTCTTAGATTTTGCCTAATACTCTCTGATCCTGGATTTCATTTAGGGTATCATATTACAATTAGTTGTTATGTCTTCTTAGATGCCTCTTAGCTGTAACAGTTTTTCAGGCTTTCCTTCTTTTTGAAGACTGGCAGTTTTTACTAAAAAAGGAGCTACTGGGCCTCCCTGGTGGCGCAGCGGTTGAGCGCTGGGCTGCGAAGCTGCCCCCAGCCTCTGCAGTGCCGGTTTGATCCCCGGCCACCGGCAAGGGCCCCACATGGCCTGTAGACCTCTCCTGCCATGCTCGCTGCTCCCCTCAGCATTGTATTTCGTCATTCTGACTCTTCTGTTCCCTACTCTGGCTCTGGTGAGTTCTCTCACCCTCCCGCGCTTCTGATTGTACCCAGTGCTTGTATAAATAAATAAATAAATCTTTTAAAAAAAATGGAGCTACCATATGACCCAGCAATTCCACTACCCAAAGAACACAAAAACATTAATTCAGAAGTACACCTGCACCGCTATGTTTATTGCAGCATTATTTACAATAGGTAAGGTTAGAAACAACCCAAATGCCCAAAAGTATTAGATGACTGGATCAAGAAGATGTGGTATGTATATATACACAATGAAATGTATTATGTATGTATATATACTCAGCAGTTAAAGAGATAAACTCATGCCATTTACAGGAACATGGATGGACCTGGAAGGGATTATGCTCAGTGAAATAAGCCAAAGGGGGGAAAATATTGGATGGTTTCACTTATAGGAGGAATATAGAGGAATCAAATAAGGGACCAGCAAAAAAAAACTTGTAATTAAACAAACAAAATTAACAGGCAACTGTAAATCAGAGATGTTCTGCAGGGGAGGGAAGAACATAAAGGACTATGGTGATAGAGCACAGGTGAATTGGTGGTGGGAATTTTATGAGGACTAAACCTGAGAGGAGAAAGCATACAATATAAAACAATGAGAAATGACATAAATATATATATCTATATATATAAATACTGGCAATTTTGCAGGGTAGTGATCAGTTGTTTTGTAAATGTACCTCAATTGGAAGGTGTGTGGTATTTTTCTTATGTTTTTTTAAAAAAAGGAAAACTAAAGACGTAAATTGTCATTCTTTTCATATTATATCAAGGACACATAGTGCTTGCTTCAGCAGCACATATATGTCAAGGACACATACATAGTAATCATCATGCCTTATCACTGTTGATTAATCTTGATCATCTGGTAGTGTTTATACTGTTTTTCCATTGTAAAATTACTTTTTTCCCTATGGATAACCCATACTTAAGGAGTGTGAAGTTATCTTTTGTCTATTTTGTCTATTTTCTCTTATGTATTTGTCTATTTTCTCTTATGTATTTGTCTATTTTCTCTTGTTTGTCTATTTTCTCTTATGTATTTAATCATTATATTAGTATGCATTCATGGATATTTATTTTATACTTTGGGTTACATTTCAACTACTTTATTTTGTTGCTTGAATTATTCTAACTTTGGCCTTTGGGAGATATTGCAGTGTCTCTTTAATACACCTCCATGATTATAAAAGTGGTTTTTTTTTTTTTTTTTTTTTGAGTACTTCGTTTCTGGCACTACAAAATGCTCTAGGCTCATCCTGTGTATTTCCTGTTCCACTTATAGAACTAGCCATTTCTCTAAGTAACTGTCTTTTTTGTTTTTTATCTAGAGAAGCGTATTAGAAAACAAAATCTGGGCACTAGTTGTGCATGCTACTGGACTATTGTTGCTTTTAGTCCCAGTGATAGTATTTTTAAAGTTTCAACTCTCTGCATGATTTTCTACTTCCTCAAAGTTGCATTCGCTGATTGTAAGAGGGGTCTTTCTTTAATTGTAGAGTCTTTGCCAAATGTCTCTTGATCTCTGGCTTTCAATTTACATTTAAGAATAATACACCAAACCACTGATTGAAAACTCTGTGTACGTAGGTGGACTATGGGTACTGAGATTCATTGTAGAATGATTTGGCTGCAGTTTCTTCCCTTCCAACAGTATCTCTAGCTCTTTTTTTCTTGGACTGCTCAGATTCACAGAGAAGGGTCCTCCGAATTTCTGCCTTGAGGGCTGCCAATTTTCTGAGAGCCAAGTTAGTGAAATAGCATTAGTGTGTCAACATTTGGTATGTAAAATTTCTCTCATTTCCTTATTTTTAGAATGATGTCCTTCAGCTGTGTCTGTGGTTTATCAGTGATTGATGTCTGATACCTCAGCTGTAATCCTAAACAAAAATAACACGTTCTATTTTTTATTAGTTGGGATGTAATTAACATGTAACATATTAGTTTTAGGTGTACAAGTTACTTATTTGATATATGTATATGTTGTAAAATGACTACTACCATCAGTTTAGTTGGCATCTATCACCACACATAATTATAAAATTTTCTTCTTGTGATGAGAACTCACAAGATGTACTTTCTTAGCAACTTTCAAATATACAGTGCAGTATTGTTAACTGTGGTCACCATGCTCTACATTATATCTCAGTATTTATTTATCTTATAACTGGAAGTTTATGCCTTTTGACCACCATCATCCATTTTTGCCCTTTTATGCTTTGTAAAGAATCTAGTTTTCTTCTGGAATGGAGGCTATATGGACTGGAAAGGCCCATATAGTTTTTTTTTTTTAATTGAGATGTCGTTCACGTAATGAAAATTCATATGCTTTAAAGCACATAATCATCAGATTTTAGTATTTTCACTATGTTGTTCAACCATCACCATCTAGTTCCAGAACATTTCCATCTTCCCAAACAGAAACTGCATACCTGTTAACAGCCCCTGACAACCATCTTCTGTCTCTATAACTATGCTTGTTCTAGACATTTCATATAAATAGAATTATACAATATGTGGCCTTCTGTGTCTGGCTTATTTCACTGACCATAATGTTTTCAAGGTTTGTTTCTGTTGTAGCTTGTACTGGTTACTTCATTGCTTTCTATGTCCAAATAATGTTCCGTGGTATATTTATACAAAATTTTGTTTATCTGTTCATGAGTTGATGCCAGGTGGTTCTTAAGTAGACTTGTGTCTAGTCCTGTTTTTAGCTTTATCTTTATCCTCACTTCCACAATAACTTAGTACTACAAGTTGAGCTTGAGCTTTTGGAAGTTATGTTGTATTGCAACTTTATCAAGTTGTCTGTTAGTAACCACTCATCCCTCTGCTTTCCATTTCTAAAATTTTGTTGTGTCACCTTCTGTAAGGGCAGGACATGGGCACAGGGCAGGTTTTCTGATCCCATGCAGACCGGGTAAAGGAGGAGTCAGAGTCCTTAGTGGTTCTGCAGGTCTTTTATTGGGGTTCACCAGGCATATGGCAGGCAGGCATATGGCAGGCCTCCCAGCCCCCAGCAAGTCTTCACTCTATCTAGGCTCTCTAGCGTTCGTTCTGCTGCTTCTCGGCTTCTACTTCGGCTTCTACTTCGGCTTCTGCTGCTGCTCCTGCTCCTGCTGCTGCTGCTGCTGCTCCTGCTGCTGCTGCTGGCGTCCCCCCGTGACGCCGCCCTTAAAAAGCACAATCTTAGCTCAGCTGAATCCCATCTACCTATGCCCACACCCTATTCCAGGTGCCCGCCATCAGGCATGCATTCAGGACAAGGATCCATCATCTATCCTGATGGCGGAAGGGCAAAAAAGCCTGCTATTTTCTTTACCCTACAGTCCACCCCCTCAGGGTTTTCTCCCATACAGCCTATACATATTTATATACAATTTTCTAAGCAAACAAACAATGCAGCCATGGCCCACAAAAACAAATACATCAAATATAACAAAATACAATATAACAAAATACAACAGAACACAAATAAGTGCAGGCAGGGCACCAACCTAGTGCAAAAGACAATTATTGGTACCAACAGATAAGCCACCAAATCTGCTGCCGAAGGCACTGCTCATACGAGGGAGGGAAATCACTCACGGCATCTACTATATCACACCAGGAGCCGTCAGGCTTCCTGGCCTTCTCTGGCTGTAGTCTCGGCTACAAGGCACACACCACATCCACCCCCAGGATGCACTAGCTCTGGGATTGGCAATTTTATTCTGTTGGGGGTAATCGCCAACCCTCAGGGTTTCTGTCTGCAGTCGCTCCAACACTCGGCCTTCATGGCCACCCATGCGACTCGCAGACCCCTGCACTCAGGCCAACCCACTGCACAATCACATGGGTCGGGGATCCAAACTCTGCATTCGGCTTGGGCTCCACCCCAAGCCATGTTCCCCACCCATCCTCCAAGGACGGGTTCCTCAGCAACTCACCCTCACTCAAGAATGAGCAGGGCATCACCCACAGGTGATTTTACGAGACTCACAGGGCTTCAGCATACCCAGGCTGCTTAACAGCCACTTAGGGCTTCTCAACTTAGCATCAGTACCAGCTTTTGCCGCCTTAGTTGGCTTTTCTCCTCCACCTGGCTGCTGGGCATGCACAGGCTGCTTTTGGCCATCAAGGCCCACTGGCCACCCCCAGATTCCCATCTCCTGGGGTTTACAAACAAAACTGTTCCACCCCCAGGGTCCCAAAACATATCAACCTGCAAGGTCCTCCGCCTTCTGGCGAGATTGTCAGTCCAAGTTTATCAGTCCATGTCCATCAGTTGAAGTCCATTGGCCTCTCCTTGCATCAGCAACGGCCTGCTGCCTCAGGGGTCATTGGCTGGTCCTTTCCGATATTGTTGGCTGGTCCTCTCGGGCGTCTCCTCCATGCGAGGTCTCGTCCCACAGCTCCGGACCGTATCCAACTTCTGTGCCGCCATGGCGCCTCCAGCGTCATCACAGGCAGTCTGTTCTCCTTAGTCCCTCCAGGTCTTCGGAGGGCTCCATACCCGTCTGCATGGATCCTGCCAACTACGCCAATTGTAAGGGCAGGACATGGGCACAAGGCAGGTTTTCTGATCCCATGCAGACCGGGTAAAGGAGGAGTCAGAGTCCTTAGTGGTTCTGCAGGTCTTTTATTGGGGTTCACCAGGCATATGGCAGGCAGGGGTGCTGGCTGGGAGGCTGGCAGGCCTCCCAGCCCCCAGCAAGTCTTCACTCTATCTAGGCTCTCTAGCGTTCGTTCTGCTGCTTCTCGGCTTCTACTTCGGCTTCTACTGCTGCTCCTGCTGCTGCTGCTGCTGCTGCTACTACTGCTGCTGGCGTCCCCCTGTGACGCCGCCCTTAAAAAAAAGCACAATCTTAGCTCAGCTGAATCCCATCTACCTATATCCACACCCTATTCCAGGTGCCCGCCATCAGGCATGCATTCAGGACAAGGATCCATCATCTATCCTGATGGCGGAAGGGCAAAAAAGCCTGATATTTTCTTTACCCTACACCTTCACTTTCATTTTTTGGGTTTATGCTTCCTCATTCTCATCTCTCTACTGTTGTTTTAGTGGGCTTGGCGGGAGAGAGGCAGCAGAGGGAGAACTAATGCATGGCATGCCTTCAGCTCACAATTTAAAAGGTAGAACTTCCATGCTGTGTGTAGTTACTAGGCCTTGCAGTTATTAAGTCACGGAATGATCAAGCTGGAAAAACCCTTCTGGTTCTAAATTGGTCCTTTGTTTCATCTTTCTGTTGAGGAAAATAGTCTGCAAGACTTAAATTATTTACATCATATCGCTACTAAGTAGCCAAGGTGGGACCTTAACTATGTCACCTGCTAGTTGCTTAGACCTAATTTAGGCTGATTATTTTAAAATTTGGAATTGAGTGTGAAAACCATTGCTCAGATTTGTTCTCTGTTACTTGTTAATTAGAGATCCATACCAGTGGATTTGCCTTAGCCTAGTTTTCTTCATGGGCTAGCTTTTAGATAAAAGTGCCTGGGTTACTTGTAAAGATTTACTTATTTATGCGTAGAAGAACTGGGTATAGGCCAGAGGTGCAGTGGATGAGAGGCTTAGCCAGAGACAGAATGGGGAGAACAGGCAGACTGTAGGGTAAGGAAAGATGTCAGGCTTTTCTGCCCTCCCGCCATCAGGATAGATGATGGATGCTTGTGGTCTTGAATGCATGCCTGATGGCGGGCACCTGAAGTAGGGTGTGGGCATAGGTAGATGAGATTCAGCTGGGCTAAGACTCTGCTTTTAAGGGCGGCGTCACGGGGATGCTAGGAGAAGCCAAGAACGAACGGAAGCGGAAAGAAGAGAAGCAGAGAGAACGCCAGAGAGCCCAGATAGAGTGAAGATTTGCTGGGGGCTGGGAGGACTGCCAGCTTCCCGGCCACCCAGCACTCCTGCCTACCATGTACCTGCTAAATCCCAATAAAAGACCTGCAAAAAACCACTGAGGACTCCGACTCCTCCTTTACCTGGTCTGCTGGATCAGAAAACCTGCACTGTGGTCTTCCTGCCCCTGCACAGACCTACTGAAATACACTGCTAAGGGCAGCAGTGAGTGAGACAAGAGAAGTCTGCTGCGCCATATGTGGGTTAGCTCTCTGGCTAGGGATCGAACTTTGGCTGTGGAGGTGATAGCATGATAGTGCTGAGACTTAACCCGTACGCCACTAGGGCGGCCCCTGTATTACTTATATACTTGAAGTATACTTAATATACCAGGACTCCTCACTCGATGTTTGGAAACATACACATACATACATACATACATACATACATACATATGTACCTGTGCATGCATACATATAAAAACACGTATACATACATATGTATATGTGTATATATATATGTACATATGCACACACACACACAACTCACAGGATGGGGTTCCTTAGATTGGTCTGAAAGACCATAATTTGGCAGCTTGTTGCTTCCCCCACTAAATGCAGCAAATCATCTAGGTTTGAGGCTTTTTTAAGAAGATTTATTTATTTATTTATACAAGAACCGGGGCACAGGCCAGATGCGCAGGAGGGTGACAGAACTCACCAGAGAGAGAGCGGGTTGCAGAACAGGCAGACTGATGAAATACACTGCTGAGGGGAGCAGGGGGCGAGAAAGGAGAGGTCTGCCGCGCCATGTGGGACCCACACCTGCTGGCTGGGATCGAACCAGCGCTGCAGAGGCCTTGGACAGCTTCACAGCACGACGCTCAACCACCTGCGCCACCAGAGGAGGCCTGGTTTGAGATATTTTTTACAGATGTATCACCCTACGGGGTATTGGACTGGAAGGAAGGCATTGTTTACACTTGATATCTTGCTACCAAAGTTCTGTCCCAGGTGTGGTTTGGAATAGCTCTATATGGGTAGGTTTTTGAAAACTTGTTTCTTGTTAAAATTCTCAAAAAATTCTGAAAGAATTCAGCCATTTTTAGAAAGACTGGGTGTATGAATTGAACTGGGTGTGGTACCTGGAAGATGTTAAATGGTAGGCAAAGCACCAGTAGTAGTAATGGCCATTTGTGAAGAGCTAAAGTTATCTGACCAAGAAAATAAGTTGAGAAAGAAGTGAACAAATCTGTCTCAAGGGTAAAACAAAGGAATAACAGGTGGTTTCTGTTGTTTTTCCAGTGAAAAGCATGGTAGGCAGCTTTCTTGGGTTAGTACCTTAGGAGAGGCCTTGTGGCTAGACAAAAATAGGGGGGTAGCTCACTGCATTCTGGGTTACTTATTTGTGAATTTCTGACTTGCAGTCACCTGGTGATATGGGCAAGGTCCAGGCTATCTTTTCAAGGAACAGTTACTCAAGCTTAACATGCTGCAGGAGCTATAAATTTACTGCAATTATGTGTGCGTGAGGTGAGGGAAAGTGATAAGTAGATTGCAGTATTAGATAGTTTTCTGTAGCTATCGAAACTTTGCTTGCTAACCTCACTGTGTGAGTTTGTTTGTTTTTTAGGATGTCTATTTAAAAAGTGCTGATAAGCAATGAAATAGTCATCTAAAATTAATAACTTGTTTAATTCTCATTTAGTGAGAAATTTGCATCTGTTTTGCAACCATCCCAGGCTGGTGGGTTCACCCACGGTTGGTTCTAGCAATTTGAAGGAGAATTTTGGAGCCCTTGGCATCAATTTGACAGGTTTTAACGATAAACAGGGGAAACAAGCTGGCAGAGAGACAGTAACTTGAGCCCCTGCGAATCTCCACAGTTTTCTGTGGATTTCTCTGGTGTTCTTTTCCTCTCATAGCTGTTCCACCATAGGCTCTAGGCTCAGATATGCACACTTGCACATGTGTACACACCCATGCTCAGGTGTGGTTCATACCTGCCCCACACCCATGTACCCTATATGTTAAAAAGATCAAGGCTGTAGGTGATAGCCACAGTGGCCAATGTCGTAAAAGCCTGACCAACTTTATTTACCCTACGGTGTCCCTTCCCTTTTACACTGTGCTTCGTCAGTTCAAGATGACTGGAGATGATCTCTGGTTTGTATAGGGGTTTAGAAATTATCTGGAAGACAAAAAGAATTGAAATATTGAGACAGCAAGTGAGTCGAAGACAAAACACAGCTGGTTCTTCAACATGTGCAAAAAATAGAAGTGTGAGTTGATGGTAATACTATTCTGATAGGCAGAATGTTTCAGGAGTGTTTGTAACAGGAGAGTGGCATCTATTATCGCAGGAAGTAAACTGATTATAGCATGAGTGGCACTGAATTGGTAAGCAGTGTCACCAATAGGATCAATTCCCGGACATCCCAGAATACCAGTATTCAAAGAATAGCATGATAACCTATTTGTATTCATTGCCAAAGGGGAAAAAAAAATCTATCACTCTTGCTGTGATATGAAATAGACCTTATATGGTTGATTGATGTGTTGAAGTGAAGCAGTCTGTGTGACACTTCTTTCTTAGCCCTGGAGAAAGGATAGCTCAGTTGCTTTCAGACAGTTCCGTGGGATAGCTTTGAATGCTTGAAATGTTTCGCTTGCAGCCTCTGCTTTAAAACCATGACAGGTTTAAAAATGATATGTTAAACAACACTTAATTGCATTTTTTAAATTAAAAAAGTACTTAAAATTAAATTCTTTTTAATTAAACTTTTAATTTGAGATAATTATAGATTTTTATGCAGTTGTAAGATATACAGAGATTTCGATGAACATTTTCTGGTGATCTCTCAGATTACTTCAGGCAGAAGTTTTGAGGATATGATCTTTTTTTTTTGTCTTAATCACATATGTGTATATGTTTAAAGGGAGAATTTTGATATGTTTCCCATCAACACGGGCTTCTCATGATAGGAAAGGAGAAAATGCAGCATCAGTCTAGAAAGCAGTTATTTTGTAGCACATATATTTTATCTTAGACTTTATGGAAACCTGCCCATTTAGGTTAATCTGTTAAGTGGTCAAATGTTTCCTGCCCAAATTAGAAGAAATGTGAAGCTATGGTTTCCAACTTTTTTGGGTCTTGGGTCTCTGAGAATCTGATGAGTATTGTGTGTTCTCTCCCCAGAAAAATGCATTTATCTTTACATAAAATTTTGTAAATCGTTTCAGAAAGTTCAGGCGTTCCTTTGTAGTTTCTCAGCATAAGCATCTCTTGTTTAGGGTTATGCACATTAAGCTAATACCAATGGGCTAGTAGCAATACAAATGTCAGTTTGTTTCTGGTTTGGTAAAAGAACAAGTAAACAAAGGACCTATTAGAAGTCCTTTTAAGGCTTGCAAGCTTAAAAAAAATCTGTTATGATTTATTTATTTATTTATTTATTTTTTTTTATAGAGGCATGCTTTATTTATTTGTTTGCTGGCTTGTTCGTTTGGTTATACATGCACTGGGTACAGTCAGAGGCGCGGGAGGGTGAGAGAATTCACCAGAGCAGAGCAGGCAGAAGGACCGAAGTACACTGCTGAGGGGAGCAGCGGGCGGCAGGAGAGGTCTGCACGCCATGTGGGACCCTCCTCCGGTGGCCGGGGAGCAGCCGGGGATCGAACCGGCGCCGCAGAGGCCGCGGGCAGCTTTGCAACCCAGCGCTCAACCGCTGCGCCACCGGGGAGGCCCTGTTATGATTTATTTAAACCCCTAGGGAGTATATTCAAAAAGATGAACCAACACCTAGCTGACTAACTTTTTAAGTTGCTGTTAGAAATGGGCCTTAGTTTTGATACTCATATCTACTGATATTTATGTACTTTGTATGTGTTGCACAAATAATTTGTTGTTGTTTCTAGGACAGTAGGACAGTTGTGGTTGTGATGTCATATTCCTAATAGTCTTTGAATTTCCAATGGTATAAATAGTTCTTTATGCAATCTGTGACACATATGCAGGCTCCAGAAGATGGGTCCCATGTAGATGTTCTTTTTTCTTTTTTTTTTTTTAAGATTTTTTTAAATAAATATTTATTTATTTATACAAGCACTAGGTACAGTCAGAAGCGTGGGAGGGTGAGAGAATTCACAGACCCAGAGTGGGGAACAGAACAGGCAGACTGATGAAATACACTGCTGGGGGGAGCAGCGGGCGGCAGGGGAGGTCTGCACGCCATGTGGGACCCTCGCCCGGCGGCCAGGGATCGAACCGTCGCTGTGGAGGCTGCAGGCAGCTTTGCAACCCAGCGCTCAACTGCTGCGCCACCCGGGAGGCCCCATGTAGATGTTCTTGAGGCATTAAGTTATTTGCAAAGCTCAGTTCTCAATAAATGATGAAAGTTTGAATTGTTTTTAATAAAAATCTTAGTTTTGTGAATCTCCTTTTATTACTTTTTTGATACTTTATAGGATGATCGAAATGAACACAATTTGTTCTCAGGGCTCTCATACTTCTTCGTATACTTCCTTTCCCCTTGTAGTGAAAATACTATACTTCTGCTGCTGGTAGAGCTAATATACAGAAGGACTTTTGTGTACAAAACTTCTTTACTCAGCTTGTTTGAAGAAGGGACAGGAGTTGGACAGGTGTTAACAGGGACAGAGAATTTAAAGATAACTTCCCCCTATGATTCATAATTTCTCCATGTTTAAACTACAAGTCAGCTTATGTTCACCTCTGGCTTCATTTGTCATCTCACTAGATGTTTAAAATTCTCTCCTTAAATAGTCAGCTGTTATATCCTTTGAATATTTATCACAGTTAGGGTGTACCTCGTACCTATCTTAGGGAAAGATGTATCCTAAAGGCTTTTCTATAGGGCATTGTTAAATACTATGATTTTTGTATTATGTTCAAATATTTTGTGGTTTTTACTGAGGAACGTTTCTAGCCTTGTAAGGAAGAAAATGAACAAATTGACATCTTAAAGTGAAGAAGCTGAGGAGGAAGATAGTTATCTTCTCTCAGATCTGAATGCAGTTTAAAAATACATTCTAAGAATTTCAGACAGTAGACAAGATCATTATGTCAGCTGCTTGCTCTTTAATTACGTTGTATAGTAAGTGCAGGCTTACCATGGGTGGCCTCTTTGCAGGTGTTACTGAGACTAGCTCTATCTACATAAGGCTTTGTAGCTGACTGCTGATTTTGCCAGTCTTTAGTGAAGATTACCAAATTTATTTTGAGAGATGATATTTGCTGAGAAAGAGTTTCAGAAAAATTAGTATGTATGAAATAAGGGATCAGGAAATGAGAGGAATTGAAATTGGGGTGTTTGCTTTATAATCAAAAAGAAGGTTGGGTTTTGTTAAAAGTCGAAAATTATCAGTAAGTCATTTTCTGATGATGATGGGTCAACAAAACAAGAGAAAATGGAAGTGAGGGTTTAGTTATAAAAGCAGTAACTTTGACTGGAATCACTATTAGTTTCTAGAACAGGTACCTTAGATTTACCATGAATTGTTTATTAGAAACTTTTGAGATACCTCTGGGATGATTTAAAGTAAAGGACTATATATGACTTCATGTTTATCCCAACCTTTTGTTGGTGAAGAATGCATCTTTCTTAATAACTACCAATCCTTTAGCTTCCAAATCAAAATGGAAAATGTGTAGTTGGAACAGAATTTATTCTGTTAACTAGAGGATGTGATTAGAATCCTGTGGAAGTATATCTGAATGGTTAGACCACATAGGCTGAAGATCTGGAGCTTTCTGGATAATAATCTCTCTGTGAAATGGTTATTTGCATATGTTCTTTTTCCTGTACATTTGACTTGAGGATAGGTGTTTGATCTGTTTCTTCTGTACCCCTTACACTACCTAAGGCTCTTATATACACAATTACTCAGTAAATAGGTATAGAATTCAGTTGAATTGATCATGTTTCCCACATATTTTTTTCATAGCAAATACTAAATCTATTTATTTGAAACATTTAGGTACATTAAATTTCCCCCCTACTCCCTACCTCCTTAGGAAAAGCAGTATTTGAGGCAGATAAAGCACTAGTGACTTTAAAGTAATTTGATAACTGCTTTACCTTTTGATCCTCCATCTCATGATACTCTATTGCAATTTTTTTGAACTCTGAATTGTGACCATTAGTAGGTTGTAGTTAGCATTTTTGCTTAGTGAGACAAGCAGCAATTATGAGAGGGCATCAGACATAGTAAGGGTAAGTATTTTGTGATATTTTTGTTTTAAGCAAATATATGTTATGTGTGTTTAATTTGTTTCATAGTGGAGTCATTCATGGTCAAAAGGTTTGAATACTACTACTTTGTTGTAATACTTTGTTATTTCATTTATCATATAGCATTATGCCAGTACATACAGGCTTCTAAAGCCAGGGATGGTGCCAGCCCTTTCATTTCAAGTACAACTGAAGGTAAAAATAAGCAAAATTGAGAACACTCAGAGCTTTCTGGTGGTTCTTACATGTGTTTCTTCAGTGGCATTTGGTATTCTTTGACATTCTAACTTCCTTGTATCTTTTTTGACCAGTAGATTTTTCACATTTATATCCTTCTAGGTGGTGGGTGCTTTGGTTCTTCCTCTTTTCACTTTAATGGTCTTGTTTCTGTATATACTAGAGGTTTTGTTTTTTTTTTCCTTAGGAGGGGAAAGGGAGAAACAAAGGAATTTCAGAAATTTCAAATTGTTCTGACCTAATAAAATAGTTCATTAGATTTACCTTGAAATCAGCTTTGTTAATATTTTTTAATCTTTCAGTCTCTTCATATTTTTTCAGAGATCCTAGAAATGCATACTTCATCCTGAATTTAAAGTAATTTATGCTTCTATGATGATATCAGTGGATTTTGAGCAAACTGAATGTTGCTTTGAGGGGGGAATATGTTTACAATCTTTTAGCATTTCCCAGTTTTCTCCCTTTTTTCTCAAGAAAATTAATCTTTGGATTTAATTTCATTGTGAAGAAAAGACAGCTAGTGTTGCCCAATATTAACCATTCTAAACTTACTCAGCTTTTTTAGTGACTTAATAACCTTAATAATACCTTTCCTGTTCTTAAATGGTTGGCATACTAACCCCTTTGCCTTCATTTCTGTACTTTGCTGGACTACCAAGCTCAGGCATGCATAATCCCCTGATTTAAAGGAACTTTGTGGAGATGATTTGCTCTGTTCTTTTTCTTGCAGGAGAAAATTTTGAGCAGACACCATTGAGACGAACATTCAAATCTAAGGTCCTTGCAAGATATCCTGAGAATGTAGAATGGAATCCCTTTGACCAAGATGCAGTGGGAATGGTCAGTATTTGTTAACTACAAGTATGAGATAATTTTCAGAGTAATTTATAGTAGGATTGTCAGTACGTACTTTAGTAGCAGTGGTTTCACCAAGTAATAGCTTTTCAAGGGGTTTATGCATAGTGTTCATAATTCTACATTTTGATCACTATATAAAAATATTAGAAGTCATGGTGTGTTTCTTATGTGTCAGACAAGTATATAATAGTGAGTCAATAACCTTTTTTATTTGTGGTGCTGAGCTACTGAGATTACCAGATGAATAGGCTAAGGGAATTTTCTCTTAATTTATATTTTATAGTGTTTTTGTTTCATCATAATTTTATTTTTTATTATTTAATTATTTTATATATATTTTTTACATCATTTTTCATTTTTGCACAATGTATGCATTTTCATCTTGGTTATATTCCCCATACAATTCCCACCCCCCCCTTATTTTGACCCTAATCCCTCATCATAATTTTAGATTGGATAGCATTTAAAATATCATAGAAGAATATTGCTATGAATAAGTCAACCTTTATTGAGTAACCAACTTGTGCTGAGAGCTGTGTAAAGAATTTCACATGAATTAACTAATTTAATCCTTACAGTACCCTTTATATAGATAATATTAAACACACACACAAACAACAAACACGCACATTTTACAAACAAGGAAAAAAAAGATCTAAAGAGGTTAAGTAATATGTTCAAGGTCATATGGCTAAGAAACTGTTGAGCTGGAGTTTGAACACCATGTTTGGTTCCAGAGCTCTGCTCTTAACCATATCTTATAATCTTATGACCATATCATATAATGCCTCTATTACATTTTTGGTAGCTTTTTATTTTAGAGTATGAACTTGTTTGATGCATGCAGCAGCCCTGTGGAGTGGGCAGAGTAAACTGTATTATATTCATTTCACAGTTAGAGAAACTGAATCTTAGAAAGCTCAAGATTTTTTGACTTCTGGTTCAAGTGCTTATTTCATTCTAACATGCTATCTTCTAGAAACACGTAGGCTTTGGGAAGTCAAGTTCAAGGCTAATAGATATAACATAATGTAGGTCCTTGTATTTGTTAATCCATACTGCTGACAGTTCATTTGTATAGCCAGGTTTGTGTAAAACTGAAAAATGGGGACTGATTGATTCAGGTCAGTTTAAATAACTATCCAGTTTCTTTATATAACCCATATGAGTTAAAGTGAAAAGAGGTGCACCTTTTTCCTAATTATGTCATTTCTTGGCTCTATATGAAAGAACACCTTTTTTGATATGAAAGAAGGTGTTTTTTTTTTTAATTTTTAAAAAAAGATTTATTTATTTATTTATTTATTTATACACTGGGTACAGTCAGAAGCTTGGGAGGGTGAGAGAATTCACCAGAGCCAGACTGGGGAACAGAACAGGCAGACTGATGAAATACACTGCTGAGGGGAGCAGCGGGCGCAGCAGGAGAGGTCTGTCTCACCCTGTGGGACCCTTGCCGGTGGCCGGGGATTGAACGGGCACTGCAGAGGCTGTGGGCAGCTTCGCAGTCCAACGCTCAACAGCTGCGCTACCAGGGGAGGCCCATGAAAAAAGGTTTTATTGATGATAGAATCAGGTGAGCTTGTAGCTTCAAAATCTTTATTTTTAGGTACAGAGTTGCATCTGTCTGGCTTTTAGATAGCAGTCTAGCATTGTCTCCTAATACATGTTGTCATGCTTAACCACATACCTATATTCTCCAAGCTTTCTTTTACCTCCTTATCTTTGTGCATTTTCTTTCTGTCTCTGAGACACTTTCCCCCTCTTATCTACCTGATAAATTCTAGCATAATCTCATTTGTAAACTTTCTGATGTTCCTAGGCTTATTTGACTGTCCTGTGTCACCCTGGCACTTAATTAGCATATATTTCTGTATAGCCCTGATACCTACATCATAATTTTATCTATTTGTGTGTTTTATATTAGATCGGGAGAGCTCTAGGGCAGATATTTTGCTGTGTTCTTAATATCCCAAACATCCCGAACAGTACATGGTGTATAAATAGTGATTGTGTTCTAAAAAGAGGATCAGTAGTGAGTGTTTTCAGCACTTGTTTCCTTATTGTCTTTTGCAGCTGTGCATGCCCAAAGGGCTGGCATTCAAGACCCAGGCTGATCCCAGGGAGCCCCAGTTCCATGCCTTTATTATCACAAGGGAGGATGGCTCTCGAACATTTGGGTTTGCCCTAACATTTTATGAGGAGGTGACTAGCAAGCAGATCTGCAGCGCAATGCAGACCCTCTACCACATGCATAATGCTGAGTATGATGTCCTACATGCTCCCCTTGCTGATGGCCGAGATCACAGTGGCATGGAGGATGGTGAAGGCACTCCTGGCACCAAGCTGCAGCGCTTCAACTCCTACGACATTAGCCGGGACACACTCTATGTCTCTAAGTGTATCTGCCTCATCACACCCATGTCCTTCATGAAAGCATGTCGGAGTGTGCTGGAGCAACTTCACCAGGCAGTCACTTCACTTCAGCCTCCTCCACTGCCCCTGGAGAGCTACATATACAACGTACTGTATGAGGTGCCACTCCCACCTCCTGGCCGGTCCTTGAAGTTTTCTGGGGTGTATGGGCCAATAATTTGCCAGAGACCAAGTACCAATGAGCTTCCCCTATTTGACTTTCCTGTCAAAGAGGTCTTTGAACTGCTTGGGGTGGAGAATGTGTTTCAACTTTTTACTTGTGCCCTTCTGGAGTTTCAAATCCTACTCTACTCACAGCGTAAGTCAGTGCTTACATTTCCCCCCCCCCCACCCCCACCCCATAGGTCTCCTTTCTTTGAATAGCAGGTACAGTGGGGCTGACTGTAAAGATCAAGGGCTGTTTCACTTTAAGCAAAACCCAGATCTTTTGCAGTTAGGTGTTGGGTGACAAACTGATACAACATGAGAGGGCTACTATTTCTGATTAACTACCATTATGGCCTTTTTTCTGGACAGTGCAGTCTGGGATGTGAACCTCCTGACATTCCTTCTGACTAATGCTAAAAAGAGGGGCAGGAGGTTGTAGTTTTGGGAAGCTGACTTTCCATCAGTTCTGTCCTGTCATTCTGTAGGATAATTTCTCCCCCTTTTTCAGCCTGACAATAAAATCAGGGATTTACAAATGATGATTCTTCATATTTTTAGAAAAAAAAAATTTTTTTTTTAAGAAAATGAGGAGATGTTTCTTCTTTCTACTGTTTGTTATAACTGAGTAAAGTTATATAACAAGAAGCTAAGTGAAAGTGGGCAACAGATTTGGATAAAATAAAGTATATCAGAAGGAAACAAATGCTAATTAAATGAGCCAGCAAGTTACATAAAATTAACTAATTCAGTGCATATTTATTGTGAACTTGCTGTGTCTATGCATTGCTCTAGGGCCTGGAAAAACAGTGGTCGACAAAGCTGATAAAAAAAATTCTTGCTTGATGGAACTTATATGTTGGTGGTGAAAGAGACATGATTAAATACATAAATAAAATATGTAGTATATGAGGTGGTAATTGGGTCTGTGGAGAAAAAACTAAACAGGAAAGAGAATACTATTTAGGGAAATTTTTAATAGTGGATAGGTTTTCAATAGTGGGTAGGTTAGACCTCTCTAAGTGACCTGGGTTAATATTGTAGGAAAAGTATTCTAGGCAAAAGACATAGGAAATATAAAGGTTCCAAGATAAAAATGTGCTTCATATGGTCAAGAACAGTGAGGAAGCTGGGTGGTTGTAGAGGGAGAGTAAGTAGTAGATGGTGGTAGAGATTTAATGGGATGCCAGATTGTACAGTCTTATAGGCTATTGGAGAAATTTGTTACCCTGAGATGTATACCATTGGAGATTTTAAGTTTTTTGACTTTTTATTTTGAAATAATATCCAGCTTATAAAAAGTTGCAAGAAGTGTCATGTACACTCTTCTATAGCTCATCAGTTGTTAATGTTTGATCATATTTATTGCTCTCACTCTGTATGTCTCTGTACATTTGTGAATTTAACTAAACCACTGAGCCACTGTTAGTGAGTCTTTTTGAAGTGTTCAGTTTTGGTGTTAGAGAAAAAAGTCTTTTTCTGCTCCTTTTATTTTACCATTTACTTACATTTGGTTAAATTATATAATCAGTAATTTCAGGTAACACAAACAAGTTTAGGATAAATGCAACTGACTTTTGTTATGCATTCATTAATTTTTTTATTGTAAAAGTGATGTCAAAGAATTTGACATTTTATTGTCAAAGAATTTATAGTTAAAATAATTACAAGGGGAATAAAGTGAAATCTCCTTCTCTCCTTCCTGTGGTAACCAGAACACCAAATTTCTGTGTATCCCTAATGACAGTAATAGTTTTTATTTATTTAAAAATATTTATTTATTGCATAGAAGAACTGGGGTGTAGGCCAGAGGTGTGTGTGTGGGGGGGGGGTGAGATGATTCACCAGAGACAGAGTGGGGAGCAGAACAGGTGGATTTACTGAAATAGAATGCTAAGGGGAGCAGTGGGCGAGTCAGGAGAGGTCCGCTGCACCATGTGAACGTCTCTCTTCACAGAAGTATGCAAGGATAGTTTATACTTCAATTTCTAATGCCCTGTAGTTTTCTAAGAGTGGATTTATTTATAATGATGACAAGTCTGTCTTTCTCTGCACAGAGACAAGTCATAAAAATGTTCTGATTCTTCCCATTTCACGAGGCATTGGTGGTTGTAATGCCACTATGCTTTGTATTACCTTCTTTTGTTAAAAGTAATTGTTGCCTGGGACTTTAGTATCTTTCAATAATTCCGATTGCCTGAAACTCTTTGGAAGCAGATGACCTTCATCTGCTTCTGTTTATTGGTTTCAACTTGCAATGGTGAGCACAGAGAGAGGCAATGGCAAAGAAGTACTGATTTTTACCTTTCGTACTGGTATATATATTTTTATTTTTTATTATTATTTTTTAAATTTTTATTTATTCATGCATACAAGAATAGCGTACAGGCCAGAGGTGCGGGGGCTGAGAGGACCCACTGGAGACAGAGTGGGGAACAGAACAGGCAGACTGACTGAAATACACTGCTGAGGGGAGCAGCGGGTGAGACAGGAGAGGCCTGCTGTACCATACAGGTCACCTCCCTGGCCAAGGATCGAACTCGTGCTGCAGTGGCCGTGGATTGCTTCATAGTGCTGTGCTTAACCTCTTGTACCACCAGGGAGGCCTCTGTACTGGTATATAGAAACTATTGCTTACAGCTTTTGGGGTCAGCATCCGAGTAAATAACATTTGCTGGATCCCTAAGGCATTGTTTATTTGGCCTTTCTTCAAGATAGAATGTTACTTTTTTTAAAATACAAAAATATAGGGGAAAGAAACCCACAACTCAAATAGACCAGACAGGCCATAAAATTCCAAATTTCCATTGTTTATAAAGCCAAACCATGTAAATGGCGAAGCACTTTAATCTTGAAAGAGGAGATTATCTCTCCCCCCAGAAGTGTTTTTTTAAGACCCCCTATTTCAATGAATTCTTCAAGGATTTTAATCCGCATCAAATAAAGTTATCTACTTAAGTAGAAATAAATAAACTGTGTTTCAGATACTAGATTAGACTCATCCTGAAGATTAGGGAAAAGCCAGAACTAGATTTTTATGCTATTGGAAAACTTGCTTTTAGGGAACAGAGAAGGCCCTTTCCTTCAGACTTCCTGCTTTTATTGTTTTTTTTTTTTTTTTTTTTTTAATTCAGAAATGGGGTGTGTACACTAAAGGGAAGGGGAGATTATTCAATGTAGTATTTATTCAAAATAAGTGTTTAAGACCCAGTTGTTGGGACATAGATCGTCAGCTTTAAATATCACTTGAAAGTTTTCGCCCACACTTTAACATTCTTTTGATTCATCTTAATGTTGAATTTTAAAGTAAATTCTTATGATGGCTGAGATTCTCAAGATTATTGCTCTTGAGTAGATTATTTACAGATATTCATATCTAAAAAGAGCTGAAAAAATACAAGAATTGGTCTTACCCTGGTCTTATCCTAGAATTCTTTTTAATAATTGTTAGTGTATTCATAGAACGGAAAGATTTTAGCAGAAAGCAGATAAACAAAATTGTCCAAGTGTCCCATGGGATTGTGGTATTGCAGAAGAGAATAAAGGTAGAGCTGGCAGTAGTTTAAATGTTATTACTGTTATTGCTTACTTTCACATAGGAACTAAACAGTTTCTCTGAAAAGATATCTAAATTAGATAATCTAATTTAATCCTTGAAAGAGTTGTTTTTTTAATTTGGGAAGTGTTTTTGTAGTTGCCTCAGTTGGGGGAGGGTCGCAAAATAGTTTTCAATATGGAAATGATGCTGCGTGTTTGCAATGAAAAAAATAAGATAGACTGTTATCTTGAACCCTTTAACCTGCCTCTGATTTTTAGTAAATATGAAAAGCTTGTACTGTTGTCTTTCTGCTAAACCAGTTGTGCTTTGTTTTTTTATAACCACTGGTGGTCAAATTCCTGAGCTCAGCTGCACCCACCAATTAATTACCTTGCTTGTGCATAAGGCATTTACCTATAGAACACTAACTTGTTTGAGATGATGAGATTTTACACAGTAATTTCTATTTGTTTGCATTATTAATTTTAAAAAACTATTTTTAGATCAGCTTTGTTTAGCCAGGAACAAGGTGATAATCAGCTTTCAAAGCTTTATTAGTGAGCAAATAGATAATTCTTTGTTAAATTTCTACCTAGTTGACATGTATAGCTTTTGCTCACTTCCTACTCATTGTTCCTCATTTTTCTGGAAAGGTTTTGTCGTATATGAATGGGTTTTTACTTTGTAAAACTGTTTCTACCCTTATGAAAAAGTTCATTTGAAATCAGCCATCTCAGAAAATATTATTCATGTAATTTTAAAACTTCTTCATTGTCCTTAAATGCTTGAAACCATCATAACATTTCTGAATAGTAACTTATTAAATATCAGTTTTAATCAATCCATTTTGTTGACTTCTCCAGTATATTTGTTAATCTTTTTTTTAAAATAGAACATATCTAGAAGTTGCATTCTAAAAAAAAGCTAAACTTTGAGCATAAGCCTTTCTTTCCAAGCTGATATCTATAACCTAGAAGAAGAGTTTTGATTCATGAAAGTCAATTTTCTGGATCTTTCAAGTTCAGGAGGCTTTTTACTGAAGGGTTTAAAACAACACTTTGTGTTAATCTGATTCAGGAAAGTTTGCCAGATGGAGGGCAGACTTGACTAATGTGGAAAACCAATTTCTGATTGGGTAGTTTTTTGGTCTTGATTTTGAAGACAAAGCTCAACTCTATAGAATGCAGATGTTTCTGAGTGGCAAATGAACCTGTTTTGGCTTCTATGCTGAATGGAGACCTAGACCACTTTGTTTACTTTTGTTGCAGTTTCCCCACCCCTTTTCTGCTTAAGAGAATTTCCTTAAAATTCTCAGTTTCAGTTTTTGGAGCAAGGTATCTATTTATGATTTCTATTGTATTTTCATATGCAGTTTTCTACTAGCAGGGATGTATGTGTGTGGAGGAGGGCATATTTCAACTTGTGGTCCACTGATGTCTCTGGGATGTCTCTCCTAACATCCACAGGGAACATACTGTGAGTGTACCCTTGCTGAAGTTTAGCCTTATCCTTTCCAAATGTGAAATTGTACTGAAGGTTTTAACATACTAGTTGGGGAAAAAAGTATCTTGTTTTTGACTGTGTGTGTAATTTTTTTTTTTTTAACCTAGATTACCAGAGACTGATGACTGTGGCGGAGACAATTACAGCTCTCATGTTTCCTTTCCAGTGGCAGCATGTCTATGTCCCTATTCTCCCAGCTTCTCTCCTACATTTCTTAGATGCTCCTGTTCCATACCTGATGGGTTTGCATTCTAATGGCTTGGATGACCGGTCAAAGCTGGAGCTGCCTCAAGAGGTGAGAAAAAGTAGTGTTGGGTGCTGGTGTCTCTGCTCTGCTCCTGGAAGGGGGAAAGAAGGGTTTGGGATGAGCATAGGAGGTGTTACTGAGTGTAGTTAACATGAATAGCCTTCCAGGAAAAATAAAAATAATAAAAACAATGAACACTTACCTCAATTCCTATCACTCTAGGAACACTTGTCATCTTTGTCACCTGCATACTTCATTGTAATCTCTGTGTTTATACTGTTATGAAATGTCTTTTTCATGTACATTTTTTCAAACAGTACTTTACATACTTTTAAAGACATTAGAAAATATTTTATTCTGTAAAACCTTAAACCTGCAAAAGTAGCATTATGAATCTTTGTGTTCTTAATACCCAGCTTCAACAGTTGTCATACATATTAAATTGTATTTAGCTTCTGTCCCTTCTGATCCCTATTATTTTAAGGAAAAGCCATATAAGACAATTTTATAACTGTTTAAGTGATCAGACGTAGATTAATAAATACATGGTGTTCTTTTATAGATCACAGTTGATCTATACAAGTTAACCTGAACTGATTCTTGTGGTACTGAACCAGTTGAGAATACTTTTCCTCTCTTGCTGTGAGGATGGCCTGTTCCTCTTTCCTGTTGTTTCAATTGCCAAAATCATTTATTAAAAATATGTGTCTGTCCCTTTCCTACTATATTCTAAAATAAATTTAAAGCATTATTAGAAATAAGACTGTTTCATTTTCTGTTTTCCTAAAATTATCAATAGAATTCTCTGCCTTTTTAATGTCATTTTGAGACTGGTATGAAATAAGCTGGAGAAAGGGCTTTCCTCCTCTGAATTTCTTAGTTATTAGAAAGGCCTGGGAAGAGGACTTTGGAATATACATATACTGATGTCAGCAAGACTCTTTTTCTTCTCTCTACAAAAAAATCTGTGTGTGTGTGTGTATCGGGGGGTGAGGAGTTAGAATTTTGTGTCTAACTTATGAATATGATGAGTACGGGGACCTCTAAAGAAGAGAGTGTTCTCATGGACCTTACCAGAGCTCATGTCATTGGGTATATCTGGGCAGCATCCCTAATGAACACCCTTGATGATTTTGAATCATAATATTTATATTTAAATTATAGTCTATATTTAAATTATAGTCAAATACATATCTTTACTTTCTCATCCTCTTTTGCTTTCAGAATTAAAACATCTTCCTTGTAGATTCTTCCATGTTTACCCCTTTTGCTCCTTTGATTCTATGTAACTTGATGGTATTTGGGGTGGGATAAGATTAAGGAAGAAAAGATCTAAAGTGACCTCTTACTAATTAAGGTTTTAAGGGGTTTTATTCTTCTTTTGTATGTGTCCTTATTACTCTACCAATAAATATGCATGAAGAGAAAGTATCGAAGTTTGGAGAGTTTTCTGTTGTTTGCTTTAAGCAAATACATGTTTAATATAGACAGTTACTCTTTGTAAACTCAATTATAATTTTGTAAAATCAAAGAAGAGCAACACGAACTAGTTTTGTTTGTGTACAAAAGATGTCATCCTACACCCCTTTGGGTTCTTCTATCCTGGCAAATAATCAAACATCAGACAGACTGATAAGAGAAAAAGTCAGGAAGTTTAATAATATGTATACCTTGGATGTACATGGGAAAGGCCCACATCAATGAGTACATGGCTTCAGATGCCATCTTAAATAGGTTGATTAGCCAAGAAAGACTGTGGGGGACAAAGGGAAGGCCAGTTAGGGAGATTACCGGGCAAGGCACAGGAGACAAAAGTATATAGATTAAGTTTGCCTTCTCCTTTGAAAAGAGATAAGGAGATTAGGTTTTCGGGTGATTATCTTTTTCTAAGTCAACTTCCACCCAGCTTGAAGAGCCCCTCCCATGAAATCAACATTTTGCCAAAAAAGTTTTATTTTGGGGTGGCCAATTTTTGTTCCTCTTACATATGCTACATGTGTAATGCAATATATAGGTCACTAGGCAAGACACCCAATTTCTCAGTTTTATTTTCATCTTTGGCATCAGCTTGCTGTATATTTGGAGCAAGTTCTGTTCCCTGAAAACATCTCTTAGCATCATTCTTAGAGTGCGTCATGTCAGTATATGGAGAGGTTGCTGGGGTACAAAATTTCTTAGTAGAACTGTCTAGAAACTGCATTGTTTGAAAAGCCCAAATTTTTGCTCTATTCTGGGGTATTGTAACATTCCATTTTTGTAGTGTTCCCATAATTGCTTCATTCTTTGTCTCTGCCTGTGGTTTACTTGGGAAGGAGTGGTGACAGTGGCATTGTGGAATAGGGTATCAGAGTTGCATTTAATCTACATTATCCCTCTGAAGGTCACATATTTGTGTAGCAAATACATAGATGGATATTTTCTACCTTGAGTTTTAGCAGATAACCTCTGGTAGATGTGAATTTGTGTAGCCCTCATTGGAATGTTCAACTGGGGAGAAAAGAACTGGCTTTCTCAAGGAGCATCTTGAAAGGTATGCATAATGAATGGAGAATGATAATATCTCTGAAAGAGACCTTTGGAATGTCTCAGAAATGATACACAAAAGCAAATAGAATAAATTAAAAATTACCTCAGATTTTGCTGCTCAGAGATAACTTTGAACATTTTGGTATACATTCTGTGGTATCTTTATACTGCTAGAAGGAAGCTCTAAGGCAGCAGTGACTGGGAAATTCATGTGGGTGTGTGCACCCTCAGGGTCATGGATTGGGGCAAAACTTGATTTATAAGAGACTTTCTCCAGAGGGACAGAGAATGTTCACTCCCTACCCCCAAAATCAAAATTCATCAGTTGCTGCCCCGTCTTTCAGCATCAGAAGTCTGTGAAAAGCCCTTTGTTCCTTTTTATACCAACACATGAGCTCAGCTGGCCCTGAGCAAATGAGAGTGCTGAGCTGCCTTTGTGAGGCATCCTTTGTCCTATGCTTTCTCTTTCTGGTTTCATTCTTTGTCCAGAAGGAGGCATTTCATCCACAGCTATATCAAGGGAAGCTTCTTTCTATCTTAGGCTCTTCTTTCCTACTTTTATTGCTCCTTTCTCAGAATATACCTCCAATAACTTTTCCCTAGTTATCTCTGCATTGAACTCCTTTCAGTGAATAGCACAGAGATTGACTAGTAAGTGAGACTGGTTGGTTGTGATTTGGGGTTAGGTATTCAGGCTTGGGAAAGGGCATTGTGACCTCGTGCAAGAAGATATTTGGGAGAGTTTTTGCGATTTTGGTTTTTCCCAACAAGGCAGTAGGATAACTGAAGAAAACTCATCCCTTGGGCTCAGTTCATTTGCCATGCTACTTCCTATCCCCCAGACTGTTTTGTAGAGTTGGTTTCTTCTCAGCTGAGGAAAGGGGCACAGGAGTTTGAGGTAGTTTGCAAGTTGCTTCTGTTTGCCAGAGCAGTCTGTGTGCTGGGAGGAAATAACACGAGGCTATTGTATGAGCCTGGTAACTCAATGGCCTTCTTATTCACTTTGCCTCCTTATTCTTACCTCTCTCAGTTCAACATTACAAAAAGAATGGGTAGTGGTGCCTGTGTAAAGGCTCCTCTCTTAATCTAGCTCATTTCTGAAGTATCTCTGAGTAGTTTTCTCTCCTCTAGTCACCTCTGACCAGATGTATCTATGATATTTGGACACAGCATTTGGAGAATTTTATAACTTCTTTAGAGACATTCTTTATTTGGCTCACAGCCCTGGGAGAAAAGCCAACCAAGCATTGTGAATGGATACAGTTATTTTTAGCTGCCTCTTTTCCCTATGGGACAAACTGCCTTTTTTTTTTTTTTCCTCTAAAGAAAGGAGAACTAAGAGGGTAAATGATTGCATTGTGTGCCTCTGGTAGGTCACAGTACTTTGTTATTTTAGCTCTGTGGACAGGGTTTATGAGGCAGGTGGGAGGAATGACTAGATGATTAAATTCTCTTATTTTTTTAAATGGTTTGACATGAAAGTTTATATTATAATTTTAAACTCTTTAAGGAATAAGCAAAAAGTAGACTATTTTTGAAGTCAAACATTTATTAGCCCCTTAACTAGGTAGGGCTTAAGTGGTATTTAGAAGATGAAGTTTGACGCAGTTCTTCTCATCTTTAAATCTTGGATTATGGGAAAGCTCTTTTTTAGTTATAGATTGGTAAATGGAGTGATTTATGAAAATGTTTATTGAACGAATGCATATGTGGACATATTATAACATGCAGTTTGTACAATGTGCAGATTGAAAATTTGTGGAATTATATTCCTCTGGACCTACGGTATTACTTTACTGCCTCTTCTTTTAGAATGTGACTCATTGGTACATGGATAAGTAGAGGATTAATGAAATAACTTTTTGATATATAATTGAGGAATCATACCGAAGGAGGGATTATTTAATAATGGAGCTTGTAAAATTGCTTGCCTGCAGGGAAAAAAGTGAGAAAGGATCCCTACCTCATACCATAATCAAAAGCAAATTAAGATGGATTAAATGTTAAATGTCAAACATTTATCAACTTAAGAAGTTAAATGTTAAAAGCAAAAGTTTAAATTTTCTAGAAGAAAGTATTAATAAGTACCTTTGTGACCTTTGGGTAGGGACTTGGTAAACAAGATACAGAAAGCACTACCCATAAAATAAAAGATTAATATTTTGATTTTTAAAATAACTCAATAAGACATTCTAAGATGAAAAAGGTAACAAAAAATTTAGAGATGTACCAAAGAGGTGCAGGCCTTGGTGCTGGATGGCTGAGGCCATCTTCTGGACTACCTGGTGGCCATTGTGGCCTGGCCAGAAAGTGGTGGTTGTGCTCTGTGAGCACAATTTATGGCAATTTGTATAGGAACAAGTTGAAATACCTCGTCTTCCTCTGCAAGTGGATGAATACCAACCCACTGTGGTCCCTAACACCTCCAGGGTCATAGCCACATCTTTTGGCGGATGGTGAGAGGCACACTGCATCCAAGACCAAGTGAGGCAAGGCCGCCCTGGACTGTCTCAAGGTGTTTGATGGGATCCCACCACCCTTTGACAAGAAAAAAAATGGATGTTTCCTTCTGCCCACAAGGTGGTGCCTCAAAAGCCTACTAGGAAATTTGCCTATTTAGGGTACTTCGTGAGGAAGTACCAGGCAGTAACTGCCACCCTGAGGAAGAGGAAGGAGAAGGCCAAGATTCATTACCAGAAGAAGCCATAACCTACAAAATATAGCATCAGGATATTACAAAGAACTCCAGCAAATCAGTAAGATGATAAATAACCCAATAGAAAAGTTGGCTGAAGACATGCATAGGTATTGCCCCCCAAAATGCACATTTCTTAATTTTAGTAGCACTCAGGGAAGTATAAATTTAAATGCACCCATTTCAATGGCTAAAAGAAATCTAGGGTCTCCCTGGTGGCGCAAGAGGTTAAGACACAACCTGTGAAGCTATCAGCAGCCAATGCAGCATGAGTTCAATCCCCAGACAGGGAGCAACCCACATGGCGCAGCAGACCTACCCTGACTCGCCCGCTGCTCCCCTCAGCAGTGTATTTCAGTCAATCTGCCTGTTGTGTTCCCTGCTCTGTCTCTGGTGAGTCCTCTCACCCTCCACACCTCTGGCCTGTACCCCAGTTCTTGCATACATGAATAAATAAATCTCAAAAAAAAAACAAGCAACGACATATGTTGGTGAGGATACGGTGAAAAAGGAACTCTCCTGCATTGCTGGTGGGAGTGCAAACTGGTCCAACCATTGTGGAAAGCTGTCTGGAGAGTCCTCAGTCTACTAAAAATGGAGCTACCGTACGATCCAGCAATTCCACTAAAATGTAAAAAATGATAAATGTTAAAAAAATAAAATAAATACATAAATAAAAAGATTGTCTCTAGAAAGTTATCAAGTTTATATTACCAATAATAGCATGAGATATTTGTTTCTTAGAAACTCTGCTAGCATTGAACATAAAAAAATCTTTTGGGCCTCCCCGGTGGCACAGTGGTTGAGTGCTGGGCTATGAAGCTGCCCGCAACCTTTGTAGTGCCGGTTTGATCCCCAGCCGGCTGGCGAGGGTCCCACCTGGCGCGCAGACCTTTCCTGCCGTGCCCGCTGCTCCCCTCAGCAGTGTATTTGTCGGTCTGCCTGTTGGACTCTCCACTTTGGCTCTGGTGAATTCTCTCACCCTCTCGTGCTTCTTACTGTACCCAGTGATTGTATTAAAAAACAAAACAAAACTTTTTAAATATTTGTCAGCCCAGTTAGTAAAAAATATTTTGTGTTTCTTGGTTTATTATGGAAGTTTAACATTTTTTCCTGTGTTTAAAGTTAACCATTAGTTTTGTGTTTGCCTTTCATAAATTACTCCCATTTTTCAATTGGGTGAATTATTTTTGTCTCAGTGATTTCTTTGGATACTAACCTTTTTACATATTTATGTGAATTGTTACTTTTTAAATTTGTTATGTTTAAGATTTTTATGGCAGCATTTACCTCTATGTTCATTTAGCCTTGTGTAAAATTAAGAAAGCCCAGCTATACCTTAAGATGGAATAGTAATCTTTTGTATTTTCTTTTAATACTTTTGTTGGTTTGTTTACTTTTGTTTGGAAAATGTTGAGTACATGTAAGAGTAAAGAGACTAGTATCCATTGTTACATAACTTATGGTCAATTTTTCTGTATCTTCCTTCCTCTCCCTCTGATCCTACTGGATTATTTTGAAGAAATCTTATATAGCATTTTTGTGTCATCCAAATGTAGTCCAAGTTTATCTTGTAAAGGATAGAGAAACTTTAAAAAAAAATAGGATGAATTTACTTTTTATTTTTAAATTTTCCGTGTAAAATTTATTTTTGAGAATATTAATATTTCTAAATTGACAGCCATTTGTCCCATAAACATTGATTGAATAATCAATCCATCCACAATACATGGATGTGGATCTGCTGAAGACTGTTCTTTTCAAGTAGATTGTTATTTTATGTCTATATTGGAATCGAGTAAGGCAATTCTTCCCTCAAAATTTCTTGGCTCTTTGTTTTCTTTTATTCTCTTATGCAAAATTTGGAAACAATTGTTAGATCCGCCCTTTAAGTATAAATATTTCTGGAATTTTGAGTAAATTTACGTATAATTATGGAAGTTATTAACATCTTTTTATTCAGAATTTTCCCATCTACTAATTTATATATGTTTATTGACATTTTATATTCCACACTGTTAATAGCAATATCAGTTAACATTTATTATATACTGTGGGCTTGGTGCTGTGCTAAACCCTTGACATTGTTGTCTCACAAGCCTCAAATCTATGGCATAGGTAATTCTGTTATCCCTGTTAATGGGATGAATGAAGCAGACATAGTTTTATTAATTTAATAATAGACTGCAATGAAGGAAAGGACAGTTGTCCTGCTTAGAACAGGTTCATGGTTATAAGATAAATATACAAAAATAAAGGACCTTCTAGTTTATAGCCACAAGAAAATTCCAATAGGAATGGGAACTATATAATATTTAAGTTAAATTGAACAAGAAATGTGTGTGGTTAAGAGCTTAAGTTTATGACTGGTACTAAGCTAGTTGAATTTGAATCTCACTTAACTGTGTGACTTTGAACAAAATCTGTCTATGTCAGTTTCGTGTGTAAAATAGGGGTGGATATTGCCAGGTTGTTATTTTTAATCCAGATTATCCCTCTCACCAGCATTGTATGAGACTGCTGTTTCTACATCCTCTCAGAAGCAATAAAATTAGAAGGAAGCACAAAAATCGTTAAGAGTAGCCGCCAAATCTTATAAACCAGGACTAAAGCTCAGAAAGGGATAATAGTATGCTCAGATTCTCATAGGGAGATAATGATGGTGACAGATCTGGAACCTCGGCTTTCTGACTTACTTAAACTACTGTAAGAATTCATGAATTTGACATTTAATAAGCATTTACTATATGCGAGACTTTGTGTGAGAGTCTAAACATCTATATAAGTATCATTATATAATCCTTGCCACTCTTTAAGTGTTTTTATCTCCACTTATAGTTGAGAAAAAGAGAGGTCTGCTGCGCCATGTGGGTTGCTCCCTGGCCGGTCAGGGATTGAACTGCTGTAGAGGCTGGCAGTAGATTGATAGCTCTGTCTTTAACCCCTGAGCCACCAAGGAGGCCTGGTTAAGTAACTTTTTGAAGCTCACACAGCTGGATAGTGGCAGGGAAAGATTGGGACTCAGATGTGTCTCATTCCTGAGCCCAGTTTTGTTTATACAATACCAAATGCACCCATTTCAGATGTTTACTTTGTGTTTTGTTTGTTATCCTTTCTAAAATGCTCTGGAGTTGTTCATACTCCTTGTTCTGGTTTTGTCTTCCAGGCTAACCTCTGCTTTGTAGACATTGACAACCACTTTATTGAGCTGCCAGAGGACTTGCCTCAGTTTCCCAACAAATTGGAGTTTGTCCAGGAAGTTTCTGAGATTCTTATGGCATTTGGCATTCCCCCTGAAGGGAATCTTCATTGCAGCGAGAGCGCCTCCAAGCTGAAAAGACTCCGGGCCTCTGAACTTGTCTCTGACAAGAGAAATGGGAACATTGCTGGCTCCCCTTTGCATTCCTATGAACTCCTCAAGGAGAACGAAACTATTGCTCGGCTGCAAGCCTTGGTCAAGAGGACTGGGGTGAGCCTGGAAAAGGTAAGGTGATATATATATACATATATATCTCACACATAATATATATGTGTAACACATACACACACACAAACACATACATATGCATGTCTGTGACAAGTTTGGTCTGTGCTAGAATACTGTTCTGGTGAAATAAAATATGGGTTGAAAACACCCTGATCAGGGGCCTCCCTGGTGGTGCAAGGTGTTAAGCACCGCACTATGAAGCAATCCGCAGCTTCTGCAGCACGAGTTCGATCCCCAGCTAGCCAGGGAGCAACCCACATGGTGCAGCAGACCTCTCCTGACTCACCTGCTGCTCCCCTCAGCAGTGTACTTCAGTTAGTCTGCCTGTTCTGTTCCCCACTCTGTCTCTGGTGAATCCTCTCACCCCCCGCATCTATGGCCTATATCCCAGCTCTTGTATGCATAAATAAATAAATCTTTAAAAAAGCAATTAAAAAAACAAACAAACAAAGAAAACACCCTGGTCAGAATGGAACCGAATAGAGAGCCCAGAAATAAAGCCACACTTATATGGACAACTAATCTTTGACAAAGGAGCAAAGACTATGCAATGAAACATGGATAGTTTGTTCAAGAAATGATGCTGGAGGGGCCTCCCCGGTGGCGCAGTGGTTGAGCGCTGGGTTGCGAAGCTGCCTGTGGCCTCTGCGGCGCCGGTTCGATCCCCGGCTGCTCCCCGGCCACCAGAGGAGGGTCCCACATGGCACGCAGACCTCTCCTGCCGCCCGCTGCTCCCCTCAGCAGTGTACCTCGGTCCTTCTGCCTGCTCTGCTCCCCGCTCTGGCTCTGGTGAATTCTCTCACCCTCCCGCGCTTCTGACTGTACCCAGTGCTTGTAGAAACAAAAAAAACAAAAAATAAATAAATCTTTAAAAAAAAGAAAATGAATATCAATTAAAAAAAAAAAAAATGATGCTGGGAATACTGGACCACCACATGCAAAAGAATAAAACTAGACCACTATCTCTCACCATGCACAAAAATCAACTCAAAATGGGTAAAAGAACTGAACATAAGACCTGAAGCCATAAAATATATAGAAGAAAATGTAGGTAAAACTACAAAACATATATCTCGGTAACATCTTTAAATACTCATCACCCAAAGCAAAGAAAGTCAAGGAAAAGATAAACACCTGGGATTACATCAAACTGAAAACCTTATGTATAGCAAAGAGACATAAACCAAAACAAAGAGACACCCCACTAACTGGGAAAAAAATCTTTGTACTCCATACAACTGATAAGGGACTGATCACAAAGATATACAAAGAACTCACACAACTCAACAAAAACAAACAATCCAGTCAAGAAATGGGCATAAGAACTTAAAAGATATTTCTCCACAGAGGAAATGCAAATGGCTAACAGGCATATGAAAAAATGTTCAACATCCCTTATAATCAGGAAGATGCAAATCAGAACCACAATGAGATACCACTTTACACCAGTAAGAATGACACATATTAAAAAAAAACTAGCAACAACAAATGTTGGCGAGGATGTGGTGAAAAAGGAACTCTTCTACATTGATGGTGGGAGTGCAAACTGGTCCAGCCACTATGGAAAGCTATCTGGAGGTCCCTCAGTCTACTAAAAATGGAGCTACCATATGACCCGGCGATTCTACTCCTAGGGATCTACCCAAAGGACACAAAAACATTGATCCAAAAGAAGACCTGTACCCTTATGTTTATTGCAGCACTATTTACAATAGGCAATACCTGGGAAGAACCTGTATGCCCAAAAATAGATGACTGGATCAAGAAAATGTGGTATATATACACAATGGAATATTATTCAGCAATCAAAAAAGATAAGCTCATGCCATTCACAGCAATGTGGATGGAGCTAGAAGGAATTATGCTCAGTGAAATAAGCCAGAAGGAAAAAGAAAAATATCGGATGGTTTCACTTATAGCAGGAATATGGGGGAACCCAAGAAGACATCAGTATAAAAAAAAACAGTACAAAACACAACAAAGCAAAAACAGACCATTATAAATCAGAGACACTGCAGGGGAGGAGGAGGGAGAGGGATCAGAGGGAAGGAGGGAGGAGCACAGGGGACTGAAGTGATGGTACATGGGTGCATTGGTGAAGGAAATTCTATGGGGACTACACCTGAGGGGGTTGGAGGAAGCAAATATTGTTTAAAAATCAACAAAATTATTAATAATAATAAAAAAAGAAAACACCCTGGTCAGGACAGGGCATATTTATGAACAATGAGAGAATGCTCTGTATGGGAGATTTTGGGTTTAGTGCCAACAAATGTTATCCTAGTAAATGCTACTTGAACCTGAATTTGGGTAGCTTCTCACTTGGGAATCAAGGCAAGCCTGATTCATGTGAATACTACAGTTGGAAGTGACTTGGAAGGATGGTTATAGTAATCTTGGTGTTCAGATTTCTTCCATTGCCCTATGAGTTTCACAGTAACAAAAGCATACAGAATAGGTCAAGAAACAGAAGGATTGAGAGTTTTACCTCAGACTAGTAAGTGACTAGGGAGAGAAACTGGAATCTAGTCCTCTTGTAGTCTAGTTCTGTCTTCTTTCCAGTGTGTACTTAGGTTTTGATTTCCTAACTGATAAGATGATAAGCTTTTGTAGTTGTTTACCCATCTTTTTACCTTACCCTATTCTCACTGTTAAATTACTTTTGTTAATTGCATATAACAAAATGAGCCAATGTAATAATTTTGTTGGGCTTCTTTTTTAGTGAAATGTGAAACATTTCATTTTCTTTTAGTTAGATGAACAGAATTAGAGTTAGTAGGGCAGACTTTTTTTTAAAAAGTCATGACCACTTACAGAGGAGGAAAAATATTTAGAGAGATTAAAAAGATTTAAAAACTGAACAAAACACAGTAAGGAAAAATTCTTTGAGAGAAAGAAGAATTTTCCATTTGTCCCCTCTTTTGTTTATTTTCTCCATTTGCTGCAAAGTAAATGGCACTGGGGGAAAACAGATGAGTTACACTTCTTCTGAATTAAAGGGAAATCTTGTCTTCTCAACTGTTGCTTCTTTTTGTAGCTGGAAGTTCGTGAAGATCCCAGTAGCAATAAGGATCTCAAAGTTCAGTGTGATGAAGAAGAACTCAGGATTTACCAGCTAAACATTCAGATCCGGGAAGTTTTTGCAAATCGTTTCACTCAGATGTTTGCAGATTATGAGGTGTTTGTCATTCAGCCCAGCCAGGATAAGGAGTCCTGGTTTACCAACAGGGAGCAGATGCAAAACTTTGATAAAGTGAGTATAATCCTGCTGGGGAGGTGATGAGGAACCAGAGTGCTAGCTAGACCCTATTGAAGATGACTTTTTCTTATGTGCTAGGAACAAGTTCATAGTCCTTCTGATGTTGATAAAATACAAGGTTTTGTTGCTTTCAAACAGTGCTAGTTTCTACTATCAGGTGATTTATCATCAGTCACAGAGCTATCTTAGGAAAGTTGTACATGTAGGTTGGACATGAAGATTCAGGGAAGATTAATTGCCACAGTTGGCTATATCTGAGTAATTTTAGGCCAGTCTGTCAAAGTTTCAGCATATCTGATATTTTATCAGGATATCTGAAAAAACAAACAAAATGCTGAAGAGATTTTGTTTGCTTTTCATAAAGACCTGAGAAAGTTCAGAGAATTAGCCTACTGAATCCCTTGGGTGTTTTGACATTGCTGGTCAATGTTGATATCTCCTCTTCCCTCTTCCTTGTTAATGACTCTTTCCTTTTCCCACCAGGCATCTTTTCTGTCAGATCAGCCTGAACCCTACCTGCCCTTCCTCTCAAGATTCTTGGAGACCCAGATGTTCGCTTCTTTCATTGACAACAAAATCATGTGTCATGATGATGATGATAAAGACCCGGTGCTTCGGGTATTTGATACCCGAGTAGACAAGATCAGGCTGTTGAATGTTCGGACACCAACTCTCCGTACATCCATGTACCAGAAGTGTACCACGGTGGATGAAGCAGGTAAGACCTCCCTGTCGTACTTTCCAGCCTATTGGATAAAGATACTCTGTTCCCCGCTCTGTCTCTGGTGCATCCTCTCACCCCCAACACCCCAGTTCTTGTATGCATAAATAAATAAATCTTACTAAAAAAAAGATACTAACATGTCCCTTTTCCTAAACATGCCAGCTTTCCCCCACATTTCTACCTTTGCTTAATTCATCCCCATTGTTTGAATTGCTTTATCTGCTTTTTTTGCCTGACAGATTTCTTTCCTTTAACTCTGTCTCAGTTCAGTTGCAGTTAGAAGTTGCAGATCTTCCTATAAGTAATAGAAAATCTAATCAGTGGTGGGTTAGACAAATGGGGTTTATTTTTCCTAAATTAGCAAAAAGTATAGAATTGGTGATTGCTGATTTGACTCAGTTACTAAAAATGTAATTAGGAACTGAGATTTATCTTTTTACTCAGTTATTCTTAGCATGTTGACTTTCATATTAATGCTTACTGCCTCATGGTTACAAGAGGCTTTTTATGTTCAGATTCAGAGTAAGAGGAGGGGAGGTTGATGCCAGATATATTTTTCCTCTGTATTAGGAAACAAAAGTATTCCCAGAAATTCCCAACAACTTCTGTTGTCTCAGAGACTAGAGTTGGCACCAACCTTAAGTGCAAAGGCATGTTATGGCATGTTATGGCACCAACCTTAAGTGCAAAGGTAGCTGTGAAAATGAGTATTGAACTGGGTATAATGTTAACCCTGAATTGGGTTCAGTCAGTAAGAAAGAAGGGGCAAATGAGTTAAGTAAGCATTTGGGGCCTCCCTGGTGGCGCAGCGGTTAAGCGCTGGGTTGCGAAGCTGCCCGCGGCCTCTGCAGTGCTGGTTCGATTCCCAGCTGCTCCCCGGCCTCCAGAGGAGGGTCCCACATGGCGCGCAGACCTCTCCTGCTGCCCGCTGCTCCCCTCAGCAGTGTACTTCGGGCCTTCTGCCTGCTCTGCTCCCCTCCCTGGCTCTGGTGAATTCTCTCACCCTCCCGCGCTTCTGACTGTACCCAGTGCATGTATAAACAAAACAAACAAACAAATAAATAAATAAAACATGCCTCTATTTAAAAAAAAAAAAGAGTAAGCATTTGACAGTGTTTATCACAAAAAAACGAGCAGATATATTCCTCCTCTGAAGGCTTCTTGCGACCCTCAGGCTTATTTGGTTGGTGTCTTTTTACTCCTGTGGTGTTTGTTCTTGCCTCCCCTTTATAAGCTATCATTATTGGGGAACAATTTAAGACAGACACCATATTTACTCATTTTCTCAATCCCAATCTGCTAGCATTGAGCCTAGCA
The DNA here is from genome assembly GCF_014898055.3 of Talpa occidentalis. Classification (NCBI taxonomy): domain Eukaryota; kingdom Metazoa; phylum Chordata; class Mammalia; order Eulipotyphla; family Talpidae; genus Talpa; species Talpa occidentalis. The sequence goes on along the minus strand of NW_023603184.1, from coordinate 25,800,000 downwards.
CACAGAGATGTAAAAAGTTGTTTGCTATATGAAGGATTGATATACCTTATTTTATACACACGCACACACACACACACAATAGGCTCATCCTAGATGAGTTTAGATGAGTAATAATCTCAGTTTGAGGTGTCAGATTAAGAAATGTTTCACTTCCTTATGGAAAGTTCAGTGTCCTTGTTGTAACCTTTTTGTATAGCTTGTTCATCCATTTACCAAATACAATATATACTATAATAACATTGAATGATACTCAAAAAAAAAAAAATTACTGAGTTAATGAACCTGCTGGGCATTTTTCTGGATTTTGAAGATACAGTTAGTGAGAGTTTGGACAAAATCTTGCCTTCATTGACCTTATAGTCTCTAGTCTTCTTTCTTTATCTTTTAGCTCTTGTTCCAAGCCTTTCATTAAGATGACAGATCTCTTGGCTAAAATTTGAGGTGATATGTTGCCCATTGTACTCTAATACAGTCATCCTTGCCTTTTGGAAAGCATCAGGCTTGAGATTCCCAAACCGTGACTCAGGCTTTGGGTCTTGGGAAGCTTGATGGAGATTTCTACAAGATTGTAGATCTAGAGAAGCATCACCCAAATCAGTTTAAATCAGGACTCCCTATATTGTGCCACTTTTGGAAAAAATGAGAATATTTAATTGTGATTCACTGAAATAAAGAAAGGAGACTTTACAGCTAGAGGCTATAAAGCAAGAGGCTCTAGTCACTTGAGGTCTTGCTCATCTGCCATGGAGGTTTGAGGCAATGAATTCTCAAACTATCTGAAACCCATTTGTTGAGTACTAAACAGCAGCATTAGGCCTCACAGGCCTAATGTTAGAATATGGGTTTGAGATATGGAAGGAGGGTAACTTTCATTTTTATGACTAATTTCAGGGAAGTGGTGTCACAGACACTCTTCAGGCTACTGCTCCCAGGAGTCATGATGATTGTGAGAATGGTAGTTCCTCTATATTGTTGTCAGTGGTAGTGATATCCCTGTAGTTTTGATTTGTGTATTTTAATGATTAATGATGTTAAATATTTTTTCATTTGGTGATATGCCTATGTAAATTGTTTGCTTTCTTTATTATTACTGAATTTTGAAAGTTTTTTGATTATTTGGATATAAGTCCTTTATCAGATATATGTTTGACAGATATTTGCTGTACTTTGTGGCTTGTTTTTTTTTTTTTTTCCAAGCCATCTTTCAAGGAGCAAATTTTTTTGTTTTCTTTTTTATTTTTGACTGACTTTTTTTTTTTTTTAAAGATTTATTTATTTTATACAAGAATCAGCGTATAGGCCAGATGCACAGGAGGGTGAGAGGATTCACCAGAGACAGAGCAGGGAACAGAACAGGCAGACTGACAAAATATACTGCTGAGGGGAGCAGCGGGCGTGACAAGAGAGGTCTGCCATGCCATGTGGGACCCTCGCTGGTCGGCCGGGATCGAACAGGTGCTGCAGAGGCTGTGGACAGCTTTGCAGCGCAGCGCTCAACCGCCTGCACCAACAGGGGAGGCCCAAATTTTTTCATGTAGCCTAATGTATTAGGTTTTAAAAAATGGTTTATGCTTTGCTGTTGTTTCTGAGTACTTTTTGCATAGCCCAAGTACAAAGATTTTTTTCCCCCTTTATATTTCCTTCTAGAAGCTTTATGATTTTAGGCTTTACATTTAGGTCTGTGGTCTATTTTGAGTTAATATTTGTAAGTAGCAGAAGCTAAGCTAAGCTAAGTGTACAGGTTCATTTTTTGCCATATGCATATCCAGTTGTTTCAGCATCATCTGTTGAAAAGACTGTCTTATACCAATGAATTTCCTTTTTACCCTTGTCAAAATATCAGAGATCTGTATAAGTGTAAGTCTGTTTCTTAATGCTCTCTTATATTTCATTGATTGGATAGTCTGCATTTACTCCAATACATAACTGTGTTGATTGTAGTTTTTTGTTTGTTTGTTTGTTTCATTATTTTCTCCATTATTTTATTATGTATATCACTAAAGAAACTGAAATACCTCTTAAAGGGAATAAGGAATCTAATTGTTTTGGTCTTCTTGTACCTCCAAATCTATATTTTTAAATAGAGTATTTCTTTATCCACTGTCTGCTTGTATACTAATTTCTTGGCAAAAACTTAAGTATTGGTTTATATGATAAATTGTGGAGCTGAGTTACTATTTACAATAGCTAAGATATGGAAACAATCCAAATGCCCCAAAATAGATGACTGGATCAAGAAGATGAGGTACATATACACAATGGAATATTACTCAGCAATCAAAACAGATAAACACATGCAGTTTGCAGCAACATGGATGGAGCTAGAAGGGCTCATGCTCAGTGAAATAAGTGAGAAAGAAAAAGAAAAATACTGGGGCCTCCCCGGTGGCGCAGTGGTTGAGTGCTGGATTGTGAAGCTGCCCGCAGCCTCTGCAGCACCGGTTCGATCTCCGGCTGCTCCCTGGCCACCGGAGGAGGGTCCCACATGGCGCGCCAACCTCTCCTGCCACCCACTGCTCCCCTCAGCAGTGTACTTCGGTCCTTCTGCCTGCTCTGCTCCCCGCTCTGGCTCTGGTGAATTCTCTCACCCTCCCCCCGCGCTTCTGACTGTACCCAGTGCTTGTATAAATGAATGAATGAATGAATGAATGAATGAATGAATCTATCTATCTATCTTAAAAAAAAAAAAGAAAAAGAAAAATACTGGATGGTTTCACTCATAGCAGGAATTTAGAAAACCTAAATAAGAGACCAGGAAAAAGACTTATCAATGCAAAGTAATAATCAAAATCAACAAGCAACTATAAACCAGAAACACACTACAGGAGTGGGAGGGGGGATTAGGGAGGGGCAGGGAGAGGAAGAACTAGAGTCAAAATAAGGGGGGGGTGCAATTGTATGGGGAATATAACCAAAATGAAAATGCGTACATTGCACAAAGATGAAAAATGATGTAAGAATTATATAAAATAAAATATTAAATAAAAAAAATTGTGGAACTGAGTTGATGTTGTTTAGATGATCTGATATGATTTGATTTAAAATGATTTGCTCCCTGCCATTAGGAGCATTTTATTGTCTGGTAGAGTGTGTTGGACAAACAGGTCATCATGTAATTGATTACAAATGATCTTAAGACTATAAAGAATAACTTGAAGTTACATAGAGCTTATAACAAAGAGGAATAGGCTAGGGAACAAGGAAGCTTACCCAGTAAGTGAAATTAAGCTGAGATGGGTTTTCCAGGCTGAGTAAAAGTGGTTATTGTAGTTTTATATTAAATCTTGACATCAGGTAATATTAATCCTCCAACTTTGTTCTTCTTTTCAAAGTTGTTTTGACTATTTTGGATCTCTTTGTATTTCACATGTATTTAAAATTAACTTACCGTTTTCTACAAACAACCTTCTGAGATTCTGAATGGGATAACCTGAGTCTTTTGATCTATGATAATGGAATATCTCATTTATTTAGAGCTTCTTTAGTTCTTCTCGGCAGTGTTTTGTACTTTTCAGAGTATAGGTTTTTCATCTCTTTTGTCATATTATTCTTACTATCCTGATCAGAATAATTGAAGTTTATCTATTTTACTGATCTTCTGAAAGAACTAGTTCCTGGATTTATTAATTTTCTGCTTGCTATTTCATTGCATTCACTCTTGCCTTTATTGTTTTTCTTCTTGTACTTTTTTTGGATTCAATTTGCATTCCTTTTTCTAGCATCTTAGGGTAGAAGCTGAAATCATTAGTTTGACATCTTTTCTTTCTTTTTTTTTTTTAAAGATTTATTTATTTATTTATTTATACAAGCACTGGGTACAGTCAGAAGCGCGGGAGGGTGAGAGAACTCACCAGACCGAGAGTGGGGAACAGAACAGGCTGACTGATGAAATATACCACTGAGGGGACCAGCGGGCTCTGCAGGAGAGGTCTGTCTTGCCATGTGGGACCCTTGCCGGCGGCCGGGGATTGAACTGGCGCTGCAGAGGCTGTGGGCAGCTTCGCAGCCCAGTGCTCAACCGCTGTGCCACCAGGGAGGCCCCAAATGTTTTCTTCAAGTTCATGTGCTCTGGAATAATTTTTTACTACCTAGCTTAAATTTTTTGCGTAAATAAAAACAAACGTGTCTTTAGAGTTATATTTTTTATTATACATGGGCTTACTAATCAAATAAGCTCAAGCTATCTCTGTTATATAATTTGTCAATGTGAAAAATACCTACCTAGAGAGTGAAAGTTTTTTTTTTTGTTTTTTTTTTTTAGATTTATTTATTTATGCATATAAGAACTGAGATGCAGGCCAGAGGTGCAGGGGGTGAGAGGATGCACCAGAGACAGATTGGGGAATAGAATAGGCAGACTAACTGAAACACACTGCTGAGGGGAGCAGCAGGCAAGGCAGGAGAGGTCTGCTGTGCTATGTGTCTGGCGGGCCAGGAATGGAGCTGGTGCTGCAGAGGCTGCGGATAGCTTCATAGTGCTGTGCTTAACCCCTTGTACCACAAGGGAAGCCCTCAAAGTAGTTTTGTGCTTTATGTTATTTCTATCATCAGATCTTTGATTGACTAAGTAAGTCTAGTCTTTTCAATAGTAAAAGCTAAGTTTAGTTTAGAACTATGTATAGTTTATATATATGCCTTTAAAATCTTTGGTTAAGTGGATAATTAAGCATTGTTTTATAATAGCTGTGATCCCATTTATTCAAGTGTTTTAAACTCTTTTAATGTTTTTGACAAACTTGCCCAAAACAAATTCTAAATGATGCCCTTTGACTTAGTTACTATGAGATTTTTTTCCCCCACAGTACCCCTGGAACAATATCACATAGATTTGTTCACTCTCCTTATAAAAAAGAAGGCTGTAAAATTAATTAAGTCTTAACTTGGTTTATTCAGTTGCATGGGAACAAGCATGGTCAAATGAGAAGTAATACTAAAAGATCTTAAAATCACAAAAAAATCTAAAATGTCCTGGTATTAAATTATTACTCACAATTCTGATTATTATTTTAAAATATCATATGCCTAAATATTAGGCAAATATCCTTGTCACCTGCACTTTAACAATGACCAATTTACAGTCTTTTGAGTTTGACATCTTTTCTAAGAGGAATTTAGTACTTTCAAGTGATATTTTAATGACTTCCCACAAATTTTGATATTTTATGTTTTCATTTTTATTCAGTTCAAATAACTATTTTCTCTTTGCTTTATGTTTTGACCATAGGTTATTTACAAGTGTATTCGTTTTAAGATACTATTATTGTGGCTAGAGAATATGCTTTTTATGATTAAAATTATTTTTACATTTGTTGAGATTTGTTTTATGACCCAGAATATGATATACATTTTAAAGTGTTTGACTTATCTTTGTTGTCGTTATTCTTTTACTCAGAGAAAGCAATTGAGTTGCGTCTGGCAAAAATTGACCATACTGCAATTCACCCACATTTACTTGACATGAAGATTGGACAAGGGAAGTATGAACCAGGCTTCTTCCCTAAACTTCAGTCTGATGTGCTTTCCACCGGACCAGCCAGCAACAAGTGAGTCAACCCCAGGGATTCCTTTTATATAGCTTCACAGGCCCTAGTGGAAATAGTTACCTGTGGCCTGAGCTGATCTCCCCAAAGGGCCCATGAATTTTTTAAAGCAAATATGGAGGAAACCCAAACTATCAGGAGTATTGTAAGCTCCTGTCTTCGCTGTGCAAATTGGGATCACACATGTCCAGGAACTGCAAAAAGTGAGGCTGTGGATGGGTTAATCTCTCAGACAACACCTGTGTAGCCGTTTGTCTTTGATAATTTGTAGTTGAGTTAGTATCTGAACTGAAAATAGGTCATATAGCAGGATGCTATTCTTTAGTTATTTTGCAGATAAGTATATCAAAACCTGGGCAGAGTTGAATGAGTATACTTACAGATCTGCATCTGAAGTTTTTGTAGATATTTCAAAAGGAATTTATTTGTGCTCCTTGGGGAATTATCTTTTTCATGCCCATTCACTGATCTTTAAGTTAACCTTTCTGCAAGGTTACTGAGCTCTGTCTGGTGATTTCTTGATGGTTTCCTGTGGTTAGTGTTGTTTTCTAGATACTTAAGTTTTCACCTGTCACCTTAATTTCTTGGATGTTCTTAATTGTCTGCTTGGATTTTGTCAGGTGGACAAAAAGGAATGCTCCTGCCCAGTGGAGGCGGAAAGATCGACAGAAACAGCACACAGAGCACCTACGTTTAGACAATGATCAGAGAGAGGTAAGATACCTTAAGAAGGACAAAGAATTATCATGCTACGCTCTTATCTTTCCCATTTCTTTGGCCCTTGGTCTGATTCTGATGCTTTAGCAGTTACCTCTCCCTATAAAGAAGAATTAATAACTGGGTTGGTTTCTGATACAGGACTGTGGTTGTGACAGATCCAGGATATACATTGTTTTGTCTGTGACTGCTTGCCTCCAACCTCATAGTCAACTGTCTCCCTGAACCAGTTCATTCCCTGCCCTAGGGCTGGGGGCTTGGAGGGGCAGGACTAGGGGGAAAAGGGGGAGTGACAGAAATTTCAAAAGGTAGGAATCTGAAGGGGGAGGAATTCATTTAAATTCATGAGGCTTTTTGTGGGGGTGATATAGTTAGTGTATTACTAAGAATTCTGCTAGAGTGAGAAGAAGGAAAATTTGAATTTGAGTTAATGTTGTGGATCTCTGAACTTGTGGAGGGAGTTTTTTTTTCTTTTTTTTTTCCTAAGCTTTTTTCTGTTAGAAGAGTAAAGGAGAGGAATGTTATTATCAGGTGACTAGGGATTGATGATTAATTTATCTCCTTAGTTCTTTTTGCTTGTAAGCTGAGTTTCTCAGCTCTGCCATAACTTATTTGCAGTAAGAGACCCTATCTTTCTTAGCTGCAAGGAAATTGTGAAATGAAGCTTCATCTTCAGGAATCCATTTCAGGAATTTTTCTTTGAGTAAAGATCCTGCAGACTTTTTATTTTGTATACATAAAACCCAATAAAGCTTAGTGTTTTTCATATATGTCTGATACCTCAATGAATGGGAAAATAAATAACAGCTTGCTTTTGTTATTTTTTAAATGATTAAATTAAAATTGCAAATTAAGATAATGGATTTTAATCCATGATCTTGATTTAGAGGCTATAGTTGTGCTTGGAGGTTTTGTGAAGGTATTATAAAGTATTGGTGCTATTTTAATAGTTTACCATAACCTCAAATAAAAAGAAAAAACTAAAACTAAAAATATAATCTCCTCTGACTCTTCTACTACACATTATCTCCTCCCCTCCCCCTTTTTGGTCAAAATTCCTGTAATAAGCATGTTGAAACACAAAGATGACAAGGAGGTAGACTTGCTCTTCAGTGAATACTAGTTTGTTAAGGGAGCAAAGTCAGGTACACAAATAACTTATGAGAGGCGAGGCAGTATTTGATCACTGCTGGAGAAAACAGGTAATTTCTACTTGGACTAGTTATCAAAGAAGACTGTTTAGAGGAACCAGCGTGTATTTAAATTTTGGAGGATGATAGAATTGTTAGAGACAAAGAACAGTATCTCAAGTAGAGAAAATGACAATCAAAAACTTGGTGATGTGTAAAGGAGGCTATAAACAGAATATTTCAGAGCAAGGAGATAGTTGAGATAACTAGCAAGTAGAAAGGCAGGTAGCAATAGTCCTGGTGATAGTAATTGAAAGCTAACCTTGGGGATTGGTGTTAGGGACTGATTGAGGGGTCCGAAGATAGAATGGAGAGTATTTTATAGTGGAAAAAAAATATAGAGGAGGAAGAAGTCTGGAATAAAATGTTGGTTGTGAACCTAGGATATGTAGTGGATATTAGCATGCAGTTAATTGCTTTGATGTGATGTTAAACAATATATAGAGACTCCCCAGTAGTGCAGAAAAACAAAAAAGAGTTGTTTTGAATATGCAGTCTAAATTTTCTAGGCCCTACTTTAGCAAGGTTATGCTTTATGGTAGAAAGGGTGTTACAGGGGGCCTCCCTGGTGGCGCAAGGGGTTAGGCACAGCACTATGAAACAATCCGCAGCCTCTGCAGCATGAGTTCGATCCCCAGCCAGCCAGGGAGCAACCCACATGGCGCAGCAGACCTCTCCTGTCTCGCCCGCTGCTCCCCTTAGCAGTGTATTTCAGTCAGTCGTCAGTCTGTTCTGCTCCCCACTCTGTCTCTGGTGAATCCTCTCTCATCACCCGCATCTCTGGCCTGTACCCCAGCTCTTGTATGCATAAATTAAGAAATCTTTTTTTTTTTTTTTAAAAAGAAAGGGTATTACAGGGCAGGGAGAGGGGCACCCATAACCCTCAAACCTGCCTGCTCTGATTAGGTTCTGCCATCCTCCACATCAAGACAAAACATATTCTAGTGCGTAAGACCTTTAATGGAAACAGTGTGCAACAAAGAAAAGACAAAGAATGTAGTTTTCAAATCAAGCACCCAAAGTTACCCGTCACCTCGTGAGTAAATGTCCAGTCAAACAGGGCTGTCCCAAAGCAGGGTCACTGAGGCCTGAAAGCCTGCCACAAGTCTAAGTCACCTCCTGGTGGGGACCCGTAGGAAAGGGGTAGAAAGGGCCTAGCATATCTGAGGCAGAAGGAGCAAAATCAAGATAAAAGCTGCCATTGTTAACCTCCCCAAGAGTCTCTCACCCACATCTGTTTCAACCAGTCCAAGACCAAAAAGCAAGTGCAGCTTCTTCACTGCTCCATGTCCCTCCTGCAGGTCTCCTTTTCACTCTCCATCCTTCTTTCCCTCAGTCTCCTCTTCCGTTTCTTCTCTCCCTGCTCAGCTCCACCCTTCCTTGGGTGGGGCAGGAAATCTGGAACCTCCCTTTCCCTGGGGACCACCCTGTTACAAGGGTAGATGTTCTTGGTATGGCAGAGGAGTTATATTCCTCACAATTTGGTAGGGAAAAATTATTTTCTCAATAGTTCACTGATTTCAGTGGGTTTATATACTGGACTATACATATTCTAACCATATACTTTTTACTTTCTGTATCATTAAAACAAAAGTAATTACAGGACCTTTCCTTTTATGGAGTGCATTTCATCATAAGGAAAATGGAATTCATCGCATTGCCTCATTTTTTCCCTTTAGTATATGAGTTGCATTTTAAACTTTGCTTCCAACTTTAACTGAGTTTAGGAAAGAGGAGGTAAGAGAGCCTGAGGTGATAGTGCCCTCTTCAGGTACCCATCAGTACTGGTCACCTGTGGTTTGTGTGCATTGACACTGATATTTCTGTTTGCTGCAGAAATACATCCAGGAAGCCAGGAGCATGGGCAGCACCATCCGCCAGCCCAAACTGTCCAACCTCTCCCCATCAGTGATTGCTCAAACTAACTGGAAGTTTGTAGAGGGTCTGCTGAAGGAATGCCGCAACAAGGTGAGCTGTGGATGCCTCTGTATAATTGCTATTTCTCTTGGCAGCCAAGTCTTGGCTTTGACCTCTCTTTTTTAATAGTACTCATTTTAAGATCCTATTAATTTGCAATTAGATATATTTGTTTTAAATAAAATATACCATAATTGAGAGTAAGTACTCTTTGCTTGATATAAACTTAACATAGTCTTTAAAACTGAGAGATGATATAATTTTTAATTTTAGACATTATACCCTATTTACTTAAAATCAGTGTAGTTGAATTGTCTTTAGCAGATTAATCTTATACATATGAAAATGTTTTTGCCTTTCTCTTTTAATCTTGTAGCAATGATCTCATATCTAGAAACCAGAATTTACTGAAAGCTTACTTGCTAGGTGCCTGGCCAAAGTGTATTATTCAATTTCAGTTTATTGGCATTTTTTTTCCTTTGCAAATTTTATTGATTTGTTAGTCATTTCTATAATGGTAAATTTGGTAGTATAATTTCACATCTCCACATGTACACTTGCTTATTCACCCTCCATCAAAGGTCCAGTGCCAGTACTCTATTACTTACCTTATCCTCTCTTGCCTCCTTCCCCCATTCCCTCTGGTAACCACTACGTTTTTCATAGGATAGTTGTTTTTCAAAAAGCTATATTGAACTATAATTGATAGACAAATAATTATACATATTAATGTATACATTTTGATGAGTTTGGGTATATACATACACTCATGATACTGTCACCATGATCAAGGCAGTAAACATATATCTATTACTTCCTAAAATTTCCTTGTGTTCTTTTGTATTTTTTTGTTATTTTTGTGGTAAGAATATGAGATATAACATCTTACCATATTTTAAAGCACATGTTGTTGTATTGTTAATTATAAGTACATGTTGTACAGCAGATTTCTAGAATTTAATCATCTTGTACACTGAAACTGAGCAACAATTCCTGTTTTCCCCTCCCTTCAGTCCCTGAAAACCCCCAGTCTATTCTCTTTTCTGAGTTTGACTGTTTTAGATACATCATATTAGTGGAATCAGAGATTTGTCGAGCTGTGACTTCTTTAGCAAAATGTCCTCCAGGTTCCATGTTACTGCAAATGACAGGGTCTCCTGTTTCTTAAGACAATGAATAATGTTTCATTGTGTTTATTTACCACATTTTGCTTATCCATTCATCTGACATTTTGGTTGTTTTCACATCTTGGCTATTGTGAGTAATGCTGCAGTAAATATGAAGGTGCAGATGTCTCTTTGAGATCCTTATTTTAGTTTTTTTGCAGATATACCCAGAAGTGGATTGCTTGATTAAGACATCTTAATTTTTAATGTTTTAATTATTGACTTTTCTTTTCTATAAAATTAAAGTTTTTCATGAAACCAAGTCAGTCTGTTGTATCTTTTAGAACAACCCTACTAACTTGGTCTCAGCTACATCCTATTTATTTTCAGTTTCTAAGTGGCACACATTTGTAGGATGAAATCAAATGTGCTTTCTCTTGTAGAATACATTATTGCTGTTACAAGTTAGATTGATGTATCAGTATCAATAATTTAATTTTATGTGTTTTAAAAAAAGCTTCCATCAGTTTACTCTGAGTCATTGATATCCATGATTTCCCACACAACATTGCCTTTCATGCCATCAAGAACATTAATGATGCAGTCTTTCTTGAAAGAGGACTCCTCTATTGTCTGTGGAATTTTACTTTCCAAACCACTGACATTCATCCTCAAGTTCTGAGATGCATGTCCAGTCAACGACAGCTTCCTTACATTCCATTCCTGGTCAACAAGGATTGTGAGCTACATGCAAATTTCAGAGGTGTTAATATATAAGAAAATGTAGCACTTGGAATTGGAGATATACAGTGATCATTCTAACACTAATAAGTGTTGATTATAATGTACAGCAATAGGAACTCTGAAACTGTTGGAAGTGTAAATTGTATGAATGTTTTGGAAAATAGCAAGCATTATCTAGCGTTTGTCTTTTGAGAATATTCCCTAATGAAAGCTTTGTATCGGGCCTCCCCGGTGGCGCAGCAGTTGAGCGCTGGGCTGCAAGGCTGCCCGCAGCCTCTGCAGCGCCAGTTTGATCCCCGGCCACCAGCGAGGGTCCCACATGACGCGCAGACCTCTCCTGCTGTGCCCGCTGCTCCCCTAAGCAGTGTCCTCCGTCTTGTCTGCCTGTTCTGCTCCCCTCTCTGGCTCTGGTGAATTCTCTTACCCTCCCGCGCTTCTGACTGTACCCAGTGCTTGTATAAATGAATAAATAAATCTTTAAAAAAAAAAAAAGTTTTGTATCATGACCCAGCAAATGCATACAAGTTCACAAGAGCTTTCTTTGTAATAGCCCCAAACTGGAAATAAACTAGATACTAATAAGTAGGAGAGTTAATAAATAAATTGTAGTATATTCGTATATTGAAGTAATACACAGCAATCAGAATGCTCAGTAGCTATACCCATCAACATGGATGAGGTTCATAAAGTTGAGTGAAAAAGCAAATCACAAAAGAAAACATATAGGGAAAACTAAACTATTGTTTAGGGATCCAAATTAGGTGAGAGTCATTTCCTTGCTTTTTAGTTTTATTGTACAAGTCAGGGTATTAAGTGGGAAGGTGATTAGAGAGGGCAAATGAGGTACTTCATAGGAATACGATGGGCAGTACTTTATTTCTTATCCTGGGTGATGGTTATAATAGTATAAAAGCGTATTGGCAGATACTATTAGTTATAATTGTGTTAGTATAATGTATGCACATGTGTCCACATATGTATATTATATGTATGAGGTAATAAATAAAAGCATTAAAAATAGTAACACTGGAAAGAAATATGCTTAAGTATTAAGAGTTGTTGCTTTTGAAATGTAGAAATAGTGATTTTTTTTCTCGTGCTCTTTAGATTTTTATATGTCACAAATTTATGACATGATTGAATCTTAAGAACTTGGACTCAGTGTTTAGGCAGACTTAAATTTAGATCAAAGGTCAAATCTGTTACATTTTTGCTGTGTGATTTTTAAACAGTTTAAATTTTCTGACCTCAATTTCCTTACCAGTAAATTGGAAACAGCAGTAATGTTTATCTGAGTGAAATAATGGAATGTTTAATAAAGTGCCTGATACATAGTAATAAAAGCTGTGGCCACCATTATACATTTTTGTTCTTTTATAGCATTTGAAAAGTTTTACCTAAAAGTAAATTATTCCTTCTTCATTTTTTATCCCCTTGAGAGCTAGTTCAGATATATTTCTAGAATTAAATGCTTGAAGGTTTGTTTAATAAGGTCAGTTAAACAGTGAGAAACAGAGACTGTAAGATGTGAGTTTGACCAATGGGTTTTGTTCTTTCCATTTCATAAATGCCAAAAATAAACCCAGAGTGGTTTGCCCAGGATCATACAGTGATTACTGTGTTCTTTTTAAACAAACTTTTAAAGAATGCATTTGCATGTGATCCTGCTCACTGTGGTTATCTAATCCTCCCGATTGATTCTTGTAGACCAAGAGGATGCTGGTGGAGAAGATGGGCCGAGAAGCTGTGGAGCTAGGGCATGGAGAAGTGAACATCACAGGAGTGGAAGAGAACACCTTGATTGCCAGTCTTTGTGACCTTCTGGAAAGGATCTGGAGTCATGGACTACAAGTGAAACAGGTAATGAAACAGGTAACCTTGCCCTGCTGAGCAAATCGTCTTCCTGTCCCCCCCCAAAAAAAATAAATTATTTATTTATTTATATAAGCACTGGGTACAGTCAGAAGCGTGGGGGGGTGAGAGAATTCACCAGAGCCAGAGCGGGGAGCAGAGCAGGCAGAAGGACCGAAGTACACTGCTGAGGGGAGCAGCAGGCGGCAGGAGAGGTCTGCGTGCCATGTGGGACCCTCCTCAGTGGCCGGGGAGCAGCCAGGGATCGAACCGGTGCTGCAGATGCTGCAGGCAGCTTCGCAACCCAGTGCTCAACTGCTGTGCCACCGGGGAGGCCCCGTCTTCCTGTTTTCATTTACTAGTTTTTCTGTACTCCTCCACTGATACCTTTGAATTATATGCACAGTGCTGATGGAGTGAGATGTGAAATAGCTAAGTAGACAAACAAACAAGTAAATAAATGTAATCCAGATTATTTTATTTAAAAATAAGCTTCATAAATCTCTATGTCTGAGATTATAAAAGGCCATATTATTTCCTGCAAATAGAGTAAAACAACCTGATAGGTCTTGTTTGGCAGCTGACTCCAGTTTGAGATAGAACACAAAGAGAGCTCAGGAAATAACAAACATACTCTAAGTATCCTTCACTAATTTTATATTTCCAGTGGGAAAAGGCTGTCATTAACATTTCTCTTATATGTAGAGAATTTAACCATCGAAAGGAAGACTGCAGGAAGTTAAGTTTGATTTCTACTACTTAACACCCAGAAAATTTCCTTATTTCAAAATACTCTATTTTGAATAGCTAGTCAAGTAGAACAACTTTCACTTTTATGTATTTTTAAAATTGCAAGTAACCTGAAAATTTTTCAAAAGCAGTTTTTTTTTTAAGATTTATTTATTTATGCATATAAGAACTGGGGTACAGGCCAGAGGTGCGGGGAGTGGGTGAGAGGATTCACCAGAGAAAGAGTGGGGAACAGAACAGGCAGATTGACTGAAATACACTGCTGAGGGGAGCTGTGGGCCAGACAGGAGAGGTCTGCTGTGCCATGTGGGTTAGCTCTCTGGTGGGCCTGGGATCCGACTCATACTGCAGTGGCTGTGGATGGCTTCATAGTGCTGCGCCTTAACCCCTTGCACCACCAGGGAGGCCCCAAAAGCAGTTTTTTTTGTGGAAAAATTAGAAAATACATGTAAATATCCTGAAAATATTTAAGGAGGGCTGATAGAGTTTCAGTTAGTCTTTGTAAGTACTTGAGCTACCTTAGTGAACAAAACAGACCTAGATACCTGCCCTCTTGGAGTTTCTGTTTTTAGTCATGTAGAGACAGTCTTACCCTGTCTGTACTTCAAAACATTTTTCTGTGCATGTATACCTATATGCAGTGGTATATTAAAAAATACTACAGACTCAACAATGAGATACTTTTCCACACTCATTAAGATAACTAAAACAAAAAAGACAGATGGTAACAAGTGTTAATAAAGATGTGGAGAAATTGCATCTTTCATACATTGCTGGTGGGAATGTAAAATGGTGCAGCCCTTTGAAAGACAGTCTGGCAATTCCTCAAAATGTTATACCTACAGTTACATGACCAAGCAATACTTTTAGCTATGTACTCAAGAGCAATGGAAACATATTTCTGCATAAAAACTTGTACAGATATTCACAGTAGCGTTTTCATAGCCAAACGACCCAAATGTCTATCACTTAATGAATGGATGAAAGTGAAATATAGTAAATCCATACAATAGAATATTCAACAGTAAAAAAAATCAAGTTAAGTAATCAAGTTAAAAAATCATGATACTACATGGATGAACTTTGAAAGCACACTAAGTGAAAGAATCCAGTCACAAAAGACCATGTATAGTTTGAACCCATTTATATATAAAATGTCCAGGATAGGCAAATTCATAAACAGAAAGTAGATTAAGAGTTGCTAGAAGCTGGAGGGAAAAAGCAGGGAGTTACTGCTAATGACTGTGGGACTTCTTTTGGGAGTGATGAAATGTTTTAAAATTAGTGGTGATGGTTGTACAATTCTGAATATACTAAAATCCAGAATTTTTTTGCACAGAAATTTTATACTTTGTGTGAATTTTATTGTGATGTGATATGAATTACCTCAACGAATTTTTTTTAATCGAAATGGCATCATGCTATACATAATATTTTGTAACTTGCTTTTAGTCAACTGGTAATATATTTTCCATGTTCTTAACTAAGTTTTAGGTGATAGTATAGTGTTTAAGAGCACAGACTATGGGTTGAGTCTGTAAATCAAATAGATTTGATTCCTGCTTACTAATTTCATACAATTGAACAAGATATCTAGCATCTTTAAACTTGTTTCCGTATATATATGAAGGAATGTTAAAAGTATCCACATTGATAGGATTCTTGTGAAGAGCTGATAAGATAATTCATGTAAAACCTGAGCTGAGCTCAGAGCATGGTATCTTATAGGTTCTATATACATGTTTGTGGTTGTTATTCTTCTCAAATCCGAGTGTTTTTTTTTTTTAATAATAAATTTTATTTTTATATTCCCCATACAATTGCAGCCCCCCCATTCTGACCCCAATCTCTCCCCTCCCACCCCCACCCCCTTAAAAGTGTCTCTGGTTCGTAGTTTTTTGTTGATTTTGATTTTCACTTTCTTATAGTTATTCGTTTTCCTGGTCCCTTATTTAAGTTTTCTAGATTCCTGCTATGAGTGAGACCATCCGGTATTTTTCTTTTTCTTTTTGGCTTATTTCGCTGAGCATGATCCCTTCCAGCGCCATCCATGTTGCTGCAAATTGCATGTGTTTATCTTTTTTGAATGCTGAGTAATATTCCATGGTATATATGTACCACATCTTCTTGATCCAGTCATCTATTTTTGGGCATTTGGGTTGTTTCCAAAGCTTAGCAATTGTAAACAGTGCTGCTATAAACATAGGGGTGCAGGTGTTCTTTGGAATTGATGTTTCTGTGTCCTTTGGGTAAATACCTAGGAGTGGAATTGCTGGATCATATGGAAGCTCTATGTTTAGTAGGTCCAGAAATCTCCACACAGCTCTCCACAGTAGTTGGACCAGTTTGCACTCCCACCAACAGTGCAGAAGAGTTCCTTTTTCTCCACACCCTCGCCAACATTTGTTGTTGCTAGTTTTTTTAATATGTGCCATTCTCACTGGTGTAAGATGGTATCTCATGGTAGTTTTGATTTGCATTTCCCTGATGACAAGTGATGTTGAACATTTTTTCATATGCCTGTTGGCCATTTGCATTTCCTCTTCAGAGAAGTTTCTTTTTAGCTCTTCTGCCCATTTTTTGACTGGATTATTTTCTTTGTTGTTGTTGAGTCTCATCAGCTCTTTGCAGATTTTTGTGATCAGTCCTTTATCATTAGTGTTGGATGCAAAAATGTTCTCCCAGTTGGTGGGTTTCTCTTTGTTTCAAATCCGAGTGTTTTTTAATTGAGGTATTATGTATGGAGTTAAACATATTTTTACACATTAAATTTTTTTTTTGGTGAGATTAATAGCAGACTTTAAGTTAATTCAAAGAGCTTCTATATTTTATGTTTGTGTCAATCCTCAGATGACTATGTAAAATTAAAAGAAGTTTTCTATTTCTAAATAATAAACATCACAGCTCATCAAATCTTATACTCATTTCACAAATTAAACTCACATCAGCATTGTTTCTGCATTTAGTTCCGTATGCAAACAGTATCTCATTGAGGTTTATATTTCAAAATAAATAAAAAGTTGCTTTAGTTCCTTTATCATATCATTGGAACTTTGAAGTGTGTGCTTGTATGAAACAGTTTCTCCTGGCCATCAGTGGTCTGTAAACCATGTATATCTAACTAGATTCACCCTTAGTTTTACTTTTCTGCTTGTTATGAAGACTACAAATTACACTTTGTTGCCATTCTTGATTAAACATAAAAGACAATGTTTTGCCTCTTAATTTTTTATTTCTTTTTTATTTTTTTCATTCTTTGGATAATAATACAATTTCCACTAGACTATTTTGGTAGTAGTATTTTTTTCACCACCACCATCCCTTATATCATGTTTCCCTCCTCCCTCCCTCTTAACTTCCGAGTCCTCATGGCGTTTATTAATGTTTTCTGGTTTTTCAAGTATTTTACTTTGTCAGATTGTCCACTATATAAATGTCTAGTGTTTGTCTTGGTTATTCTGACCTGCTTTACTACACTCACTTCCCTCAAACATCTTCCACTTTGCTATAAATGGCTACATTTCATCTTTCCTTATGGCTGAATAGTATTCCATATCATATTTCCTGATCCAGTCATCTGTTGGTGAATGTTTAGGCTGCTTCCATGTCCTAGTTATTGTAACAGTGCTGCGGTAAACACTGTAAAGTATATAGTTTTTTGTTTTGATGGTTTCATGTTCTTGGGTAGCTTACCTCTATTAAGGTAAATTAAGATTGCTTTCCATAATGGCTGCACCAGTTTTCATTCCCACCAACAGTGTAATAGGGTTCCGCTTCCTCTGCATCTTCTTTAGCACTTGTTTTTGGGGGTCGTTTTAATATGTGCTATTCTCATAGGTGTGAGATGGTACCTTCATTATCGTTTTAACCTGCATCTGTCTTACTGGATGTGATGAACATTTTTTTCATATATCTGTTGTCCATTTGGATATCTTCTTTTGAATTGTCCATAGTTGAGAATCATTCAAGTATTCCTACTGTGCTGTGGATACCAGAGTTGTGTGGTAGGAATTTATAGTAATCCCTTCCTCCAGGCCAGCTCCTTGGTCCAAGTGTCTTATATAGTGTCTTGTCTAGCTTCTCCCACCCTCTAGGTACTATGCAGTGCTGGACATGAATCACAGTTGAGATAGGTTCATAGTCTGGGAGTTGTTCTTTTTTCTTTTTCAGCACAGAGCTTTCTTTTGGGAAGTTTGTTCCTGTTAACAGGTGCTTAAACTCTGGTTAATGAAAATGTTCATTTGTAGTCTGTTTTAGCTATTTGTGTGTGTTTGTTTGAATATACCAATCTCAGGCTGTAAGTAGTAGCTTCTTCTATGAAGAGACATAGGTGATCCAACCTAGTTCTCTCCACCAGTTCAGGCTCCAGCTGTTTTATATTGGGAGTTTCAGGCTCAAGCTAGTAATCTTCAGTCTTCCCCTGCTCCTATAGTTCTCCAGTAGTGCACCCTGTGTCCTGGATGCCAATGCTTTGCACCCCCTAATTGCAGTGCCAGGTCCCCAAAGTCCCTGATACAGTATGTTTCCCTGGCTCAAAAACTGCAGGGGGTTACATACAACAGCCCTCCTCCCTCTTGTGTGGTTGTATTGCCCTGGTATTGCTGTAAACACAGTCCAATTATTAAAGTTTCCCCTACCCCTTGCTGTGGCTCCTGAGGCGTGCTGTATGCGTCCATTTTTCTATGATGGGTTATTGACCTTGTTCTGTCGCAATTCAATTGTGAGTATATGTAGGAGGTAACCCCAGCATCTTGCCAGATTCTTAAAATCTCATTTTTAATGACTCTGTCCATTGTATTGATGTGTAATAATTGAATCAGCCCCTTATTAGTCATTTAGGTTATTTTTAATTTTTCAGCATTATAAACAACGGTATGATACAGATTTTTAAAAAATCTTAACAATTGTGTATCACATCCTACCCTTGGTAGTAAAATTTTGAGAACCCTGTAATGTAGTAGCAACACTCTAGGCTTTAGTGTCAGACTTGGATTTGAATCCTGTCTCCACTGAATGACAGTCTTGCAATCTTTGAGCCTCATCTTTATTATTCATACTGTACAGCGTTAATAAAACCTACCTTTCAAGGTTGTTTGTGATAATAAGATGTAATAAAATAACTACTGACACATGGACTATCCAACACTTACTAGCTGTTATTATCCTAGGTTTTTTTTTTTTTTTAATTGAATAGGCCCTGTTCTTAACTTCTGGGTTCTATGTGAAAGATTTCTATTTATAGCAAATAAGAATATACATAATATTTTATCATTTTCCTTAAAGCACGCTTGACATAATAGTTGAGCTCTTTTAGCTTTTTGGTAGAACATATACTCCCAGAACTTTTGTTTTTTTTTTTTTTTTTTTTTTTAAATAATAAATTTTATTTTTATATTCCCCCATACAATTGCAAAAGCCCCATTCTGACCCCAATCCTTCCCTTCCCGCCCCCCACCCCCCAAAAAGTGTCTCTGGTTCATAGTTTTTGTTGATTTTGATTTTCACTTTCTTATATTCATTTTCCTGGTCCCTTATTTAAGTTTTCTAGATTCCTGCTATGAGTGAGACCATCCGGTATTTTTCTTTTTCTTTTTGGCTTATTTCACTGAGCATGATCCCTTCCAGCGCCATCCATGTTGATGCAAATTGCATGTGTTTATCTTTTTTGAATGCTGAGTAATAGTCCATGGTATATATGTACCACATCTTCTTGATCCAGTCATCTATTTTTGGGCATTTGGGTTGTTTCCAAAGCTTAGCTATTGTAAACAGTGCTGCTATAAACATAGGGGTGCAGGTGTTCTTTGGAATTGATGTTTCTGTGTCCTTTGGGTAAATACCTAGGAGTGGAATTGCTGGATCATATGGAAGCTCTATGTTTAGTAGGTCCAGAAATCTCCACACAGCTCTCCACAGTAGTTGGACCAGTTTGCACTCCCACCAACAGTGCAGAAGAGTTCCTTTTTCTCCACACCCTCGCCAACATTTGTTGTTGCTAGTTTTTTTAATATGTGCCATTCTCACTGGTGTGAGATGGTATCTCATGGTAGTTTTGATTTGCATTTCCCTGATGACAAGTGATGTTGAACATTTTTTCATATGTCTGTTGGCCATTTGCATTTCCTCTTCAGAGAAGTTTCTTTTTAGCTCTTCTGCCCATTTTTTGACTGGATTATTTTCTTTGTTGTTGCTGAGTCTCATCAGCTCTTTGCAGATTTTTGTCATCAGTCCTTTATCATTAGTGTTGGGTGCAAAAATGTTCTCCCAGTTGGTGGGGTTTCTCTTTGTTTTTGTTATTGTCTCTTTTGCTGTGCAGAAGCTCTTTAATTTGATGTAGTCCCAGCTGTTTATCTTTGCCTTCACTATCACTGCTTTGGGTGATGTGTCTGTAAAGATGTCTTTGATGTGCAAATCCCGTAGTGTTTCGCCTATATTTCCTTCTATGTATTTTATGGTTTCAGGTCTTATGTCTAGTTCTTTAATCCATTTTGAGTTGATTTTTGTGTATGGTGTGAGGTAGTGGTCAAGCTTCATTCTTTTGCATGTAGCGACCCAGTTTTCCCAGCACCATTTATTGAACAAACTTTCTTTGCTCCAATGCATAGTCTTTGCTCCTTTGTCAAAGATTAGTTGACCATAAATCTGTGGGTTTATTTCTGGATTTTCTATTCGATTCCATTGGTCTGTATGTCTGTTCTTGTTCCAATACCATGCAGTTTTGATGATTATGGCTTTGTAGTATAGTTTGAAGTCTACTCCCAGAACTTTTGAATATTCACCATCAAAAATCTCTAGGGAGTTAGTGAGCCTCTTCCTAAATTAAAAAGTTCCATATCATCAGGTGTTCTTAACTGTTCTTGGAGGCTTTGCAGCCATACTCTGCTAGAATTCCCAAAGCATAGGGAATTTCTTCTGGGGCCTGCTTGATTTTCCTGTCATTAGACAGCACCTTTTTGGTGAGAAACAGTACATTCCAGTACAAAATAATGGGGTTTTTTCAGTTGAGGTCCCATTTTGTTCTGAGTCCTGCTTTTGGAGCTCCAAAAGTAGAGCACTGTCAGTGTCAACAAATGGAAGTGAGAATCTTCATTGCTGGCAACGTATTTATGCCTTTAGGGACATGTTCAGCTAGGGATTAGTCCTGTCTGTGTTGGATCCTTGAACAACTGAATTGTTTCTAGAAAACCTTTCTCCTGCTGAGATAATCTTCAGGTCTGTTCTCATCCAGAGGTAGTAACCTGGTTACCTGGTCTCCTCCATCATGCATTTAGATTGTGACTGAATTCACTCAAAGAGTGATCTTATCCCTCCCTTTTAGGGGCACTTTATTCAGCTTGCAAGTAAGTATTAGCCTATCTTCCTGCAGACCTCTTCAAATGAACCTTCAATAGTAAATCCTCATTATAGTGATGACTTATTCTTCCCAGCCTGCACTACTAAGGGCAAGAATATCTTTAGATATTTTAGGAAATTCAGGAATTGTTGGGCCTCCCTAGTGGTGCAAGGCATTAAGTCTAGCACTGTCAAGCTATCACCAGCCACTGCCACATGAGTTTTGTACCCTGCCAGGGAGCTAACCCACATGGTGAAGCAGACCTCTCTTGTCTTGCCCTCTCCTCCCCTCAGCAGTGTATTTCAGTAGATTTACCTGTTCTGCTCCTCACTCTGACTCTCATGAATCCTCTCACCCCCGCCTCCCTTACCTCTGGCCTACACCCCAGTTCTTGTATGCATAAATAATAAAAATAAATTTTTTGGGGGGAAAAATGAAATTCAGGAACTATCATAGAATTATAGCCTGGATGTCAACTCTTCAGTGCAAAAGTCATCATGCTCTTTCCAAGCTGACCTTCAACCAATAATAGGACATTTGATGGTTAATTGGTTATTTACCTTTTCTTTTGTATCTACTGGTCCCTCTGTGAGTTCTCTTTGGCTATATCCTTTCTGTTTCCCGTGGGGGACTATTTCCCTTTTCTGTTCCCTTCCATCTCTGTTATATTGCTCCTGGATTTTAGGGAGGGGATATATTTATATACATTGCATTTGGGTGTGCATTGAGATAAGAAATAATACTGATACTGTTCAGCAAAAGCCTGTATGTATATGTTCAAATTATCTCTGACTCTTCACTGCATGTTTTGGCCTCTAAAATCTAAACTGATAGATATTTCTCACTTGCACTGACTCCAGGGGAAATCAGCCTTGTGGTCCCACTTGTTACATTATCAGGAAAACAGACAGAGAAAACTCACTTCGGGAAGCCTCAATACCTCAGGTAAGATGGTCTCTACACAATTGGAGAGGAACTTGTTCCCCCCATTTTCCTATCCCCATGGAGTGCAGGCTATTCCAGGTTCATGAAACTTGGTCTGGAATGTTTTCTGTTTTAAGTGTTAAACCATGTACTCTCTAAACCATATACTCTCTAGAACATGCCAAAGCCATGGTATTTGTTATCATCATGTGGCTCTATGCCTCTTTGATCAAGTTAGAAGATTTATATCCACATATCAGTCTTAGAATGAATATAAGTTTTAAATGAATTTGTGTGAATCCGATATCCCTTGTTTGGCACAAGCTGTTTTCAGGCTTTTATTTCTCTTTGAAGGGCATTGATGTTATGTCTTATCAGTTAAGAGAGTTTTGCTTGTCAGTGTTCTACCTTAGAATTCCTCAATGTCAAGGCCTGATGTGAATGAGTCCTTATACACTCTTTGTGTTCTAAAAATGTCAGAGTTGGCAGGGACCTCAGATATCTAGTCCAGTCCCCTTATTTTATAGTAGGAGGAAACCGGGATCCAGAGAGGAATTGAATTTATTCAAGACCACATGGTGAATTAATGAAAGAGATCAGATTAAGAGCCAGGTTTCTGGCCTCCTGGTCTGATATTCTTAATCCCATCTACATTGTCCCTTTTTTGGCAGTCCCCTCTTTATTATTTATTGATGGCATCTTCCCTTCATATCGTCCTCATTCTTCCTTCTCTGCCAGAGAGTTTACCTTTTTGGGATGTTCTTATTTTAATGGGTGAGTTTAAATGGGGGTGAAAAGATGAGCATCATCCTCAGTGTTATCTTTGTCTTTGAGCTAGTAACCTCAACTAGCACTGAACATTGGGATGATAGCTGTTTAAGATCAGGTACTACAGCTCCTTAAGTAACTTTATAAGGAGTTTTTTGGTCTACTTGCTGGTTATGAGAGCAGTGTCTTTTCAGGAAGGCAATAGAAGTTATTGCTAAGGGTTATAAACTGTAACCAAAAATTCTTAGGTGATGAAGATGCTAAGTTTTAAATATTGAGTTAGACACGAAGATATATAAGTATTTTATCTATAGGTCCTAAGCTTATACTTCACGTGCACTTAACACATCCCCTTGGCTCTTTTGTAACTCATTTTAAGGCTGAGGAGGACATGAATAGTAGTTTCAAGTGGAAGCACTGCCTCCATAGATTATGCTGAGGAACCAAGAACTCTTGTGTTTCAGTCCTGAGTTTGCCACTTGGTCACGAGGGCAAAGTAGCTAACCTTTCTGAATTTCAGTTTCCTCCTCTGTTAAGTGGAGATACCTTTCTTGTCTTGCAAATTATTAGAGAAATTAAGTGAGATGATATCCCTAAAAGCATAAAATCTGATACTGTTAAGTACTTAATAAATGTTAGTGAAATGATCTGTCAAAATTTTACCAAAGTAACCAATTGTTCCTGCAGAAATTTGTAATTTGAGATAAAGAAGTATAGCTAGCACTTTGGATATTCAGATTTCTTTGGATATGACCAACATTTTTTGTCCTAGGAATACTTCTTGATTCAGAACGGAGGAAGTCTGATGCCAGCTCAGTCATGTCTCCCCTGAGGATCTCTCTTATTCAGGATATGAGGTCAGCCTGGGATCATCTGTAATAAGCCATTAAAATCCTGTTTTCATTTGCTGCTTAGATGTTCACTTTGAAAATTATGGTCTCAGTGACTTGGTTTTCTGTGGCATCTTAGTTAACTAGGAAGCTCTCCTCATTTATCTTGTGCTTCATGGTACATTTGTAGAGATATATAAATAGTTGGGTTTCCTGACATTTTTAGAGAATTACACCAATGTCTTTCAAGGTTACAGGGTTAGCCTGGCTTTTTTGCACTTTCTCCTCCTAATCCTCCCCCAGATATGGTAAAGCTAAATGGAGGCCCAGAATTTGGAGAACAAAAGAAGTGAACTCATAGGCTGGGATAGGGCTGCCTCCCAAGACCTGCTTTGATTTAGAGGGTAAGTATTGGTAGTGAGTTCGTCTCCTACCTTACCTTTCATTTCCCTTTTCCCATTCTTTCCTCAGGCACATCCAGAACATCGGGGAAATCAAGACTGATGTGGGAAAGGCCAGAGCATGGGTGCGACTGTCCATGGAAAAAAAGTTACTTTCCAGACACCTGAAGCAGCTTCTCTCAGACCATGAGCTTACTAAGTAAGATCACTCCACCTGTGGAAACAGGCTTCCAGGAATGGTGGGGAGGGTTGGAACCACCTGTGTGGGTAGGGGATGTATTTAGTATGTTATTGTTGCTATATTTAGCTAAACTCACATTGCATGTGAGATTTTGCAGTTTTTCCTCTTTTCTCTCTCTTTGTCTGTGGAAGAACAATTAATTTAAATATATCTGCTCTTCCTGCCTTCTCAATCTGCATGCCCAAAAATGGCTTTCTTGAAGAAGTAGTGAGAAGGATGGGTTTTTCATCAATTACCTCAGTTTTGGAGCTCCTCCTATGTTTTTTACACACTTGTGACTTGGGCATAGGACATTTTCTCAGTTTCTTTCCTGTCCTGGGGAGAAGAGGATTGGAGAATTAAAAGGAATTAAAATGACCTGTTACCTTTTGTTTTCCCCTGAGCCCAGGGCCAGCCCAAAGTAACCAAGTCCTTGCTGTTCCTCTCTGGACCCTGCCTAAATCTCCCTGGCGTTTTTTAAAAGGGCTTTTTCAGATGACCCTTCTAGGTCCTTTCCTTCCAGACTTTCCACCCAGAGAGAGAGGGAAAGGAAGGATTCCAATAATTTCACTAAACCTACAGTTCCTTACTCTTGATTGTATATCCTTTGCATTCTTTCTATACCCTGGCTGCTAGAGAAGGTGGGGAAGGAAAGCTCTCCTTGGTTTCTGCAACTAGCACTTCTCTGTGTCTTTTCCTGAATACAATATATTTGGGTCTTCCTTCACGGGCAAGGCTTTTGGGTGTATTTTTTTTTTTTTTTTAATGCATACAAGAACTCGGGTGTAGGCCAGAAGTGTGGGGGGGTAAGAGGATTCGCCAGAGATAGTGGGGAGCAGAACAGGCAGACTTACTGAAATGTACTGCTGAAGGGAATAGCGGGAGAGACAGAGAGGTCTGCTGTGCCATGTGGGTTAGCTCCCAGGCTGGGGATTGGACTCATGCTGCAGTGGCTGGCGATAGTTAGATAGCACTGCGACTTTAACCCCTGTGCCACCAGGGCGGCTCCTGGGTGTTTTTCTTTTTTTTTTTTTTTTAAGTCATCTTTGGCTTTTTATTGTATCCTTTATTGTGTGACTTCCCTGAGGATAATAAACAGAGCAGTGGACCTTGGAGAAATTCTGTGTAAGCCAATTGATTAAAACTGCAAAATCAGTTTTTATTCAGAGTAACAGCATAATATTTTAGACAGTTTATTAAATGTATAAACCACAGCAAAAAAACAGATTTAGAACTGTGATAGATTAAAGAGCTCACTTTGAGAGATTATAAGATAGCAGCGCTTAAATTTGATTTCCTGTAGGGACAACAAGGTTTAGAAACAAAATTTGAAAAGATAACTAAAAGAGACCACATGAATATGTTAGCCTGGAATTTGAAAGAAAAATGTTTGCAAACCAGATATAACAGGACAATTGTGTGTCCTGGAAAATTCTGTAACTGTAATTGTGGGCACCAAGGCCTGGTAGAACAGGAATGATTCCTGTGGGCCAGTATGTCAGGAAGGGTTGCAAGTCATCAGGAGGATAGAGGTAACTGAAGGCAGAGAAGTAACTAAAGGGCATCAAGCATAAGAACTTTATGAATCCAGGACCCTGGGTAGGTTTGGGGTGTGGGAGGAAATAACAAAAGGGCAGAGACCTCAGTGAGGAGGCTAATCTTGGTTTCTGTAAACCGTATCCTTGTTAGAGGACATAAGCTCAGAATTTACTCAGTATTTACTAACTCCTCCCCTGATATTCTGACCCCAGTGCTACTCCAGTGATTGGAAAATGAGGAGAATTTGGCTGCTATAGATTGCATTTCTGATGGAGTATAGGGAGAGAAAGGGGTTCTTCATCAAAGCTACCTCTTTCTCCATCCTGTTCTGTCTCTTCTTTTCTGTCTCTTCTTTCTACTTAATTTGTTTAATGCTCCAGCCACATCAAACCCCTCACCTGTCTCAAGATAGCTTTAGCACTTTATTTGCTGTACTCCTATGTGACCTAGTCCCTTTCCTCACTCTACGTGGTAAACTCTCTTAAGGCCTACTCAGAAGAGATTTTTGCAGTTGACTAGATTCCTTAGATTTGGTCGGTTCCTCCGCCATGTAGCCATCGCATTTGTTACAATATTCGCTCATCCCTGTTTTACCATGGATGGGGCCTGTATTATTATTATCTATTTGCTTGCTGCTTATTTAAATTTGTTCATTGACAAGGATGTCCACTCTCACCACTGCTTTTCAATATAATACTGGAAGTCCTAGCCAGAGCAATAAGACAAGAGAAAGACATCCAAGGAATCCAAATAGGAAAAGAAGAAGTCAAACTATCACTATTTGCAGATGATATGATAATATACATAGAGAACCCCAAAAAGTCCACAGAAAAACTAATTCAACTCATCAATCAGTTCAGTAAAGTGGCAGGATACAAAATCAACACGCAAAAGTCAGTAGCCTTCCTATACACAAACAATAAATCTGAAGAAGAAGAAATCAAAAAAACCATCCCTTCTTTTATTGAAACAAAAAAAATCAAATATTTGGGAATAAATCTAACAAAAGAGGTAAAGGACCTATACAAAGAAAACTATAAAACACTGTTAAAAGAAATAGAAGAAGACACGAAGAAATGGAAAGACATCCCCTGCTCATGGATTGGAAGAATAAACATTATTAAAATGGCCATCCTCCCAAAAGCAATATACAGATTCAATGCTATTCCAATCAAAATTTCAATGTCATTTTTCAAAGAAATAGAACAATTATTGATGAAATTCATATGGAATCACAAAAAACCCTGAATAGCCAAAGCTCTCCTGAAAAAAAAGAAGGGAATGGAGGCATCACACTCCCAGACTTCAAACTCTACTACAAAGCCATAATCATCAAAACTGCATGGTATTGGAACAAGAACAGACATACAGACCAATGGAATCGAATAGAAAATCCAGAAATAAACCCACAGATTTATGGTCAACTAATCTTTGACAAAGGAGCAAAGACTATGCATTGGAGCAAAGAAAGTTTGTTCAATAAATGGTGCTGGGAAAACTGGGTCGCTACATGCAAAAGAATGAAGCTTGACCACTGCCTCACACCATACACAAAAATCAACTCAAAATGGATTAAAGAACTAGACATAAGACCTGAAACCATAAAATACATAGAAGGAAATATAGGCGAAACACTACGGGATTTGCACATCAAAGACATCTTTACAGACACATCACCCAAAGCAGTGATAGTGAAGGCAAAGATAAACAGCTGGGACTACATCAAATTAAAGAGCTTCTGCACAGCAAAAGAGACAATAACAAAAACAAAGAGAAACCCCACCAACTGGGAGAACATTTTTTGCACCCAACACTAATGATAAAGGACTGATCACAAAAATCTGCAAAGAGCTGATGAGACTCAACAACAACAAAGAAAATAATCCAGTCAAAAAATGGGCAGAAGAGCTAAAAAGAAACTTCTCTGAAGAGGAAATGCAAATGGCCAACAGGCATATGAAAAAATGTTCAACATCACTTGTCATCAGGGAAATGCAAATCAAAACTACCATGAGATACCATCTTACACCAGTGAGAATGGCACATATTAAAAAAACTAGCAACAACAAATGTTGGCGAGGGTGTGGAGAAAAAGGAACTCTTCTGCACTGTTGGTGGGAGTGCAAACTGGTCCAACCACTGTGGAGAGCTGTGTGGAGATTTCTGGACCTACTAAACATAGAGCTTCCATATGATCCAGCAATTCCACTCCTAGGTATTTACCCAAAGGACACAGAAACATCAATTCCAAAGAACACCTGCACCCCTATGTTTATAGCAGCACTGTTTACAATTGCTAAGCTTTGGAAACAACCCAAATGCCCAAAAATAGATGACTGGATCAAGAAGATGTGGTACATATATACCATGGACTATTACTCAGCATTCAAAAAAGATAAACACATGCAATTTGCATCAACATGGATGGCGCTGGAAGGGATCATGCTCAGTGAAATAAGCCAAAAAGAAAAAGAAAAATACCGGATGGTCTCACTCATAGCAGGAATCTAGAAAACTTAAATAAGGGACCAGGAAAACGAATAACTATAAGAAAGTGAAAATCAAAATCAACAAAAAACTACGAACCAGAGACACTTTTAAGGGGGCGGGGGTGGGAGGGGAGAGATTGGGGTCAGAATGGGGGGGCTGCAATTGTATGGGGAATATAAAAATAAAATTTATTATTAAAAAAAAAATAAATTTGTTCATTGAAAGCATGAATCATGTACCTTTCCTAATGCTGAGCCTGTTGCCAAACACCTAGTAGATATTCAATTGTGCACATAAAATGTGAGCCTGGCTGTGTATAGGAAGAGGTAAACCACCTTGGGAGGATTATTATTGAGTCTCTGAAATTCCCAGGTTGCCCCAAGACTGTAGCTTGGAGGTAGAGATAAGGTGGAGGTAGCATAGGGGGTCTTATATTTATGGGGCCTATTGAATTATGAATTCTTTTTTTAAAATATATCTTAGATTCTTTTATATATTGTACATATGCAGACCTGCCTTTATGTCAGTTACTGGTTCTACCAACAAATCATACCAAGGCATCCTGTTACTAAGTTTCCCCAAAATGGATTCAGATAAAATTAGGTATTTGTGCACTTCATGGACATCAAAAACTTGAGACTTCATTTTCATTTCAGTTTTGAGGCTAGACCCACAATTTAAAATATATGTGAATTGAGTTAAGGTCATAAAAGTAGGCTGAAAGGAACCACAGATTCAGAACAATGAAACTGTGTTTTGCTTGCCTCGGTGCCACAATGTGAACAGCAAATGTGTCCATTTCATAGCTCTCTTATTGCGGTATGAGGTGCTTCAGTTAATCTGTGGTGATTGCATGGCAGCTGAGCAAATAGCCATGTGATGTGCTGAGGGTATTGCCAAAGGATCATTTCTTCTCTGCCTTTCCTTTCTTGGGTTGTTGTTTTAATTTGTAATCAGCCAGGGTGACCTTGATTGCATTTTCAGCCAGCATGCTTCCTGTGGCTTAACAGGAAGAAGGCAGAGTTTTCTGGCAATGTCTGTTTGTGGTTTTTTTTTTTTTTTTTTTTTTTTTTTTAAGGATTTATTTATTTTATTTATACAAGAACCAGGGTACAGGCCAGATGCGCAGGAGGGTGAGAAGATCCACCAGAGACAGAGCAGGGAACAGAACAGGTAGACTGACGAAATATGCTGCTGAGGGGAGCAGTGGGCCAGACAGGAGAGGTCTGCTACACCTTGTGGGACCCTTGCCAGCCAGCTGGGATTAAACCTGCACTGCAGAGTCTGCGGACAGCTTCACAGCGCAGTGCTCACCTGCCTGCGCCACCAGGGGAGGCCCAATGTCTGTGTTTTTTATTGTCAAGGCTTCTTCCACTGTCTTCCTTTCTAGCCATTCAGTGGCTAAAGAGCTGGAGGCACTTGCAGAACCACAGCAAAATGTTTTAAACCTGGTATCTCAATCTTTCCCTTTTCATTCATCTAAATCTGTAATTTCATCATATCATCACATGTTGGAGCCCCCACTGATCCAGTTCCACTGTTTTTAGATGTCTTGTCAAGGGAACTCACATTTCTAGGATATTCATAATTATTAACAGCTTTCTTATGAGAGAGCCAGACTGGAGGTAATAATACTGTGGCCGGCAGGCTCAGGCTCCAGAGCAGCAAGGGCCAAAGCCATTTGCTCCAAGATGGTCCTATCCAACTGCTGCCGTCTTTTGGGTTTGTACCTGCTAGTGAACTATGATTCCAAGGGGAAAAGTTACTTAGCTCTCATATAGTGGGCCCGGACTCTTCTCATTGATGTCTCTGCAGGTAGGGTGCTCCCTGTACAGTGCCACCTCTACCATGAAATTCACTTTGCATGACTGCCATGACCCTATACCATCTGCTCTCTCTCTCCCCTTACACTTTCAGGATGTTGGCTTCCACAGTTCTCAGTTCTCTGCACTCACACACGTTCTTTTCTCTGTCTCACTTGCTCGTCTCACTTAGTGATCTCACTGTTCCATGGATTCTATTACTGCTAAGCAGGTGACTCCCACATCTGAAGCTCTAGCTCTGGCGTTTCTTCTGAGTTCTAGTTCTGCATTTATTTTCATTCAAATGTCTTTTAGCTGAGAGAGAACAAAAGCAAGCTTTACAGTCTTCACTATAACTACCTTTCTCTCAAATTTTTGTTAATGTCACCACTCTTCTCTTGTACCCATACCTCCCTTCTTAGGCTCAAAATTTGGAGTCAGCTTGACTTCTTGCTTTGCTTTACTGCCCATATACACATTTCAGGTCCTTAGTTTGTGCCCCCACCTATCACTCCCTACCAAGGTCTCATTTTCATCCTAATTCCCTCTTCATCTCTCAGCCGCACTGAATTTAAATTTTCTGAAGTTAGTTTTGGCTTTTACTTTTAGGGCAAATTGCAAACGTATGATTTACAAGGCAGATTGCTGATTCTTTAACTTCAGCATTTAGGACCTTCCTTCATTTGACTCTAGCCTTACTTTTCAGCCTCATTATTAACCACTCACTTCCTTGAGCCTTCAGCTCTAGCCAGACTGGTTTCTACGCACACCCCTTTTTTTCCTGTCTAAATTCATGTTGTCTTCCAAGTCCCTCTTGTAGAAAACCTTCCAGGAGCATTGCAGCTTCTGGCTCTTTAAATTCTCCGAGAGAGCCTTTCATTTGGCAACTCTTGGGCAGTCTTATGGCCTTGAGCCGATTTATTTACCTAGACTGTATTTGAGGACAGGTGTTTCCCTCTCTAGTGTCTTTAGATAGTAGGCCTTGGTTGTGAATTATTTGTTGAAAATAACTTAAAAGTCTGTTTAGGCAGAACCTTACAAGTCTATTAAATCCCATACCTCTCTGGCTACTATGATTGTAGTCTTGGCAACCAGGACAGTTGCCTTTTTTGTTCTCTGTATTTCTCTGTGGTGGGGACCGGCGCATTTGGCTCTCTACATCTCCTCTACTTGGGGAAGATGTCATTGTTGTAAAATTGCAGAAGGCTCACATTGCCAGACAGAGAAGTGGACCTTTAAGTAAGCAGTAGAGAGGGGAGGTGGGAAAGAGAGAAAGTCTGAGAAGATGTTAAGTAAGTACATGAGCTGTGCAGCCTGTGATTGGATCATTCCCTTTTTACCTGGAAAGCTTTCCTGGGCTCACATTCACATTCAGAGCAATGTTCTGACTCATAGGTCTCAGGTTGGCTGAGGGTCAGCCTCGCTCTAGTGTGAATGGTGATCAGAGACCTCCTACCATTACTACTTCACATCACATGCTGGGGCAGTAACCTAGCTAGAACCCTGCAGGGCCTGGGTCATCCCTGATGGAATTTATTCCAGCCTCCAGTTTAGGAAGGACCCATGACCCTCTGACACTTGATATTCAACCTTGAAAAAAAAAGTTTGGTTTTTGTTGTTCCCACTGTGACTGAAGTCACTTTCCTCTAGCCCTCATTTAGAGTAGCTGGTTTTGTTTCTTTTTCAGTTGACCCTAAAAAACTTGAGGCTTGACATCTACTCTTCCTGTAGCTATTTCCTTCAAGGCCTGAATATTCTAGCCACTTTCTCCTCCTTTTGGTTGGGAGACTGATATATTGCCTTCTCTTCTACAGAAAGTTATACAAACGCTATGCCTTCCTGCGCTGTGACGATGAAAAGGAGCAGTTCCTCTATCACCTCCTCTCTTTCAATGCCGTCGATTACTTTTGCTTCACCAATGTCTTCACAACTATCTGTGAGTAGTCCTGTGCTCCTGCTGGTCTTCTCAGCTCTAGTCTTCACAAGCCTGCATGAGGCTAATGCATTGCTCCCCTTTTTAGCAAAGAAGGTTTTTACTTATACTTTGTCTTTTGCTTCTGCCTGGTGTACTTGCCTGCCTTGAAGTTTTTTTTTCTCTGAAGCTTGTTATTATTGTTCTGAAATGGGAAACTCAGTCCTTTCCACCATTGTGTTATCATGGTTGTCCTAAGCACTGCTCTGAAAGTCCAAGGTCATGAAATTGGAGTGGGATGGGGTAGGGTGGTGAAGTTCACTGCCCTCTTGCACATCTGCAAAGAATATCCCCCCTTTTTTTGGACTGAGAGAATCACTCAGAATCACAGAGAGTTTCAGACTAGCCTGCAGGGAGAAACAGGTTTTCTGAACTAACAGAAAGAATTCTAGATGGTAATGGGAGACTTGGGTCTGGGGCTCTCTGCCTTAACTCCTTATGTGTCTGTGAGCAGAGTCTACCCCTGCTATGGGCCTCACTCCCGCTATTTGCATAGTGAAGAAAACAGTTCAGTATGGTCTAAGGAGACCTTTGGAACCTCATCTTTCTTTGATGAGTAGGGATATTCTCTAAATTTGCCCCATGACTGGTTGTTTGGCCAGTGGCTCAGTAGCCTCATCATTGTGGACTTTTATTTCTGTATGACACCAGTCCTCCTTTTTAGAGATAAGGGTTGTAGGCTTCCATAAAAGCAGCACTGGGCTAAAATTTAGAAGACCCAAGGGAAGTAATTCCTCATCACTGCCTCAAAAATGATGGTTAACACCTGTGTGGCTTCTCCTAAAATTGTCATTTGAATTCGTAAGATGGTAGCTTGAAAAGTGCTCTGAAACAGTTTAATACAGTGTTACGATTTGTGTGTTATTTAAGAAACAGGTTTACATAGGTCCTGAACCTGCAGCTGTGCTCGGATCTTTGCTGTTTGGGTGGTAACCCTGGGAGGAATGATACTGGAGGTGGGGGGATCTGCTAATACAGGGACTGCCGTCATGCCAGCACACCTGGAGTGGCAAGGGCTTGCAGGGAATTCCTGATTCTTCTCAATGCCTTCTCCTAAATAGTGATCCCATACCACATCCTGATTGTACCCAGCAAGAAACTGGGGGGCTCCATGTTCACTGCCAACCCATGGATTTGCATCTCGGGAGAACTGGGTGAAACACAGATCCTGCAGGTTCCCAGGAACGTGTTAGAGATGACTTTTGAGGTATGTGCTCAGGGATCAAAACTCCAGGCTCTGTGGGGATCTGAATTTGCAGCAGCTGCTTTGTGGAGCTTTCTTCAGGATTTCACAGAGACCTTGCTATTTACACTATTATGCATCAGCATAACTGAGCTGTCCTGAATGAATAGAGGGAGGAAGCCTACCTTATCTAAATTATCTCTGTCTAAAAGGCACTTAGCTCTCTGGATTTGCAGACCTTTCTGTCCATGGTGTGTTGAGAAATCCTGAGAGAGCTTTCACTTGCTGAATTCAGGTGTCCCTAGAAACCCCTGGATCTCAGGCCTTCCCACTTCCAGAACCTTCTGCTCCCATGCCCTAGTCTTCCTCCAGGTAGCAGCATCTTCTTTCTTAGCTAT
Organism: Talpa occidentalis; assembly: GCF_014898055.3. Lineage (NCBI taxonomy): Eukaryota > Metazoa > Chordata > Mammalia > Eulipotyphla > Talpidae > Talpa > Talpa occidentalis. The sequence goes on along the minus strand of NW_023603184.1, from coordinate 25,766,325 downwards.
GGACCCCCTTAGGGGGAGTGCTGTACTCCCAGCTCTGGAGGTAGGTGGAGCCATGAGCTCTGTTCCTGCACATGCTGAGTGCCCAAGTTGCAGGTAGCCACTCAGATCTGTGCCTCCAAGGAGTAATGCTCCTTTCTCCTCTTTTCTTGACCTACTCCATCTTCTCTGTTTGACTGTTCTTTCACAGTGCCAGAACTTGGGGAAGCTCACTACTGTGCAGATAGGCCATGATAACTCGGGGCTGTATGCCAAATGGCTGGTGGAGTATGTGATGGTCAGGAATGAGATCACAGGACATACCTACAAGTAAGTGTTCCCTCAGTGATGCCCTAAGATAGAGGGATAAAGTTTACCACCAGGGACTTTGATGCTTGGATATTTGGAGTTCTCTAGGGGACTCATTATGTTATGATAGGCTGAAGCAACTACCTATTTGGCTCTCACTCACACCTCGAAAAGAAATGGAAGTAGCATTTTCCAAGTGAAGATATATGGTATTTCTGTGTTCAGGTTGATTGCTGTGTGGCTTCTTCATGACATAGTGGGATAAGTAGGCTAGGGAACAGCTTTATTGGTTGCTCTTGCTGAGCAGCAAGAGGAGGGACAGTGGCGAAGCTGGCAGTTCTAATAAGTTCTTTCCTGGCGTTTAGGTTCCCATGTGGCCGGTGGTTGGGAAAAGGCATGGATGATGGAAGCCTAGAGCGGGTTCTAGTTGGGGAACTGCTTACATCCCAGCCCGAGGTGGATGAGAGACCATGCCGGACACCGCCCTTGCAGCAGTCCCCCAGCGTCATCCGGAGGCTTGTTACCATCTCACCCAACAACAAGCCCAGTAAGAGAGAGAAGGGTTTCATGTCAACCAACTTGGGGAGGGTGGGCAGAATCTGGGATCCCTGATATGGGAGCCCAGATTCCAGCCTTTGTAGCTACTCAGGAATCATTTCTGCTAGCAAAGCAACCACAGGCATCTGTCACCCTCCACTTTTGAATCAATGCTCTCCTTAGAGGCCTGAAAGGGACTCTAAGATGGGAGCTGTATGAGAGGGAAGCCCTCATACAGCTCACCCTGGATCCTTTGTGCTATTCGTATATAATCCTGGAAAGGAGAGGGCTCTGCGTTTTGGCTTTCTCTTCCTTATTCCTGGCCTTTTCAGTCACGGTGACACTCATTTGGTTGCAAAAAATTCTAAAGTACAATGAAAAATAAACTTTGTCAGCATCTCTTAGAGATAGAACGCTAAGGTACTGGCTTTTTTTTTTTTTCAAAGAATGATTATATCTTTTTTTTTTTTTTTAAAGATTTATTTATTTATTCATACAAGCACTGGGTACAGTCAGAAGCGCAGGAGGGTGAGAGAATTCACCAGAGCCAGAGCGGAGAGCAGAACAGGCAGAGTGACGAAGTATACTGCTGAAGGGGGCAGCGGGCGGCAGGAGAGGTCTGCACACCATGTGGGACCCTTGCCCGGCGGCCGGGGATCGAACCGGTGCTGCTGAGGCTGCGCGCAGCTTCGCAGCCCAGCACTCAACCGCTGCGCCACCAGGGGAGGCCCCTGGCTTTTCTTTTTTTCCCAAGGTTGTAAGAAGAGCTAGCTCAGCAATTAGCTAAGATTCTTGGTAAGAATCGCCCCTTCCAGGGTCGAAGCTGCCCTGTCTTTCTTGTGGGCCTGCCCTGTGTCCTCAGTCTCTTGTTTAGTCAGTTAAGCAGTGTTAGCCTCTGACTGTTTAGAGATGTCTGTTTGATTCTGATTTGTTAGGGATGTCTGCTTGATTTTTATTAGAGCTGAACACTGGACAGATCCAGGAGTCCATAGGGGAGGCAGTCAATGGCATTGTGAAGCACTTCCATAAGCCGGAGAAAGAGGTAAGCCTTCCTGCTCTGCAACTCAGGGCCTTATATTAACTAGATGAGAATAATTTTGTTCCAGACCTATGTGCTGTGGACAGCTCAGCATGTTGGGATTTAGTAGATGACTTCTTCTACGGCCCTCTGCCTTGGGTTGCCCTATATTTTTTAAACACTGATGACTCACTGAAGTCCCCTGGCAAACAGTGTGTATTCCTGTTTTGTTCTGGATGTGCCTGAGTCTCCCTGATCATTGGCGACAGGGGCTTTGTCCTCCTGGTGTGGACTCTTGTGTATGACCCAGATCCATCATCTCTTCATTCAGCAGCTCTGAACGAACTACTCTGAGCCTTGCTGGGGAGGGGGGGGGGATAGGCAAGGTCCCTGCTTGTCTTTTGCTGTGGACCCCATCCCCCCACCCTCTGCCCCACACCATGGGTGGTAGGTGTGGAGATACAGTGGTGGGAGGCAGCTTGACTGAAGGAAGCCTGGCTTCTCCCCTGTTTCCTTATGTAGCGAGGCAGTCTGACATTATTGCTTTGTGGAGAGTGTGGCTTGGTGTCGGCCCTGGAGCAGGCTTTCCAGCATGGATTTAAATCACCCCGACTCTTCAAAAATGTCTTCATTTGGGATTTCCTGGGTGAGTTGGGCTGGGATGTGAGGGTGGGAAAAGCATGCAGAGACATGGGAACTTGTCAACATAACGTAGGTGCTTACCACTTGGCCCGGAGGTGAGAACCTGAATCAGGTGACTCTCAAATTAGATCTGTTGTTTGTTTGTTCTGGCTTTTCTTGAAGTAAGTGATGGAAGCCTTCCCTCCACCTTCATCCCTCATCTCCTGAGAATCGGACGGGAAAGATTCTAGGAATCTGCTGTATAGTACGGACTTAGTCATAAGTCCCCTTTCTCCTTTAGAATCAAAAAGCAAGTTCATAGCAGTGGACCCCATGCTCTGTGTTGTATCTACTTGGAGAATTTTCATGCAGGAAACTTCATTCTCTCTCTTTAATTTTTAATCTTCAGACTAAGTAAAGGACCATCTTCATATGAAAGGCCACATAAATAAACTTAAAGCATAAGGATCGAGAACATAAGGATTGTTTGAAATGTGATCAGTGACATCAGAACATTTGTGTTTTTCTCATTAAGTTACCTGCCTCAATGTGGAGAGACCCATGGCAAGTCGCCTGCAGCATAGTCAGAGATAGGTCAATTTGGAAAATCTTTTGCATTGGCAAGCTTTTCTCTTCTTCACAGAAAAAGCACAAACCTATTATGAGACGTTAGAGCAGAATGAAGCTGCTCCTGAGGAAAACTGGCATACAAGAGCCCGGAACTTCTGCCGGTTTGTCACTGCAATCAACAACACTCCCCGCAACATTGGCAAGGACGGCAAGTTTCAGACGCTGGTGTGCTTGGGGGCCAGGTACTGCAGGCTTCGGGCCTCAGGGGTGTAGCCGCCAGCCGCAGAGCTGTTGCTGTTGCCCTAGTGTGTTGCAGGAGTGGGGAGTAGCTAATGATTAGACACTACTGGGCAGGTGAGGCCTTGGAGGGCTTTCTAGAGGTCCTCCATTTCCTTCATCTACCGCGCATATGTGTTGGGATCCATGGGAGTTGGGATGAGAGTTTGTGTGTAATTGGAGGAAGAGCCACATTCTGGTGTGAAGGAAAAAAGCCACCCCACTGTTGAGATTTGAAGCAGAGTGTCATTCAGAAGTTTACTCACCCTAATTAAACATAGTTACTATATTTAATTGTGAGAATTCAAAGCAGAAGTACCAATACATACAGTATGCTGAAAGTGCAGACGAAGGTCAGAGTAGGTATCATGGAGTAGTGCTTGAGTAAGCCTTATGGAAGAGAAGTAGTGCAGAGGGAATTTGGAACAGTCAGAAGAGGCCCTAACGGGAGTACAGAGAGTCAGGAAATAGCAGGTGTAATGTGGGAAGGACAGTAGTGGAACAGATGAAAGGACAGGGCCCTGGAGGAGATGGGCTGGGGAAAGTCCTTCCATATCAGAGCAGATTTATTCAATCAGGGGCTGACTTGCTGCTTTGGTGCATTTGAGCAAGAAGATTACTAGGGCCTGTTCTAGTAAGTCAGGCAAGGACACGAAGCCTAAATAAACTTAACAACAGTAGTTTGTGCAGGCATTGGCGGGGGAGAGTTGACATGGTTAAGAAGAGATTCTGGAAGCAGATTGATTAGCTTCATACCTTAGAATAGCCGCTTGGTAGTTGTGTGACCATGGACAAGCTCTGTCATCTCTGTGTACCTCAATTTCTTTATCTGTAAAGTGGGGATAATAATAGCACTAATAGCATCTATCTCATACAATAAGGTTGTGAGGAAGGTTAGAGTTCTTGCAACAGTACCTGTCACATGCTAAGTGCTTTGTAGATGCTAGCTGTGAGTATCTTTCCTGGTGGTGGTAGCTGTGGGGAGGAGTGATGCTCTGGGAACTACTGAGTGATGCTCTGGCCGTTGAGGTGGAGAAAGTGGTGTCTGATTAGTGGTGGGCGTGTCCAGAGAGGGAGAGGGAGGCGTAGAGGAACAGGCCTGGTGATGGATGACAGGGCAGTTTGGGTCAGGTTGGATTGATGTCCTTGGGGCTGAGCAGCCCCAAGTGGGAACTTTTTAAAGCCATGCCAGTCCTCTTTGCCAGTTCCTGCTAGGCAAGGGGAAGGAGCTGTAAGGAGCAATCAGCCTTTCCAGCTTCAGACTTTGTTCAAGGAGTGATGGGAAGCAAGTTTCCCTCTTAACGTTGCACTAACTACCTTTTTTTTTCTGACCCATCTGGACTGTTCCTGCCCTGCCAGAGATCACCTCCTACACCACTGGATTGCCCTGCTGGCTGACTGCCCCATCACCGCACACATGTATGAAGATGTGGCGCTGATCAAAGACCATACACTTGTCAATTCTTTGATCCGCGTGCTGCAGACATTGCAGGAGTTCAACATCACGCTGGAAACATCACTTGTCAAGGGCATCGACATCTGACCTCCCAGCACCAGCTAGGAGCAGGACTGAGAAAGACTCAACCTGCAGCTCTGACCCTTCTTCCCAGAGGGACTTTGTGTAGGAGACGGAGAGATGTACACTCACTGTAAAAAGAAAACTAGAGGATTTTTGGAATAAATAATCTATTTTAGAGTTTATTTGCCGATTTGCTTTTTACACACTTTCATGTGAAAGAGTGATAGGGAGAGGGAGACGAGGTTGGTGCCGCTTATTTTAAAGCTGGTGCCCTCCCTCGCCTTGGCCCTTGCTGGGAGCCTGCGGCCTCCCCAGACTGAGCCTGCGGCACTGTGTGTGGGGCGGTTCTGCTTCCTCCTCCTGCCGTGTCAATGAGGCCATTCTACATCGTTTTTAAACTAATGTTTTCTATATTAACATTATTATGGATATTTGGCTTTCATGGGCCACACACAGGTGTGCTGAGCGGGAAGCCCCAAGCTCCAATCAAAGGGATTTTCAGTAGTGCCTCTGCAAGCACTGATGATGAGTCAGTCCCACATCTTTTCTTTTTTGTCAGTATTATTTGGGAGGGAGACATGCCGGGATGTGTCATCGTGCAGAAAAATCACACAGGCGTTGCACAGAAGTAAACATAAGCATGTTTTAACAGGTTTTTCTTTTCTTTTTTTAATGTATTATTTATTTAACCCTCCATTGTGTGTTTTTAAGTCTTTTTCTTTTCTTTTTTTAAGGAAAGGAAAGGCTTGTCACAGTCTAACTGGCTATGTTATTACTGTTCAGTTTATGTTGTTTTGCAACTTAGAAACCAGCTACAATATGGCCCACTTAATAAAACACCTGAAACAAAACTGTATGGATCCCTAACTTTTGTGGGGGTTTGTGGGCAGTGGGGATTGGAGGCTGTCATTTGGTGTCTCTGAGATGACCGAGATATTGCCCGTCCTCTTTCTCAGGGCTGTGGACCGCACAGGATGCCCCGAGGGCTGGTGTAGGGGTAAGTCCTTCCCATTTTCATAGCTGTTAGCTCAGATGGCTGTTTGAGAGGAATGCAGACAAGGATTAGTTTTCTGCTCCACAGAGGAGGAGACAGGCACAGAGAAGAAAAGACCCGGCCAAGGTTGTAAAGATTGTCCCTTGATCATCAGGACCGGGTGGGCCATTCATTGGGCAACATTAGCTACATGAGACCCTTGGGAAGAAATCCCTTTTCATGAGAAAAGGGTTTGCTTTTTCCAGGATTGCAAGTGGAGAGCTTTACGGTCAGTTTTTCAACCAAGCTGCTCTGATAGGACGCTGGCGTAGTGTAGCTCAAACCAATCAATGTCCTCTTTTAGCTTCCCTGATTTTGCCTGCACGGTTCCTGCTATGTGGAATGCCTCACCTCATGTCCGCTAGCTGTTCACTATTCAAGGTTTACTTTAGGAGGCAGCCTCTATGAAGCCTTTCCTAACCCCCTTTGGCACAGCGAGTCCTTTCCTTATTTTACTGGCTCCTCTTGCCTCATGTTGAGGCCACCCCCTAGTCTGAGCTGTTGGAGGACAGAAAGGGTCTCTTTCATTTCCATCCCTAGTGCCTGGCAGGGGGTGAGTGCTCAGGTAAGGCTTTTTGAAGAGATGAAGAAAGAGATTAGAGGCTTTGAGGACAGTCCCAGTGCAACAATCTGCCATCAGGAGCTGTGAATGGGCTGCGATGCAGTTGTCTACCTGAAGGGGAGTCTCCAGTTTTTTTTTTTTTTTTTTTTTCTGGGGGTAGAGGAAGTGGACCTAGCCTGTAGAGCAGGAAGAGGGATTCCTGGCTTGGCAAGAGGGGCACATGGAACTGAGTTGTATGTGTCTATTGGCCTAGGCCAGAGATGACTTTAAGCCTGGTGCTTTACACACACCTCTCCCTTTTCCTCACAACTCTATAAGACAAATACACATTATATCCCTAGATTATAGATAAAGAAATTGAAGCTCAGAGAAGTTAAGTCACCTGTCCAAGGCCACACATCACATAAATATTTTGCAGTTACCAGACTGTTTCCTTCCCAGCTGTGGCTTTTCCATTGCTAACCACTCACTTGATTCAGGTCTTTCCTCAGGTGTCCTCAGAGAGGCTTATCCTGACCACTCTAAAATACTAGCAGGTCCTGTTGTCACATTTTACTCCATTATTCTGCTTTATTTTTCTTCCTATCACCTGCAGCCATCATACTGTTTACTGATTCTAAGTATAAGCTTTTTAAAGGAGGGACACAGTCTACTTTGTCCACTAAGGAGTAACTGGCACGTGGCAGGTAGGTAGGTACTCCGTGAGTATCTGTGGAATAAATGAATTCATTGGTAGTGATAAGATTACAGAGTATGGACACTGAAGTCCTTAGGTTGAATTCTTGCTCTGCTGCTGTGACCTCAGAGCATGCTACATAACTTTCCCAACCCTCAGTTTGCTCAGCATCTCAAACGGGATGGTGGTAGTGCTGCCTCCTGGGATGGATTTGAGAATTAAGTGAGTCTACGTAGATGCCTGAAACAAGGCCAGGGTAAGTGCTCAATAAATGTTATTGGTGTTTATTACCCTGTTTTATCAACCCCTAATTTCAAGGAATTCAGAGGCAAATTCTGTGGGCAGTATGACATCAGGGGAGGTACCATGAGGAGTTCTGCTTAGGATTCAGGATTTTCAGAGAATTGGACATTGCCTCTAGAGAGAACAGCATGAGTGAAGATGTAACAGTATCAGGAAAATTGCAAATTGCTAGGTGTAGGCTAGACTAGTGCTGGAACAGAGGGTGAGGTAGGAGAGGGAAGCAGATTTGTGAGCCCCACAGCCAAAAAGTGGGAGGCAAAAGCCTTGGCAGGTAACCCAAGGCCTTGACTATTGCTAGTGTGCAGTAGACATGGACTGAGTGTATGAATACATGCTTTAGGCACTAAAGCCCAGAGCCATGCCACCAGTAATACCATTCCCAGGGCACACTTAGACCTGGGCAGGTTGAGCTGCTGGGTCATTGTCTGATGGGAGTAATGGGAACTCATGGTCAGAGCCCAGCTTCTAGGCTGAGACATAAAGACTGCTTGTTTCAAGTGCAGCATGTGGCCTGAACAAGTACTGGGAATGTGTGTACATAACAAAGGGTCTCTCCCCATGACAGGGCAATATATCTCAGGCAAGGAGAGGATTGTTTAGGGAGCCTGGGGAGTCCCTTATCTTTTTCCAGCTTTGTTCAGATCAGTTTGAATTAAGTGACTATATGTTATCATGGGTCTCACTTGTTCAACTATCTAGTGGGTATGCTTCTGCGTGGTGGGTGTGCAGCACTCAGCACTTGGCTATGTGCCTACTGAAAGGTGCCATACAGCAGTCAACCCTACAGCAGGGATGTCGCCTAAGTCTTGGGAGTACACAGTTGCCACTGTAGTCCACTACACAGAAGTGCTTTCAGCCGGGTGGATGTGTCGGGTGGCTTATGCTCACTAGCTCATAGTCACCTGTGGGACACCCTGGAACTGATTTGAATTTCCTTTACTCAGACTGTTGGGGGTGGGGGTTCACTGAGCTTCTAAGGAAGCATTCCTGGGACTTGAGTTTCCTTCCTGTCTTTCCTTGATCCTGCTCTTTCTTCCAAGTGGGGTCCTGAACACTTCTTCCCTGGCCCTGAGACTGGGGTCACAGTGACCTCAACTTCCAAAAGAAGTTTGTTACAGGGTCTGACCTTTAACTTGAGCTGCACAGGCTGGACAGTTGTAACAACCTCGGAAACTGCAGGATTAAATGCAAAAAACCTGGTTTTGATTGCTCAACTGTTGACCCCTGAGGTGGGCCAAGGGCATCCCTGGACCAAACTGTTATTTTCCATCTTTCCTTGGTAAGTGCAAGCACTGGGGTCAGGCAACACTGTCTCCTATCCCTATAGGGATAGGGCCAGGGAGCTCTTTGAATCCTTACGTTCCACTTTCCTAAAATGATGCTGTCACGGTGCTGTTATAACTGAGAACCAAAAATGTAGAACACAGTAGGGACAGTGTTTCCAGTACAGAAAACCTTTAGCCATGATCTTGTATGACTTTGTAAAAGTTGTTTTTCCTGATCTTGGAGTTGTACTTTATTTTAGTTTTGGGGTTTAGAGGCACCTCTGGTGAAGGCTGGACTTGTGTAACCTCAGTCACTGTAACTCACCTCATTAATTCTTTAACATCGTGAAACCACATGCATTTGTCTGAGTTTGTAGCAAAAAGCAATCAAAGTTGAATTAAAATTAAAATTGGTGCTTGCTTTTGTTTGCAACAAAATTCAATCTATTAGATCACAATTGTAGATGATTCCATTGGATGGTTCTTAATTTAGGATAAGGTTGCTAAACCTCAAAGGTGAGCATTAATCTGGGAAGGTGTAGCTGCTAGATTTTAGCCTTAGAGTGTTGTAGGACCCTCACACCCAGGTAATGTGTCTTCCTGTTCCTCGATTTCCTCATACACAAAATGAGCACATCAGTCTCATCAATGCTGAAGATAAAGTGACCTAGCAAATAAATGCTTTTCAAAAACGAATCAGTAGCACTTGGGCAAGAAAATAAAAGGTATCTGAATTGAAGAGGAAGAAGTAAAAATACTTGCAGATGACATCATCCTGTATGTGGAACATCCTACGGGGTCTGACTAAAAGCCACTAGAACTAATAAACGAGCTTGGCGAGGTTTCAGGATACAAGATCAACCTACAAGTATAAATCATACTTTTATACAGGGACAGAAAACAATTTAAAAAATATTTCTATTTGCAGTAGCATCAAAAAGAATAAAAAACTTGGGAATCTTTAACAAAAGAATTATAAAGCACAGTCAGCCAGGCTGGAGAAAAGCTGGGGAGCACCAGGAGAAAGGAAACTGCTCTGCGCATAGGTAGGAATGGATGAGGGGAATCTGAATTGCAGTGACATTGAGTCATCCGACAAGAAACACCAAGTCCACTTAGAACAAAGTCCAAGCACTGGCTGTTGGAGCAGATTGGGGCCTGCCTCCACGGCTTTCCTGCTCCTGCATCCAAGAGTATGAATAAGCTCAGTCATCTTGGAAGGACCGGGGCACCATGTCCTGTATTTGCTCAGGCAGGCGAGGGGCTGCCACCTGCTGCAGAGTGCAGAGTGGTCAAAAACTAGATGTGGCCATGGACACCTCCTTCCACAACTTGGGCTCAGTCCCCAAGGAAGTCATGAGAAGCGCAGTGGACGAGAGGAAGATGAAGTAGCTGTACCACCAGTATAGAGATCCACAAAATGAAAAGAAAATCAGAATTGATGGGATGCATCAGTTTTGTGATGATTTGAGCCTAGATCCTGCCAGCATCAGTATTTTGGTCGTAGCATGGAAATTCAGGGCAGCAACTCAATGTGAATTTAGCAAAAAGGAATTTGTAGAGAGTATGGCAGAGCTTGGCTGCAATAGCGCAGACAAGCTGAAAGCCCTTCTGCTCAGACTGGAGCAAGAGCACAAAGATCATGCAAAATTTAAGGCTGTCAGTTTACATTCACCTTTGCTAAGGACCCTGTCATAGAAAGTTTTGCCCTTCTCTCAAATCCCTTGCTCACACTTTCAGAGTTTTCTATCGTGAAGGAGAATTGAGTATAGATTTCAGTTAATGTTAGTAAGTGATAAGGGTGTAGACTAATGAGCAGGACCACAGGAATCACTGTAGTGCTCTGGCATGGCCACAGATTTAGAAATGGCTGTTGCATATTGGAATTTGCTGTTATTTGGAAGGTTTAAATTTAAAGGTCTGTGGAACACCTTTTTATTGCAAAATCATGAAAGATCAATTGCAAGGGACACTTGAGACTTTAGAAATATGACTGATTTGGAAACTGGCTTAGTATAGATAATTTCTAAGACTATATTGATACATGGCCAGTAATAAAACATAGCCTTTCTCGGCAGAAAATTGGGCTGGATCAAGCTGGTAAATGAGTCTCCTCCTGCCAGAAGACATCTGGTCAACTTCTATGCATATTTGTCATAGATTCCAGAAGTTATCCCTGACTGTCATGAGCTTAGTGTTTGGTTTGTGTTTTTGTGAAAGTTAGACATGCTCATAGTCAAATATTTTTATAAAATTTGCTGTGAAAAATAGTAATCCTTTACCCTCTTTCCTTCTTTACTTAGGAACAGAGACAATCACTTTGACCTCCTTTTTAGCTAATTATTTATTTTGGTATTTGGCATTATTTTAGTATTTATCCCTGTGTCTCTGTATAACTGGCTAGAATTGTAATTTGGTGACTTTTCATTTTATTTCTTGGTTTCTTGCTATGGAAATTGAGGATTTACCTCACTTTCCTTCTACACTCCCAAGACTCATGCACATTCCTCACTCTTCTATCTTCTTGATAAATGATGTGGTAGTTACATCATTTGTAACATCATTGTCAATTATAATGCCGAATTTACATTATTGTGGTTATGTAAGCACTGTTTGTAGCTATGTGGTGTTGTAAACTATGATGAATTGTCCTTCTACAAATTTTCTTTTCTCTGGAGTTGGCTTATGCTGAACACTGGGGGTTCCAGAAAGTGAACTCTGAGATGGAGTTTAGTGTGTAGGCTATTTATTAGGAAGTGCTTTTAGCACCAATAGCTGTGCATAGAGGGCTAGAGACAGTATGGGGGCATGGGGTGTGGGAAGAAGCCAGCCTACCATGCAGTCAGAGCACAGACTTGACTACCATACAAATTGGTTGCCATCATTTAGCTCTCTTTTCAAAGACTTTTGTGTTCATGTCTGCTATTTAGAAATCTTCTTCTTATAGTTGCCTTCATAATTATAACCCTCTATGATATCCTTCACCTTACATTGCTTTAAGTAGAATCTGTGACTTTCCTATTATGAGAATAATAAACTAGTTCAGATACTAGTGCTGGGTCAGATGGGCAGCTGAGGCAATGGCAGCAGAAGTAGCCACAGAAGAGGGTCCCTGCATGGGGCAGTGCTGAGATCTCATGGCCTATCCACCCCAGTCTGTTCCTGTGTGTCTGTACAAATATTAACTCTGAGCGCTGGGTCAGGAATTGCCAACCCTCAGGCAGTAAACTTTGTCAGTAAATTGTTACAGAGTAAAAATAAGTACATGCACACTGAAATCCTGCATGGCAGAGAGTTACTGGAATTTGCTGAAGTTTAGTTTAGAACCTTTGGTGCAATGGTGTGAAGCAAAGCCTAGAAATAGAAACCAAATATAGAACACCACTTTTATATAAAGCGTCAGATTAACCAATCATTAACAAGGAAGATCATTTTAAAATTAATTTTCCTTAAAATTGAAGATACAGTGATGAATATGGAAGCAGGGGGTTTGAGTCATACAACTCATGAAACCACTTTCAGTTAGCAAATTATAGGAAATGGCATAGAAAGTACTGAAATGCCATTATATACATTTACACTTAAACTTATATTATATACATTTATATTATATACATTAAACTTATATTATGCCATTATATACATTTACAACTTCATCCCAAAGGGTATGAAGAGTTAAATCTTTTTTTTTTAAAGATTTATTTATTTATGCACACAAGAGCTGGGGCACAGGCCAGAGATGGGGGGGGGCGTGGTGAGAGGAGTGGGAAACAGAACAGGCAGACTGAAATACACTGCTGAGGGGAGCAGCGGGCAAGATAGAGAGGTCTGCTGTACCATGTGGGTTGTTCCCTGGATGGCTGGGGGTCAAACTCATGCTGCAGAGGCTTCGGATTGCTTCACGGTGCGGTGCTTAACCCCTTGTGCCACCAGGGAGGCCCAAAGAATTAAATCTTTTTAGAAAAATTATTCCACAATTTTAATTGGTTCTGTCTGTTCTTAAGTCTCACAGAAGTGAAATTATATAACACCCTTTTGTACCTGGATTCTTTCACTCAATGTAACATGTTGTTGAGTGTATCAGAATTTCTTCACTTTATTGCAGTCTATTAAATGAACACCTCATGGTTGGTTTGTGCATCCTCTAGTTGGTAGACATTTGTGTTATTTCCAGCTTTGTGTTAGTTTGGATACAACTATAGTGAACATTCTTTTTTTTTTCTTTTCTTTTCTTTTCTTTTCTAATAGAGGCATGTTTTATTTATTTGTTTGTTTGTTTGCTTGTTTATACATGCACTGGGTACAGAAGAGAAGTACACTGCTGAGGGGAGCAGCGGGCGGCAGGAGAGGTCTGCGCCATGTGGGACCCTCCTCTGGTGGCCGGGGAGCAGCCGGGGATTGAACCGGCGCTGCAGAGGCCACGAGCAGCTTCGCAACCCAGCGCTCAACCGCTGCGCCACCGGGGAGGCCCTATAGTGAACATTCTTATGCATGTCTTTTGGTGCATAGACACACTAATTTCTCTTGAGTGTGTTCAAAAAGTGGTAGGCACATTTCACTTTAGTTGCACTGTTCAGTAGTTCTCCAGAGTGGTTGTAGCAAGGGAGTTTTAACTTTAGACCAGGGAAGACTGGGAGTAGTAGTATGATGAAACGTATGATTAATTCTGGCATTATCTGGTAAAAGATGCACTCAAAGAGGGATGAGATTTTTTTTTAACATTATAAATTTAATTTAAAAAATTTTTTAATTTAAATTTTATTTTTATATTCCCCATACAATTACAACCCCCTTATTTTGACCCCAAATCCTCCTTTCCCCACCCTCCACCCCCCATAGAGTGTCTCTGGTTCATAGTTGTTTTTTGATTTTGATATTTTCTTTCTTATAGTTACTCTTTTTCCTGGCCCCTTATTTAAGTTTTCTAGATTCCTGCTATGAGTGAGACCATCCGGTATTTTTCTTTTTCTTTCTGGCTTATTTCGCTGAGCATGATCCCTTCCAGCTCCAAGAGGGGGATGAGATTTTTAACAGACCAGTAAGGAACTATAGAGTAGGAGCAAGAGACCAAGTGAGGGGTGATGAGGCTTTTAGCTCAGGCAGCTTGCTTGGAGGAAGAGGATGGTTTTGATGGATGATGAGAAGTAGAATTGATATGAATGTTTGTTTGTTTTAAGATTTACTTTTATTTATTTATGCATATAAGAACTGGCATATAGGCTAGAGGTATTGGGAGGTGAGAGGATTCACCAGAGACAGAGTGGGGAGCAGAACAGGCAGAAATACACTGCTGAGGGGAGCAGTAGGTAAGATAGGAGATGTCTGCTGCGCCATGTGGTTTAGCTCCCTGGCCTGGATTGGGATTCAACTCAGGTGATAGCTTGATAGTACTGAGACTTTAACCCCTGCACCACCAGGGAGGCCCCTGATATGAATGTTTGGATGCAGAGGGAAAGGAGAGAATGGCAGCTGGAATGAATGGCAGGTCTCTGACTTGGTCTTGGCAGAATGACGGTGTCCTCTAAGAGAGGGAGCACTTGTGAAGGAGCAGAACTGAGGAAGAAGATGAACTCCATTTTGAACATCTTGAGTCTGAGGATTGTGTGAAAGGTCAAGGTGGAGGTATCCAACAGGCAACTGGTTACACAGAACTGAAACTAGAAGGAGAGATCTGTGCTAGAGCTTTCTGCTATAGAATCCTCAGGGAAAGGGTGTAGGAAGAGGATCCAAGATGATCTAGAGAATGTTTCCTGAGAGGTTGGAGGGAAACCAGGAGCTTGCCTGCTGTGATGAAAACCCAGGGGCTGTGGGGGGAGAATTTTCAAAAGGAGTTTCCAAAAGGAGCTACAAAGGTTAAAAAAAAAGATGGGCATTAAAAGGTGCCCAGTGACTACAGAGTTCAACCTTGCCATGCTCAGTGCACAGTCACCCATGGTCCTTGACTTTCTCAGTCTTTTTTCAGCTGTGCAAGAATTCTGTGTCACAAGGGCCTGGCTGAACTGCCTGTCACCCAAGGCCTGGTTCATGGACTCTTAGCCGTAGGGGAGGGGAGAGGGAGAAGCAGATTCAAGCTCAGGCCATAGATGGTGCCTGTGGCCTTTCTGTAAAGTTTGTGGGGACCTCAGCTGGACAACAGAGGGCAGACAGCAGCCAACTCAGAGCCCATCAAATACCTCCTGACTGAACACTGAAAACAGACAACTGAGCGCAGATTTCCCCTGGAGCCTTTCCCCTATGGAAATTCCCTGTTGTAAACCATATTGACTTTAATCTGCAGTGTCAGAATGGTTACCTAGGAGTCTGGGAGCCAACCAACTGAAAACACTGTTGTATGAAAGTCAGAGCAAACAAAATAGGATTCAGGACATTTTTTGAGATCTGTGCCAGTGGCGAACTTTTCTAGGAAACATGACAAAAACTGACCCTCTTAGGCAAAAGGCACTGGGCCTTGTTATTAATTTGTATACTACTGAACCATAAACTTGGGGAAATGGTGAAAGCACAGCACATGTTTATTTCTTTACCAGGCACAAGGGGGCTGGAGGAGGCTCCTCTAGAGTTTAATGGGCAGCTTTATGTATTTATATGCTTTGACTGGAGCTAAAGCGGTCTGTGCCACACAATGGGCAGCTTCTAGTTGGATTTTAAAGGAAAATAACTTTGATCATTTCAAAAGCAATGAAGCCTGATACAAGGGAGAGAAAAGAAGGCAGTAATTTATGGCTACCATTAAGGACACAAAGACAAAGGCGGAGGGAACATTTCACTAAGTGAAGATTTACAAATGTGTAAAAATCACCCTTTGGACTAGAAATAGCTGAGTGTCTCTCTCAGCACCAAACAAAAGGGGGTAGGAGGGAGGGGCAAAAGACTGAAAAAGAGATGCAACCTGCCTGCCTTCACTGGGGATGAAAAGGTCAAAAGAAAAACAACCACAGAAAAGTTATTCTCTCAGATTCTCCTGGAGGCAGTAGGAAGAGGCAGTCTCAGCCTGGCTCATGGGCATGGGAGGGTCCTGGGCACAGTGGAGGGAAACTTTGTGTGGAGGCTGGACCTCAGAAAGATGTGTTTTTGTGCATGAGCTAGGTGGGGATTTTTTGTGACATTTCTTTTCTGCTATTACTGAAGCAATGAATATATCTATTAATTAATTAATTCATATATATATCACATACACACGTGTAAGTTTGTATATATTCACAGGAGAAAATTAAAAAAATGGAGATGCTCTGATTAAAATCCCTGAGTATGGTGTTTTGTTGCATGAGGAGGTATTGCTACATTTGTTCCTGGAGCGATATACTCATCTGTGCCTGGGACTGTGGGAAAGTCCTGTACACTGGTGTCACCTTGGAAAGACTGTCAAACTTGGAGGGCCAGGTTCAGGCGCTGTTTGTATTTACGTTTGGCCAGACCTGGTGTTTATGGATTCAGGTGGTAGATATCACCTGACCTGTAGACAAAGTTGACCCTTTGGCCACCCTTCACCTCTAGGCCCCCATTCCTTCCCTTCATCTTTTAGGCTGCCCTGAGATACATTTAACTGATTTTTCAGTGAAAGCAACATTTTCTGCTGTGATTGCGGGCCCAGCTTAAGAGAGGGTCAGCTTAACGTGACAGGCAGTGGGACAAGTGGGCCACTGTCCTCAGAGGACTGTTGGATGTGAGGGTTGGGGGTGGGGGTGAAGGCCAGAGGGGGCCCAGCAGAATGGAGAAAGGTGCAGCTTGTGTGCTGCAATGAACAGAAAAGCTGGGGTCGCTCTCCTCACTGAGTTCTCCTGAGGGTCAGAAATGGACTTGGGCCTCCCTTGTGGAGCAGGCGGTTGAGCGCCCCGCTGTGAAGCTGTCCACAGCCTCTGCAGTGCCGGTTCGATCCCCGCTGGCCTCGGAGCAACCCACATGGCACCGCAGACCTCTCCTGTCGCGCCCGCTGCTCCCCTCAGCAGTGTATTTCAGTCAGTCTACTTGTTCTGCTCCCCACTCTGTCTCTGGTGAATCCTCTCACCCCCCGCACCTCTGGCCTGTACCCCAGTTCTTGTATAAATAAATAAAATCTTTAAAAATAAATAAATAAATGAGGTAAATTTAAAAAAAAAAGAAAGAAATACGTCACTCATTCCCACTCATCCACCCGCCCCCTCCCGAAGTACTTCAGAACTCCAGGCCCCTCAGTTACACAGGACACTTTCGGGGCGCCCTGTGGCAGAGTATTTCAGGCTCGAAGGGCGGTTCTTCACAAGAGGGACTGGGTTCAAGTTGTCAGACACCACAAACAGGCGGAGCGCGGACTCCCTGAGGGCTGCAGCGGGCTTGGCGTGGGGGGAGGGGGCCTGCCCGGGGAGCGCGGGGCTTCGCGCGGCGCGTTCGGCGGGTCCCCGCCCGGCTGACAGGCGCCCCCGGGCCGCCGCGGCCGCGCCCCCTCCGCCGGGGGCCGGGGAGGAGGGAGCGAGGGGGCCGGGAGGGGCCGCGCTGCCCTCGCGCCGCCCGCCCCGGGCCGGGGAGGACCGTGTGAAAATGAGGCTGGGGCGCGGGGGCCGGGCGGGGCCGGGCCGGGGGTGTCAGAGCGCGGCGCGCAGGGCGCCCGCACACACCTCCCGGAGCCGCCGCGCGCGCTGCCCGCGCTCCCCGCCTCCGCCCGCAGCCGCCGCGCCATCCATGGGGTCGCGGGCCGCGGCCGTCCCGGGGCGGCCCGGGCGCTGCTGCCGCTCCTGCTGCTGCCGCTGCTGCTGCCTGAGGCGGTCCCGCCCGGCCGGGGCCGCGCCCCGGGGCCGCCGGAGGGTGAGTGTCCGGCCTCGGGGGCGCACCTGGCAGGGCGCGGGAGAGTCCGGCTCCCGAGGGTGACCCGAGTCCCCAGCGGGGTCGCCCCCGCGGGGCCGAGGCGGGCTGGGAGCGCGCCCGCCAGAGCTCCGCGGGGACCCCGCGCCGCTGGGTCCCTCGCCCGCCCGCCAGGCCAAGGCGCCGCCACCGCTGGGGCCAGAGGCCGGAGGCCCGAGTGCCGCGGCCCGGCCTCGGACCCGGGGCTGGTGACAGTTCCCCGCCCCGACCCCGCCGCCCGGAGTCCCCGGAGGGCGCGGCTGGCCAGACCCGCCAGGGCTGAGCAGGGAGACGGTGCTGGAGCCTCCCGGGCAGCGCCTCACCGTGCAGATGGGGAAACTGAGGGCTCCGGCCGGGTAGGTCTGTGAGGTCGGGGCAGCTCCTCGGGACGGGAAAGCTCTCCTGCAGTCTTCAGGTTCTGCCTTGGGATTTTATGTGGAACAGCCGCTGTTTGAGGACCCGGGAACACCATTAAGCTAACCCTTGAAAACAAGCCTGGGTTTTCAGCAGCTGGAGATAAGTTCTCCAACGTTCTGTGGTAGCTGGACTTGCAATACTTTCAAAAGTCTTTTGTTTTTAATTAACATCCTGGAGTGCTGTCAGCCCGGGAAATACTTCTGTCAAGTCGGGTTTCCAGGTTGAAAGGATGGTGAGGGCTGGGGTGGCTCTGGGGAAACACCATTTCCACTTTGCACTGTCTGAGAGCCCAGCACGATGGACTCGGCACAGGGTGAGCTTTTCTCCCTACCCCTAACACTGAGAAAGGTGACAGACGCTGTCCCTTTTCAGAAGTTTTTAATTTTTTTGCTGACCTGGTCTTTTCTTTCTTTCTTTTTCTTTTTTTTTTTTTTTTTTTTTTAAGATTTATTTATTTATTTAATGCAAGAACCGGGGTGCCGGCCAGATGCACGGGAGAGTGAGAGGGTTCACCAGAGATAGAGCAGGGAACAGAAAAGGCAGTCTGAGGAAATACACTGCTGAGGGCGCAGTGGGCGAGACAGGAGAGGTCTGCTACACCATGTGGGACCCTGACCAGCCCGCTGGGATGGAACCGGCACTGCAGAGGCTGCGGACAGCTTCACAGTGTGGCGCTCAACCTCCTGCACCACCAGGGGAGGCCCTGACCTGGTCTTTTTTTCAGCAGGCATTTAGTATCTTACTCATGTGCCACGCATTGCCCTTGGCCTTAGGATCATAGACTCAGTCTGTTATCAAGAGGCCACTGTGAGACAGGCAGGAAAAACAGTATCACCTGTGTGATATCTGATATACAAGGATATAAATATGGGAGAACCTACATTTGAGGGGTCAGAGTGGACTTCCTGGAGAAGGTGGATTTGAGCTTTTTTTTAAATATATTTTTAAAAATATTTATTTATTTATGCATACAAGAACTGTGGTACAGGCCAGAGGTGCTGGGGGGTGAAAGGATTCACCAGAGACAGAGCGGGGAACAGAACAGATTGACTGAAATACACTGCTGAGGGGAGCAGAGGGTGAGACAGGAGAGGTCTGCTGCACCATGTGGGTTGCTCTGAGGCCTGCAGGGATTGAATTCATGCTGCAGAGACTGCGGATAGCTTCATAGTGCTGTGCTTAATCCCTTGCGCCACCAGGGAGAAGGCTAGTAGAAGTGGGGGGAGATTCCAGTCAGTGGAACAGGCTGTGCCTGGAAATGTGATGGCTCACCCCAGCGACTCCAAAACAGTTTTGCTTGTGAACAGTGAAGAGGAGTGAACTGGTGGGAGATGATGTGAGAGAGGCCAGATCAAGCAGAACTTGGGGCACCATTCCAGAAGCTTCTGTGCTCTTTTGCAGATGTGGATGAGTGTGCCCAAGGGCTGGATGACTGCCATGCTGATGCCCTGTGTCAGAACACGCTCACCTCCTACAAGTGCTCCTGCAAGCCTGGCTACCAAGGGGAGGGCAGGCAATGTGAGGGTAAGTGACTTGGGGACCAGTGTGGATGGGACATCAAAGAAAACTCTGCACATCCATAGCTCTTGGAATGATCATTCATATTGGTAAAAATGCTCTTGCCCTCCAGCTCCCACCAAGTAACATTACCTACTCTGAAAAGCATTTCAGATCCTTAAAAGACTGGATATGTCAGGTCTTCCCCAGAGCTGGTCATATACAATTTTATCTGCTCTGAAATATCCTTTTGTCTATCTTCTGAAAAGGAATAGAGGTGCTATAGCATCTTTTGGTCCCACTCAGTTTGCAGGTAAAAAGTTAACAAACAGATTCATTAGGTGAGCCTTCCCTACTACAGCAGGGCTGTTCCTGCACCTCCCTGGTACAGTGTGTACTCTCAACATGGAATGTGAGTGCCAGAATCCTGCCGTCCCTGCTGGTTCCAGAGGCTCCATCCTGTTCATGTCTTCTTGACATTGTGACCAACCAAGCTTTAGAGTTACACTAAAGGCCTGCCTCACTTGGAGCTGCAAGTTCATCCTGAAAGATATGTGCAAAGGGATCTTTTAATCCCCTAGAATTTTAGATCTGGGAGCTTAAATCTGGACTCTGTTGTTTTGTGTTCTGAGCCATTGAGGATTAGCTCAGGGTCAGAACTGGCCCGAGACTGGACCCTTGTAAGAGAATGCTGTTCCTGGGGATGGAAATGATAGCTTGTTGCAGCTGACAGGACTCTTCATTTTATAGATGGGGACACTGAGGCCCAGGAGAATTGAAAAAGGGACTTGTGACCATGATCACACAATTAGCCTTCAGGTGAAAAAGTTAGATCTCCATCTTAGCTCTGTCCCTGGCCCCACAGCCCTTTGGTGTCGCTTTAGCTGGGTGAGAATTTTGATATTTACTGTCCCCTCTGTGCATGAGGGGCCTTTCCCATCAGAGAAGGCATGTTCAGATTCACAGTACGTGGGCTTGATGGTCCATCCATAAAACCCTTGGGATTCCCACAGGCCATATTTTTCCCAGAGATAGCTGGCCATCTCTCTTGCTCTACCTGCCCTGCATCATGGGAGTTCTGTAGCATCTCTGTCAATTCCTTCATAACACATTCTCACTGTATTAAATGTTCTAGTTATTGTACTGGGATTCACATGTCAATGCCCTGCTTGAAGAAAAGAATGTTCACTTTTTCACTATGCCCTCCAATCACTCTGCTTTCTGGGGGGTAGAAATCATGTGTGGTTTCTTATAAATGAAGTACGTATTTGGCAAATGATGTTGAATGACATTTTGGCAAGAGTTGTCTTATCCATAGTTGTGGAGTTAGACATATTACAAATGAAATTGAATGGTTAAGAGTTTATAGTTATAGTTTATAGTTTCCTATTTTGTTTGAAATAACTAATGATTGATTGGCATTATTTATATATAGGTTTAAGAATATTATGGGATTATTGTTGTAAAAGTCAAACAATACAAAAATGTACAAAATGAAAAATCAAAGACCTCTTATTCCCTTATCCATAGGTAATCACTGCTAACAGGGAACGTATTTTCTTTGTGCTGTCATTTTAAACTAAACCCTGAGAAGGATTTGATCTTTTAAATATTTGTAGTGGTTCTAGAATCTAAAGAGTAAGGATTTTCCTATTTAGTTCAGATTTCTTGGTGCAGGGATCCAGAATGGAAACTTCTCCAAGAAGGAAAAAGGAGAGAAAATGAAGATTGCAAGAACTCAAAAATATAAATATTCCAAGATATAACTTATGTGTGTTTCTTGGCTTATAAGTTTTTAAGCCTTTTGGGCTCAAGGCACGGTATCATTTGGTTTGTGATTATTGCCAGGCTCACTGCTCTTGTGTAAGTTCAAGAATAGGATCTAGGTTGGCTCAGAGTGATGAAAATTTTATATTCCACCATGTTTCTTTTACAGAAATGTTGAAGAAATAAAATCATGGGCCCTGAATAAGTATTTTTAAAACAATGTGATTCAGAAATGGTTTTAGATACAGTATATTTTTATTCTAAATGGTCTTCCCAGACTTTGGGGAAGAGGTATGTTAGTGGTTATTATTCATTATATGGTCCTTATTTCTCAGTTCAGAAAAGTGAATCAAATTAAATAAGGATAAATCTAAACTTGGTTTTTGTATAAGAAGGTACGATTTTAAAAAAACACTGTATTCTGAAATCATTTTAGATTTCAGAAAATGGGCAAAAATAGTGCAGAATTCATATATGCCTTTCACTTATCTTACCTAAATGTTAGCAATTTATATCACCACAGTACAGTATCAAACCCAAGAAATTAACTTTGGCACAATATTATTAACTAAATTTTAGACTTTATTCAAATTTCACCAGTTTTCACTTAATATTCACCCCATCCCCACTCCAGGATCCAGTTCAAAATCCCACATTACATTTAGCTGTTGCCTCCTCCAGTCTGTGGCTGTTCTTCAGACTTTCATGACCTTGCCACTTTTGATGAGTAGTGCTCAGTTCTTTTATTTGCCTTATGTTTTCTCTTAGTAAGAATTGATATGGTTAAATCAACACCATTAGAGAATTCCTATGTTTCCCAACATAAGATAAGACGGGGGGTATGCATTTTGTAGTAATACAAAAGTAAAGTTTTGGTACAGCTGCTATGAGGTGCTGGTGTGTCCTTCTGGGTGTGGCACATGGGAGGTTGGAACACAATGTCAACGTGTTCCCATTACAGGGGATGTTAATTTTGATCACCTGGTTAAGATGGTGTATTCTGAGTTTCTCCACCCCAAAGTTACTGTTTTGTCCTTTTGTACTAGAGACATACCTTGGGCCAGATACTTTGAGCTTATTTAAGATCCTATTTCTTTTAAATCTTTCCTTATTGGTTTTAACATCCAACTGTGGGTGTTGCCTGCAACAATTATTACTGTGATGTGTGCTTCCTGGTAATTTTGTATTTCCCTCATCCCTTATACTTTTATAATTGGGATTATTCTGAAGAAAGATCTATCCCTTTTCCCCATTTACTTATTCAGTAGTTCATGTACTTGTGCAAGTATGGACTCATGGGGATTTAGTAATATGTATAGCTAGCTAGTTTTTTTTTTTTTTCACTCAAATTCTTCCAGCTTAGCCATTGGGAGCTTCTTCACACTATCTCCTGAGTCCTTTTGACTTGCTCCTATCCTTTAAGAGAAATTCCTAATATTCTTGTACCCCAGATGCTCCAGACTTATCTTGCATTTTTCCTTCCCCAATCCTGCACTCAACCACTTCTCCAAGGAACCTTGGATCCTTTATTTTTGGAAAACCAACACTTGGATGCTTGGTATTCTCATTGTCACTCGGGTGTCATTGTACACCCTAGTAAGTAATGGCTCTACCCTACAAGTAGAACTACTTGTAGTTCTTCTAAGTGGACAGTTAGGAAATATATGTGTGTATATGCAGCCCTGCCTACTCATGTATCTATATATATATACCTTACACTTATCTGATTATAAGTATATTAAAAACATTGAGTTACACTGAATCTTTAGATTTCAAATCAATACTACAAGATTCACTCTAACCTCTCTGTTTATTCATAGCTTCTTTCCCCAGCAGTGAGAAACATGGCTCTCATCTGTTTGTTTAATCCTAGTACACACATAAAGTATTTATGCAATTACTAGTCCAGAATCCTGTGAGTAAAACAGATTTACTAATTAGGGTACAGCATTTGTACACAACAATTTTTGTATTTAGGCTCACAACATTCAGTTAAGATATTGTTTTTCAGTTGCTTAAACTGGTATTTTTCTTTCCAGTGTGCACAGTTCAGGAAAGTGAATCATGTTAAATAAGTATAAATCTAAACTTGGTTTTTGTATAAGAAGCCATAATTAAAAAAACACAACTGTCTGTTTTGAAATAATTTTAGACTTCAGAAAATTTGACATCCACTTGTCTTAGCATCATTGTCTACAGACTACTGATAAATTGCCTTACCACTTTTGCATAAAATCAAGTGACCATAACCACATGGGTTTATTTCCAAATTCTCAATAATCTTTCATTAACATATGTCTATCTTTAAGTCCATACCACACGGTTTTGATAATTGTAGCTGTTTAGTGAGTAAAAATCCTCCAAATGTGTTCTCCCTTTTAAAAATTGTTTACTGAGTCTTTTTTATTTCCGTATAAATTTTAGGATAAGTTTGTCAGGTTTTACAAAAAAGCTTGCAAGAATTTTGTGTGTGTGTGTGTACTATGTTCCCTTATTTTTTTTTTTAAGATTTATTTATTTATGCATACAAGAATTGGGGTATAGACTAGAGGTTAGGGGATGGGTGGGTGAGAGGATTCACCAGAGACAGAGTGGGGAGCAGAACAGGAGGACTGACTGAAATACACTGCTGAGGGGAGCAGCAGGAGAGACAGGAGAGGTCTGCTGCACCATGTACTTAGCTACCTGACCTGCCAAAATCAAACTCATGCTGCAGAGGCTACGGATAGCTTCATTAGTGCTATGCTTAACCCCTTGTGCCACCAGGGAGGCCCATATTCCCTTATTTTTAATATAAAGATAATATACTACAAACACTCTTTTGCTCTTTGATTTTTTTTTTTTACTTAATAATATATCCTAGGGCCTCCCTGGTGGCTCAAGGGGTTAAGCACTGGACTATGAAGCAATCTGCAGCCTCTGCAGCATAAGTTTGATCCCCAGCTGGTCAGGGAGCAACCCACATGGTAAAGCAAATCTCTCCTGACTCACCCGCTGCTCCCTTAGCAGTGCATTTCAGTCAGTCTACCTGTTCTGTTCCCCATTCTGTCTTTGGTGGATCCTCTCACCCCCCGCATCTCTGGCTTGTACCCCAGCTCTTGTATGCATAAATAAATAAATCTTAAAAAAAATAATATATCCTAGAAGTTATTCCAAATCATTCATAGAGGTCATTTTCATGCTTTCTGGGGAAAAAAAAGCTGCAAAATGCTCTCTACAATAAATGTAACATAATTCTTCAACTATTCTGCTATGCATGGGCATTTATGTTGTTTGTTTGTAATTTCAAATGCTGTAATGAATATCCTTGTGCATATTATTTTCCTGCTGTTGGAGTTGTATCATCAGGATAGATTTCTAGAAGTGGGATGGCAGGTTAAAAGGTAGATGCATAGATCTCCATACTAAAGAAATATACCCATCTGGTTTACTTTATTTATGTTTTATCCCTCAGACATTGATGAATGTGAAAATGAACTCAATGGAGGCTGTGTCCATGACTGTTTGAATATTCCAGGCAATTATCGCTGCACTTGTTTTGATGGCTTCATGTTGGCTCATGATGGTCATAATTGTCTTGGTAAGGAAAACGGTTGGAAATGGCAATTCTCCTTTACCTACCCTCCGGCATCCCCACCTCTTTCCTCCTTCTGATGAAAACATACTTATTAAAACAAAAAGGGAATCAGGTGAAATGTGTTTTCTGGGCCCCTGATAGAAAACTGGGTAAAGTGTTTTATTTTTTTCTGTGATCACTCATAGTATAACTCTTTCCTTTGTGCAAGGTAATGGGTGGCTACCTTCATTATTATTTATTGACTTTTAAAAAAATATTTATTTATTTATGCATACAAGAGCTGGGGCACAGGCCAGAGATGCAAGGGATAAGAGGATCCATCAGAGACAGAATTGGGAACAGAACAGGCAGACTGACTGAAATACACTGCTGAGGGGAGTAGCAGGTGAGTCAGGAGAAGTCTGCTGCACCATGTGAGTTGCTCCCTGGCCAGCCGGGGATCGAACTAGTGCTGCAGAGGCTGCAGATTGCTTCATAGTGCGGTGCTTAACCCCTTGCGCCACCAAGAGAGGCCCCTATTTATTGACTTTCTAACATTGACGTGTCACCTTTAAAATCTTTGGTCTTGTGTTGAATGGCTTTTTACTTAAAACCATTTCTTTAATGCTGTAATTCTAATACCTAATTCTATAATTAGGTAACACTCCTGGCCCTGAAGATGCCCAGTGTGTGCTTAATCTCAGCCAAGTATATCCCTGTCTCTTTTCTTAAAAGAGAAATTTATACAGAATCCTCCCATTAACATCCTCCTAGCATTCCACAAAACAGAATATCTGTGGGAACGTCAGTTTGGGACTGTAAAGAGTGTTATTCCCATTGACTCCTTATACCAGGAATAAAACAGAACTTAGAACTAGCAAGCAATTGGATGGGGTTAGTGTTGGTTAGTCTTAGATGGTGCAGAACACATGTGAGGCAGGTGCTTTGTGGCCTGTTTGCATTTCAAGGCTGGTGTTTTCAGTAGTATAGGAGAATGTCCTGGGAGACAGATGGCATCAGCTCCCTCAGACATTGATGACTCTTCATGTGGTTGACCTGCAGATGTCTACCTGACTCACTAAGAAGCAACTTGAGCCAGGCCCTGATTCTGTGGGATAGGTCTTCAGTCTATGGTGCAGTGGGAGTGGCCAGCTGATCAAATACTTTGAGATCAGCATAAAAGTTACTAGATAAGTACAGGCAGAACTTGTTTTTTGAGTAATGGGGAAGGAGAGTATTTCCATTTAGGAGTCAACCCTAGTAAGACCTTAATCCCATTTTGGTGTCACCTGGAGCCCTCCTGAGGTAGACTCTGTCCCTTCCTATCTCTGTCCTGTGACAGGTCTGACTGTGGGTTGTCAGACCGCTTGGGTCTGAGCCTGCAGCTGTCAGTAAGGCTTGATTGAGGACTGGGGACTGGCTAACCCCTTTGTAGACTGTCTAAGCAGTCAGTATCTCAAGAAGGCATATTGGAAAGATAATCCTGAGAGCAGTAATAAATAGAGATTAATTAAAATTAAAATAATGAAATCGCTTTCTGTGTATAATTGGTTAGGAAGCATTTTACCATGCTCAGGGGCTAAGTCTCATATTTCCTTTTGAATTGCCAATAGTGGCATTTCAAGGCTTGGTCTCTGATGGCAGACATCCTTAGACCCGAAGCCTAGGGGGAAGTGTGAGCTTCCTAAGAGCAACAAGCTAAACCATTCACGGGTTAAGGACCTGGGCCAGTCTTGAGAGGGGAAGTTCTGAACAAGGATCTGCTCAGGAATCCCGAGGCTGAGTTTTTTCTAGTGAACACAGGTATTTCAGTACACTCTCCATTTACCCTTTTTGGGGCCTCTTTTTTCATCTTGGTAGCAAGTATATGCCTTCCAGAAAGATCTTGAACACCCACCTATATATCTGAAGGGGCCAAGGACTCTCTAATAGGAAGGCAGGAGAAAACAAAGTGGTTCATGAAGAGGAGCAAGACCAGCACAAATGAGGCTCATGTGCCATTTAGATTTGAAAGGGCTAAAGCATTTCATGACAAAAAAAGTAGCTCAGAGCGAAAATTTTTCAGAAGCAGCAGCTCCTTGTGTTCTCTAGGATGGCTTAGTGACCTCCTTAGCTGCATATGCAGCCTCCACTGAATTAGCCGGAACATATGGAGTACAAACACCAGTGAGCTCAGCACTCGACCTGGCACGCTCCAAGACCCTGAATGCGTGTGAGCCCGATAATTGAAATGTAGCTCTTTCTCATAGCTCACCCCACCAGAATTGAGTTTCTGCTTATTGAGTGTCTGGGAGTTCATCATAGATTGTTATTCAGTCTTGGAGCACATTAGGATGTAGCAACACAGTAGAATCCCTTGAAACATTTATTTATTTATTTTTAAAGATTTATTTATTTATGCATACAAGACCTGGGTACAGGCCAGAGATGTGGGGAGTGAGAGGATTCAATCAGAGCACACCATCCAACTTAAAGGCCCCTTTCTAATTGCTTTGGAGAAAAGGAACAGTGGGTTAGTTGTGGAGTGGTTGTGGGGCAGCTCAGAGGGGGGCACACTTTTACTCAGAAACAACCCAGGATTTAATGTTCAGGGAAACAGATCTGCTCACTGTGAGTCCTCACCTAGGCCAGGTGTGTTCCAGCGCAGCCCATCCTCTGGAATGTGCTCCCTTCACCCATTGGTGTAGAGAAGGGCAAGTTTGTTAGGCTTTAGGGGATGGCTTGAGTCCCATCAGTTTAGAAAGGCATCTGCTCGGTAGTGTGGGAGGATGGATGACTATAAGATCTGAAGCTTGAAACCAGATAACAGATATTTAAATGTGAATTTTCTTGTTATGGATGTGCCTAGGAGCTAGTGATAGGCATGTGAGAAGTCAGGCTGGAGAACATAAATTGCTTTGATATCAGCCTTCTCCTTGATCCTGTCATGTATGAGCATTTTCTGCCTGTTTCCTCTTCTTTGGCTCTGATGATACTGTGCTCTCCTTGTTTGTTCATGCACTGAAGAGTAATGTGCTCCTGCAGGTTCCAGTGCTGCGCTAACTGAAACAAAAATCTCTGTCCACAAGGAGTTTGCAGTCTAGTGGAGATGGTTAAGAAAAAGATGTTGAGAATGCAATGCAGCAAGTGTACTAAGGAGGACAGGGTGGTCTGTGAGCAGTGGAGGAAAGATAGGTCCCCTACTCCTGCCCTGGGGACATGGAAGAAAACTGCTTTGTGAAGAACCCCCTGCCATGTGGGGCCACCTTACCCTCACCCCTATTTCTGCACCCAGTGCTGGTCTTCCCCATTTCTCAGCCACCTCCCTGTACCCCTACTTTATTCTACTTTGCTGGCAGTCCTCTCCTATTTCTTCTTTCCTAGACACCCCTACTGCCAGGCCCCAGCTCCAGTCCCTTGCTGTGCTGCCAAGGCTGTTTCAGGTGCTCCTGTGAAGCTGGACTCCTGGAATTTCAGTTCTCCCTTGTGTCCTACCCTCCACTGCCACCTTATTGTTTCCAGCTGGAGGGCTTGACCAGGAACCCCTGATCAGTGGTTTCCAGCTGTCTCCCAAAGGAAGTAGAAGCTACTTTGCCTGAAATTCAAGATCTTCCTCGCTGTGACCCCAGTTCTTTTTCCCAGTTTTATCTCCTGTAACTTCCCTCTCCGTCCCTGTGCACCAGGTAAATTGAATGACTCTGTATCTGAACATATTCCATGCTCCCAGTCTTCCTGCTGGTGCTAACACTCTCTTCTGCCTGGAATCCCTTCTTCTGATTTAAGTTGGAAGAAATCCTTCAGGGCTCATCTGCCATCAGTTTTCCTTAAACCCATCCTCATACCCCACAAGCAGACACGACCACTCTTTCCTTTGTAGCACTTTTTATCTTGTCTCATGACTTCTTCATCTGTCTCCTTCCTTCTGCTAAAGAATATGCTCTGAGAGAGAAGGAATTCCATCCTGCTATGAGTATTTTACTATCCCTACTGCCACGCTTTGGAAAGAGGTGTTCAGTAAATAAATATTTACCGAATTGATTAACTTGTGTCTCTGTGGAGGGCCTAGTCAAGTGAGCTCCTGACCCAGGAGGCTAGGCTCAACATCTGGGTCCCAGCAGCATCCGTTCTGATAGTTTCTGATGCAAGGACCAGAGGGGAACCTTATTTCTGCTTAGCTGGAGTCGCTGAGCTGCCCGGCTGGGTGTAGTGTTTGACAGTCGCAGGAGCAAAGGTTAATCCTTCTCTCTCTCCAGATGTGGACGAGTGCCTGGAGAACAACGGTGGCTGTCAGCACACCTGTGTCAACGTCATGGGGAGCTATGAGTGCCGCTGCAAGGAGGGGTTTTTCCTGAGTGATAATCAGCACACGTGCATTCACCGCTCAGAAGGTACCTCTGCTCTCCCGGAATGGGGGTGGAGGTGGTGCCAGCAGGGTCCAGTCAGAACCTCCTCCCCTGGCCCTCAATGACTTTGATGGGAAGCTTGAGCTAGAGAGAGTCCTGGGGAGGAGTGCAGCCTCCTGAGGTACTGTGGGCACGTTGTTTCGCTTCCTCACCTGGCAGGGTGAGTGGATTAGACAGGGTGAGCTCTGTGGTCTCTTCAAATCCTCATATTCTCTGATTCTAATCTTTAAATAGAGTACTTTTCAAACATGACTAGATGTCTCAGAAGAAATATAATGGATGATCTGCCAAGTTTTTCAAAAAGGTGCTGCAAACCACAGCACCAAGTGTAAGCCTGCTCCTTGTTCTGGGTGGGTTGGGAGGGGCTGAAACCTTCCTGTGGAGACTTTCAGTGAACTGCCTTGTCAGCCCCAGGCTAGATCAGGCCTTCTCTGTGTTTTGTATTTTTTTCCAGTGTTTTTTTTTTTTTTTTTTAACATCATTGTTAATTTTGGGGCAATATGATTTCTCCCCTCAGGTGTGGTCACCGTACCTCTCCCATCACCAAAGCACCCCTAGTCCATCACCATAGACCCTTGTGCTCTCCCCCACCCTGTTTGCACCTTCCCCATTCCCTTCCTCCCATGGTTTTATTTCTGAGCCTCTTGGGTTCCTGGGACAGAGAGCCCCTCCCCAAACTTGGGCTCTGTGTTGTGGTTTCCTTTACCTGTGTGACTACTTACCAATCCTCCACCAATGTGCAGAAAACTCTTCTTTTAATTTTCTTTGCTTTGAGTTTATACTCAAAAATGTTTTTATTTCTCTATTAATTTAGAGGATGCTCAAGAGGGAGAAGAATCAAGTACTTGTGAACAACTAATTATCATTCTTTTAACTGAAGGATGTGCTTTTGATTCTCTGTTCTTTCTTAAGTCAAAGAGGCATATTTTAGTGGCTGTATATCTCCTGGGTTGCTTGTGCCAGTTTTTAAGGAAAGTGCCCTAAATATTGATTACTAACTCCTGTTGGCTTGTGCTACTTGTTCATTCTCATAACTTAAGAATGAAGTAATTTTAAGTACTTCTAATATTTAATCACAGATTTATAGATATATTGTTTTAATCATACTTTAGTGACTTTTCAGGTGCTTCTTCATGGAAGACGATTTTTGCCTCATTTTCTAATAATGATGCCTCCTTTCTTAGAAGTAGAAAAGCTGCCTGTGTACTAAGAATAATGGTCAGAGAAAGCCGCAGGCACTGGTGGGTTTGATGGCTGCTACTCTGAGCCTGGTCTTTCCCTACTTATCTGTGTTTAAGGGGGTAGTCTCTCACTCTGGCTCTCACCAGGCAGCCTCTTATCTCAAGCAGGCATGGCCCTTGATAGAGTTGAGTTTCATTTCCTGCTGTGTTCTCTGGACTCTTATGAGTACCATATTTAGTCCAAAACCGAATGAAGTGGCCAGGGGCAAGAGGAGCCTGGATCTCAGTGTCGCTCCTTTGGTACCTCAAAGGAAAGTCATTCTGGCTCTGTTTTCAGGTGGCAGGGAGGGAGGTGGGGACCTGTAGGTCAAACCATTGCCTGAACACCCCCACATGGATACCACTCACTCACAAAGAGCCTGCTGTCATTAAGATCATTTCCTACTCCTGCACCCCCCAAGCAATGGCTCAGCCCCTTTCTCCCCTTCACAAGCCTGCCAGATTGATTTCAGACACAGGCTCCTCATCACAGAAGTAAATGCAAAAGCAGTTTCTTTCTGCAATCTGTGTTTTCTAAATTTTCTACAATTCAGACATTCTTGGATCCCCTAAAGAGTATTTAAAATGAACAGATTTGTCTGGAGCTAAAACTAAAATCCAAGAATTTGAGTTGTGGTCTGGAAGCACTCGCTGTGATTTTCTGTTGTATTTCAACCTGATTGCTTGGCAAATTCATGGCAGTGTGAGCCCACAGATTGTAATGGACTGTAACTGAGACCCCTTCCATCCTGGGGTTTAACTCTTCAAATAGGACAATCATAAATAGTGTTCCTTTAAGATTTCCTCCCTCATGTGCTCATTAAAAATCTTAGAAACACTCTTAAAATAAACTTAAAACCCCACAGTTGATACTCTAAATTGGTTAAAAGAAGGTAACACTGCAAGTTAGCATTTCCTAGTGTTGCTATTGTTGTTTTTAATAATTATTTACAAAGTGTTCTTCAATATAGGAGACCATAATAGCTGATGCTGAGGGAATGCTTAAGCTATTGATGTTTTCTTTCCTTCGAGACCCCAAAGCTCTGATAAAGAGACTGTGTGTTTTCACCCATGTAATGGGGGTAGGTTAGTGAGAGACACATCGCCCCAGTCTGCCTTTGTCCCTATTCATGGGTGCTCAGGCTCTCAAAATGAGCATTCCTCTTTTGTTTTGTCTGCTCTGAGAATATTTTTAGATGTTTGTACTGCTGCCTTTTCAGAGTAGTGGGGAAGGTGTCAGGGTAGTGAGGAAGGGGCTATGCGCTCATTAGGTTTCCATTTTAGGGAATTTTTTGTGTGTGTTCACAAGGCATCTTTTTATTCCATACCCAGAAATATTCCTTAGTGAGGCCCTGAGCCTGGGGACCACCAAGATGGGGTATTTCTAATGTTTCCGAGCTGTTTCCTTCCTGGTGAAGCAGCAACCTTAAAACATACTGCCAGGCTAGTTTCTGCGGTGAGCCATGACTAGGTCTCCTAGTCTGCCTCCCCAAGCCCTGGCCTTGTTTTGAATCAGAGTACTCTGAAAAGCTTCTGGTCACCTCTTGAAAAACCCTCAGCATTTCCAGAGCTATTTAATCCCTCATGATCTACTGTAGCGTTACATCTAGTTTGATGTGATATAACATTGCGGGGGGGGGCAAATTTTTTGTGTGTTCCTGTGGCATCTGGCACAAGTCAGATCTTATGAAATATTTCTTGTGTAAATGAATTGCTCTGAGGCAGAAAAGGTCACTTTGCAAATGTCTTAAGAGACTTGTAAACAGAGTGAAAAAGAAGCTGCAGCTGATGAGTTTGGGGAGTGTGCTTTGCAGGAGTTACTGCTGCCTTTTCTTGGACACTGTTATGTTTACCTTCCCCGCCCCCCCCCATCCCCCCCAATGCCTGTTGCTTCAAGTGCTCAGCTGATCCAAAGACAAGCCCAGTGCTTGCTGGTGGACTTCTAGGAGGACGGGGCACTACTTCCAGAGGCGCTGTCACCTCCTCAGTCATGCTGGTACTGGGAGCAAATAATGTTTTCAGAAATTACTAACTCGAGCAAAGAGAGAACTTTCCACTGAGCCAGAGTAAGTCTTTCTGTGTTAATTGACAGCAGCCCTTGGCATGGGTGAATGAATCCTAGCAGATTGAGTGCTGGAGTTCAGACAGCTTGTAACTGTGAGAAAAAGAAAATGAGATGATTTTAAGGGAGTATGGGATGTATTAACCCTCGAACTATCTTTTGGAATAGGAATGACATCTGTTTGTATTAAAACAATTATTACAGTTAAGCATAGATAGACAACAGTGGTGAGAATTGGAGAGAGGTGACTTTTGACTTCATTAGAAGCTATTGGCTAAGGGTTTAGGGGCATAATGCAGAACAGTATTGGATCATAGTGCAGTTGAGTGAAAACTTCTTGTGCTTATGTTTAAAACAGTGCTACTTCCAGCATTAGAGAGTGTCTTCTTCGCACAGGACCTATGAGAACAAAATCCCTAAACATTGTTTTAAAGTTGCGTTGCACAAATGTAAAGAAGCTGCACATGAGCACGTGATAGTGCAGTATAAACTGATAAGATGTTTTGAGAATACTCTTGGGTGTGATAACAGAGTGCTGGCAGGTGGCAAGGTCTCAAAGAATTGGTTTCGAAAAGAGGCATGAGGCTGGCAAACCACACGGGTATATGCTTTGCTATACATGCTAAGCTATCTAGGAAGAACCCACCTGTCCCCCTTCTTGCACTGTCACCACAAGATTAAGATGAGTGGAAACTTAGCATATAGCTAAAAAAATTATACAGCAGCTAAAGGAAACCACATGTATGAGGCTCTGTCTCAGCAGAGGTCCTCTTTGTTGTGTTGCTATGTGACACTGTCAAAAGGCTCTGAGGGAGGAGCCCAGGAGCTCACTGAGAGTGGCCACATAACACAGTCCCTGGACAGATGTCCAGTGGGGATGCCAAAATAGAGAGTCACAATTACCTCCAAAGTATTTGGTGGGGTAGAAGGGTTTCCTGAGTTCGTCTTCAAGAGTACATGAAAAAGTTGGAATCTTCATCAGTCTATCTGCAGATTTTCTCCATAAGAGCTTCCTCTTGCATTCTTTTTTTTTTTTTTTAATAGAGGCATGTTTATTTATTTATTTATTTATTTGTTTGTTTTGTTTACACATGCTCTGGGTACAGCCAGAAGCACAGGAGGGTGAGAGAATTCACCAGAGCCAGAGCGGGGAGCAGAGCAGGCAGAAGGACCGGAGCACCCTCTTGCATTCTTGATCAGCATTGGTAACAACATGGCAGAGAGAAGAGTCTGGATAGCAGTTCCTGGGGTTTACAGGCTCTGACCCCACACCCAACAGAGAGCTTTCTTTTCCATTTATTAGGCGGGCTCCTACCTCTTTAAGAGAGCTGAGACATCATCTCTCTTGGTTGACATAACATTTTCACGACTCTGTTAATTGACCTGGCTTGATTTTAATGACATATTCTTTTAAAATGTGGGGCTGATGGAGACCTAGGCAGGTTGGTCTGTGGCCCACCCCTCAACCCTTGCAGTGCCCTGAGGATCCTGACCACAGCCTGGTTACCTGCTGCCTGCTGCTGTTTTGCAGAGGGTCTGAGCTGCATGAATAAGAATCACGGCTGTAGTCACATCTGCAAGGAGGCCCCAAGGGGCAGTGTTGCCTGCGAGTGTAGGCCTGGTTTTGAGCTGGCCAAGAATCAGAGAGACTGCATCTGTAAGTATAGACTGTTGTGTGCCCACCCTGGGAACCACCCTCCCCAGAGGTTGTCTTCTGCAGCTGAGTCATCAGAAATGTCACCTGACGGCACAGCAGCAGCAGCAGGGAAGGCAGCGGGCATGAGATACTGACCTTCACTGAGTACTAAGCACAAGAGTAGTCTCATAAAGGAAAGGGCAAGGGAAATTAGGGGTTTTAAAGGAACAAGTTAGAAGGAAATGAAATTCAAGAATAAAGAATATCAGTGTTAGGTGGTTCAGTCACCCTGTTTCCACAGAATAAAATAAAATTCCCTTATTCTGGCAATCACAGGTCTTTGTTCCCTGCTTCTTTCTTCTTGTCCAAGCCTCATCTGCCTCCTTTTCAAAACACCAAACTCCTTGCCTTTCCGAGAACAATCCACAGTCCATATTCTCTCCTGCTCTCAAGCCTTTTCCAAGCTGTCCTTCGTTCCTGGC
Source organism: Talpa occidentalis (assembly GCF_014898055.3). NCBI lineage: Eukaryota > Metazoa > Chordata > Mammalia > Eulipotyphla > Talpidae > Talpa > Talpa occidentalis. The sequence continues at coordinate 25,731,827 of NW_023603184.1, read as the reverse complement.
TTGGTGAATTCTCAACTTCAATATCCTGCCTTAATTTTCATAATGATAAGGATAATAGCTACCTTGTTAGGGAGCATTTATTATGGGCAAGGTCTTGTCCAAAGATGTACCATACCCCATTGATTCTTACAATCCTCACATATCCTTATTTTTAGGAGACATTTGTGGAGAAAGTAAAGCAACAAAGTCATATAGGGAGCAAGTGGCAAAGTAGAAAACACACCCTCCAATCCTTGGGCCTGTGCTCTCAGTCACTGTGCTATGCTACCTCAGCTCCTTCCCGATGGCCTCAGACAGGGCAGCCATTTTGTATTTAGCTCTCACAGCATGTTTATTCCTCAATTATAGTGCATGAACTCTGGGTTGAGTTATGTATTTATGTGTTTGTCTCCCCAGCTACGGGCATCTTCACGTGAGGGAACTTGTCCTTACTTTTGATTCTCACTTTCCCCTGGTGCCCAGCACAGGGTGTGCTCAATACACATGGGTTTAATGAATGGGGTGGTGAATGGTGCACAGTCCAGACACATCTGCCACACAATGACGAAACTCCAACATATAGTAGGAAACAACAACCATCAGTGATTCTCCTGAACCAGTATTTCTGCCAGAGGAGACACTGGGGTTTCCCTTTAGAAATTCTTCCCAAAGCCATGGATCTTCTGGAAGACCCTTAGACTTTGCTAGGGGTGGTTGTTTACAGAGAGAAATCCTTAGTAGTTAAGAAATGAGATAGTACTGCAGGTGACTTTTCTCCATAGTCCTCATTGCAAAGCAGAGTGCAGCCTCCAAGTCTGTCAAACCAACGTTGGTGTCACTATCACACCTAAACAACAGGCTATTCGGGTCCCTGAAGTGAGACTGTCACTAGGGCTACTGGGGAGCTGGGCAGAGTGGAGGCCGCTTAGACTAGCTCCAGGTAGTGCAAAAGGACCCAATCCTCCAGGACTCACTTGTGTAGCATTTCAGTTTCTCCGGGGCCAGTACAATATGTGGAAGTTTATTTAAAAAAATTAAATATTTGTAAGATGTCACTGCTCAAATAATATAGACATATTTGAGGGAAAAAAGAACAAAATTCCACCACATGACCAATTTTTTTTCCTTCATAGTTCTATTTAGTTGTTCATATCAATATATAATTTTTACGTAACTAATCACAGAACAAGTTCTTTCTCACATTGCAAATATATTCCTTTTTCTTTTAAATTAGAAAAATCATAAATGCCTGTGTAAGAATTCAAAAAGCCCCGAGTAGATAAAGAAAATATATAACCTTCCCCTCCTGTTTCCTTTGCCTGAAGTAAGCACTGTTTGGTTTGATGAATGGCTAGATCTCAGTGCTTTATGTATTGATTCATTTTCCTCTCAGTGACCTGTAACCATGGAAACGGAGGGTGCCAGCACTCCTGTGAGGACACGGTTGAAGGCCCAGAGTGTAGCTGCCATCCACATTACAAGATGCTCGCAGATGGGAGGAGCTGCCTCGGTGAGTGGTGACCCCAACACTGTATGAGGTGTGCCCCAGCCTGCCCCCCACACATAACCTTCACCCTAACCATAACCCTAACTCTTAATCATGTTCAGCACCAGATGCAGGGTGATTCCTATGCATTGTTCCTCAAATGGCCTCCCAGCTGCTTCACATATGACAATGGTCTAGGCCTAGCAGGGGATCCTCTCTCCCTGTGCCACCTAGCTAAGCCCTTTCTCCTTTTCTGAATAAAGCTGCTCCTGGTATTCTGGAGACTGGAACAACACACCCCAAGAGGCCACGGCGTTGAAGCTAGTTGTTGTGATGACATAGCAGCCTTTACAGCCATCAGGAGCCAGGCTTGCACATTTCTGCCACAGTGCCTGGCCCTTCATGGCATGTTCTTTGCACCATGTAGAGGTTCCCAGAACCAACGTTCTTTTTGTCCTGGACTCAAGACACTTAATGTACTGAAGCTTGTATTCCCTAGTGTCTCTGGTCAGTGCAATACACTTCAGAAATATTTCCCATATTTTATGTTTACAGAAACTCTGGGATGTTTAACATGCTGTGTTGCCCACAGAGCCTCATTACAATACATTTTTATTGAGTGAACAGTCGTATATCTTGCATTGTTCTCATATCTGGGATTGCAGCAGAAGTGATTGTGCAGAGGATGAATAACCTGACTCATTCCCTCTGAGAAATGCACTCTCTTGCGACTCTTACAGAGCTAGAGGATACTGCCCTGGAGGTAACAGAGAGCAATGCCACGTCAGTGGCCGATGGGGATAAACGGGTGAAACGGCGGCTGCTCATGGGTAGGTGATTCACCAGCCCTCCCCTTGCCACTGCCTTGTCAATTTCTCTCCCCAACTTCCTACATCAGGCCTGAACCTGGGGCCCATGTACCCTCAGACCACCTGGCCACGGGGAAAAACTCCTGTCAAGCCAGGGCTGTCTGACTTGACACTGCTGCTGTTTAGTCACCAACCAAGACCCCTGATATTGTGGGAAGAGCACTGCCCTGACCATCAGAATAGTGGGTTAGCTTCCTAGTCTGCCCCTGCCAGCTAGACTAGCAATTAGACTGCCCCGAGGCATCTCCATCTCCTGGTCTTTCCTTAAAATGGATGTAATAAAAATCTACCTTCTCAGGAAGTTGAGTTAAGATAACAATATGCAAAAATGCCCAGAATCCAATGCTTGGGACTTGGTGAGTAGTCATAATTGTCAGTCCCTTTCCTTCTGAGTGACCACAGAGGCACTTCGGGTGATCCTCTTGGTTTTTTTTGTCCACTATTTTTGACTCAGTCCCTGTTAATAACAGAAAAATTGAATGCAGAAGAGCAGTACTTGATTGTGGAGACATGGGAAGGTCCAGCAGGTCCAACAGTGGATTGGATTGGAGATGAGAGATGCTGGTTGTGGGGCTCCTTTGCCACTTTATTTATTTGGAAAAAGCTTGGCTTTACCTACACTAAACTGATCTTTTAATAGCTTTTAGATGTAACAGTCAAGCAAGATATTATTAGCATGCAGGTGACATTTCTGAGTACCTTTCTGCTCTATTAAAATTATTATTTTTAATTGCTAAAAATAGCACATAGAAATAATATAAAACTCTTAAAAACCTAACTTGTAGTAAGTTGGTAATGCATTACACCATTTTCTTGCCCCATAACTTCTCTTTTCCTCATCCCATTTGCCAAAGGCCACAGTTTTCAATTCTCCTAGTTGTTTCCTCTCTAAATACCCCTTACCCTATAGTTCTGAAAAGCGAAGTGTTTATTTTTCATTTTACTGAAATTCTATGCCATTATTTCTTGCTGTCAGTATTAGATATTAGGTTTTGACTTCCTACTGCAGAAAACTAAATGGTAGCCCTTTCTGCCTCTTCTTTTCCAAATCTCTCTCCCTATTTCTCCTCCTCAAAATAATTTTATCACAGTTTAAATCAATATTTATGTTTATAGTATTGTGACTATGAATATTTAAATATGATTCACCCCTGAGTCATGTAACAAAACTATAATTATATTTTCTTTGTTTCATTTTCTAAGTACCTCTTACCAATTCTTTTGCAAACTTCTGACCAAGATCTACCACCCTTTTCAAATAGCTTCTCTCTGCATGTTTTCAGGACTGTCTTCTTATCCTTAGTGATCTGAAGATTAGTATTAGTAATGCCTCTGCCTGTGGGACTGTGCACTCATTATGTTGAACACTTCATAGGCCTTTTCAATAGGGACAATCAAGTTTCCTGGTAGTGGACACTTCTATTTTTTCCTTTGATAGTTTCCTCATTCCATTTCTATGTTCTTTCTCCCTGGACCACCTTTAGTTGGCTGTTACAATTCCTGGATTTATTCTCCCATTTCTTCTCTCTTTATTTTTGTTAAACTTTCTAGGAGAATTTTTCCCTTCTCCTTTTAATCCTTCTTTAGGATTGTTTATTAATTTTTACTTTTATATTTTAATTTTTCAAGAATTTTACTTTGGACCTTTGTTCTAGCGATCTGTTCTAATTTTCTAGATGCTTTTCTTATCTCCCTGAGGAAATTAATTATAAGTTTTTAAAAACTTTTCTTTTGTCCTTTGTATTAGCTTTGTTTTCTCCAACTTCTTTTCTCATGTGCATTTTATTTGGTGTGTGTATTTCATAGTAATGGCTTTTCTGAAATGTCTGATGATTCCTGACTGAATTTTTATATTTTATAGTGAAATACCAAGAAGTCGATGGGTATTCTGTCAACTGGTGGGCTTTCTGCTTGGCTAACTAGGCAGTGAATTAGTCATTTCATTTGGAGATCCTCAAATGACAATTATCTGTAGGTTTTTCATTTGAACAGGTCAGTTTAGCTGGAGAATAATCCTTCAATCTCCTGCTGGGGGGACAGAGATTTAGCTACCAGCATTGTGGGGGCTGACAGAGGATGGAGGGTTGAAGATTTGAGGTCTTTCTCTTTAGAGTGTAGACTTTGCTGACTGTGCCTCTGCCTCCTGGGAGTCTGGGTGCTTATTTCTTTGACAGAGTCTCAGTCAATCTTCCTTTAGAGTAATTTAGTATCTCCAATTCCTGGGTCTTCCTGGGAATCTGTGGTTCACATAAGCAAAGTGTGAGGGTTCAGCTTTCTGTTCTGCCAGTTACTACCCCATTGACAAGCCAGTTCCGGGGTATTTGACATCTCTCATATTGCCTTCTTCTGTTATCTTTGTCCTTAAGGACTTATACTTCTTAAAACTCTATTCACTCTCATTTTAGTGAGTTTTGAGAGAAAACAGATAAACATGTGTTCTGTCATACTTAATTAGAACTGAGCTTTCTCCCACTCCTCAACCCCCAGCTTTGTAATGAGTTAGCTATGGAAGTAAAATCAGGTGTCTAGATGACACTAACAATTAAATGAATATTGGATAACATTTGTCTATTGCTTGGAATAGCTGTGTGAAATGCAGAATTAGAATTTGATTATTGTTCCTCATCTTTGTAGTTGTGATTTAACTATGGTGGCTGATTTTTTTAGTTCTGACAGGTCTTTCTCCTTTAAGGGAAAGGTAAACTTTTTTTTTTTTTTTTTACTATCCTAAAGGGCAGGCTTATTACAAAAAGGGGAGAGAAGAATAAAAGGCACTTGCATAGACTCAAGTGGGCAGTAGGAGCTGCCCCTGAAAGGGACAGGTTTGCTTCAAGAAAGGCCTGCATAGTCACAGGTGGGCAGCCTTGGGAGGAGAGCTGCCTCTGCCTCTTTGCAAAGTGAAGTGAAACATCTGCATAATCATGGTGGCTAGGAGAGCTGCGCAAGAGAGAAGGAAGGCAAAGAGGCACTTGTATAGGAACAGGCAAGCAGAAGGGAGGCAGCTGAAAGGTAAACTTCTAATCTGAGTTAATTGGCAGTTACAAGGATGAAGTCATTGATTTGCAGCAAGAGAATAAGTGGCAACACTTATCCACTCTTGCTTTGCCCCTTACTCATATCAAAGGGAGAGGGTTCAGGGTTCCAGAAGGAAAGCCCCCCACACACACACTTTTGTCCTCTTCTGCATCCACATCTAGCCTGCCACACATGGAGATCCTCAAATGTCAATTATCTGTAGGTTTTTTCATTTAATAGCTTCAAATCTGACAGTGAAGGGGAAAGTCCCAGTAGGTTGAGAGAGACATCTTTGACCTTCAGGTCACTCTGTCAAGCTACCTTGGAAGATGTCACTTATTTAGATAGTGGGAGAGCATCTTCTCTCACTCTATCTCACCTGCAGGTGGCAGAGACTTGAGGTATAACTGTAAGTACACCACCACGCTTCTTGGCTTTCATGAATTTTGTCAAGTATTAACACTGCACCTGCATCCCTTTCTTGTCAGCTGTATCAGCACTTTTTTAGGAAGCTAACTGCCTTTTTCTTACCTCCTTGCCAGAAACATGTGCTGTCAACAATGGGGGCTGTGATCGCACCTGTAAGGATACTTCCACAGGTGTTCATTGCAGTTGTCCAGTCGGATTCACTCTCCAATTGGATGGGAAGACTTGTAAAGGTAACCTGTGCCCCACCATGCTGCTAATGTGTGGGGATAAAAGCAACTATTTCCCTCCACACCTCCTGAGTGACTTCACATTTGCTATGATTCATATAGACAGCAGTTTTTCTTCTCTGGGCTAGTAGAAGGTTATAATTGAGTAGGTCTAATTAGAACCAACTTAATTACACTAACTGTAGGTCAGCTGCTACAAGCATCAAATAATCCATTTCAGGCAGTGGCCTTATTAGAAAAAAGCAGAAGTTCAAGGAAACATTCATTTGCAGGAGATAATATCACCATATCATAAATAATAGCCTAGAGATTATTATATAAATAACAGCCAAGATTATTATCCAGAGAACTTAATGAATAACTGTACCATTAACTTTTACTGATGAATAGAGATCCCAGTGGCCTGCTAGTATTTCATGGGCAAGAGTACAAAGGTTCAGTTCTTTACCATGATAAAAAGTAGATAACCAGTTAGCAGATGAAACTGAGAAAAGGTAAGATTAACTTGAGTATCAGGAATCATTTAAAAGCATTGAGGCTATTTGATCATTGTGCAATTTGCCAAAACAAATGTTCTAGTTCCTTATAATTTTAATCACTTACCCTGGAGTAAAACGTATACCAAAGGAGCCATCTTATCTTGGGCAAACAGTGTAAGGATGAAAATGTAACAGGACATCACCATTTTTCCTAAAGTTTTTTCCATTAATGCTAGAGTTCAAAAGATACTGGTTTTTCAAAATTGGTTGAGCAAGACAAGAAAACGTGTTAGATTAAGAACATAAGCAAACATTCTCATGGGCCTCCCCGGTGGCGCAGCGGTTGAGCGCTGGATTGCGAAGCTGCCCGCAGCCTCTGCAGCGCCGGTTCGATCCCTGGCTGCTCCCCGGCCATCAGAGGAGGGTCCCACATGGCGCGCAGACCTCCACTGCCACCCGCTGCTCCCCTCAGCAGTGTACTTCATCATTCTGCCTGCTCTGCTCTGCTCTCCACTCTGGCTCTGGTGAATTCTCTCACCCTCCCGTGCTTCTGACTGTACCCAGTGCTTGTATAAATAAATAAATAAATAAATATTAAAAAAAAAAGAAAAAAAAAAAAAAAAAAAAAAAAAAAAAAAGAACATAAGCAAACATTCTCAAATGCTTTTATGGGTCTGTTTTTGTTTCAGAGAATAATGAAGCACACACAATAACACTTCAGGGATTTGTGGAAAACGAGGCAAGTATCGCTGTCTGATTTGCCGATGCTTGCCTGTTACAGATATTGATGAGTGCCAGACCCGAAATGGAGGTTGTGATCATTTCTGCAAAAACACCGTGGGCAGTTTTGACTGCAGCTGCAAAAAGGGATTTAAATTATTAACAGATGAGAAGTCTTGCCAAGGTATGTGCTGAAATGTAGCTGTGCTGTGCCATGCCCGCTAGTTGGAGGAGAGAAGAGGAAACCTCCGCTCTGGCAGAGACTGGCTTGCTAGACTTCTTGACGGAGTCATTATTCCAACCTCCAACCTGTGCTTCACTTATTTCATCTGTTAAGTAGAATAAAAACACTGATGTAGCGTAAAGGTATATTTTGGAAATTAAGCTGTTAGTGATTAGAGAACACCTCAAAGAAACCCATCTGGTGTGATCACAGTAGAGCTTGTTGCTAGAAATGGAATGGATCACAGAATGCAAATAGTTACATTAGTGTGTTGAGATAATGAATACTTTTCCTTTTCTAAAATTTCTCTTAATGGTTTGGATTTTATAACAAAATTTAGTAGCGAAAATATGTAGATTTAATTAACACCCCTTTTCCTAACAAAAGTTAGGGTCCCCCTGTGATCAGGATCACCCATCACTTGGTCTCTTCCTTATAGTCCTTCATTGAATGACCAGCCTTTGGCGCCCAGGGAGAGGGACGGAGGGGAGAGGTGGAGGGGACTGAAGGAGGAGAGGCTGGTCAGTGCATGGGCAGGACTGCAGACCCTCTCAGATGCATCTCTCCCACTTAAGGGGTAAACCAAGGAGTTTCTCTGGGTAGCAGTTATTGTTGATATTAACACTTATTTTGGGTGGTGGCAAATTTCTTTTGGAATAGGGGGCGTCATTTATATTTTCAAATGAGTGCCTTTTATGCTGTTGTTTATTCCTGTTCCATTTCTGGGAATTAGCACAGCCTAATTTATTTTGTTAGAAATTTCAGAATTAAATCAAAATCAGAAAATATCTGAATTTCTCTTCAGATAATTACAGATGTAACATTACTTAAAAAAAAAAACACCTTAAATTATGAATTAGGTTTCTCTTCTGTATTTATGTTCTTAATATATAACATGTCAGGCAGTTCAGAAATACCCCCCTTTAAATTCAGTAAGTTTTTTCTAGATGATTATTGTGTGCTTTTCTTCCATGTGACTTAGAAAGCAATTTTTCTGTTCCACATAATGTTTCATAATGTATAGGGCATGGATACTGTTTAAGCTGTGTAAACACATTAAAAAGGAATTAGAAAAGTGATCTCATTATTTTTGGCAAAGTAAAAGCTCATCACGAGCAGCCAAAGTCAGCTACTGAAAGAGTTCACTTTCTCAACAACTGGCTGATATTAATAACAGAATTCATTGAGTGACATCAATTACTGTGGTAGAAGCAGACTTTTTCTCATTTTTCACTGGTCAGTCTTGGTAAAACAAATATTTGTATAGAACAAATTTACTGAAGAAATTACCAGGATTTCTGGGAAAAGCTAAAGATGAAGAAGTTTTGTAAAAATTTTCCCTTTATTTTATTTTTTTTCATTCCTTTAGTTCCTTCCAAATCTTTGTTTTTTTATTAATGCAATTTCTCATGGCACATGTGGTGTGGAAAAAGATCTAGCCATGGTCTGGTTGGCTTCTACTCGCTTCTGCACTGGTTCTGGCATATCCATTTGGACTCACAAGTCATAACTGTTAAAACCTTCTGCTGAAATTCTAATCTTCAGGAAAGATGTGACCCAGCCTTCTTCCCCAGACCAGGAAAGAAAAGATGATTAGATAGACAAGTGCAGCTTCCTCCCATGACTTCAGTTAAAGTCAAGGATGCCTCCACATTGAATCAAGAAGGGAAGGGCTGAATCATGGGAGAGGAATAAAGCCAAGGAATTGGCCAAGAGGCTTATTTAGAGCTTAAGCACCAAATTTCAGTGTCTACAATAAAAAAAAATGAGGTTGTTAACATTAATGCATTCTTTTAGTGCAGAAGGCATTAAAACCTGGGATCAACTGGCCACGTGGGGCCAGAAGACTAATTCTAGAAAGATCAGAAAGAGATATGAATCAGATTTGTCTTTAACCCAAGTGTTTTCTCCTTTCAATTTGCTATGGTTTATAAAATTGCTATTTCAGTTTTACCAATAGTAATATAATAATAATGCTTAGGTGGCCTCTTATAGTTCACAAACTTTTTTTTACTTAGGTTATCTCTTTTGGCTCCATTTAAATATTTTAAATTACTCACCCTGCAAATATGCATAGGTGAGAGATATTCACCAAGCTTTTAGGTAAGTGCAATTTGCAATAGATTTTGGAAATAAGGGTTCTGGCATTGAGTATACTTATTGAGGACTGTTCAACACTTTCTTTAACACAAGAGACTGGGGAGAACTGATAGGTAATATTTGACTTTGTTCGTGTTGTTTTATTAGAGGTAAACAATTAGAGGTATTATAAACATTTTCTCTCCACTTATCACTCAAAGCTGGTTTCAGCTCCCCTCTCCTTGACCATTACAGATGTGGATGAATGCTCTTTGGATCGGACCTGTGACCACAGCTGCATCAACCACCCTGGCACATTTGCATGTGCTTGCAACCAAGGGTACACCCTTTATGGCTTTACCCACTGTGGAGGTGAGCAAACTACCTCTCGTGAGTTGGATGTGATTGGGCTTGCAGAGCCTACCCCTAAAATTTTTCACAGATCAAGGCCAATTTTCCTACACTGGTCTATCAATGGGACATTCCACTCTCTGAATAGTAGTAGTGAGTCTATCAATTCAAGAGAAATATTTACTGAGAGAAATCTCCTCACATTTATCCCTTTAACATATCAAATGTGAAATTGAGCAGCGAAAAGAACTCAACACTTTAACTGTGAATTCTCTATCAACTTTATTGATCAGAGGCTCTCCCAGGAGTTGATACTGTACCTGTTGGGACTTCCCAGCAGATAGTAAGGTCACAGTCCTCAGAGAGTTTTTGGCAGGGTAACAACCAACTCCCCAGTTCTGCTGGGTGTGGGCACTGGCTGTGAAGCCTTGGTTTGAGCTCTTTGAGCTGGTCCCTGCGTTTGTCTCTAAGTAGGTCTCTGAGTGGGTCTTTTTTTTTTTTTTTAAAGATTTATTTATTTTTATACAAGAATTGGGGTACAGGCCAGAGATGTGGGGGGTGAGAGGATCCACCAGAGACAGAGTGGGGGACAGAACAGGCAGACAGACCAAAGTACACTGCTGAGGGGAGCAGCGGGCAAGACAGGAGAGGGCTGTCCTGCCATATGGGTTTCTCCCTGGCCGGCCGGGAATCGAACTCGTGCTGCAGTGACTGCAGATTTCTTCATAGGTTGCGTCTTAACCCCTGTGCCACCAGGGAGGCCCCTCTGAGTGGGTCTTTGAGCTGGAAATGAGACCATCAGCTTTATCTCTCTGCTCTGTACCCATGTGGCCACATGTGCTGATGGCATATGAACTTGTGGTCAAGTAGATTATGGCAAGTATCAGATTTGGCACCAATTGACTTGCACTCTGGTCCCCCTGATCATCAGATTCACTTAGAAATCTTTGAGCATACAGATTTAGAATGTCTAGGGCTTCCAAGGTGATTCTGAGGATCTCAGGATTTCAGAACCACTGGCCTAAATACTTCCTGCCCAGTCCTTGTATCCTGTGCTTAAGAAGAATGGATGATAGTCATCTGCCATAGTTTCCAACACACCCTTGGTATGCCTAAACACATACTTTTAGGGTTCATCCAGAAATTCCAAGGAATGGGCCTCCCCGGTGGCGCAGTGGTTGAGTGCTGGGTTGCAAAGCTGCCTGCAGCCTCTGCACTGACAGTTCGATCCCCGGCTGCTCCCCGGCCACCGGAGGAGGGTCCCCCATGGCGTGCAGACCTCTCCTGCCGCCCACTGCTCCCCTCAGCAGTGTACTTCGGTCCTTCTGCCTGCTCTGCTCCTTGCTCTGGCTCTGGTGAATTCTCTCACCCTCCCACGCTTCTGACTGTACCCAGTGCTTGTATAAATAAATAAATAAATCTTTAAAAAAAAAAAAAAAGAAATTCCAAGGAAATGTTCCCTGAATATCTCCGTTTTAGTTGGTCTTATTCTTAAGTAGATGAGGATTAGCTCAAGTCATTTTCCTTCTTTAGAGATCAATTATATGAACAGGCAAGTGGGAAAATCCTATTTATGTCTGTTTCTCCCTTGGTATGTTGCCCAGAAGGATGGTGGGACTTTAAATTGGAAGCCTGTGAAGTATATGAGTTTGGACATTTGGAAGTAGAGTGATCCTTACTGAGTGTCCCTGGTGGGGGAATGGTTTGGTCAAGAATGGAATTTGAGATCACCCTGGTGAGGCTCATGCCAGAAAATCCACTGAGTGGGGTATGTGGCCAGCTGGTGCCAAGTGTATTACCTGAGGGCAGTCAGCACTGTTCCTTTGTTTTGTGAGTTTCAACCAAGTGCCTCCCCTCCTGCTCCTTCCTCAAGGAAGGGATGGTGTCAGGCAGGTCAGGATGGGCTGCAGTGACAGGAGGATATCTTGTTTCACAGACACCAACGAGTGCAGCATCAACAATGGAGGCTGTGAGCAGCTCTGTGTGAACACAGTGGGGAGCTACGAATGCCAGTGCCACTCTGCATACAAGCTCCATTGGAACCAAAAAGATTGTGTGGGTAAGGGGCTTGAGGCACAGTTGGCGGGCTCGCCACTGACCTAGGACCCTCCTCCACACCCTCACCCAGCCTAACCGGAGAGCGGCTGACCACCCCTCTACCGACCTCTCCTCCCCTTATCTGCAGCAGCCTTCTTGAAATAGTTCAAAAACAGGAGATACTTTTCAGGCTCTTTGGCATTTCCTTCTGTGCTTCTGTGTAGGAACTCACTTCTGTTTTCCTGGTTGCTGTTTTGCATGAAAGAATAGCCTACAAGGAGCTGCTATCCCTTGGTGTGAAATCATGCCTGGTGTCCGTGTTCTGTGCTGGGTGACAGACAGCTCTAATTCTTTTCTTGGGGCCTTGGATGCATGGGTCTCAGTTGTCCTTTTCACATCTGGGAGTGTCCTTCTTTCTCTGTAAGTGTCTATATTTTGTCCTGTCTAGAAGTGAAGGGGCTCCTGCCCACTAGTGTATCACCCCACGTGTCCCTGCATTGCAGTAAGAGTGGTGGAGGAGACAGGTGCTTCCTCAGATGTCACTCTGGCATTCACCTCTCTTCAGGTGAGTGGGGCCCAGTCCCTTGGGCGGGTCCCCCTGCCAGGGCCAGGTCTGCTTGGCCTTTAGGTGTTAGATGCCCTCAACGAGTTTCTAGGTCTCTAACCAGCTGCCCTAGAGGCCTACATTTGAGACCCCATATACTGGGCTTTTTTCTCGTGACCATGTGAAGTAGGGGTGGGGGCGACTTTAGCTGCTATGAGGAGATACTATGATCTTGTTTACATGTTGACAATCCACATTCTGTCTGTCAGGACTGCAAGAGGCCTACTCTGTCACCTGCGGCTCTTCTTCTCTTCTCAGGAGCAAACAGCAAAAGTCAAATGACTCTGCTTTTGGGGGTAATTACCAAATCTGTATTCTCTCTGGGCTCACTATATTCAATGGGCAGCATTCATAGGGTGCTGTTTTTGGGCATTGGCTTTGTATTTTTTTCTCTTAATCTCCTCAATGCCACGAGCACATTATAGGCTGTTCCTGTCTGCAGCCATGGCACTTGGAATCTAACTCACCAAAAAACAGCTATTTACTGAATGTCTACTGTGTGCCAGGAGACTCCGTGTTCAGCCTTGATGGCTCATCATATTGGGCAGAAGCCCATAGAGCTCTCGGATGGGGAGACTTAGGTGTCCAACTCCTAGTCCTCCCGGGCACCTCAAAGACCTGCAGGAAATGAGTGACTGGGGCACATGGCATGAGTAGAGTCAGACACGAGCTTGACACAGGGAGTGAGGGTTCTGTCCAGAGAAAGGGCTCCAAGCTCTCAGGCCATCGAAAGACAAAGAATGAAAACTATAGCTTTTAGGAGGCTTCATCCTCTGATTTAGACAGCTTTGTGATTATAATGCAAGAATATCTGAACAAAGAAGTGGTTCTTGATGTCTACATTATGTATATAAGGAAAGCTAGAGGCCCAAATCTTGATAATAACATCTCCCACATGTGAATTGAACAGCTAAAATATGCCAATCACTGTATTACATGGGTTAGCTGATTTAAGCCATACCATAGCCCACTGGGGCAACTTTATCATAATCCTCAGATAGGAAATAGGCATCTAGGACTAACCAGATTGTCTGCATACAGAGTCTCAAGCACTGTCCTTCACCATCCCTCTTGCCAGACATTTGGATCCAACCAGAGCAAACATCATTATCTGTTTCACCAAACCCCTCAGTGATGGTCACTTAGAGATTTAGGTCACCATGAGGTGAGCAAGGAAATAGTTAACTGTGTTTTGCTTCTTACTATGTTCCAAACAGTAGGCTAAATATTCCCCCCCACACCCCCGCATTATCTCACTTTATCCTCACAGTGACCTGGTAATGCAGGTACTATAATTATTTCTATTTTGCAAATGAGGAAACTTAGGCTTAGGGAGGTCAAGTAACTTGCTGAAGTTCTCATCACAAGTCAAAGAGCTGTAATTTGAATCTGGTCATTGGCTTTGTAGCCTCACGTATGGTTAAGAGTGACTGTGGGAAGATAGCAGCATTTTGTACATGTGGCCCTCAGAGTGGGACCCTTCCCAGACCCTGAAAATCCTAGCCACACTCAATGAGTGCCATCCTTATCTGGAGTGGTGGCTCCCTCTGCCCTGTCCTCTCAGGACAGGCTTATTTTAGGAGAATATGCCTTTCACCATTTCTCTCAATAGTCTTGTCCAAATTTGAACGAGAAGATTCTGAACTTCTTTCTTTGGAAGGCATGAAAATGACCTCATATTTCACCATAGGAGAGGGGCTCAGGGTGTGCTACCTGTGGTGAGACCACCAGCCAATGGACAGCTCGCCAATACCCATCTGCTGTTTCCATTCCCTTGCCTCTGAAGGTAACATCTCTTACTTGTTTCTTTCTGAAGATGTCGCCACCGTCAAGACAAGTATAACCTTTAAGCTAAATGAAGGCAAGTGTAGTTTGAAAAAGGCTGAGCTGTTTCCTGAGAGTCTGCGACCAGCACTACCAGGTATGGAATCAGATGGCTGGTATAGGGAGCTTGCCTGCATGTTGGGAAAGGGGCCTGTAACAAGCCAGATGGGCTCAAACAGTTGTGAATCTCCAAGAGCTGAGTCTAGCACACATGCTCAGTTCAGGGGTTATAGTTCAGAGCTTCCTTTGCAAGTATAGATAGTGAAGCTCCAGGGAAAACTGTGAGTTCACAGGAATTGATATGCATCAATTTGTGATCACATTGGGTTAAATTTTCTAGATCTTAGAGTCTGCTTGAAATATAAGGCAAGGAAATGGAAAAAAAAAAAAGAGGTTTGGTTCAGAAAGGACAGGCTTTGATGAGCAAAGATGCAATATCCAGCTTTCCTGTTGGATCTAGTTTTTGGAGACCATGACTCCATTGGCTTCAGCAGAATAAATACTATCTAAATAGACCTGGCCCTTACTGGAAAGAGGAGAATCCAACACTCTCCTCCTCAGCTCACATTTCTAGTGTTAGTTCATAGGATAATTTTGAAGATTAAAAAAAATTAAAATTCATATATTAGGGAGGCTTCTTTCCTTAATCTATCCTCAAATAAATAACATAAGAAAATATACATAAAGTCCACTCTAGTAATTTTTGACTGTCAATTTTAAGTAACTAACCAAGATTTATTTAGGCATCTCTATTTGATGGGATATTATGTGGCTATTAATTGTATGTTTTCAAAGACTATTTAATAACATAGGAAAAAGTTCTTGTTATAATGCTAAGATGGGGACAGGGAGAGTAACAGTTTGTATACCTAATGCAATCTAAATTGTATAAGAGAAAGTGTGGGAAGAAGAAGTAAAAAAGAAATCTATCATTGGAAGTAGCTATATCTGGGTGGGAGGATGATGGGTGAGTTTAATTCTTTTTCCTGCATTTTCTAAATTGTCCCTAGTGAGCGTTTATACTTTTAAATCAGTGGGGAAAAGCATTATTTAAAAATAGATTTTGTCTTTAGTTTACTTAATGGTATTTCACTAGAGTTAATTTCTTAGTGTTGATAAAAGCACATGTTAGCAGTAGGTGCTAGCTTTAAGGGAAACTGGGTGAAGAATATATGGGAACTCAGTACTATCTTAGCAACTGTTTTATAAATCTATACTTATTTCCAGAAAAAAAAATAAAAATAGATATGTAAAATTGAAAGGGAGAAAGGCTCAAAGTGAGAATCTATGTAGTTAGAGATTTGAAGTTGAACTTTTGAGAAGGTGAGATAGATCTTCAGGGGCAAATTAATTTACATCCTTTTTCCTTTGGTCCATGATGACCCATTGTTTTGAACATCCCTGTAATGTTAAAGAAGACTATGACATAAGTTATACGTAGTTCAGTAAAGGATGATTTCAAACTAAAGACTGCTTAACTACATGGATGCTACATGGGCCTGCTCTTCAGTTGGAGTCAACAGTCATTAGTTAAAAGATTCACTAGATGCCATAGGGAGAGGGGAGACAGCACCAAATGGGGATGGGGATGTGCAAAGCCCTGCTTCCTGTGACACTTTTACTCCCATCCTACGTGCCTTCATGAAATTGTTTGCTTCTGATGTCGGGCCATTTACTGCTTCTAGTTATTTCAAAATGGGACTTCACTCTTGATGTGATTTCCAACCTCCCCTTGGGGATAGAATTACTCCAAGATCAGTTTGCCTAAAAGCATGAAATCCTGCTTCCCTTTCTATCCGATGTTCATTCCTTATTTGAAGCCTCAGCCCCTGCTCAGTGCATCACAGTGCAGCTTTAAGGAAACCAACTGTGAGAACATGAGTGTTACCAGTAAGGAATGCAAGGTGACCCCTGGTTCCCGTCTTCCACATAGGAGGCCAGTCAGTTGGAAACATCCAGCATTTATCCAGGAAAATAATTTTCAAGAGCTAAATTTTAATGTTATATAGCTTTACTAGCTCTTCAAAATTAAAATGTCATCGTGCTCCAAGCTGAGGGCTTGCAACATCTTGGCATCTGGAGTTGATCGTTTAGTCCCTTGAGAGTTGTTTTAATGAAATGTTTACTGAGCTCTAGCGAATGTTCAACGGAGTGCTTTGCCAGGATTTGGCTTCCGATAATTTTGTTTCTTCATACAGAGAAGCACAGCTCAGTAAAAGAGAGCTTCCTCTACGCAAACCTTACATGCAGCTCCGGCAAGCAAGTCCTGGGAGCCCCTGGCCGCCCAAGTGCTACTAAGGAAATGTTTATCACTGTTGAGTTTGAGCTTGAAACTAACCAAAAGGAGGTGACAGGTTGGTTTGAAAACAGCATACGGTGCCAGGCTTCTCACAGCTTGCTCCTTATCTCTTTGCCTTTCACTTTTCATCATTCTTGGGGAAAAAAAAATAGTGCAACCACTGAAGTATCTCCTGTTTTTTTCCTTCCTTTTTTAACCCCAAACTAAACTAAATTGTTTTGGAATGTGATGATTGTATCTGCTTCATAAAAACCCAAAGTTACTATTTTGGTCAACAAATTTCTGTTTGAGTCAATTGCTGCCCAGCCTGCTAGGTGCCCTTGCTCCAGGTCTCCTCCATTCTCCACAGGGAACTGTGGGTGTTGGTGGGTCCTGCAGTTGGCCTGGACGTCCTTACCACTGCAGCCTGACCTCCTCTCCTGCTGCTGGCCCTCTCATTTCTGTAGCTTCTTGTGACCTGAGCTGCATCATAAAGCGAACAGAGAAGCGGCTCCGGAAAGCCCTCCGCACACTCCGGAAGGCTGTCCACAGGGAGCAGTTCCACCTCCAGCTCTCGGGCATGGACCTTCAAGTGGCTAAAAAGTCTCCCATTACACCTGAGCACCAGGCTGAATCCTGTGGAGTGGGCCAGGGTCATGTAGAAAACCAATGTGGTGAGTGATCTGCTGACCAAGATGTTCTTGTTAACAGCCTGTCTCAACTCCATAAATGCTAAGGGTGACCAGTTAGGCCCATCTTTCCCTCTCCATCCTCACCTCAGAGAACATTCTAGACACCCCCTCTCATTTGGGAACTACATGTCAGTGCCTGTCATGCCTACTGGACAAGGAGCTCCCCAGTACCAGGTATAGAGCCTGGCTTATGGTGGTCACTTCATTAATGTTTGCTAAGTTGTGGGAAGAAAAGAAGAGGCGGGGGGTGAGGGGGGGTTTGATGAAAAGGGCAGTGTTACCCTGTGAGGATCTGAGGGAAGGTGACTTTTCAGTCTGCAGGTGTGAAACAGTTCCCCTATCATCTCTTGCTGACTTGACTGATGGTGGCAAGGAACAAACTTCTGGCCATAGTTTTGTGCAGAGGGGAGGGTGGGACCACTCAGCTGCCTTGTAAGAGCTTCAGCCCAAAGCTCCTGCTAGGGTCAGTCCCCTGTGTATAATTTTATGTTTGTGTGTTTCAGAATTAAATTTGAGACCCTGCACTTGAACACTATCGACTCTATTCATCTGATGAATGGGGGAGGCGGTTCCAGAGTGCTTAGTCTTGAGATTTTTTTGTGTGAGAGACTGTTTTAGGAGATTCTACCTGAGAGTCTTAGAGGGGAAAATTGGGGGTGTCTCATAGAAATAGTGGTACTGACTTATTGAATTCTCACTTTCACAAGAATGATGCTGAACACTATAACTGCATTATTTCATTTAATCTTAACAGTAATATTATTAGGTATATATTATCTTCTTTAGCTGATGAACACACTGAAGCTTAGGCTAAATTTTCTGACTCAAGATCACATGGATGGTCCAACTCCAAAGCCTGTGTTGTTCTTGTCCCAAGTAAGGTGAATTTCAGTAACCAGACCCTCCACCAGAATATATTGATGTGCTTTCTGAAATGTTATTAGAATCATGAGGTCCAAAAAATGAAGCTCTAGCTAGGGAGTAATAAATCATTGTTTTTGAACAAGCAAAGCTGAGCCCAGTGCTCTCATACAGGAGAATCATTAGCAATAGCCACACAGCCCAAATCTGTATCTTTGCCAAAACAGTGAAAATCAAATATAAAATCAAGTATAACTGTGCACTAGGGACTGGTTCTCAAATAGTCTTGACTTTTATTCCAGCTGACTCTCTTTAAAAAATAAAAATAATACAGTAAAAACAACCCAGCTGGTTGGCTCACTTTCAATTACAATTCTAAGGGTTCCAGTTTTCCTACCAAATGGTAATGAGAGTTGGCTGCTACAGCCCTGCTTTCTGTGGTGAGTTGCAGAAACGGTCAGGTAGGACAGTCAGTTTTTCTAAATGCTGAGAACCCAGTGATTTTACCCAAAAAAAGTTTAAAAAAAAAGCAAAAAAAATCTTAGCTTGCAGAGAATTCACAATTAGAGCAGAGGATGACAGACCACAAGACCACAAACCAATGAATAATAAAATAATCACTTGGGGATGGTGCTAAGAAAATGAAGAACAGGCAAGCTGAGAAGCAGAATAGAAAGTGCCAGGGCAAGGGGAAGACAAGAAGGAACATTCTCTCCACAAAAGCAGACTGTGCTCAAGGAGTATGGTCATTGTAAAGTGTCATTGGGATAGAGATGTGAAGGAAGGAGGAAGCAAGCTATAGGGATATCTGAGAGAAGATCTTTTTTTTTAATATTTTATTTTATATAATTCTTACATCATTTTTCATTTTTGCGTAATGTATGCATTATCATTTTGGTTATATTCTCCATACAATTGCACCCCCCCCTTATTTTGACTCTAGTTGTTCCTCTCCCCTTCCATCCCCCCTCCGTAGTATATCTCTGGTTTATAGTTGCTTGCTGATTTTGATTTTTACTTTGTATAATTAGTCTTTTCCTGGTCCTTTATTTAGGTTTTCTAGATTCCTGCTATGAGTGAGACCATCCGGTATTTTTCTTTTTCTTTCTGGCTTATTTCACTGAGCATGATCCCTTCTAGCTCCATCCATGTTGCTGCAAACTGCATGTGTTTATCTTTTTTGATTGCTGAGTAATATTCCATTGTGTATATTACCACATCTTCTTGATCCAGTCATCTATTTTTGGGCATTTGGGTTGTTTCCAAAGCTTAGCTATTGTAAATAATGCTGCTATAAACATAGGGGTGCAGGTGCCCTTTTGAATTAATGATTCTGTGTCCTCTGGGTAATACCTAGGAGTGGAATTGCTGGATCATATGGAAGCTCTATGTTTAGTAGGTCAACAAATCTCCACACAACTCTCCATAGTGTTTGGACCAGTCTGCACTCCCACCAGCAGCACAGGAGAGTTCCTTTTTCTCCACAACCTCGCCAACATTTGTTGTTGCTAGTTTTTTAATATATGTGTATTTCTCTGATTACAAGTGATGTTGAACATTTTTTCATATGTCTTTTGGCCACTAAGAGATCTAAGGCAAAGAAAACAACAAGTACAAAACCCCTGAGGAATTAGGAAAAAAGGCCAGGACGAGGAGAGCCTTAGCATGGAGAGGGAGGATGTCAGAGCTGCTGCAGAAGAGGCCCAGATCTCGTGGGGATGGAAATTGTAGAGAGGACTTTGAATCTCAGTAAGGGTTTTGAGCAGGGAAATAACAGGATTCTGAATTAGATTATAAAGGGCTAATTCTGGCTGCTGTGTTGAAAATAAACTACAAGTCTATGTTTAAGAATCATGTTTTATTTTTTTAAAAAAAGATTTATTTATTTATGCAAGCTCTGGGTACAATCAGAAGCGCGGGAGGGTGAGAGAATCCACCAGAGCCAGAGCAGAGAGCAGAGCAGGCAGAAGGACCGAAGTACACTGCTGAGGGGAGCAGCGGGCAGCAGGAGAGGTCTGCGCACCATGCGAGACCCTCCTCCAGTGGTCAGGGAGCAGCCAGGGATCGAACTGGCACCACAGAGGCTGCGGGCAGTTTTGCAACCCAGCACTCAACCGCTGCACCACCAGGGAGGCCCAAGAA
Source organism: Talpa occidentalis (assembly GCF_014898055.3). Classification (NCBI taxonomy): domain Eukaryota; kingdom Metazoa; phylum Chordata; class Mammalia; order Eulipotyphla; family Talpidae; genus Talpa; species Talpa occidentalis. The sequence continues at coordinate 25,711,532 of NW_023603184.1, read as the reverse complement.
TCATGTTTTAAAAAACAGTTCAAATTGGGCTGTGTTCTTTTACGTTTGCGCAGCGGTTGAGCGCTGGCCTCTGCAGCGCCAGTTTGATCCCCGGCTACAGGCGAGGGTCCCACCAAAAATAAAAAAACAAAAACAAAAAAACAAAACAAAAAAAAACTGTATAGACACTGCCAAATCCCCCTCTAAAGAGACCATACTAATATATACTTCATGTTTTATTGCGCATCACTGCTAACATGGCCTATCGTTGATACTTTTCATTTTTGCTGAAATGATAGTCCTTTAAATTTGTTTTCTTTGATTATTAGTAAGATGGTGTCATATATCTGTGGCCATTTGGAATCCTTCTAAGATATTCATTTTCTTTGCCAATTTTTTCCATTAAATTATTTGTTTTCAACATCATTAATAAATTTTAAAGTCTCAAGTTCAGCAGAATACATAATCACTTCTGAGCAATTAAACACTTTCTTAGAGTCATTTTTACATAGTGAAGTCTCATTAATCTGGTATTTGAGGAATTTAGGGGTAGCCTGATCTATCAGTGACCTTTGTACCATCTGTTATCTATTTTAGCAAGATTTGGAAAAAATGGTGATTATATTCACTCAGAAAAAAATTCTTAAACTCCATAGTAATCCATAAAGTTCTTCATAGCTAAAGAAAAATTAATGATAGTATAAATTTCTGGCTATTTTCATAGATACTTATTCTTTCATAGATATTTATTCTTTCATAAAGTTGCTCTCAAAATATAGTTGCTTATATATGTATTTTTGTATTTGATTATTCTTAAAACTTGCTGAGTCTATTAAAAGATAATCCACTAGCAAACTGGGTAGTGTTTTAGTGCCTACATTCTTGAAAGACTAGGAAAGTTTAATTCAAATTTTTAAACAGTAGCTTTGCCCTGATGCTATTGAGAAAAATTTATTCAAACAGTATTTACTGAGCTACAACTTTGAGCCACTCTGTACTTGGGATGGAGCAGTGATGAAATAGTGAGCAAAGTTCCCGTTCTCATGAAGTTTACATTCTAACAAAGGGAGATGGGCAATAAAACATAAAGAAAAAAGATAAATCCAGTAGTTACAAGTGCTGAAGATAAACAGAGAAGGTTAGAGGGGAGGGAGGCTACTCTTCTTGCAGTGTTCAGGGTGGGCTCTGAGAGCAGGTGATATTCCTACTGAGACCTAAGTGAGGAGGGGCTGGGTTTTCACAGCCCCAGAGGGAGAGGAATGGGGAGCCCCTTGGCAAAGAGGGGATCCACAGATCTGCAAGTGCAGAGCACTTTGTATTTCTTCTCAGACATTTTCTTTTTTTTTTTTGTTTTTGTTTTTGTTTTTAAATAATAAATTTTATTTTTATATTCCCCCATACAATTGCAGACGCCCCATTCTGACCCCAATCCTTCCCCTCCCGCCCCCCACCCCCCAAAAAGTGTCTCTGGTTCATAGGTTATTGTTGATTTTGATTTTCACTTTCTTATATTCATTTTCCTGGTCCCTTATTTAAGTTTTCTAGATTCCTGCTATGAGTGAGACCATCCGGTATTTTTCTTTTTCTTTTTGGCTTATTTCGCTGAGCATGATCCCTTCCAGCGCCATCCATGTTGCTGCAAATTGCATGTGTTTATCTTTTTTGAATGCTGAGTAATATTCCATGGTATATATGTACCACATCATCTTGATCCAGTCATCTATTTTTGGGCATTTGGGTTGTTTCCAAAGCTTAGCTATTGTAAACAGTGCTGCTATAAACATAGGGGTGCAGGTGTTCTTTGGAATTGATGTTTCAGACATTTTCTTAATTCTTTCAAAACTGAGAGATTGTTTAGAATGGAACAGACAGAAGTATTCTTTTCTACTTTAATCAAGGAAAGTAAAGTCTTTATTAGTAACATAAACCAGTATTTTTAAAAAAGATTTCATTTATTTATGCATACAAGAACTGGGGTGTAAGCCAGAGGTGCAGGGTGTTGTGTGTGTGTGTGTGTTTGTGAGGATTCACCAGAGAGAAATGGGGAGCAGAACAGTCAGATCTACTGAAATACACTGCTGAGGGGAGCAACGGGTGAGACAGGAGAGGTCTGCTGTGCCTTGTGGGTTTCTCCCTGGTAGGCCAGGGCTCGAACTCATGCTGCAGTGGTTGGTGATAGCTTGATAGCACTGTCTTTAACCCCTGTGCCACCAGGGAGTCCCCATAGGCCACTATTAAACCAATATTTATCACACAGACTTGGTAGGAAATTCCTCTAATTAAAAAGTTTTGAAACATAATTTAACAAAATGGTGACATTTATTGAACACTTCCAATGTGTTCAGTGCTGTGCTAAACTCTTTTACAGTCAGGTATCACTTAGCAACATGTCAGTGGATGACAGACCACCTGTACGAAAGTGGTCTAATAGTTCATACTATAGACGCTTGATTTGTGTAATTACCCTCTACCAGGTGTGTACAACACAATTATCTAACAACACATTTCTCAGATCATATCCTGGTCACTAAATGATACTTGACTGTACCCATATATTATCTCATTTGTCCTCATCACCTGTCTATTTTGTATTATGCTTTTTTTTTTTTACTGATCAAGAAACAAAAGCATAGAGAGATAAGCAGCTTCCCCATGTCACTCAGCAAGTAAGTGGCAGAGCCAGGATTCCAATCCAGATCTGACTGAAGAGCTATGTTCTTTTTTTAAATTAAAAAAAATTTTTTTTTGCACCATTGTTCATTTTTAAACAATATTTGCTTCCCCCACCCACTCAGGTGTAGTCCCCATAGAATTTCCCTCACCAAAGCACCCGTGCACCATCACCTCAGTCCCCTGTGCTCCTCCCTCCCTCCCTCTGATCCCTCTCCCTCCTCCTCCCCTGCAGGATGTCTCTGGTTTATAATTGCCTATTTTTGATTTTTTTGTGTTTTGTACTGTTATTATTTTTTTACACTGATGTCTTATTGGGTTCCCCTATATTCCTGCTCTAAGTGAAACCATCTGATATTTTTCTTTTTCCTTCTGGCTTATTTCACTGAGCATAATTCCTTCTAGCTCCATCCATGTTGCTGCAAATAGCGTGTTTATCTTTTTTGATTGCTGAATAATATTCCATTGTGCATATATACCACATCTTTCTGATCCAGTCATCTATTTTTGGGCATTCAGGTTGTCTCCAGGTTTTACCTATTGTAAATAGTGCTGCATTCAACACAGGTGTACAGGTGTTCTTTTGAATCAATGTTTTTTTGTCCTTGGGTAGATCCCTAGGAGTGGAATTGCTGGGTCATATGGTAGCTCCATTTTTTGTAGACTGAGGAGCCTTCAGACAGCTTTCCATAGTGGTTGAACCAGTTTACACTCCCACCAGCAATATAGGAGAGTTCCTTTTTCACCACATCCTTGCCAACATTTGTTATTGCTAGTTTTTTTAATATATGCCATTCTTACTGGTATTCTCATTGTGGTTTTGATTTGCATTTCCCTGATTATAAGGGATGTTGAACATTTTTTCATATGCCTGTTGGCTGTTTGCATTTCCTCTTTGGAGAAATGTCTTTTAAGTTTGAAGAGCTATGTTCTTAATTCTCTCAAACTCAAGTACTCTCACCTCCCCTGGGCATAAACTGTGCCCTGTGATTATGCTATTCATACTGTATCCATAAGGAGAACGCTCTATGGGCCAGCTCTGTGGTGGGTGGTGAGGAGGCCTGGATAATAAGATGTTCTTAGCCCTCCCATGGAAGAATCAAAGACGCCTTCTCAAAAGAGAGAAAGCTGATGCTGGGTTTTGAAGGATGCACAAAGAGGAAGGGTATTCAGACAAGAGAATAGCCTTGGGGAATGAGAATAAGAAAGGTGTGCCCAGGGGATTACTAACATTTCAGTATTACTATGCTGCGTGCAAGTAGGAGATGAGGGGCAGCTAGGCTTGTGGGGAAAGCATGACCAAATCATGAGAGGCTTGGTTATGTTGCTGGCAAGCCCTTACTTTATCTCTTCATGCCATTAGAAGATTGGTCAAGCAATGTCCAGGTAGGTCTTTGTAGTGTAGCAAGATCTCTCTGACTGAGTTGGGGGGTCAGAACTGGAGACAGAAAAATCAATTTGAGAGGTTTTTGAATGTTTGGCAAAAGTTATATTGAGAACATGAAGACAATAGATGGAGTAGAAAATGTTTACAGAAATATTTAGCAGGAAAAATGAGCATCTGTTAATATATTAGATTGGGGACTAAGAAGAGGAAAGGGTTGGGGTGAGCTCAGAGATTTCTGATTTGGCCTCTGATCTGTCATTTGTTTCCCACATGTCCCTCATCTTATCCAACCCTGTTTTGTATGCAAGGAATACTGAAAAAAACAAAAACAAAAAAACCAATGAAACTGAACTGTGAGTTCGCCGAATAGTTAGATGAATGTGACCACTGGGGAAGAAATAATCAGAAAAGATTTATAAGAAAAGCAGGGGGGGAAATAGGCTTTTGAGAGACCATGAGAAAGAATGAAAACTCAGATACAGAAAAGGAAACTCAAGACTGAATTTGAGTCAAAAACACTGAGAGAAGAATAAAGAATCAAGTCAAGAGGGGTTCTGATCCAGGGAGTGAAGCAGTCAGAGAAGCACGTTAGAAAGATGGCTATGGTTGTAGGATGCAACAGAGCAGAGGCAGGGAAGGAAAAGAAGGCAAGGGAAATAGTCAGAAGGTTTTGACAGTAATCTAGAGAAGAGGTGGTGACGATCAAAGGGGTTGAACTGCCAAAGGTTTGAAGAACAGGGGATGTGCCAACAGGTTGAAGAATAGGGGATGGACAACAGGGACACGATTGTAGGCTGTCATTACAGGGAGGAGAAAAGTCTAGGATAACTTCAATTTGGAACCCTGCTGACTGGGATTGTTGAGAAGCTGTTTATAAAAAGAGTAAAGCCAGGGCCTCCCCTGGTAGCGCAGCGGTTGAGCGCTGGGCTTCAAAGCTGCCCGCAGCCTCTGCAGCGCCAGTTCAATCCCTGGCCGCAGGTGAGGGTCCCACATGGCATGACAGACCTCTCCTGCTGCGCCGGCTGCTCCCCTCAGCAGTGTACTTTGTCAGTCTGCCTGTTCTGCTCCCTGCTCTGGCTCTGGTGGATTCTCTCACCCTCCTGCGCATCTGACTGTACCCAGTGCTTGTAGAATAGATAATGAATAGATAATGAATAGATAAATAAATCTTTAAAAAAAAAAAAAGTAAACCCAGAGAAGTAGGAAAGACTGAGCAGAGAAGGAAAGAGAAGTGTTCCCTTGGGCAAGTTGAAATTGAGTTGTAACAGACTTCTGGGCAGAGATGTCCATGGGGTCTAGGAGTCTAGGAAAATGATTTTATCCCTTATCTTATGCTAACCTGCCATCTGTTTGACTTGTCTCCTATTAAAATGGATACACACTCCATATCCTATACAGGACAAACTCCTCTACTTAGGCACTGGAGCTCATCCCTCTTACCTTTCTGAGAACATTGCTTTGGCAGTGTTCCATGGACACACCACACACAGACACACACACATATACACACACACACCTTTACAATTCTCCTTCTCTATATGTCATTTCAGCAGCACACAAACCTATTGCCTGTATTAAAACCCAAGCAAACTTTCCTGACTTTATGCTTCTCTTCAAACACTGCCTCATTTCTTCAACTGCCTATAGAACAAAACTCCATTAAAATGATGTAAAAATATATATAATTTAAAAATTTTTAAAAATAATTTTAAAAAGTTCCTAAACTCATTTTGCTTCTGCATCTCCCATTTTCTCAACTCTGGTTTTCATTCCCAACCTCTCCACCCAAACTGAACTGCTTTTTTCAAGGTTTCTGATCACCTTTGTATTACCAAATCCAGTTGCTGGCTCTCACTAACACACTGTTGAGCCCTGTCTCCTATCTTCACCTGTCTCCTATCTTCACATTCTTCTAGGTGACCTCATCCAGTGTCATAGCTTTAAATACCACTATATGCTGGTGATACCCAAACCACCCTCTCCAACTCTGACCTCCAGCTATTTTGCTCTATGGACTTCTCTATCCCAGACATGTTGTGTGTTTTGATCACACACACAGTAAAATATTTTTGAATTTGTGAATATTTGTTTTAAAATGATATACTTGTACCATTGACTAATATATACATCATAAAAGGTAGAAGAATGAGATACAGATTAGTAGACAAATTCTGAAAAAACTGGCTAGCATCTGAGGGCGCCTTGCCCACAATTTGGCATTGTTCATTTTTACCAGTGTGGTTATGCCTCCATTTTTCAGATAATCTTTTGCTCATTGCTTGTGTTTTGGCTTGATGTGTGTCAGATCTGATGATATGGTTACTACTTCTCATGGTGTGGTTTGACCAATTGCTAGTGCTAGGAGTAAAAGCTCTTTCAGGTCTGATACTTACTGTTGTTCACCTTTGCTTTCATTGTGGTGCTGCCTTCAGTCTCTACAGGAATCACTTGAAACTGCCTTCTATTTAGTGATGGTTTGGTTCGAACTAGATAACACAATGAGGACATCTGTTCAACCAGACAGGATTCAACTGTAACTCTTCTCAATACATTGAAAAGAAGCAATGGGCCTCCCTGGTGGCACAAGGGGTTCGGATGCAACCTATGAGGCTGTCTGCATTCTTTGCAGCCTAAGTTCTATCCCTCGGCCAGGGAGCAACCTACATGGCGCAGCAGACCTCTCCTGACTGGCCCTCTACTCCCCTCAGCAGTGTACTTCAGTCAGTCTGCCTTTCTATTCCCCACTCTGTCTGGTGAATCCTCTCACCCCCCACCCCCACACCTCTGGCTTGTACCCCAGCTCTTGTATACATAAATAAATAAATCTTTAAAAAAACAAGCAGTCAGTACCTCCTACCCCCAAGTTGTGGATTGCCTGCTCTTGGAGACCTTGTGTCTTCATATCTCATGGAGAAGTACATTAGCTGAGGGGCCAGGCTTACGCATACACTAAGTCAGTGAGACTTTATTTCTTATTTTTAGGTAAGCCATAATGTATAGAGATGTGAAAATGCTTTGTAGACACCCAGCTGATCATTTTGTAAATCCCTGTAATATCTTGCCTTGGAGGTAACCAGTGTAACCAATGCCTTTTCACTATCAACACTTGCATGGTCAACCAACAAGCCAAATTCAAAGGGTAAAGCCCGGTGTTTTATCTGCTTTCTTCACAAATAAAACCTGCTTCTCCTTCTCCCTCATCTCAGGAAATGGCATGTCTATTTACCTAGTTGCTCAAGTTGAAAATCTCAGTCATCTTTACCTCTCTCATTCTGTCATGCTCCTCATTTAATCCATTAGCAAGTGCTGTCATCTCTGCTTTCAGATTATGTCCTGAATCCAACTAGTTTTCTCCTCTTCCATTATTACCTCTCTGTTCTAAACCCCATCGTCTCTAGCATCGTCTATTGCGATAGACAGTGAGTTGCTCTCTTTACTCTTGGCTGCCTTCAGTCTGTTCTCCATCCCAGAAAATCTTTTAAAATCACAAGTCATATCATGTCTCTGCAATTCAAGTTCTCCAACATACTATGAGTGAGGTCTAATTTCCTTACATGACCTTCTGGCCTGGCCCTTGTTTGCTTTTCAAAATTCATCTCCTGTCATCCTGCCCCTTTTCATTAATGGTCCCAGTACACTGGCTTTTTGCTGTTAGGCAGAACCATTGCAGGCTTATTTCCCTCATTTCAGTCTGGTCTGAGCTCAGGGGGGCCTTTCCTGGCTTCCCTCTCAAAATAACATGCACGAAAACTCCACTGCCACCACTTTGTCTTTCCGTCTTCTCCTGTTCAACTTTTGTTTATCACACTGCTAGTTAACATTTTACTGTATGTTGCTCATTTATTGTCCATATCCTCCACTCGATTGAGAGCCCCTCTCGGGCAGGGTCATGCCTGTATTCTCCGCTCTGCCTCCATGTCCTAAAACAGTACTCAGTGCTTAATCAATGCCCAATAAGTATTTAATTGAACGAATGAATAAATGAATCTTCATCTTACCAATTGAAGTGCCAAGGATAGGCACCAACATTAAAAGAAAAGAGTGCCAAGGGCAAATCTTTGGAGACAGAAGAATTTTATTCCTAAATCTTAACTTGATGTAAGCAAACGTAGTATATCTTGGGCAAGGAAGGTGTCAAGCTGGGCTTATCTCTCTGAATCACCTATAAGAATATTTTCAAATCACAAACCTGAGCACATACAAAAAACCTGAACAGATGTGATGAATCAGCCTCTCAGCCCGAGGGGGTGCTGTCTCCTGTTATCCTGACACATTCATTTAAACGGGGTTCAAACCAGGATCTCCATTCCAGGGAACTGCCGAGAGCACCAGCGCCTCTGAGCTATGACAAAGCACAGCTCCATGAACCCTGGGAATACGCGTGGGCTGCTGTGGCTCTTCTCAGAAGTCCAGGCATGATTCTTAAGAAAACAGTCAGATGCTGGAGAGTGACCTCTTTTATTAGTTTCATCATCTTACCCACAGAGAGACCATAGTGTTTGTCCACAGCCTGAAACACTCAAAGGCCGTGGTGTTGAAAAGAGGGTGAGCCTTTAGGTCTCTTTGTCGCCATTAATCCTGGTCCCGCTGCTCTCTCCATTTTGCATCAGAAAAGCTTTCTTGTATTTTTCTTTTAAAGATGTGGAGAAAACAGCTGTGTGGGATTTGAGAATGGGATTTTAATGGTCACTGAAGATGCACAAAAGCTTTGCTGTGATAGTGAAGTGTTCTGGGGGCAATTGACTCCTTTGTCTGGGGCCTCAAAACAAGCTGGCTGCTCAGGGAGAAAAGGGAACCGACTGGAACGTGTGATTTGAGGTCTCTTCAGGCCAGATCTTGAGCACATTGCAAATAGCTGTTTTCAGGCTCTTCGTGACATTTTAGAATCCCTTTTAGTGTTTAGCTCATTTTTACCTTGTGAAAGAAACTAATTTGGAAGGTACTTGGTGTGAATTATTTCTGTAGGTCTTCTTTTCGGAAGGAAAATGGAAACTGTGAGGGACAATCTGAGTTTGTTTATGTGAACAGGCCTTTCACTGTGAGAAAGAAGAGCTGGTACCCTCTTTCCTCAGGGCGGCCCAATGGGCATTTCGCAGCCCTTTGTTCAATTGAGAGATTGTAACAGATGTGGGATTTGGTCAGACTTCTCAAAATGTAAACTTGAAAAGACTTTGGAGGGTTTAAATAGTTCTAAGAAGGAGTGGACACCAGGGTAGCAGGAGCCCATCCAGTTACTCTTTCCAGTGAGATTCGGGTCTAGTCTTGACCACTCACAGAGGAGTTATTTTTCTGCCAGAAAAATCATGAAGGCTCAGACCCTGCTGTTTGGATGAGCCATGCCTGATGGGCTTTGGGATCACTGTCATCATTTGGGCACCCCCCTCGAGGAGAACAAGCATCTTGACAACAGCTGCTCTCCAGATGGAAATGGTGTGGGCTATTAGGGGCTGGGGACAGCTCTGGTTTTAGTTACTTTCTGCCAGTCTTCGTGGTAGGTTGGCTCAGTAGAGCCATGAAGGGATTATTCTCTCATTTACTGGCCTGATTTAGGCACCAGGATAGTCAGGTGGGACACAAGATAAAAAGTCATGAATTCCTAGTTCATAATTCACCCCAGCATGTCACAGGAGATAGGCCGAAACCACAGTGATTTTGGAAACTGTTATCAAGTAGGGCTGCACTTAGAGAATAAGTGTAGAATTATAGGTTCTGTCAGCCACAGAGCTATGCATCATACTCATTAGAATGTTGTTTGCCAAGAAAGCAAGAGTTTGGTTCGCTTTTTTTTTTTTAATACCATAAATTATATAAAATATATAATAAAAGAAAGGCTAAATAATATGACAGAAATATTATGAAAGAAACTCCAAACAATATTAAAAAGCATTAAGATTTATATTTTAAGGTAGATGTTATTAATTGTATTTATTTGTAGAATAATATTTGAAATGTGGCATAGTTTGTCTACTATGATTTTAAAAGTTTATTTTTTATTAAAGAATAATGTAAAGATATTTCTATTACTGGTAATAGGGAACTTTGCCATCTTTAACCCTAAAAGTATTTATGTAGATTGCATTTGTAGGATAGGATAAAAACAAATACCCAAGAGATACAACAGCTAACTTGATTGTGTGTTATTTTGTTTTCTGTTTCTTGGCAACATAAGTACAAAAGAGAATGTGTTTATTCTAAGTAAATTCCCTTAGTATCTCACAGAAAATCCTTGGCAAAGTTTTGATTTGCTGTTCAGTGTGAAATTTTGTAAAATGACTTTTTTTGCCCTTAATGCATAGCGCTTGATCTCACTGTAGGTGTATTTCATAGGCTAGCTCTCGGAACTTGGCCAAATTATTACACATCCCTAAGTCTCTGTGTCTGTAAAATGGAGCTAACAATAGCATCTCACTCTTTAGGGCTGTGCTTAGGAATAAATAAGAAAGTATGTGAAGCTTTTGGCACACTGTCTAGTGGATTGTAAGTACTCAACAAATGTTAACTATTAGAAAGGTTATTTTGATGGTTATGATGATAATATTTGAATTTTAATCTAGGGAGCCCAACTCAATATATTTATTTCATATTCATACCCCAAAATAAGGTGTAAGTCCACAATTAACTAATAATACTAGTAATATAATCAGAAACATAGTTATTAATTTCCTTGTAGTTTATCCTTTCAAAAGACATTTACCAGGGTTTACTCTTTGTAACATTAAATTTATTACAAGTGCTATTTTGGGCAGCTTATCTATTAAATATCTTCTCTATCACCCTCCCTTAGTCACTAGAGACTGAGGTTTTCAAAACAGTCTCTGGTCCTATTTCCTCTCCTTTCAATGACTCTTTTACCTGTAGAATAAAATTCAAATGCCAGCTTTCAAGAATCTTGTCAATTTATATACAACCTACCTTTCTTTCCTCTCCTCCCATATGTCACATATGAGTCTTTATGACCTGCCCCCTTTCATTATCTGGGAAGACCCTACTCATCTTTTAAGGCTCGAAGCAAATGTGACCTCCTCTAGGAAGGCTTCTGGGATGTCCCATGTCAGAATTAATAGACTCAGCACCTTCTCTGTTCCTACAGCATTAGGCCTTTGTTCAATGAATGGTTTTCACCTTTGTAATTCTTCTGACAGCCCTGTGAAGTATGGAGAGTAAGTACTTGTGCTCTAAAAATCATTAGAACCACTGCTCCCTGTTCCCAGGGAGTTCCTGGCCCAGAAAGGAAGGACCTATACATACCTTGAACAGTGGGGATCCTGGAAAAGGGCCTTGAACAGAGGACCCAGAGTAGGGTGTGTTCTGTCCTGGGGAGGTTTACATTGGGCGTGGTGGTGCTTACTTTCATTTTTAGCACTCACATTGTTTTTTTTGGGCCTCTGTCCCCAAACTGACCAAATGGTTTCCCCCTTTGGCTAGTCAGTTGCAGGGCTGGGACATATTATGATGGAACACAAGAACGCTGCATTTTATGTCCAAATGGAACCTTCCAAAATGAGGAAGGACAAATCACATGTGAACCATGCCCAAGACCAGAAAATCCTGGGGTCCCGAAGACTCCAGAAGCTTGGAATATATCTGAATGTGGAGGTAAGGATGGCACCTACCCCTTCTTACTTTTCCTGTCCCAATATCATTGTCTGGGCAGAAGGCCCAAGTGGCATTTCAAAGACTTCAGACAAAGTACCATGGCTGCCTATGTACAGGGACTATATGGCATTCGTCTTTGGCCTTGTAGTCCCTAGTTCTGTGCCTGGTACATGCTGCACTGATGCCTACTTGAGTAAATTAAAAAAAAAAAATCTGATAGACTACGTTGGCAAGAAGTATACAAGTCACAATTGCATGCTTTATTCACTGTAAATAAATATGTGTGATATCCAGTGACCTCCTATTGACTAGAGACTATCTACCAAGTGTGAAAATGAAAAAGCAGGTCTGATTATTTTTCTAGATTTGATGTCAAATTCATAGCTTATTGATTTTTTAAAAAAGGATTATTTTGTTAAAACTAGGAACTCCTCTGTGAACAGTTTCTGATCGTCTCATAAAATGTTAACCTGGAGCCAAACTCAGGTTCTGTGAATTTTTTTTTACTATTTAATTTGTGAATAAATGTCTTCCCTTTTATTAATGGAAGAAGGACCACTTGACACTGGGTGGGCTCAAATGGAGAAGTGATCTCTGGGGGTTCTAAGTCACTGTCTCCACAGAGTGTAAACACTGCAGTGGCCTTCAAGCCCCTTCTTCTAGTAACTTGCAGGACCAGCTTTTGTTCCCACCCAAATGACTCCAGACTCACCTGCAGAATTTTGCCTGGTTTAAAAATCAACTTTTCAAATTGACTGTGTGACTCCTAGCCTGTCTTCGACCTAATATGAAACCCTAGAACTAACGGCAAGGTTGAGAAGGGGGGGTCTTTTGGGCATCTGTTCACCCTGTATATGATCTTATCAAGATATACTTATGTTATTAAGAATATTTGGAACATAGTAATTGCTTATATTTAGTTAACACATACCTATTCCAGGCATCATGCTAAGCGTACTACATGAATTATTCACATGATTATATCTTTACAACAACTTTATGAGGTTCAATTGACTCACTTAAGGCCAAGCAGCCAAGGAGTGGACGTATTAGAATCAGCTGAGGTTTGACAGACACCAGACTCCTCTTTTTGTGTGTATTCATTTATTGCCTTATAGCTGTAACTTAGGGGTAGAAAGAAGACCATGAAAATTAATAAAGATAATTAGGAACAAAGGAGACACAAGATTTTTATAGCATCTTGGTATGGAACTGGTTCTTCTAGAATTTTGTTTATTGACGTGCTTCTTATCCTTAAGTTAAAAATAATAATAATATAAGGTGCTAAAAGTAAATTCCCTTAGGTCCCACTGTCAACATGGATTGGATTGATTGGGTTTAGTAGATGAATTAAGGGATGACAGAACATATTGCATGGGGATATGACTTAGTAATATAATTGGTAAAGCAGGGGAGATAACTTTATATCCCTTGAATATAATCATCAAGGTGATGTGCTCCAAAAATAATTAGAACATGGGCCTCCCCGGTGGCGCAGCGGTTGAGCGCTGGGTTGCGAAGCTGCCCGCAGCCTCTGTGGCGCCGGTTCGATCCCCGGCTGCTCCCCGGCCACTGGAGGAGGGTCCCACATGGTGCACAGACCTCTCCTGCCGCCCGCTGCTCCCCTCAGCAGTGTACTTCGGTCCTTCTGCCTGCTCTGCTCCCCGCTCTGGCTCTGGTGAATTCTCTCACCCTCCCGCGCTTCTGACTGTACCCAGTGCATGTATAAACAAAACAAACAAACAAACAAATAAATAAGTAAAAACATGCGTAAAAAAAAAAATAATTAGAACCATGTTCTTCTGGGTCAAATTACCAGGTTGATTTCAGAGCAGAGAGCCCTGTCTCTGGGAGACCCTGCATGGCAGGGGCTGCTGGGTAAGTGTCCTAAGCCTGAAGCATTCCCAGGCCTGCCCCACACTTTGGAACACTCACTCCCTGGTTTCCATTTTTGCACTGGGTTGTGTAACCCTGTGTGTAAACATCAGGCGTAATATGCACCTCCTCAGGGTCAGCGGCAGGGCAGGACAGGGCTTCTGTGGAGCTGAGGTCAGCTCAGGGTGACAGGTGTGACCAGTGTCTCATCTGCAGAGCGGTGGGGAGGGTCTGTCTGGGGATCTCACTCACTTCAAATGATTGGTGCCCTCAGGTCTGTGCCAACCTGGGAAATATTCCACAGATGGTTTTGCACCTTGCCAGCTCTGTGCCCTGGGCACATTCCAGCCTGAAGCCGGCCGTACTTCCTGCTTCCCCTGTGGAGGAGGCCTCTCTACCAAACACCTGGGAGCCACTTCCTTCCAAGACTGTGAAACCAGAGGTGAGGACTTGCCAGCCTTCTTTTTCCAGAACTGAATTTCCCTTCTAAGAACCCTGGGAGTCTGGTAAAACTGTGATCAAGCCAGGGCTGGAGGTGCCTGGTGTGCCGCCCCACTGGTGGGGAGGTCAGGTCCCCAGCACCATCGGCCAGGTCGGAAGTGCAGGGAGCAAAGAACTCCCTAGAATTGGTCTCCCCTAGCCACCTTGGCCCCTTCAGGCAGAGCTAGCTGGAGAGGTGATCAGGGAGATATGAGCAGGTTTTGTATAGAGGCTCCCTCTGTGCCTTCCTTCCAGGCCTCCTTTATCTCAGCTCCCTTACCTAGAGCTCCCCCTGCAGGACAGGCCCCACCCCTGCTCCAGAGCACCACTCTTGCTGCCTTGCGGGTACCCAGCTGTAAATGCAGTTTCATTGTCCTGCACCCCTCAATACTTACCAGTTGCTGCATGAAGACTGGAGTTGGGTTCATTTATGCCTGACTCTGCATGGACCATAAATTCTCTGAAGATACACTCATAATTTGTTCCCTTTGTATTTTTCTGTGTCATGAGTCACAAGTCTGATCAGAGCTGGCTATTTAGGGAATTAAGTGTTGATTAGCCCCAGGAAAGCACTACTTCATTTGGACATAAAAATTAATTTCATGAAGTGTGAAAACTTTTGCATTGTGGTAGATGGAAATACAGTCTTTTCTTTCATTTCTTTGCACCCACAGTTCAATGTTCTCCTGGACATTTCTACAACACTACCATTCACCGATGTATTCGTTGCCCAGCAGGAACTTACCAGCCTGAATTTGGAAAAAATAACTGTGTTTCCTGCCCAGGAAATACTACAACTGACTTTGATGGTTCCACAAACATAACCCAGTGTAAAAGTAGGTCTTTCTTTAAGACTCTTCACCGTCTTGATTTAGAGGCGCAGTGTCTGGGTCCACCTGGCGGGGGAGGGGAAGACATGGTGGATGGGGTCCCAGCTCCATTTAGAACCATGCAGACATTGTTAGCCCAGCTCTGCAGATCAGTGCTGTAGGAGCATAGGGCTTGACCCCTAGCTACTCACATTTATTGATCCTGGCTGCTTTTCCAGGCTCATTCACAGGTTTTGCTTGTCTTCATTTTCTCCTGGGGCAAAATTTCAGTTCAACCCCGTTCAGCAAGCATTGCTTAAAGACTTGTTGTATGTCAGGCTGCGAGGCACTCCAAATAGAATAAGCCTCTGGTTCTGCAGGGAGCATGGGATGTAGAATTTCAGAGGAAGGAGTAGTCTACTTTGGAGAAATGAAAAGATTTTGATGGGGGTGGGGTGGGGGGGTGGAAAGGATGCGGGAGGAGGGAGAAAGAGCTCTACACTCTCCAGAGTAGCCAGGGGGCCAGAGGACCACAGACTCAGAAAAGTGAAAGGCTTTTGGGGAAGAGAGCCCTGAACCTATAGGATTTGTGGAAAGAATCTAAAGCAGACCAGAAAGGGAAAGCATGATACCATGCTAAGGAGTTGGATCTGTCTTCTATGGGAATGCGGACGCATGTCATTCAAGGGCTTGCTTTGTATGTGTGTGTTTTAAAACAGTATGTAACATTTTAAAATTATTTTTAAAATTTTTTAAAAATTTTACATCATTGTTCATTTTTAAACAATATTTGGTTCCCCCCACCCCCTCAGGTGTAGTCCCTATAGAGTTTCCTTCACCAATGCGCCTATGCACCATCACCTCAGTCCCCTGTGCTCCTCCCTCTCTCCCTCGATCCCTCTCCCTCTTCCTCCCCTGCAGGATGTCTCTGATTTATATCTGTCTGGTTTTGCTTTGCTGTGTTTTGTACCATTATTTTTTTTTACACTGATATTTTATTTGGTTCCCCTATATTCCTACTATAAGTGAAACCATCCAATATTTTTCTTTTTCCTTCTGGCTTATTTCACTGAGCATAATTCCTTCCTAGCTCCATCCACATTGTTGTGAATGGCATGAGTTTATCTTTTTTGATTGCGGAATAATATTCCATTGTGTATATATGCCACATCTGCCTATCCAGTCATCTATTTTTGGGCATTTGGGTTGTTTCCAGGTTTTATCTATTGTAAATAGTGCTGCAATCAACATTGGTGTACAGGTGTTCTTTTGGATCAATGTTTCTGCATCCTTTGGGTAGATCCCTAGGAGTGGAATTGCTGGGTCATATGGTAGCTCCATTTTTAGTAGACTGAGGAACCTCCAGACAGCTTTCCATAGTGGTTGGACCAGTCTGCACTGCCACCAGCAATGCAGGAGAGTTCCTTTTCCACCACATCCTCGCCAACATTTATTATTGCTAGTTTTTTTGATATGTGCCATTCTTACTGGTGTAAGGTGGTATGTCAATGAGGTTTCGATTTGCATTTCCCTAATTATAAGGGATGTTGACCATTTTTTCATATACCTGTTGGCCATTTGCATTTCATCTTTGAAGAAATGTTTTTTAAGTTCTTCTGCCCATTTCTTGACTGGATAAAACTGTATGTAACATTTTTTGGTAATGTCCAAAACCAAATTTCAGCTAATTCTGTATCATTAAGATGGAAATCTAGAGGAGCATGGAGGCCTCCCCAAGCTGCAGGAGTTTGGGATCAAAGGAGGCAATGAATCACTTAAATTTTATCTTTAGAAGGTTGTCTAGTTTTCTTCTATACCAGTGAAGGATATTTAGCAACATCCTCACAAATTAAGCATCTTCTTTCTTCTTGAATACTTGCCATAATAAGAAGCTGGGTAACTTTTCCCATAGCCTCATCTGTTGGTAGATTAGCCTTGGGGAAGTTCACAGTGCGAGAAGATTCGATGTCCTTTTCCCCTCAACCCACTCTGATCCTTGTTTGGTTCTTAGGAGCCACATGGCAGCTCCTCAGGTTGGAAGGCAGTTTTTTCAACTCCCCCCTTTTCTTCCAAGAATAAAAACCTTTCTTTTTCTGCCATGAATAATAAATCTCAGTTACAATTAGAGAAGGCAAAGGTAATCCCTTTAAAATCTGCTCTTGAACAGGTTCACCTGAGTTTTAATAAGCTCCTTGAAAGCAAGGACTGTGTATTCTCATTTCTGAGCTCCCAGAGCTTTTGATAACGTATGTTGGATGGATGGAGATTTGATGAGTGAAGATATGACTGAGGTGCAGCGTGTGTGTGCATGTGTGCACATGAGTACAAATAGTTATGAAAACTCTTTGCCTCTGATGTCAGAGGTAAGTATCCATTTTGCCCTGTGCTGATTGATAACTCATTGGGAATTCTCTTCCACACTTAAAACTCAAATGTGATCTGAAGCAGAAAGAAAAGAGAATGGGGCCTCCCCTGGTGGCGCAGCCGTTGAGCGCTGGGTTGCGAAGCTGCCCGCAGCCTCTGCAGCGCTGGTTCGATCCCCGGCTGCTCCCAGACCACTGGAGGAGGGTCCCACATGGCGCGCAGACCTCTCCTGCCGCCCGCTGCTCCCCTCAGCAGTGTACTTTGGTCCTTCTGCCTGTTCTGCTCCCCGCTCTGGCTCTGGTGAATTCTCTCACCCTCCCGCGCTTCTGACTGTCCCCAGTGCTTGTATAAATAAATAAAAAAAAAATTAAAAAAAAAAAAAGCGAATGACTGTAACTGCCATGTCTTCTTCCAGCATCTTCATTGATCTGCTAGCTGTGTTTTCTCCCTATTTTTTTTTAATATTTATTTATTTTTGTACAATAACTGGGGTATAGGCCAGAGTTGCGGGATGGTGAGAGGATTCACCAGAGACAGAGTGGGGAGCAGAATAGGCAGACAGACTGAAAACGCTGCTGAGGGGAGCAGTGGGCGAGACAGGAGAGGTCTGCTGCACCATGTGGATATCTCCTGGCTGGCTGGGAATCAAACCCACGCAGCAGAGGCTGCAAACAGCTTCACAGTGCTGCGTTCAACCTGCTGCGCCACTGGGGAGGCCCATTTTCTCCCTATTTTGACAGATCTAGAAGTTCTGTGTGATGAGTTCCTTTTATGCTTTGTAAACAAGTGTAAGGGCAGGAAGGACACTGAGCAGGTTTTCTGATCCAGCAGACTGGGTAAAGGAGGAGTCCTGGAGCCCTCAGTGGCTTTTGCAGGCTTTTATTGGGATTTACCAGGTACATGGCAGGTAGAGGTGCTGGGCTGGCAGGCCTCCCGGCCCCCAGCAAATCTTCACTCTATCTGGGCTCTTTGACCTTCTCCCGCGTTCTATCTGCTTCTCTCTGCTTATGCTTCTCTGCTTCTGCTGGCATCCCCATGTTGCCACCCTTAAAAGCCCAGTCTTAGCCCAGGTGAATCACATCTACCTGTGCCCACACCCTACTCCAGGTGACCGCCATCAGGCATGAATTAGGGACCACAAGTTTCTGTCATTTATCCTAATGGTGGGAGGGCAGAAAAGCCTGATATTTTTTATCTTACCCTACAACAAGATATTGAAAACTAAAGTTGTCCTTTTGTTCACTGACACCTGCCCCTGATCTTGTGTTCTTTTAAGTTAATGAGAAAATAGTGCCTGGGACTAAGACGAGTGGGCTCTGTGTGGGAAGTAATGTAATTTGGCTCCCGGTGTGGGCTCTGGGCTTTGCAGGACAAACCCCTGGATGGTGTCATTTCCAGGCCCCATTCCTCGATGCTAATGTGTCCTCCTCAGCCATGCTGGCAGTGGCCAGGGTAGAGGGACAATGGTCTGTGCTTTCCTAACTCGTGGCATTCCTCTCCTAGACAGAAGATGTGGAGGGGAGCTGGGAGATTTCACAGGCTACATCGAATCCCCAAACTACCCAGGAAATTACCCAGCCAACACTGAATGTACATGGACCATCAACCCACCCCCCAAGCGCCGCATCTTGATTGTGGTCCCTGAGATCTTCCTGCCAGTGGAGGACGACTGTGGGGACTACCTGGTGATGCGGAAAACCTGTGTGTGTCACCCCTCTACTCCTCACCCCTTCTAAGCCTGAGAGCATACTCCCCAACTTTTAATGTCAGAAGCAGGCCTATCTTGTCACCTCTGTATTAGAACAGTTAAACACCAGCTTATTGAGTTTTCAAAAAAACAAAATTTAGACTAAAACCACATTGAGATGAACCCTGGAGGTAGAGCTCAGACTTTCCCTCGGTGCTCACTGGGGACCCTTTTCTACAGGGACACAGAGTGGTGATGCTCACGCAGGGCTGGCCCCCTTGTCCTGGGAAACAACCCATGGCTTGGGGACTTATCAAGGCCGCAGACACGGTCCCAGCCAGGCAGGACGCTCTTCCTATCCTGACCCCATGACTCAGGGTCCATAAAGGGATGCTGCCAGCAACACACTTAGAGGCAGTGTAGTGAGTGGACTCTACAGCCAGACTAGTGCCTCTGAATCCCAGCTCTGCCTCTTATTAGTTTTGTGGGCATACAGTCTGGATTTTTCTGTGCGTCAGTGTCCTTGTCTTTAAATTAGGGATAATAGATGCTTCCCCATAGGGTTATAGTGAGGAATAAATGAGCTCATACTTAGAATACTATGTGTTTGCCATTCCTATTGGTGGGTACAGTGTCTGAAATCACTGGTGTGGATTTGAGTCCTGACTCTTCCACATACTGGCTGTGACCCTGGGCAAGTACTTAAACTCTATAAATGAGGTAATAACTAAACCAAATTTCTATGGTTTTTGAAGGGTTAAGTGAGATAAGATCCACAAAGTGCTTACCACACTGCCTGGTCTGAGGAAGCATGCAGTAAATTGTTGATTATCACTAGATTATAGCAGGTCAGCTCTGGAATCTGCAGGCTCGTCCCTCAGCCCCTGCACTGAGTGCTGCAGGCTGGGCTGCAGCTGTTGGCCAAGCCATGGGCCTTTCAGGCTTTGCTTTCCCTCAGGGCCCACCCCACCAGCTGCATCTACTTGATTTCCAGGACATTTGGCCTTTTAAGGCTCAGCTGAACCTGAAGAGCTATTGAACATAATTTGTTTCATGGTGTTTGAAAAGATGCGTGAGCGTGGTGTTTCCCCTGCCAGAAAAGATGTGTGAGTGTTGTCTACCTGTTTAGCAATGAATCTTGAATCCCACCCCACCCCTCAACTTCCCTTGGCAGCTTCATCTAATTCTGTGACAACATATGAAACATGCCAGACCTACGAACGACCCATTGCCTTCACCTCCAGATCCAAGAAACTGTGGATTCAGTTTAAGTCCAACGAAGGGAACAGTGCCCGAGGGTTCCAGGTTCCCTACGTGACGTATGATGGTAAGCTCTGTGAAGCTCAGACTGCCGCCTGTGGCAGGAGCTTCTCTGCTTTGAACAGAACCAACTTCTGAGCCAGCTGGTGGATTGCTGACAAGCACACATGCTTAGAAAGGCAGCCAGGGTAAGGAGAAAGGCCATTGCTGACTCACAAGTGCCAAATTTTAAAGAGGCATTTGGGGATACTGACTACGTGGATGAAAAGATCTTTTAGAAAATAAAAGTGAGCATAGCTTGGTGGTAAGAACAGGGATGTCAGCCAGCCTGGTATAATGTCTTCTGTGGCCTTGTTTGTGTTACTTACCATCTCTGAACCTCATGTTCTTAGTGTGTAAATAAGGATGATCATTAGACTTAATTTGAGAGTTTAATGGGATAATCCATAAAGGACCTGGTATAGTGCCTGCACTTAGTAGTTCTGAGCAGATTTAACTTATTATTGTGGCTTCATTATAAAGAATCATGAGGAAGGGAAAAACGATCTGGTACTATCTATGCCACTAACTTGCTGTGTGATTTGGGCAAATTAGACGAACTTCTCTGGTTTCTTTTCTTATTATTGCTAAATGAAGCAGTGGCCTGTCTGAGCCCTAGGTGGTTTCTCAGCTCTGAGACTTGGTCAACAAACATTTGCTAGGAATACTAAATGAACTGGATCTGGTCCTAGAAGACCTCATAATTTAGTGGAAGAGTCATCTGTTTATTCATGAAGTTCTTCATTCATCCACCCAGCCAACAAATATTTAATGAGAATGTACTCTGCCAGACTTTGGGTGAGGTGCTAGAGACAGTGTGGTCAGAGTACAAATTGTCATGGATACTAGAACAAGCCATGAACAAAGCACTGTGTGAGCACAGAAAGGGCAGCAATTACATCTTCATGGGTTTTGGGGAAAAATAAAGTCTCAAGATATTTGGGTCTTCAAAGAAGATATAACTTTTCTTATAAAAGGGAGGAGGAACATTTAGAAAGAGGGAATGATGCAGGGAATGATGCAAGGAACCCTCCTTGTTGGGAGGGTTCATGGGGCTTAGAGTGAAGGATGAGCCTACTGGTAAGGCTAGACTCTGAAGAGCCTTGAGTGCTGAGCTCAGGAGGGTAGGCTGAGGCATTTGGAGACACTGGCTGCAGGGATGAAAAGGCCATTTGAGGTTTCTAGGCTGGTAAGTGCCAAAAGTAGATGTTCTGGAAAGACAATATTTTATGGATTTCCTAAACATAGTTAATATAGTATATTTCTAACATGTGACAAATATGAGGCTTATCTTTATCAGATCAGGCCACTCAGGCTTAGTGATTTAAGTAACTGGCTCAAGGTCACAGCAGGACAAGATTGCAGGGCTAGGATTGGCCTGGGTCTTTGGCCCAGGTCTTACCTACAACACTTGACTGTTTTTCTCATGACAGTAGGAGCAAGTGAGGAGACATAGTCATTTGTAAAAGTAGAGGAACTGTTTTTTTAAAAGACAGGGGTTTGGAAGCATTTGGTGGAGGAGTAAATAGTTCTCTCTTACAGCACAGCAAATGACAGAAACTGGCATCCCTAATGGTAAAAGTCCCATTACCAAAAAAAACAAATTCTCTGAGGTAGACACTTTGCAGTAGATGAACTCAAGATAAAAATCTTATACACTTATTCATACTTTATATTCTTTAATCACTAAGATTAAAGAATAAGAAACACTGCATGAGTATACTAGCAATATTGTACATGTATTAAATCAGTAATTATGAGCATTTTATACTATTAGTTTCCATTATTATCCTTGACCAGGAGAAACTTTTTAAGATCTCCTCCCATACCATTTCAATGATATTCTTCTGATTTGTTTGGTTTTGTTAAACATGATTTGCATACAAAGAAGGATTTTTTTCTGTCTGGAAGTTGGAAAAGGTTATGATTTACATATGATTTGAATTATTATTGTAGGAAATTATGACTATAGGAAATAGGATGGACTTTGAAAGGGGGGTTACATTTAGGGAGGGCTAACATTGTGTGCACTGCATTAAATGTTATGTCAGGCAAAAAAATATTAACAAGAAAATGAACATAATTTCTTTCCCTTCACAACCTCCCAATTTCTCCTTCCCTCAACCCCATTCAACAAAAGGGTGGTGGGTAAGAAGCTTGATTATTAATATTGTTTGACACAATATATGGACAGAGAGAAACACAGGGAGAAAGAGAGAAGGGAGAACAGTGGAGAGGGAGAGAAAAGTCTGGGTGAGCTACTGGGAAGTGAGCAGTGAGTACAGACAGAAGAGATGAGAATCAAATGCTGAGCATGGAGTCCTCCTATGGTAAGTGGCCTGGGAGAGAAGGGAAAAAAGCAAAGGAGTCTTCAAGGCAACAACCAGTAGGGTACGAGGGAAATGGAAGAGTGTATTATACTGGAAGCTGAGCAAAGAATTGGAGCAAGCAAAAGGGGTGGCCAACCAGGTCCAATCATAATGAGGTATCAAGTAAGATGAGGATGAAAGTTGACATTTGGGACTTAACACCATGAAGGTCACTGGTGACCTTGACCAGCAGTTTTGAAGGAGTGTTGGGGCCAAAGCTGACTGGACTAGGCTTAGAAGAGAAAGAAGAATCAGAGACAGTAAATGTTAATCATTCTTTCAAAGTTTTTGCTACAAAGGGAAGCAGGGATTTGGAATGGGGGATGGAAAGAGAAATCAAATCCAGAGAGGGATGTTTTTCTTTTTGGACCAGAGACAGCATGTTTGTATGCTGATGGGAAAGACCAATGGAGAGAGAACATTTCATCATGTAGGACAGAAAGGACAGAATTATAGAAAGTGCCATTTATTGTTGGGCAGAGTAGTGGGATGGGCCTTGACTAGTTAGTTGTACAGAGGGTTCAAGTGAGAACTCAGGGAACAGGAAAGATGGCTGTGATGCTGGTAGGTGAGGGTATGTGATGGTGGATTCTGTGGAGGTTTTCTTCTGATTCCTTTCCCAGCATCAGAGTGATCCTGGGTCTGACAGCAACTGAGGGGGCATTTCTTAGAACCTTAATAAACAATGAGAATGAATTTGGAAATAATAGTCCATACATATACAAAATATGTCCTTTCTTCCAATAGAGGACTACCAGGAACTCATTGAAGACATAGTTCGAGATGGCAGGCTCTATGCATCTGAGAACCATCAGGAAATACTTAAAGTGAGTACATGCCTAACCTGCAGATGGCAGTTGACCACAGAGCTCCTGAGCACCATGGGGAGGCTTCCTCTTGCTCTATATTGCCACCTTTCAGACATTGAGCCTGCTCTGGCCTAAGATCAATTTTATATCTTCTCCAGATTTTTTTTTTAAATCCATCTGACTATCTTTAGTGCTTCAAATGAAGTTGTATAATTTAAATACTTTTTTCATTTTAATTTTTGGAACTATGTGGAGGAGCAGCAGGAAATGTGCTTGTCATAAACCCAAGTCAGCAGCATATAATGTTTTCATGTTCCTCTGTAAATACTTGAAGATCCTTGGCTCCTGTTTATCCTTCAAGTCCAAAGTTCACCAAATTTTAGCTACTTGGAAGTAATCATCAATAATCACTTACAGGGGGGCCTCCCTGGTGGCGCAGCGGTTGAGCGCTGGGTTGCGAAGCTGCCCGCAGCCTCTGCGGCACCCGTTCGATCCCCAGCTGCTCCCCGGCCACCGGAGGAGGGTCCCACATGGTGTGCAGACCTCTCCTGCCGCCTGCTGCTCCCCTCAGCAGTGTACTTCGGTCCTTCTGCCTGCTCTGCTCCCTGCTCTGGCTCTGGTGAATTCTCTCACCCTCCCACGCTTGCTGACGGTACCCAGTGCATGTATAAACAAAACAAACAAATAATAAATAAATAAATAAATAAATAAAACATGCCTCTTAAAAAAAAAAAAAAAATCACTTACAGGGGCTTCCCCGGTAGTGCAATGGGTTAAGCGCTGTGTTATGAAGCTGTCGCAGCCTCTGCAGTGTGGGTTCCATTCCCGGCCAGCCAGGGAGACATGGCGTGGCAGACCTCTCCTGCCTTGCCCACTGCTCCCCTCAGCAGTGCTTTCAGTCCATCTGCCTGTTCTGCTCCCCGCTCTGTCTCTGGTGAATCCTCTCACCCTCCTGCGACTCTGGCCTATACCCCAGCTCTTGTATAAATAAATAAATCTTTAAAAAAAATCACTTATAGAAAAAATATAGGGAAACCAAACATAGGGTAAAAAAAAAAAAGACAAACCTTGTAGGCAACTATAGATCTGAGACTTAAAGCTGGGGATGGGGAGGAAATGGGATCAAAACAGGGTGGTAAGAGCACAAGGGACCATGGTATTTGCTCACAGGTGATGTGGTGGTGAGATATTTATGGTGACTACACCTGAGGGGAGAAATCAAATACTGTAAAAATATGAACAACATGTAAAAAAATCTAAAAATTAAAAAAAGAGAAGTAATCATCAATAAACACTTGTGTCAACTAGCCCAACGAAGAGTCCCCAATCCCGGTGTGTTATCTCTAGTTGAGAAAAAACAAGTTTTCTCATATATTAAATTTTCCCCTTTAAAAGTAATACATGCTTATTATAGGTAATTAGGAAAAATAAAATTTTGGAAAGAAGATAAAATTCAGAGGAAACAATTTTCACAGTCTTTTCCAGCTAATTAACCTGTAGTCTAATGTTGGTCATTATAGTTCTAGTGACATAATGTCAGAATGTTTAAATATTCTAGGCCAGTAACAAGCATTCTGTTCTTTTTAGGATAAGAAACTGATCAAGGCTCTGTTTGATGTCCTGGCTCACCCCCAGAACTATTTCAAGTATACAGCCCAGGAGTCACGGGAGATGTTTCCAAGATCCTTTATTCGATTGCTACGCTCCAAAGTGTCCAGGTTTTTAAGGCCTTACAAATGAGTCTGCCCACATGCCACGCTGTACAGTGCTCAGCCCAGGGGCTGGTGGGACACAGCGTCTGCTTCTGCAGCCTACATAGTTGGACATCGCTGCCTCCAGTAGCAGTGACTCGTTAAGAGTTCAGTTTTTATAAATAATACAGATATTTTGGTAAATTGAACTTGGTTTTTCTTTCCCAGCATTGTGGATAGGCACAGAGATGGCTTTGAGTTGCACCTGCTTCTCACTGCTGTGGGCAGATGTGTTGGACACATCCAGGGCAGGCTGAACAGCACTTCAGTCAGTTCAGGTGAGACTCACCTGTCCGTGGTCCTTACTCCTCCTCAAGGGGTCTGGGATGGAAAGGGGGCCACAAAAGGGGACTGCCTTGTCTGAAACTTTAGCTTCCTCCAGCCCAGACTCTCCCTAAGGGTGCCCTCTGCACTCAGTGGGAACTCTGACTAGGCAGAGTTGTGAGGAGGGAGGCAGACAGGGAGAACAGCCCCTCCTGGTTCCTTTGACCCACCTGAGACCTGGGAGGACTCTAGTCTCCAGTTTTCTCCTACCTCTGTGACCTAAGTTTGATCTCAGGAGTTTCAGCTCTAAGCAGTGATAAATAACAAACACTTAAATCAGAAAGAACTAGAAACGAAAAGATAAAAACTAGGCACTTCTGCAGATATAACAACATAGACCTAGTGACAGCCTTCTACATTGCCAACTTCTACCTTGTCGTGAGTACCTGGAGCCAGTGTGGTGTCCTCGGCTGTGTCTTTAGACACTGTGCTGGGCACTGTGTTAGGGCTTGGAGTTCAATCAGGTGTGGATGGAATCACCCAGGTCATGAAAAGGAGACTCACAAATCTCAAGTCGGTACTGCCAAGTGTCCTATTGGGCTTCCCCTAGCAGGGTGCCCCAGGTGCAGACTGCAGACCTGGGGTCATGTTTGCCTCTACCCCCGCCCCCTGCACCCCTTCTCCCTCATCCTGCACCCAACTCCCCCTCCAGCCAGAAAAGTCAGAGGCTGACTCAGCTCCAAGGGCCTAGATGGCACTGCTGGCATGAATAACATGCCAGCCATACCCCAGAGCAGCCGCACAACCCCAAAGTCTTCTCACTTTTGGTTTGCACGGTGGGGCCTCACAATCATTTTCTCCCATAGGAACTTGAATTTTCAGTGTTACCAAATTTAATTTTTAAAAAATTCATAGGGAAAAAAATCTCATTAAAGTGAATAAAAGAGTCCTATCAAACAAGATGTCATTTCCCTAGAGATTAGGCTAACTCCATTTAGTATTCTGTTATTTTAGTAAACTAAATTATGTACAGAGCTACACAATTCTCTTTAAAAAAAATTCTACAAATATTTTTGAAGAAAACAAAGACTATTTCATTACTGTGAACTTACTTTTCACCTCAATGGTTGTTTTCTTTTAAATATGTTAATAACATTGTCTTTTTTCAAAAGCCTTAATCAAACTTCTTTTTTATTTGGATGGGTTCTAAATACCCATTATCAAATTTCTCTTTAAAAATGTGAACATCTTCAAATTATTTAAAATAAGCACATGTATTTGTTACTGGAACTTGGCCTGTTATTTTGAAGTCTAAGTGTATGATGAAAACTCTAATTTAGCCTGAATTAGTGACCAGACCAATGTGGAGATGGGGCAGGTACACTGCACCACCCTGTCCCAGCACATTTTTAGTCTCTTTCTATTCACCACTGCTGATTTCACCGAAAGGCTAGGAATGCAAACACAGGGGAAGTAGGCTGCAAAAACCTGGTCTCAGTGCCACATTCTCCAGGAGCAGGCCAGTGCATCAGAGCTGTGTCCCTAATTCAAGCCCCAGCCTCTAAGGCCTTCCTGGAACTTCCTCCCTCTACCTACCATCCATCCTGTTGGAAGGCTGGCTGGCTGGGGCTACTGTGACTACCTGCTAAATAAATACATATGGAACACCTGCTGTGTGCCAGGCACTGTTCTAGGTTCTCAGGATACACAGTTATGAGACAGACAAGGTCCCTGCTCTCATGGAGCTGATATTTTAGAAGGAGGAGACAGACCAAGAGCAAATAACAACCCAGAAAGTATCAGCTAGTGGTAAGTGTCATATTATAAAGTAAAACAAGTTAATGTAACAGATGGCTGCATGGCTGCTTTAGGATTGTGGATAGTGAATGGCCTCTCTGGAAAAGTGACCTTTCAAATGAAAACTAAATGGTAAGAAGGAACCAGCCTTGGACAAAATAGGGACAGAGAATTCTAAATAAAGGAAAGCCTCATGCAAAGGCCGCCAGGCAGGAACAAAAGGTGTGTGTATCACAGTTGAGAGAAGGCAAATAGTAGGAGATGAGGCCAGGAAACTGGACATGGGCCAGAGCACATCAGTGTTGGAATCCAGAATAGGAGGTTGATTTGATTCTAAATATATTGTGAAACTTTTGCGGGGAGGTTAAGCAGAAGGTGGGATGATGTGATTTATGTTTTTAAAAGATAGCTCTGGTTACTATAAAAAGAATGGATTTTAGGAAGCCAGGCATGGAAGCAGAGAGCAGTTAACAGCTATTACGACCAGTCACACCATCATCCAAGTGGGAGGTGGGGTTCAGGGGGATCATAGTGGATATGAGAGGGGGTTTGGGGACATGTTTGGTGGGGAGAGTCAACAGAACTTGCTAATGAGAAATGAGTGGAAGAGGAAGGGAAAGACAGTAACTGAAGATGACTGCTGGTTGCCTGAGCAAATAGCAGATGGAGAAGACTGCAGGGGCAGGTTGGAGATGTGTGACAGTTTTATTTTATTTTATTTTTTTGCTGGAACAAAAGTTATATTATTGCTCTAAACCTTTGTAATTATGTTTGTCTAGGATCCTTACTCTCTTGGTCATTTTATTTATTTTTTTATATTTATTATTTTTTAAATTTTTACATCATTGTTCATTCTTTAACAATATTTGCTTCCCCCCCACCCCCTCAGGTGTAGTCCCCATAGAGTTTCCTTCACCAAGGCACCCGTGCACCATCACGTCAGTCCCCTGTGCTCCTCCTTCCCTCCCTCTGATCCCTCTCCCTCCTCCTCCCCTGCAGGATGTCTCTGGTTTATAATTGTCCGTTTTTGCTTTGTTGTGTTTGTACTGTTACTATTTTTTTACACTGATGTCTTACTGGGTTCCCCTATACTCCTGCTATAAGTGAAACCATCCGATATTTTTCTTTTTCCTTCTGGCTTATTTCACTGAGCATAATTCCTTTTAGCTCCATCCACATTGCTGCGAATGGCATGAGTTTACCTTTTTTTTTTTTTTAAAACATGTCCACAATTCTTTGATGCTTCCATGGGGAGTTGGGGGTCTCTCCTCACTCCCATTGAATCTGGGCTCTGTGACTGCTTGATCAATATTATATGGGAAAAGTAACAATTTACTAGTTTCTAAGTCCAAGATTTAAGGCACTGGCAATTTCCACTTCCTTTTCTTGTGAAATGCACACTGGAAACTCAGTCACCAAGCCTTGAGGAAGCCATAACAGCTTGTGGAAGGCTATGTGGAGAGAAACCAAGGCCCCCGCCCACAGCCCAGCTGAGCTCCCAGGTGGCAGCTAGTAATACCTGCCAGCTATGTGAGTGAGCCATTTTGGGAATGTTCTCCTGCCCCAAATCAAGCTGCCCCAGCTTCACAAAGCAGTCCCCACTGAGCAGTGTCAAAATTACAGACTTGTGAGCAAAATTCAATGACTGTTGTTGTTTTAAGTCAGTAGGTTTTGAGGTAGTTTCTTATGTAATAACTAGAGACTGGAAAACACCAGGAGTTCAACTTGGCCATTCTAAGTATGAGATGACAATTAAATATCATAATGGAGAGTTCAAATAGGCAACTGGTTGTAAGAGAGATCAGTGCTAAAATAAAATTTTTAATGCCACAGAATATAGACCTCAGTTGAGGTCTACTAGGGAAAGAAAGCAGATAAAAGGGCAGGAAGCTCTGAATTCTGAGGTTCCCTGAAAGGGTGTAGGAACCAGGACCAGGAGCTGCTTATTGAGAAAACAGAAAGAGGACAGAGCTGAATTCCACCTTTTCTCCAAGATAGCTAGTTCTGGGGGCAAATCTGAGTGGGAGTAAAATCGCACAAGTCCTTCCTTCCAGCTGTGGATATTGTTCTTGAGCCATTCACTGAAGCTACGCTGATGGATTTAGCAACATGTCCCTTGAGTTTCCAGTGCTAATAAAAGAGTGTTTGCCTTTTCACACTAACAGATGATTATCTTCTCTTTGGAAAATTGCTTCCTCTGAATCATTCTCTGAGCTGTTAAGTGTGTCGTCTGTAGGTACTCATTGGATTTAGGTTGACAGGTGATTTTAAAATTGTCATGTGGTAACTCGGGAAAGGCAACAGCTGTGCCTCACAAAGCCAGGACTCACTGGCCCTCAGGCAGATCTTTGTTGGAAGATGCACCAGGGCTGTTGCTCGCTGCAGACTGCAGCTGCCGCTGAGGCCTATGCACTGGGATCCCAAGGGCCCATGCCAGGCCCAGCCTCTATCTCCTACTCAGTCCAGAAGAGCTGCCTCTTCCTAGGACTGTCAGCTTCTATGCTTCCTTTTGTGTAGCAGGGTGGGTGGTGAGAATCTCACCCAATTATTGAGTAACCCTTAGCCAGTATTGGGAGGTTAATGGATTAGGTGAGGCTGGAGTAAAGTGGTTCCTCATCAGGTGGACAGAGCCTTGTTATCTGTGGCCTTCTTGCTAGGAAGACATAAGCTGCCTTGGAATCTAGGTCCTGGGCTTGGTCAGTGGAAGCCTATCCACAGGAAATTTGAAGACTTGGTGAGGCTTCCTTTTCTGTGATATCTTCTACTTTAGCGGCTTATGAACCCAGGTCAGGGGTCTCCTGAATATTTATGGTATTCTACTTCTTTCTCCCTTGTGGGGGGGAGGGGTCCTGATCAGTCTGCAGAAGACCATCCTCCTGGATTTGATGGCCCATCAAGGCGGCTCCTGTGATCAACAGGCACAGAGATGTAACTACTCGGCAGTGATCACTTTCCAGAGAACATAAAACTCAAAATATGGTAGTCACCCTTATCTTTGGGGGGTATATTCTAAGACCCCCAGAAGATGCTTGAAGTCATAGATAATGCCAAAGCCTAGAAATACTATGATTAATTTATAAATGGGGCACAGTAAGAGATTAACAATAATAATAAGATAGAACAATTAATTATAACAACATACTGTGATAAAAGTTATATGAATGTGGTATCTCTCAAAATAGCTTATTGTACATAATGGTGTTGGACAGTGGTTGACCACAGGTAACTGAAACCGCAGGAAGTAAAAGCACAGATGAGGGGGGACTTCTGAAGACTTAGAAAATGAAACCACACTAATTCACAGGCAGGTTGCTTTCACTAAATAAAAGGGATGCAAATTAATCCACTTACAGCAAGTAATGACAGTAACTCAGCATTGGTTGTCAGAGTATCTCAGTAGGGGAATGTGACTACAGACCTTACTTATAAATAAGTATAACATAATAGTTTGTCTTGTGTTTGCTCATCCATTCATTTAGGCAATGTATTTATTGAGGGCTTACTAAGTGCTAGAGCTGGTTATACTGTAGTGAGCAAAATGAAGTCTCTGCTCTTATGGAGTTTAGGTTCTAATGGGTAGAGACAGAAAATCAACAAATGATCATATATTGTAAAGTCAAATGTGATCATAGTTATAAAGAAAATAAAGTACAGTAAAAGGATAGAGAATGAAGGGGTGGGAGTGGGTGCTATTTTAGATAGGGTGAACTCATCATAGGAGTCATCCACTCCCATCCCAGGGCACTGACTCCTCAAACCAAGTGTTGGCAAGCTCTGCTCGTTCAGCAAGGACATGACATTTTATTTGACCATCAGATTGATCAAAGCTCCAAGGTGTGAACTAGTCATTTTGCTTTTCCTAGAACAGGCACCACCTAGTGGTTGACAAGTGAAATTGACCTGTTTCAGCCATCCCAAGCTTTGGCGCTTAAATGTCTGTTAATTGAAGAGAAGATATTTCTGATGTAGAACTAGGTACCAGGGCTGTGATTTGACAACTTATTAACTGCCTGTTGTTTCATATAGTCCTCTGAATGTATCTGTTCAGATCTTTTCCTTCACATACACACACCCTTCAACATCTATTCATTTATTCTTAATACCTAGGAACCATGATAGGTAGTATGTATACTGATAGAGGAGGAAAAGGGAGTTGAAAGAGTGGGGAGGAAATCACCCTCAAATTGTAATCTTGTGTAATATTTCACCACATAGAGTTCTAAGAGATGCCACACCCACCTGACTTGACCTGTCCTCTGATCCTTTATTCCATCCTAGCACTAAAGGATGTTTTTTTTACTTTTTAAAAATTTTTCATCATTACAAAAGAAGTTAACATTGATTAAGTGTTAGAAAAGAGAGATGAGCAAAAACTAATCTGTATTAGTTATTCCTGGGATTCCATAATAAGACACCATAGACTGGGTGGTTTCAACAATAAACGTGTGTTTTCTGACAGTTCTGGAAGGTAGAAAGTCCAGGCTCGAGGTAACAAAAAAATGTGGTTTCTAGTCAGACTTCTCTTCCTGGCTTGCAGATAACAATTTCTGTCTGTGTCCTCACGTTGCTCTAGGATGATTTTGAGGCATAGTTTGGAGTTTCCTGTCTTTTTCTACACAGAAATATAATAAAGCAGATATATAAACCTACCTCAAATCTGACCTTTGGTGCTGGCTTTCCCTTATTATGAACTCTTTGTAGTGATAATAGTTGAGCAAAAAACAATACCTCAGGCAGGCCAGAGCCAGCAGTGGGTGACTGATCTGGCCATGACCAGTATGAATCTGTGGTGAGCTCTGGCCAGGCCTGCTGTGCTCGGCCCTCTGCAGCCTTGTGGGTAACTCACTGTTCATGACACAATCTGGTCACCATCACCTGGTGCTAATGTTGCTGGACGTATACATTGTCTACATCCACTATATAAAACTGCAGACAAAATAGCAAGGTAGTAATAGTGTCAAAGCAAGTATCTGTACCCAGAACTCCAGTGTTAGATCCAGGTGACCTGCCCAAGGCAGGTTTTAGCAATTCATTGGGACTGGAGCTGGAGTTTTAGGTGATATAGGGTACACATGTAACAGGCTTGGTAAACCCTGGGCTTCCTCATGGGCTTCTCATGAGGAACTGAGATGACTCAAGCAGCATTACTCACACAATATCTCAATTCCAGTATTTCTAATGTACTTTTCTGAGATGCATTCTCTATTGCAGTGATAGATGGCTCTAAGATTTGTTTCATAATGTGCTCGATTTCTCCAAGATTCTCTGCAGTACTAGGATTTGGATCCCAACTCTGCTACTTAGCTGTGTGACCTTGCACAAGTTACTTAATCTGTGTCTCAGTTTCCTCATAAGGTAAATAAAGATAATGATTGTACCTACCAGATAGATTGTTGTGAGAGTTAAATGAATTTTAATGGAAAACTCTGGGAACACTGCCTGCAATGTAGTGAGAGGTCAATAAATGTTAACTGTTACAATTATCGTTATTACCTTCCACTTCTTGATACTTGAGAAGTTAAATCCAAGATCCATTTTTTTTTAAAGATTTATTTATTTGTTTATTTATACAAGCACTGGGTACAGTCAGAAGCGTGGGAGGGTGAGAGAATTTACCAGAGCCAGAGCAGGGAACAGAACAGGCAGAAGGACCGAAGTACACTGCTGAGGGGAGCAGCGAGCGGCAGGAGAGGTTCTGCACGCCTTGTGGGACCCTTGTTGGTGGTTGGGGATCGAACCTGCGCTGCAGAGGCTGCAGGCAGCTTTGCAACTCAGCGCTCAACCACTGCGCCACCAGGGGAGGCCCCAAGATCCATTTTTTTTTAAGTGGGTCCAGAGGCTGTGGGTTTTTCCAATTTCACAGAAACAAAAAGTCCTTTAGTTACAGAATTTCTACTGGGATGTCTTCTAGAAACAGAAGAGTTAGAACTTGAAGCACAAATGAAAGGTTACAAAGATTGATTTGGTTCTCCTACAAGACCACCTGAAAATCTCTATCCTCCTGCTCAAGGAAGGTGGAAGTGGAATGTGAGCTTCTAGACCCCTAAGACTGCTTTCCTCCAGTCAGGAACAGCACACACCCACAGAGACCTATCAAATCCTGCAGCTTTCCTTATTGCCAATCTTTGGCCCCTGTTGTGCGAGGATGGTAATTATCTCATTGCTGGGCTCTAAATCACACATTCTCTGGAACTGCTTGTCTCAAATTTGATGTTTCCTGCATGGCCAAGTCCAACTTCTGACTCAGTGGAAGCAATGCTCAGATTTTTAAGGCAAATAAGGCCAATGAAGACTCACTTGGACAGGATGTGAACTTGGGGTCCAGAAGGAATTTGAGGAATTTGCATGAGCCCTCATGGCCAGTGGGACAAAGCCCCTGAAGAGATACAAGGACATGGGGCATGGTGGATCTCACCACCACGCAGCAAGAGCCTAGGAGAGCACAGAATGCAAAGTGAGATAATAAACCAGTAATAACATGGTAGAGAAATCAAGCACTACTTTGATGAGATGATCAAAATCAGCACCTTCAATAAAAGACAGATGGACATCACTTGGCTCCAGTTGTGATACCCAAGAAGAACATAAGATCATCTATCCAGAACTCAGGCCAAAAATGCATTGACTCAATATCAATACTAGAAAACTACAGATAAACACAAAATGAGTAACATTCTATTTTTAAAAGGAGGGTGGAGTTGAAAAACAACTTGTTCATCAATAAAATAAAAAAGTTTTGTGTTTCAAAGGTCACCATCAAGAAAATGAAAAGCCTACCCATAGAAAAGCAGGAAATTTTTGCAAATCATGTATTTGACACAGGACTTGTAGCTAAAATATACAAATAACTCTTGTAACTTAACAAAAAAAAAAGAAAACCCAATTTAAAAATAAGCAAAGATTATTCACAATAGCCAAGATGTGGAATTAACCTGAATGCCCATTGACAGGTGACTAGATAAAGAAATTGTGGTATATATACTCAACAGAGTATACTCAGTTATTAAGAATGATGATATACTGCCTTATGAGATAATATGAATTGCTTTTTGAAGTAATTGTGCAAGTGAAATAAGTCAGAAGTTGAAAGACAGTTACAGGATGGTTTCACTCATTTGCGGAATATAAACAGTCAAAGAAAGCAAATTGGCAAAACACAAAACAAATAACTCTTAGACTCTGTGGAAAAATATGGTAGCTCCCAAAGGAGAGAGAAGGAAGGCGGGATAGAGGGGGTAGTGTGGTAATGTATTGGCGGTGGACTTTCGGTGGAGAGTGAGGGAAGCATGTGCACATGTTGGGGTGTGAAGCTGTACTCCTGAAATAATTTTGTAAATGAATGGCAAACCCATAAAATTTGATTTGAAAAAATGAGAAGATCCAAATAATTTTCCAAAGATCAATGGCTAATAAGCATGTGAATAAGATGTTCACCCATCATTTGCCAGCAGGGAAATGTAAATCAAAACCACAATGAGATACCATTTCACCCCCACTAGGATGGCTATAATCAGAGAGATAATAAATGTTGGTGAGGATGGAGAAATTGGAACCCTCCTACACTGCAGGTAGGAATATAAACTGGTACTAACACTTTGGAAAACAATCTCTTAGTTCCTTAGAAGGTCAAACATATATTGTCATATGATCCAGTAATTCTACTTCAAAAGATATGAAAATGTATGTCCTCACAAAAACCTATACACGGACATTTAACATGATAACCAGAAGGTGGAAACAACTCAAATGCCTGTCAACTGATAAATGGAGAAACGCAATGTGATTGATGTGTGCACACACACGCACACACACACAGAGGAATATTCAACCATAAAAAGAAATGAAGTACTGATATCTGCTACAATGTGCATGAACCTTGAAATCATTATGCTAACATGAAGAAGCCAGGCAAAAGAGACCATATCAAATGATTCCAGTTACATGAAATGTCCAGAATAGGCACAGCCATAGAGATAGAATCTATAGATTATAAGTTGCCTGGAGCTAGAAAGTTTGGGAAGAAATAGGAAGTAGCCCCTAAAAGGTGCATAGTTTCTTTGGAAATAATGGAAACATTCTAAAAATAATGTGGTAAAGGTTGCACAACTCTGAATATATTAAAAAATCATTGAGTTGTGCACTGTTAATTAGATGAATTTATGATAGGTGAACTATATATCAATAAATGGTATTTTTTTTTTTTAAGATTTATTTTATTTATTTATACAAGCACTGGGTACAGTCAGAAGCGCGGGAGGGTGAGAGAATTCACCAGAGCCAGAGCGGGGAGCAGAGCAGGCAGAAGGACCGAAGTACACTGCTGAGGGGAGCAGCGGGCGGCAGGAGAGGTCTGCGCGCCATGTGGGACCCTCCTCCGGTGGCCGGGGAGCAGCCGGGGATCGAACCGGCGCTGCAGAGGCAGCGGGCAGCTTCGCAACCCAGCGCTCAACCGTTGCGCCACCGGGGAGGCCCAATAAATGGTATTTTTTTAAGATAGAGGACTATATGATTCAAAAATGTAAATGTCACAAAAGACAAAGCTGTGGGAATATTCCAGATTAAAGGTGGCTAATGAGACATGACATCCAAATACCTGACCCTAGCCTGGATCCCACACTGAGGAATGTCATAAAGAACACTTAGTCAACCAAAAAAAAAATGGAAATGTGATAAGTAGTTAAATAAAAGTATTGTATTAATGTAAATTTATGAAGTTTATACCAGTACTGTGCTTACATAAGAGAAAAATCCCCATTTTTAAGAAATACACAATGAAGTATTAATGATAAAGGATCATAATAATGTGTGTAACATGCTAAAATGGTTCAGAAAAAAGGATGTGTGTGTGTGTGTGTTGAGGAAAGTAAATGATGTAGCTAATGATATAAAATGTTAATTTGGTTGGATATACAGGTTTCATCATATTGTTTTTAGTTTTGCAATCTTTTTTGTAAGTTTGAACTTGTTTTGAAATAAAGTTTAAAAATAATCACAAATGACTTCTCCCAGGGCAGTGCAGAGCTGTGTGAAAATAGGTCAGAAAGAATGTTGTGTGAGTGTGAGTGGTATGCAGAAGTCTGCCCAGACAAGCAGCTACATAAGCTCCATCTACCGCTTGGCTGCTCTGCTACCATTTGCCCCCAGGCCTGCAGCTTGCCCATCAAGGGCCACCAACCTTTCACTATTGCACCCAAACAGCATACTTATCTCCTTTGGAGAAGGTCAAGGAGCCTTCCATGCTTCTGAGGTGGAAGTATGAACTGCCCTGCAGACTTTCTCCCCTCTTGCTAGGACTGACAGAGATATGGAGCAGAAGCTTGCCTTCTTCTGAGGCCTGTTTCCACAAGAAATGAGGAGTCTCTGCCTATAATGGGGAGGGGAAGAAAAGAAGAAGAGAACTCATTTATGTCAAGTCCTGTGTTCTACATGTTATCTGATTTAACCTACACAAAGGCCTGCCAGATGGTAAACTGAAGCTCAGAGAACTTCAGTAAATTGGCAGAGGTCCCAATTCAGAGGAGCTGGGATTCAAAGCCAATCCTAGCTCCCTCTCTTTACAACACTCTTGCTTCAGCTACAGAGAATACTTCCCTCTTTATCTCCTCTTTTGCTCTCTGATTCAAGGTCCTCATTCTTATCCCAGGAGATGAAACAAAATCACTGGTGACAAGAATGGATCCAAAAGATCGAGCCAACTTTGGAAAGAAAACACCTCAGCCCTGTTTTATGAGGCTATGATGATGCTGGGAATCACTCTGAAGGAAAATGATAGAAATAGCTCTTGTCTTCGCTTTAACCTGCCAAAGCAGACAGTCTTCAGGTTGTGGGCACTGTGTAGTCGAGATCCTGGCACACATATGGCACCTGTGGAAACAGCTGTTTGAAGAACGTTCCTGCCAAAGGAAGTCAGAGTGATGGTGAGGACACCAGAGAAGGGAAAGGATTCCAGGGCGGTAAGGAAGGAGAGGGTGCGCTAAGAAAGACCCAGGAAGTAGCTATTACTTCCCGGGTGTGCTCAAGGGCAAAGTCAACAAAATATGCATGAGTAGGAAGGGAAGGGAGATGAAAATTCTACAGTCACCCCTTCTCCTGTGTTTTTCTCATCTTCTTCCCCAGAACCAGCCCCGGCCTTCATCCTGTATCTTGAAGGTCTCCCTGTTAGCTGAAAACACAAAGGAGAATTGCTAGAGAACAAATTGTAAGCTTGAGCTGCTGGCAGACATGAAACAGGAAGAGCCTGCCTACAGTGGCATCAGCTCAGAGCTAAAACACAGTGATAATGTCATTTAAGTCCTCGGATCCAGCCGTCCTTGAAACTCTGCACTTCTTAGGTATAGGGACCAAAAAGTTTGCATTTAGAAATTTTCAAAGGGGTTTCTGTCACCTATAATAATACTACTATGAATAAAATCCTAACTGAACCTGCATTAGCACATCTAGTACAATTTCAAGAATAGATTCTCTACAGAAGCCAGTGCAGGATGTAGAGCCACCTACTTGGAAAATTAGGAGTCCAGAGCACCAGAGGGAAGAAGAGAGCTGGACAGCCCCTGCCTCAGGAAGCAGAGCTCCAGGGAGGGAGTAAGATCTCAGGGCTGATCACACTGTCTGGAGTTCTGTAGGGAGGCTAGGAGGAAGCATAGAGCTTTTCCTGAGGCTGTTTCAAGTAATGATGGTAGCTACCTTCTGCTGAGCCCCTACTATGTGCCACAAGGTGCTGTATATATTATTTATATCACCCTCACAGCAGCCCTGAGAAGTAGATATGCTACTGGCATCGTTTTCTAGATGAGAAACTGAAACTCAGAGTGGTGAATTAACTTATTAGTCACATAGCTAGCAGAGTGAGGATTCAAATCTAGTATACTGGACCCCCAAACCCGTGGTTTTATTTATTTATTTAAAGATTTATTTATTTATGCATGCAAGAACTGGGGTACAGGCCAGAGGTGTGGGAGGTGAGAGGACAGAGACAGAGTGGGGAACAGAACAGGCAGATCTACTGGAATACACTGCTGAGGGGAGCAGTTGGTGAAACAGGAGAGGTCTGCTGCTCCATGTGGGTAGCTCCCTGGCCGGGGATTGAACTTGTGCTGCAGTGGCTGCGGACAGCTTCATAAGTTGTGTCCCAACTCCATGCGCCACCAGGGAGGCCCAAAGCCGTGCTTTTAACAACTGTATTATATTCCTTCCAAGATGGGTGCGTGGGGCGGGGAGGTTGTCTATATCCTGTCTAATATAAGGCCATACTAGATTATATATATAGGTTATATATATTATTAATGATCTTATCCCTCAAAAGTTTATAAAGCCCAATTTCTTATGGAAGCTCATTGCATCCATTTTATGGATATGCAAACCAAGGCTCAGACATAGGAAGGGACTTGCTCATAGTCACTTGGGCAAACAGGATGAATAGCCAGAAGTGATACTTCTCAAATTGAGCAACCAGTCCATAGTCTGTAGAAACTCGTAGTGTGAGTGCAAGAGGTGTAGGCTGGCCTCACCACCTTGACCCATATTTAAGGACAGGGATGATATCAGTCTGGCTAAAGAAGATCTCTAAAAATGAGCAGACCAATTAGTGCTGTGGCCACAGATCTAACTGCAGAACAGAAATCCCACTACAGCCAAGACTTCTGCATCTACAAAAAGATTCCCAGCTCCAGTCAAGGTCCTATTTATTTTTCAGCAACACTTGATATGAATGAATTCCAGTTCAAGCAGGGAGTCTCAGCTTCCTGCTGCTCCCAGGAGGAACATGGCTATGAAAGGAGCCCCTTTCTTCCACTGGGCCATCCTCAGGAAAAAAAAAAAAAAAAAAAGAAAGAAAGAAAAGAAAAGGCTGCAAGACTGAGCTGAGGTACCCAGGAGTGGGAAATTGGAATCTGCTTGCCTGGCTTTCTCCCACAGGAAAGTAGTTGTTCCAGCCCAAGCCCCAGGGGCCTTCAATGTTGGGCCTGTCCTGATGCTTTGCTGAGCTTAGAGGCACCTGTTCTAGACAGACAAGGCAAGGGTGTCTTTTACCGTTTCCTGGGTAACTCCTGCCTGGAGGAGTGAACAGGCAGGGATCCAGGTGACAGGACAGAAGGAGCCAGGGCAGCCGCTGTTGTTCACTGCTGGAAGTTTGCCAGGGGACTGGAGCATGAGCTGCAATTCCAGTCTCTTCCTCACCCCCCACCCAGATCACTCTACCTTTGATGGGGAGCTGGGGAGGTCTAATCCTAGACCTTCCTTAAAGCCAGATGAGCAACCTTCTAACTTCTAGATTTATCTTCCCACAAGCAGTCTGTGACCTCTGTTTCTAGGGCAAGTCAGGAATAGAAGGAAAGAAGTAGGCTCATGAGGTCTATCATAGCATTTCTAGACCTGGGAAGTCCAGCACAGGTTCTGGGGACAGAGAGTCTGAGTTTAAAAATCCTGGCTCTACCACTTGCTTTCCTTGGGCAAGATCTTAACTTCTTGTCATACCTTACTAGTAATTATTGAGTGCTTTCTACATGCCAGGGAATAAATGAGAAATTTAAAAAATGAACTCAGATAGCTTCTTGGAGTTTACAGTCAGAGAGAGAGAGAGACAAACACTAATCAACCAATAACACCCACCCACCCCTCAACACCACAAAAAGTAAAATGTCCAGAATATATGTACACATATTCAGGCATATATAATTAGGGAGTATGTAATTAAGGAGAATTCCCTCACTCTGGGAGGTCAGAGAAGGCATTCCTAAAGGAAAGATAATGGAGTTCACATCTCAAAAGAAAAAAATGATAATGACTCTAACCTCTATTAATTGAACAGGGTAGGAGGAGATAGTCCATACGGAGGGAACAGGCTATTCAAAGGGAATTCATTTGGCAAGAGGGAGAATGGTTCCTCCAAGAAACTAGAAGGCTCATGAAGCTCAAGCACAGTAGAAAGGCAGGTGGGGGCAGACCATGTAAGAATGCGGGTCTCTATTGTAAAAGCAATGGGAAGCTCTTTGTGGTGCTCTAAGTAGGGAGGTGAGATGATAACACTTGTGATTGGGAAAGATTGTTCTGGTAGCAGTGAAACACACATTAGAAGGGAACCACGTGGTATTCAGGAGACCAGTTAGGAAGCCTCAGATATTTCCCCTTAAGTTATTGTGAGGTTCAGTGAGATACCACATTTTAAGTGTTTTATTCCAGTACCTGGCACATAGTTAAGGTTCTGTCAATGTCTTTATTACTTTTATTGTTAGCTCTCTTCACAGAGCATATCTTTCTGCTTCATGCCCGCTCCTGGGAATGGGATGGGGAAGGATAGTGGTGGTTTCTAGGGTGGAAACATGGCTTGTAAGTCACAACATCGAGGACAGAACCCAGGATGCCTGAAGGACCCATTAGAATGTCTTGTAAGTATGAAAGATTCGCGAAGAAAACCGAATTCCAACTCTCTGGGAAGCAAGCTGGAGACAGGTGAAGACCCTCCCAAGGGTATAAGTCCTGGTGTTGGGGGAGACAAACTTGCTTTTCTGCCCGATATTCCAAAGAGCTGGTGTAGGGGGTCACACTCGGGAGCGCAGGAGCTATTCCTCAGCTCCAAGCTCACCTGAAGGCTTCCCTCGGAAGCTCATATACCCCGCCCGGGTAGAGGGTGCCAGGCCTGGGCATTGGGTATTAGGAGGAGGGAGGGTCCAGCGAAGGGCACCTCCAGCCGGTCCGCAGAGGCTGCCCTCTCCCCGGCCACGTGACCTGGTGGGTGGGGCCCGGCCTGAAGTTGGAGAAATCCCGAGCCGTCCCAACTTGGGGAGTGTGCCGCGGGCCCTCCGAAGCACCAACTGTAGGCATTGGGCTCCGGCAGTGGGTGCGGTGCTGGACATTTGCGAAGTGCAGCAACAGTGCAGGCGGCATGACCCAGCTGTCGGTGATTCCCGGGTCTGCCACGGCGTGGGCAGGTGAGTGGGACCCGCGGGCGGCGGGGGCTGGGTTGGGGGGCTGCTCCTGCTTTGGGCCGCCACGCTCCATCCCGGTCCTGGGAATGCGGGGCACTCACAATGAGGAGTGGGGCAATTGGCTAAACAGACGCGACGGACCCTTGGCGTTCTGACTTAGTCCCGGTCGCGTCGCCACTCTGGGCTGGCAGCTCTGCCCCGCAGGCGGCCAGCAGCGAATTGCAGCCACCGCGGCTGCAGGAGCCGCGCGCCCACCCCAGCCCCTCCGGCCCCGCCCCTCGGCCCCGCCCTCTAGGCTCCTTAGGCCCCGCCCCTAGGCGCCGTCGGCCCCGCCCCAGGCGCCGTCGGCCCCGCCCCCACCGGCCCCGCCCCCGCGCGCGCACTGGCTGGTCCCCGCGACGTCACGCTCGGCTATAAAAGCCGCGGCGCGCGGCTCTCGCGGCGCTGGAGGAGCTCGAGGCTGAGGGCGGCGGGTCTGCGCGGAGCAGCCGGACCCCGGGCGGCGGGCGCCTCAGAGATGTTTTACTCAGGGCTCCTCACCGAGGGTGGCCGCAAGGATTCAGACATGAGGGAGGCGGCGTCGCTGCGGCAGCAGCGCCGGATGAAGCAGGCCGTGCAGTTCATCCACAAGGACTCCGCGGACCTGCTGCCCCTGGACGGCCTCAAGAAGCTGGGCTCGTCCAAGGACACGGTGAGCCCCGCGGCCGCGCCCCCGGCGTCCCCGAGCGCGGCGGCCGGTCACCTGCGCGCCCCGGGGCCCGCCCATGGCCGCTTTCACTGAGTCACCCGCCCCGGCTCGGCTCGGGCCTGGCGCCGCCGCTGTCCACCCTCTCGCTGGGGCCGGGTCGCCGACTCCTCTCCCGCCGGCCTCCTCCTGCCGCGGGTGCCGGCGCCGCCCAGTCGGGCTGGTCCAGCTCGCGTTCCCGGCGCTCAGCTCCCTCCCGTCGAGTCTCTCTCCTCGGGGGGCCCGAGACCCCGCCCCGCCTCGTGCCCTCGGGTCGCTTTCCCCTCCCCGGCTCGGGATTCGATTGCTGGGGCGCGCGCCTCGCCGCGGGGACCGCTCGGCGGGTCCCGTGATCTCGGGGGGAGACTCTCCAGAGCGAGGAGGGGCGCGGGGTGGGGGCGAGGCTGGCGGGCACAGTACCCAGATGACTTTCGTTCAGCTCATTCTCCCCTAGCAAGATCTACTTGTCCGCTTGATTTCGGTCTTACCTACCTACCTTTGATTTTCCTGAACCCCAAACATGGCATCATTCTCCTGTCTTCTCTTTCTCCACCCTGACCTCCCTTCCTGCCGCCCCTCCCGCCCCCCAAGAGTGGCTGGAGTGTGGAAACCAGGGTGCTCCATCTCGCTGACCCGAATGTGTGGAGCTGGGGCTGGGACCGGAGAAATCTTTCTAATAGGATGGAGCTTTAAGGGGAAACTGCTGGACTGGCGGTCTGGGCTCAGATGCCGCGGTGTCCTCTATTTGTAGGGCAGGGGATGGATGGCTAAGGGTTACTAGTTTAAAAAACTGTGTGTGACCTTTAGCCTTCAGTCATTATGGTGGTGCTGGGCCAAATTTATGTTTGGCTTTGTAGTTTTATCTGGAAGTTTTGTGATTTATTTATTTTTTGGATAGTTTACTGATTTCCTTGATTTTCACTTTATTGGTCAGGATACTAATCTGGACAGTAATTTATGAAGTATTAATTGTTTAAATGAAGTAGGTACTCTGCAGAATTTTCCCTGTACTCTTTTGAGTCTTTGGACATTTAATTTAGCAGGGAAGAGGGGATGTCAGCCTGGTTCACTGAAATTGTTATGTCCAGTCTCAGTATGTCTGTGCAGGTCAGCGCTTCTGAATTTACTTCCATTTCTTTCTTTTACAACAACTCTAATGACACACAGAGTCCAATAGCATCTTTGCCATCCCCCACTGTGATAATTATTTTAGTTATTTGTGTGCAGGGAATGTCTATCCAGATATCATGCTGTTTTTAAATATTTTTCC
Source organism: Talpa occidentalis (assembly GCF_014898055.3). Taxonomy (NCBI): domain Eukaryota; kingdom Metazoa; phylum Chordata; class Mammalia; order Eulipotyphla; family Talpidae; genus Talpa; species Talpa occidentalis. Next base: position 25,668,480 of record NW_023603184.1, on the reverse strand, counting down.
TGCGTGAGCCACAAGATGGTCAGTGTGATTCATGCTAACTCAGAGTGGTGAGTGAAATGTATTGTTGGAAAAGAAATCTCCAAGTCTTCTTCTTCAAGCAGTCTAGCAATTCATTTAGCAAATCAGGTCCAAGTCTTCTTACCTTCAGGCCAAAATAAAATGAGTTCCTGGAAGTTCCAAGAATCAAAGAGGGAATTATTAGGAGGAGAACTAAAATGTGGAATGTTTTCTTTTTTCATGCTGGATACAATTGACATTTGTTTTTCCTGGTCTGTCAAGGATTTCCCTGGCCCTGAGACTTTTCCCTCAATTCTTCTGCCTAGCATTCTTTATACTACTTCGTCCTATGTAGAAAGAATTCTCTGTGCTTTTCTGATTCCAGCCTGTCTCAAGTAACACTGGAGCTGATAGCATAGAGCATAGGCAATAAACTAGAAGGAAGAAGCATCCTTAGGAAGCAGGTTATTGACGTGGATGTGACACATAGCAATTGACTTTGAGACTCTGAACCATGATTCACACTTTCTGAAGTCTCTCTCTCCCATTGCCACAGAGTCAATATCTCTCTTTCACTGTTCTCACACCTTTAATGTGCAAATGATTGCACAGAAGAGCTAGAGCAGGTCATAAAAGCCAAAACAGGCTGAGGTAGGAGAGCTGTGAGTACTGGGATGAGGTGGCATACTTAAGATCTCTTGGAACTGATGTTGCTGCCTCAAAACAATCTTAAAAATAACCTTGGAATATCCTCTTGTCATTTTATGGATACTTCTAGTTGTATAGACTGATATTGACTCAGTTTTCTTTCACTGAAGTAAAATATGGAGGATGCCAAAATTGACTGAGTAGTTCTTATTTTGATTGAATTGTTTTTGAGTCAGGATCTGGTGCAAACTGAAGTAGGTTATTGTACTAACTCAGTAGAAGTGGGACAAGAAAAGAGGAAGAAAAGACACCAAAAGGAGATGGAGGAAAGACAAATTTGTTTTACTTGACGCTGAGGTTTGAGCCAGTGAGAAGATTGTGGATAATTTTTCTTATCCTGTGATCTATGTTAGAATTATACTGCTGGCAAGGGACTATAGTGATGGTAAGGGTGAACTGGTGGTAGGAATTCCACGGGGACTCTAGATGAGATGATAAAGCATACATTGTATAAAAATGAAGAATGATGTAAAACATATATAATAATAAAAAAAAGAATGTCATTGAAACCTTGATAGGGATTACATTAAATCTGTATATTGTAAAAAAAATAAATTAAAAAAGGAATTATACTGCTGGGTTTTCTGAGTTATCTACCTTTTCCCATGCTGTTTCTATAACGTTCACTGTTTAATACCAGCCTGCCAATGCTTTTTTTTTTTTAATTGGCAAAGAGAACCATAGGCTATCAAAAGTGGTCTTGTTCTCTTGTCTCGAGGGAACCGCTTTTGTCCTATTCCTGCTTCTGTGTAGTTGGCTGCAACAAAGTCTGCTGTGAAAATTAATCTTATTTCTTATGTTTGACTCTCTTGCATTGCCTATCCTTTTATCTTGTGCTATTTTTTCTCTATTAGGTTAGGAACTAAAATCATAGATATGAATGAGTAATATTTTATCTGATTTATTATTTTAAAAAATCTTGATGAAGCTGGAGAAACAAATCTCCACTCTTAGAGTTTTGCCTATTGTAATTTCTTTTGTTTTTTGGGTAACAGCTTCATAAATGTTCTTTTCATTGAGCTAAGGCCTTTTTAATTTTGAAAAACAGTTATGTCATGGGATAATATGTTATATCATATTTCCCTTTGCTAAATGATAATATTACTGACCATCAAGCCATTTCCTTACTTGCTCAGCAATAGAATTTTGTCCTCCTATCTATGAGTTAATCTGCTCATAGCCAAATGTTTTAGCAAAACCTACTAGAATGAAGGCCAGAGGCAGGATGGTGGAACGTAGCAGAGCCAACTGACCATGAAATGACTAGCACTGTACTGTGACTATCTGATCTACCTGACCATAATCTCTGCCAATTAGAGCAGCTCAGGGTGGTACCTTGTATATTAATCATCCAGAATGCCACAAGACATCCATAATGCCACAGGTTTTGAATCAGGGAATTTTAGAACCTTAAAAGAGGACCATGAAATAGCAATATAACACCAGAATATGGTACAAACTGAAGATTTCCAGAACTATAATTACATCCTAATTGTGGCAGACTTTTATTTGGATATTTGCTGTGTTCAGGACATAGTGCTATGTGCTGAGATTACAAAGATGAAGAAAGAGAAGTTTCTCTCCACAAGGAGTATATAGGTTACGTGAAAAGCAGCACAGATTAATTAATTTTTTTAATGCTTATTGAAGTCTTATTACATGTCAGTCAACAGTTTAGGCATTGAAGATGTAATTGCAAACCAAAATGGAGTTCTTGCTCTCATGGAATTTGCATTTTTATGGGGAGAGAAAGTAGAAAATAAAAACAAGTAAAATATATATCAGGTAGTAATCAGTGATTTGGAGAAAATAAACCAGGGTAAAGGGAATGTACAATGATCAGAATGGGGTGCAGTGGAGCTTTTCTGTTTTATATAGGGTAGTCAGAAAAGGCCTTTTTTGGTAAGATCACATTTTAGGAGCTATGAAGGAATTTAGGGAGCAAAATATCTTGGGGAGAAACATGCTAGGAAGAAGAAATATCAAATGCTAAGGGCTGAGGTGTCATTGTGCTTGATATGGTTGAACAACAGTAAGAAGGCTATTATGCTAGAGCAAAATGAACAAAAGGAATGGTTGACAGGAGGTAATATCAAAGAGGCAGTAGAGGCCAGACTATTTATGGATTAAGCTTTAACAGGACAAGAAGTAGATTATGTCAGACTATTTATGGATTAAGCTTTAACAGGACAAGAAGTAGATTACGAGGCTATAGTACCACAATCTGAGTCAAAGATGATGGTAGCTTAGAGCACTATGATAGTGATGGGGACAAGAAAAAATAAACTTCTGGAATATTTTTAAGGCAGAAGTGACAGATTTTGTTGATGGATTAAGTTAAGGGACTGCAAGAAAGGTAGTCAAGAATACCTCAAGGTTTTTTATCTAGCAGTCAGAAGAATAAAGCTGTCATTTTCTGAAATGTGCAAAATTACAGGAGGAGCAGGTTGGGAGTGGGGAATAAGAATCAGGGTTTTGATTTTTGAGTAAGTTAATTTTGAGATGTCTATTGTTATTGAAGTGTAGACATTGAATAAACCACAAGAGGATAAATAATACCACCAGAAGCCTTTACTTGTTGACAAGATATAACAGTCAATAAGCACTGTTAGAGAAATTCAGTGAAAGAAGTGATTACTCTTTCCTTGTGTGATGATAGTGATGAATACCAGCATCTGGTTACAACATCATCATTTCCTGGTGAATGAGAAGACTAGGAGGTAGTATGGGAGGATGCTGCCTCCAGAATGTGCCATACAGAACCTCAAAGTAAGAACTTTACAGGATATCTAGTCTAATTCACTGCACATGTATGAATCCTTTCAAATAAAAATACATCCTTCCATAAGGAGCTAAGAAACTGCCATCTCAGGCCAATCCACAAGTCAGGTAACAATCAGGTATAAAGCTGTTCTTATCTTTGAAATAACATGCCTGTTGGGTCACAAGGCAAAGAGACAGAACACAGAAGACCTGGGGCAATGAATATGGCAGCCTGTCTTAGGTAGATTCCCATATGTTTTTCAGCAATTGCAAACCCAAGGACCATCTGTTTATGTTATCATGGGTGTCGAATGGGTCACATGTATATTCAGCTAGTAAGCAAAGAAGAGAAGACACAGATATAGTGCCCTTTGAGATTTCCAAGGCCAGAGATAAAGACATGTGTATTGGGCTTGACATGGTAGTTAATCAAGAGTCCATCTTTAGCTACAAACTGTGTAAGGACTAAAATGAAGTAGAATTATTACATGCCCTCTTAGGACAAAAAAGTAAATGGTAATCAGCTTCAATTTTAGACCAAGTGTAAGGATTTAAAATACAAATATATACATGCATGCTTTCTAACAATTTGAGTGCTTGCTCTCAATCTAACACAGTGTTAAGTGCTTCATATTGACCACCTCATTGAATCTTTATACAAGCACTACAAGGTACTTACTAACCTGAACTCAGCTCTGTCTGACTCCATTGCATATGCATTCAAACACTATTCTGAGTCAGAGCTAGGTAAACCTTTTCTGTAAAGGACCAGCTTGCAGGCCAGGAAAGGTTTTTGTCTCCACTATTCAGATCTGCTGTCATAATGCTAAAGCAGCTCTAAACAGTAAATGAATGGGGTTGGTTGTGCTCTAGTTAAGCTTTATTTCTAAAACAAGCAGCAGACTAGAATTTGATTTTTTGGTGTGTATTTGCTGACCTATTTTTCTTTGTGGACCTAGTGGTTCTATGGCTAGCTAGATACCTTGGGTTTCTCTGCTGAGAATAAATGCTGCAAAGAAGGTAGCCCATTTAGTCTAGTCCATTTCCAGTCTAGTCCATTCTGTGGAGCACAGAAGACCATTAGTTTGATTCTGTTAGGGTTCAGTGTAGCATAGATAAAGGAATTGAGAAAGTGACTTTAGAAGTTCTTGTTCAAATCATGATTCTGTGGCATACTACAGTATAGGCTGTTTCCTCTCACCTCACTTCCCACTCTACAGCCTGGTTAGAAGAGACATTTAAGCAGACTGAGTGCCAGATTGAGAAATCTCAGCTATTTCCACCTAGCACAGCCCAGAGTACCTGTTTCCTTCATAAGTTCCTAATGATGATGGAGGTAGCACTTTAAAGCTAGCCTTAAATGGATTTAGATGCCTAATTCCTGATTAGGGTTTAGGAACCATATTTCAGGGACAATAGAGAGCCAGGGAATGCTTAGGTTAGTAGTTGTCTTAGACTGAAGCATAAAGCAGGATCTGTGTCAGGAACGACTTGAGAATTATAACCAAAAGGCCACTAGAGTACCTGCAGCACTTACCTAGCTAATAATTACTACCATGTGTCTTGAAAGATATCAAGAAAACAATGGAAGGCTTTGAAAATCCAATACCTCAGTAAACTTAAAAACAAACCACTTAAGAAAATTTGAAAAGCACAGTTAAGTAATGTGAATGCATGTAGAATAAACTATTTAATGTACAAGTATTGAAGGAATCTTGAAGGAACTAGTTGGTGTTAATCTAGGAAGTCTTTTTGAAGAAGTAAAGGATAGAGCTTATTCATTTGGTACTACATTAAGAACTGGAACACAGTTGTGTTCAAGATGATCAAAGTCCTGGTCCTAGATGATGTAAAGCCCTATAGACTATGATAAGAAGTTGGAATTCTGTTCAGAAAACAGTGGGAAGCCATTGCATGGCTTTTGAGTAAGGGAGTATATTATCTCACATCTTTTTAAAAGCCCACTCTGATTGCTGTGTAGAGAATGAGTTGGAGAAGAATGAAAGAAGAGGCAGAAGACAAGTTCGGAGGCTTTTGTAGCACAGATAAGAAGGTGGTGGCTTGAATTACACTGAAGGTAGTAAAGAGAGAAGTATAGACTGATTCCTGATATGTTACAGAATCAGCAACAGAACTTGGGATAGAATGTTAGGGAAAGAAAAGAATCAAGAATGGGTGGGTATATGGCGATGCCATTTTACCAAGGAATGGACTGACAATTTTAGAGTAACCAGAATGTTAAAACTAAACAGGTCTTTGGAAGTCAGACCTCTTTTATTACTAATGAAGAAAGTGAGACTTAGAGAAAAGTAATGCTTAGAGAGATTAGTGATTTCCCCAGGGTAGTATATGACAAGTGATAATTTTGCTGAAACAGAAAGCTTTCATGAAGGAATAAAGGAGAATGAGTAGTAGTAAGTGAAAGAGGTTAAGCTCTAACTTAAGGATTTTATGTTTGATCTAACAGACAAGAGAACCATTGGAGGGGAAGGAGACTACGAAGTAATGTTTTGGGAGATTGCTTGAACTTAGCATTAACAGTAGAAATGAAGTTATTGAAGAGGCAGACTTTCACTCATCAAGATAGGGAGTAGGGAAAAAGAGCAAGTTTTGAGTGAAAGATCAGTAGGACAAGTTTAATTTGAGATTGGCTGTGGGATATCTAGTGGAGAAATTCAAAGAGGCAGTTGGATCTATGGGTCTAAAACACAGAATTGAGGAACTGTGTGATAGATCACAGATGCTATGGTGGTGGGAGAACTGTGAGGACTACTCCTGAAGGGAGAAGTCAGATACTGTCCAAAAATTAACGATGATGTAAGAAAATTTAAAAAATAATTAATGAAAAATGAATTTAAACACAAGTGAGGTCTGGACATGAGACAGTCATCATTATAAAGGTAGCAGTTTTCACCCAAACAGTGTATTTAAGAAACAAAACAAACAACTAAATAAAACAAAAGTAAACAACAACAAAAATAATGTAGTAGTTTATGCAATTGAAGCAGATAAGATTGCCCTGAAAGGATATGTATACCAAAAAGACCACAGATAGAGTAATACGGAAGACTAACATTTAAGAAATGAGCAGAAACAAAGGACCCAGTAACAGAGACAGATGTAGAACAGATGTAAAGATGGCTTTAGAAGCCAGTGGAGGAGAGTGTGAAAAAAAAAAAAAAAAAAGGAATGTTGAGTTTGCTCAGTGTTATTTCTAATGGCAAACATGTAGAAACAACCTAAAAATTCCTTTGGTCATTAAATAGTTAAATTGAGGTGTGTTTGTACCACAGACTAAAATTTCTGCAGGGAATTACTGCAGAAAGTAGAGCAAATGTTAGAAAACAGATGCTGATGTGGTTATAGGGTAACCTGGCATTATACCTGCCTAAGTTACATTTTGTTTTGCGTGATGTGGTAGACGGTTAGGTAGCTAAATTACCATCCATTTTCAACACTTGTCTGTCTGCCTGATTCCTCCATAAAAACTATAGGCACTAACTTCTCTCCCAACTCCTCAGTAATTAGGGGTGGTCATGTGACTTCTGACCAAGACTATAGGTAAAAGACTGCTTAGACAACTTCTGGGACAGCTTTTGCTTTCCTGATAAAAGAGGTCAGTGGCACATGGTCCCTGCCTTCTCGTGGATGTAATGTCTGGAGCTAGGGCACCCATCATATAACCAGAAAGGAATATACAAACAGAATTACAGAGACAGTCGCCTGAATATTACAATGCTGAATCAGTGCCAAGAGGTGCCTTCCTTGTGACCTCTTGTTATGTGATAAAAATACACTTAAACCACTGTGAGCTGACTTTTCTTGTGACTGAATACCTTTCTAATATGTGGAATTTTTTTAATTTAATTTTTATTTTTACCTAAAAATACATGTATATAATTTAAAACAAAATCTAAACTGTTCTTGTGTTTACTTAGAAATATGGTGATACTTGGTGGAAGGCTAAGCATGCCTTGGTGATAGGTGAGGTGTGAGAAGGATTTTTTTCCCCCATAAACCATAAAACATACTCAAAGTTCTTAGTATGTAAGTAGAATCACATACAGTGCTATAAATCAATGTTACATCAGGTAAAAAAAACAAAATGTGATACCGCTGTTTCTTGATTTATTGATTTTACCATTATCTATTGATTTTCTACTATAAAAACAAAGGCTTAATGTTCTTATACTTCCCCATAATGTTCCCTGTATTAAATAACTCTTTTGGGTCAAATCAGCATTTACTGCTTATATTATTCTAACTATGTTCATATTATTCACAGTTGAATCCTTTCTCATATAAATATGTATTATTCTCAAAAATTAATAATTACTTTGTCTTTTCTTTAATTTTCCTTGTAAAATTTAAATCTCTTCCCAGTACCTTAAAACTGTAGATCTAGTTAGTCTATTCTTTTCCTGCATGGAGACAGTCTTCCTGGTGTTACCCTAGCCTCCTATTTCATTTTGGACTGGTTGCTTTCAAGGCCTGCTCCCTATATTCTAGACTTGTCCTCTATCACAATTCTGAGAATCTCTCGCCTCTTTTCTCCATTGGATGCTTTATTCCTTGAATCCGATGGTTTTCTCTTTGCTGATTTCCCTTGATTTGGTGGAGCATATATTTGGTAGCTTCTTGAAGATCCTTGGGAAATTACTTTTCTGAGTCTAAATTGATAGTTTGTCTAGATTTTAAAATTATGTATTGTCATATTTTTTAAAGGGTCATTCCATTTTCTTTCAACTTGTATTACTACCATTGAGTCATCAGGCCTGTGTCATCTTGTTCCTGATGCTTTCTATTTGGGTCATCTTTTTCCTTTTGGAAGATTTTGTAGTCTTTGAAATCCATAATACTTTTAAAAAATTCATAGTGAGGGCCTCCCTGGTGGTACAGCAGTTGAGCGCTGGGTTGTGAAGCTGCCCGCAGCCTCTGCAGTGCCAGTTCGATCCCCGGCTGCTCCCCGGCCACGGGAGGAGGGTCCCGCATGGCGCGCAGACCTCTCCTGCTGCCCGCTGCTCCCCTCAGCAGTGTACTTCGGTCCTTCTGCCTGCTCTGCTCCCCTCTCTGGCTCTGGTGAATTCTCTCACCCTCCTGGCTCTGGAGAATTCTCTCACCCTCCTGCGCTTCTGACTGTACCCAGTGCTTGTATAAATAAATGAACAAATAAATCTTGAAAAAAAAAAAAAAGAAAAAGATTTATTTATAAAAAAAAAATTCATAGTGATATGAAATCTCCATGTAGATCTTTATACCTTCATTATGCAAGGCTCCATATGGGTCCTTTCAAGCTTTAAACTCATATTCACCCTCATCCTTAATTTTTTTATAAATATAACACTTTTAAACTTTTTTCTAAATCTAGCCACACTATCAACCAACCAGTCTTTTGACTTATTCTTACAAAGGAGTAAACTCTTGGCATTCTTCTTAGTTGTCTGGGTCAAATGAGAATCTTTTGTAGGCTTCACACTAATCTATTTCCAGCCCTAACTGTGCCCTCCAGCTATTGAGGTACTAGTGCTGGTAACTCTTCAACTTTTCCAGGGCTTTAGTTTAAGTAGAAAAACTGCTTTTGTGGCTAAATCCTGAAATATATTATAATTCAAACATAATTATTTATTTTTTCTTAAGTAACACTAATAATGGAAAGGTCAGGAAGCTAGTCTTCTTCCATGTAATCATTAGGGCCCAGACTGAGAGTGGCTTGTCTGTCTTCAACATGTGACCTCTAAGAAGATTACCCCAAGGGTCATCTCCATTCCAGCCAGTCATTCTTATGACTGAATGGAGTGTGCAGAGAAGATTTTTATGAGCCAGGCTTCAAAGTGGTATATGTCACTTCTGTTTACCTTCTGTTTGCTAAAACTCATTTTACCTATTTCTAATGGCAAGCAAGGCTGGGAAACATAGCCTGGGTATCTGCCCAGAAAGAAGACTTTGAACATATGACTTTTGAACAACTAGCAACCTCTGTCACTCCATTGATCTATGAAGTGGAATCGTGTAAAGCACTTAGCTTTCTCTAGTCTGGGTCAGTTACCACTTTTCTGTTTGTTTTCTACATTTCAAAATTTTGTCATGTCTCTTTTTTCTTGTTTTTTTTAATTGTTATCTTTGTTATTCTTTTGCTATCATTTTACTGACATTTTGGGGTTAGAGCAGAAGTGGATGTACAGTTACACTGTCATTTAAAATATGTAGACTGTTGTGCCCAAGATCAGCAGACTTGGTGAGCATAATCTCCAAGAACCCAAAGACAGCCGATGCAGACACAAAAGGGAGTTTATTACAGACTCGAGTCCGAGCTCACGGTACCTACCAACACAGCGGCAGATATCGAGAGCCCGAACAAAGGAAGCAGGGGTATTTTATAGGGTTATGCTGGCAGTTACTCATTGGCTACATGGATGCATTCTTCAATTTTGCCCGGCTATAATGCTAAGCTGACTGGCCCGGCTGAGATGCAGCTCCAGCCTGCAGCTCCAATTACGGCAAGTTCGCCCTCATTGGGGACCGGAGGGCAAGGGTGGAGTGAGGGTTGAAACTGTTGAAACTATCTCTGGAATGCAGTCCTCATTCCCGGGACAGCAAAACCTAAAATTCTAAAATGGCAGTTACACACAAAATGACAAAGCAATGGCTAAGAATACTTATGCTTGGTTCCACATAGACCTGGGCCTCCTAGTGGTGCAAGGGGTTAAGAGGCAACCTATGAAGTTATCTGCAGCCACTGCAGCACGAATTCCATCCCTGGCCAGGGAGCTACCCACATGGCACAGCAGACCTCTCCTGACTTGCCTGCTGCTCCTCTCAGCAGTGTATTTCAGTCAATCTGCCTGTTCTGTTCCCCACTCTGTCTCTAGAGAATCCTCTCACCCTCCACACCTCTGGCATGTACCCCAGTTCTTGTATGTATAAATAAATAAATCTTTAAAAAGCAAATAAAATAAAATATGTAGACATAATAAAATGACTACAGAAAACATCTCTGAGATTCGTTTAGATTTATTGACTATAAATTTTTAACTCAATTAAACTGAATATTTTGTTATGTAATGCTGGTAATGCTAACGCTGGTAACTCTTCAACTTTTCCAGGGTTTTAGTTTAAATAGAAAAACTGTTTTTGCAGCTAGATCCTGAAATATATTATAATTCAAATGTATTAAACATTTTGGAAGAATATACTTCTAAATGTAGTGGTTGTTATTTGGACCGCTTGGTGAGACAGGGTTAAGAGGTTGAGGAGACTCCCTTTTTATTTTATGTACTTCAATGATATTTGAATATTTTTCAATGAGCACATTTGTGCTTCAACCCTTCTTTGGTTACTAAAGAAAACAACAGATAAAAAAATAGTGAGCAGAGCCAAAAGCCTGAAAAGCCAAATAAAATGAAAACTGGAAAATATCTGCCAAATTTGGAAATTAGAAAATCATTGGTTTTGTGATCAGAAGTGAGCTCAATGAAGAAAATATAGACTATCAGGAAACAGACATAGTGATTTTGGCTTTTTTTTTTTTGTTAGAGATCATTTAAGACAAGGATGGGTGATACAGAGGCATGAAGAGACAGGGAGTGGTATAGAACTGAGAAAGCAGGGTCTAAGGTTTGTGGAGGCATTTTCTCCCAATATACGTAAACACTGAGTATGTTTTATAGCCTATGTTTTATAGCCTATGAGTATGTTTTATAGCCTGAGTATGTTTTATAGTCTTCCTACTAAAGGTCCAGTAGGAAGGGAGGAAAATTTAGAAAAGAAATTACTTCAAGGAAAATGATTTTAGAGCTTTATTTGTTTCATATGCCCAGGGATGATTAGACTCCCTTACAAGAGTAAGAGTAACCAGGTAAAGTAGTGTTCAGCAAGACCAGCGTAGAAGGGAAGCTCCATGCTTTAGGTTAGGAGGACTTTGATTAGATGGCATTTGAAGCCCCTTCTAGTCTTTAGTTCTTCAAAACCAACTTACCTGTCTTGGTCCTGCTAAGCATGGCCTTGACAGAAACATCACATCACTTTAGTTTGACTTAAGCTAAGAATCCAATCTTATTAGTGAGAGAGATAAGAATGGAGATTTTCTGTTTCTTTTGAGGAGCAAAGCATTCTCTAAGTGTAACATCAGGAAATCTGACAGAGTTAGCACTTCCTAAAGCTCTTTATCAAGTTAAGAAGCACTCATTTTCTTTAAAGTGCTGCTCTCTCTTCTTTTCCCAAAGATACTAATTTAGAATCTGCTTTGCCAAGTATCAGTGTATTTCGGGAATCCATTTCTTCGCCTCCCCAGGGTTATAGTGAGTCATGGCTCTGACTCCATTCTTCCTCAGAAATCTATAAGGTGGTAGATAATGAAGACCTTCTCCAGTTCTGTTCACTTCCGTGGGAAGGTTCGAGGCGCTGGGCTTCTAGAAGTGACTCTCTTCCCCTAGAATTGGAGCACTGTCTGATATGTATCACATAAAAACTTGGAATTAGACTCTATCTTTTGAAGGATTGTGAAGTAATTGTAAACTAGGAGTAAGATATTTATACATAGAAATTTCTAAGGTCAAATTACTTTTCAAGAGATGACTTATAACTTCTAGAGGCCATTTTAGGGTAGACACAGTGGAGGATGGATATATCTGCCCTAGGACTTTTCCTAAGCACTATCAAAGAGCAGACTTACATTTACATTCCTCATTCTGCTTCCTGACATTAGCTATCCTGGCACAGATATAACATTTAATTAAGTCCCCTGCTTTTTGGTCAGACTGTCCATTTTATACTCCCACTTTTGACACGTTGAAGAGAGGAGAATTGGATGACAAACATATGGCATGAAGAGCCTTATGTTCCTTGTAGTCCAGAGGATGTTAGTAAGAATGATTTTTGTGGGTTCTACCAGGTTTCAAAGCATGCCTCCCGAGAGAGTTGCTCATCAATCATGAATTTCTGTTTTCCCATCTATCTGCCCCATGGGTGATTCAACCAACAGGAGATCCAAGCCACTAAGGCATATATAGATTGGGTCCAAAAGATAATAATGTAAGGAAATGAAACTTGAAATAGCAGTAGACAGAACTTCTGACAACCAGTGCTAGGTAATGTTTTTCAGCCTGTGAGAATGCACTACTCTTTCTCTAAGTCACTTGGGAAGATAGACATGTTCCATATAGACTAAGACTACTTTTCTCCTGAAATGCCCTTGTAATGGGATGGGGTGGGGGGCAAAATAGGGGGAAAGGCTATAAACCCAGGTAGTCCAAATAACAAGGGTCCCTCAGTTCTTTTCAACCTCTAGAATATTCACTGGCCCTCTCTGTATTTTCCAGAGTCCCACGTTACTCTCTCATTCATTCAGGGTCACCTACTACAAATCAGCTTATAGTGTCTACCCTGACAATACCAGGGAAGTTCCTACTTGAAGGAAGAATAAATAAGAAGCAAAGGTAGAGCTCAGTTATGTGAAACTTATGCATTATTTCTGTAGCACCTCTGGGACAACGGGAGGAAGAAATGACCTGTCTCTAAAATGTCTCTGTTTTCTATTTCTCAAGCAACCTCATAATATTCTACAGAGGCGCCTTATGGAAACCAACCTCTCTAAGCTCCGAAGCAGTCGTGTCCCTTGGGCCTCCAAGACCAACAAGCTCAATCAGGCTAAGTCTGAGGGGCTAAAGAAGTCTGAGGAGGATGACATGATTTTGGTTTCTTGCCAGGTAATATTCTCAGAACAGCTTTTCCAGAGTTTTCTGTCCAGTATGGTTTTAAACCCTTTATGTTCTTGATAGTGGGAGTCCTGTCCTCTAAACTGTACAGAATGTAGGTCTTACCTTGGAATTCATAGATGAACGTTAATTTCATCTATGAACGTTAATTTTCATCTATGGCCCTGCTGGAGGTGTGTGCAGTATTTTGTATGCATGTTCATATTTACAGGAAAAAAAAGACCAAAATTTTCATCAAATTTGCAAAGGGATCTCTCTCTCTCTCTCTCTTTCTCTCTCTCCCTCTCTCCCTCACACACACACACACACACACACACACATACACACACACACACTCTCTCTCTCACACACACATAGTATATAGAATGAAACATCCAAAGTCCTTTGGGATACTCTCTTAGCTCTAGATTCAACAACAAAAAGAACCCTTCAAAGGAGACTCAGCAGTGGCTAAAAATGAAACACTACTAACCCCTGTGAGAATGCTCTTCAACCTTACCTGTCATATAACATCTGCGCTTACTCCCTGGCTCTCCCTTCCCTGTTTCTTCTCTGGCTCCTGTTGAACAATGTGTTTCCTCTCCATAGTGTGCTGGAAAGGATGTAAAGGCCTTGGTTGACACAGGCTGTCAGTATAATCTCATCTCTTCAGCCTGTGTGGACAGATTGGGGTAAGTAGCCACTTGGGCTGGGTGGAAGTTAGATGCTAATACACTGTTTGCCTGAATATATTTTGAACTTAGAGATGGTTGAGGGTCTCCATAGAGGCCCCAAAAGAAGTGTGAAGAACTCAACTATCAGCCAAAATCAATCCTTAGTGGAGCGGTGAAGTGGTAGGTCCTTGGGCAACTGGGAGAAATCAGTGAGCCAGGAAAACCTCAGGCTCCACCTATTAAGTTTTGAGCAAAGACCTCTAGACTCTGAAATAAGAGACTATGGAGTCCTTGGATCACTGTATGCACTTCCCTGATCCTGTTGTATGTCCTGCCAAGGCAACAGATTAGAAGAAACTGTCCTATTCATATACCTAGACAAATGAAAGCAAGAATATGGTTGACTTTAGCTTACTCAGGGTCTTTCTGGAGGCTACATTACCTGTCCTAAGAAACATCAGTCAGAACTTGGAGTAGGGCTGTAGTTACTACTGGCTGGAACCATCATTAAGATAGCTAATAGTATCTTCCCTCCTTCTGGAGAACATGTAAAATCAGATCTTACTGCTGGCCCTGCTGGAGATTTGGTGTGAGACGGACACACTGTGTAATGAATGTCTCAGCTCTCCAACAGCTGGAATTGAGTTTTCCTTCTTTCAGCCAAAGTGAGCCATTTTGTATCTTTTCTCCTTTTCACTCAATCTTTATTTCTGTTTCTTTCCTTTATTCCTTTTTTTCCCCTCCAAAGTACCAGTTGGGTTCCAAGGGATAGTCCAGGAGAAATCAAGTCAATATCCTTTTCCACTTTTCTGGCCCTAAGTTCAATAAATCATTCCCCAGTCTAAATCTCTGTATTGAAACAATCCATAGGACAGATATAATGGCCCATTTTAAGCTACTTTCAAGATGTCCATACTCTTAGGTAGGGCTTGCACAGGACTTGATTTGTGTAATCAGTAATCTCTGCTATATGATCTATTCCTTCTCATTTCTACCTTTTCATCACCCCTCGCCACCACTGTGACTCTGTAGCTGCATGTAAGGCTTTTGTGCATTGCTGTTTAGGGTAGTGGGGGAGTCCAGGACACAAGTGTTCTTGCAGGAAGAATCATAAGCTGTTTTATGGGGTAGAGAGATGAGATATAGTGCAACATGAAGGTTCCAGAAAGACTAATAATGTCCTGCTGCATAATTAGGCAGCAGACTGCCATGATTCCAGAGGAATTAATAACCATCTGTAAAACTGCAATTATTTTTCTTGTGGATGGTCTGTTATACCAAAAGAGAGGAAATGGAGTAAAGCAGAAGTATTGGCACAGAAAGTCCATAATTAAGTATTTATCTACCAACCCATAATAGCTCAGGTGCTAGCTGCTCCAACAGTTTATATAACTGTGTAAAACCTTGGTGCTGTTTCTTTCCATCCTCCCCTGCACAGACTAAATTTTAATTAGGACTTTCTCCATGATATTTTTTAATGATTCCAGTATCAATGCATTTATAAATAAGTACCTGCCTCCATTAACCTTAGAGCCTAAGAATATCTGGTAAGGCTAGATTTAAATGGAAAAGAAAAGGAGAACATTAGACATTAAGCAAAAATTAGGATTAACCTGCTCTCTCTGTGATGTTACCCACAGAGGGATAAAAGGCCATGTTAACTTGTACATGGACAGGGACACTCTCTAGCTTAGGGTTCTCTGAGTATATTTGTCAACTGGCTTTCACCAATGCAGGTAGTGAAACAGATTTTTAAGAACAACAGTTGAATCTTTAGTATTTTTTTTAATCCCCCTGCATATTTAGAACTAGGTGCTGAAACCAAAAGTATGTGCTGTTAGCATTTTTTTTGTAAATTAATCCCAGAAAAGTAGAGAAACTGTAGTGGTGGTCAGAAGGCAGGCATTGCCATATACCACAAGGAACCTCTGCGAAGGGGATTCTGGTATTTTTCTTTCTGGTGCAGACTCAAGGAGCATGTCAGATCTCACAAGCATGAAGGAGAGAAGCTTTCTCTACCCCGGCATCTGAAAGTAGTGGGCCAGATTGAGCACCTAGTGATCACATTGGGCTCCCTCCGCCTGGACTGCCCAGCAGCTGTGGTTGGTGAGTAGAATTGGATATTAGACTATATGTAAATCCTTTCCCTGGGTCTCTTTGGTGATGCAGGGGTTAAAGATACAGCATTATCCAACTATCATGAGCCACTGCAACATGAGTTATCTCTAGCCAAGGAGAAAATCCACATGGTGGAGCAGACCTCTCCTGTCTTGCCCACTGCTCCCCTCAGCAGTGTATTTCAGTACATTTGCCTGTTCTGCTCCCCCACTCTGTCTCTGGTGAATCCTCTCACCGCCCCGGCCCCCCCCACACCCCCCAACTCCTGCCACAGATCTACATCCCAGTTCTTGTATGCATAAACAAATACATCTTTAAAAAAAATTAAAAAAAAAAATCCTCTCCTTACTTCCACCAAGCCCTCATGAGATCTCATGCCTGTAAATTTTTACTTTTTTTTTAATAAAGATTTATTTATTTATTTATACAAGCACTGGGTACAGTCAGAAGCACGGGAGGGTGAGAGAATTCACCAGAGCCAGAGCAGGGAGCAGAACAGACAGAGTGACGAAATACACTGCTGAAGGGAGCAGCAGGCGCAGCAGGAGAGGTCTGTCGCTCCATGTGGGACCCTCGCCGGCAGCCAGGGATTGAAATGGCGCTGCAGAGGCTGCGGGCAGCTTTGCAGCCCAGCACTCAACCGCTGTGCCACCAGGGGAGGCCCCAGATTTGTACTTTTCTGTGGAATATAGACCTTGTCCCATTTTGTGTCCTCTAAAATGCCAGCTGGACACTAAGCTATATTCAAGACATGTTGAGAATCACTCAGAAAAAAAAATCTTCTTTAGAGACTTATTTTTAAGTCATTTTTGAATGAACCATTAAGTTTTAAAAAACCTGAAAATTTCTAGAAGCTTTAGAATGCTTTCTGCATACCCGAATAGCAGCTGCATTGTTCATCCTTACATGAGGAACTCACGATAAAAAAAATTTTCAAGGTGCAAGGAAACAAGCATTTTTTGTGTGTAGATGAAAATAGCTATGGAAAGCTTTTCGCGAGTTGAAGGTAGAGAACAAGGTCTTCTTACTTGTTTTGTCATAAATCCTTACTCCTTTGTCATAAATCCTTTGATAATTTTCCACTATCTCCTATATTTCCTCTCATATACTCTAAAGTTCCTGATTTTTGTTTAAAGTTAAAAAGTCGTGAGTTTGAATATTGGCTCTCTTGCCTTTTAACTATAATCCTCTAGAGAAATTACTTAATAGATGCTCAACAGATGTTTGTTGGATAAATGGATGGATAGTGAAATGAAACCTAATAGTGATACCAGCATGAAAATGGCTGAATCTTAATTTTTTTTTTTATTAGAGGACAATGAGAAAAACTTGTCCCTTGGACTTCAGACTCTTCGATCACTGAAGGTAGATTGATTCTACTTTCCCTTGATTTCTCTCTATGGCAGTGTCTTCTTACATGGAGACCCCATCGTGGTTTTATTGACAGTAACCACTGATTCCCCTTTGTTTCAGTGTATCATAAACTTGGATAAGCACCGGCTGATCATGGGAAAAACAGACAAAGAAGAAATCCCTTTTGTGGAGATAGTTTCCTCAAATGAAGCCAAGTGAGTGCCCAAAAGCATCAAGTTAAGTCAAATCCATTTGTTATGAGCTGGATTTGGGGGTTTTCACACACAGAATATGGGATTGTGTTCTGCCTTTGGCCTTCAGTCATATCACAGTACATCCCTTCCCATCCCACAGAACACCTAACCTACACTTCAGAATGAGCAGCAGTAATACTGCACAAAATGGTTGGGAAAATGAATAGCTTTTAAACTAAAACTGTACTTGTCTTTAGCCTAACGTCTTTGAATTTGGTATCATTACTTCTATTTCTTTCTCATTTCAGCACTTCAGAAGCATAATTACAGCCTGCAGCATATCTGCATGTATGCACACATACCAGTTTGACAGATTGAGAAAATTGGGTTCCAACTAAACACAGAAGCAACTTGCTGTGGACCAAGTCCTTCCCTCTAATACAAGCTCTAAGGGTTCCTTCCCACCCAGACCTCTCTAGACTTTAGTCTGTGCTTAGAGATCTTGTCTGGTTATAGCCATTGTTTTTTACTCCTTTGATCACTTAATTTATAGACTGTTTTGACACTGCCAGGTCTCACTTGTGTCCTATTTCTCTGCTTCTTCCTCAAATTTGTCTTTATTTGTCATATAGAGGCCACTCTATTTCAGGTTCTATTTCTCCACACATACACTTGCTTCTTTTCCAATAGCTAAAGTGTATAATAAACAGGAGTCTTTTACCTCCTTTCAGTTATTTCAAAGAGGTTGCTTAAACCTTTTTGTTGGCATGTCAGATAAGGATACCTATAAAGGAATCTTCCCTTCAATTTGCTTATGGAAGTGCTTAGAGTAGTTAGAAAAATAGTCAGGCATGGGTATCCTTTAAAGATTCCCAAGTCTACCCATAGCTGTAATTCATGGAATATTTAATGGATCCCACTTTGAACTTTGCTATGTCTCACCAAAAATCTCATCTAATGTCCAGCTACTGTCCCTACCAAATGTTTTTAGCTCTAAGCTCCCTGAAAACTAGGAACTTGTTGGCTCCTATTTGAACAACTAGACAGCCATTCTGTAGCCAGTTATCACTGGGTCATCCCCAAACCCCCTTCTCAGCTTCTGTAGTGGAAGTGGGATGGAAAACGTAAGCACAGCCACAGTAGGGGAGGCCACATCTGAATCTCAGCAGAGGTGATCCCAGGGCTACCAGCCTTCAGCATTCCCTCCAACCCCACTCCATTCTCTTACCTATGGTGGGTGGTCTGCAGCTTTCCTGTGAGGTCCCTTCAACTCTTCTCCCTTATTCTGCCATGACTTTGGCCCATTTCTTATTTCCAGGACACAGCTGAAATACTTCACCTCTTCCTTTCCTAATTGAAAGTTCTGTCCAGCCTTGATTCTTGGCCACAAGACAGGCATGATGGAACTTCCTTGACTTACTTTATCTTTATTTGGATTCTCTATATACCAAGTGAAATTCTCAGGTGCTGGGAAGATATGACTTATTCTGGCCCTTTGAGTTCAGGATCATATGCATCAGGGGAATGATCAGATGGTCTTTAGTGATCTTTCCAGCCTCTGAGAATCAGTCAATGATTTTCTAATTTGGGAATAGAAGCAGTTGGGGTGGTCTAAGCTTAAAGTATCATAATCTTACTCAGTGCAATGAATCATTTGAATTCACTAACCAAATAATTGTGCATTTAAACCTCAGCCTTGATAGAGGCACTGGAAATCTTCAAAACAATTATGGGAAATCTTGAGCTTCATTAATCTTTTTTTTAATGCTCTTGCTTTGATTATTCTGATAACCCTTATCTCCTTGACATTCATATGGAGCACTGGGTCTTCTCAGGACTGGCAAGGTAAACAGATAAGGTCAGTTCTTCCCAGAATCCTAGAAAATTCTCTCTGGCATCTCTTATTGAGGTTGTAGGGAGAGTGTCTACCCAGTTTATAGTTCTGAAGACAGGTCACAGTAAGAAGTAACCTACAGAACTGGTGACCCTTGTATGCCATATTTGATGTCTCTCTGAAATACGGTAGTTTAAAAAACATTGTTTTTGTCGTTTAGTATTTCTATGCCTGACTCATTTGAGTAACAAATGTTTTCCGACTTTCCTATTTCCTTGCCTTGCACAGACCTCACCTGGTAAGATTTCTCTATTCCTTACCTCAAAGTGTCTATAGAATTGGTTTCTTGGTGTGTCAGCTATTCTAACATTTGTGTAATAGAACTATTTTTCCAGGCTGGGGACATGAAGGAGATGAACTGGATTTTTCCCTCCTTCTGTCGCCAGACCTCTGCATTGGCACTTTATCTGCTCAATGTTTTTGGCTGTGTTGGGTTTATTTGTTAGACTGATGTAATAATAAAGTGAAATCTTCCCCTCTGTGTGCTTGTCTGATGAAGTTTTTGTGTCAGGACCCCGGGAAAATGGGGAAGCCTAGGCACAGCCTAATTGCATCAGTGTTTCTCTCTTGGGTTTTTTTTTTTTTTTTTAAGATTTATTTATTTATGCATACAAGAACTGATGTGTAGGCCAGAGGTGCAGGGGGGTGAGAGGATCCACCAGAGACAGAGTGGGGAGCAGAGCAGGCAGATGTACTGAAATACACTGCTGAGGGGAGCAGAGGGAGAGACAGGAGACGTCTGCTGCACCATGTGGGGCAGCTCCCTGGCTGGCTGCAGTGGCTGACAATAGCTTGATAGTGCTGTATTGCACCACCAGGGAGGCCCCACTCATAGCGTTTTTTTTAAACAAGGCTTAGTGGTCTTCATTTCTTCCATTGTTATTTCCCTTCATCTCCCTCTTACTGTCCTTGGGAAAATTAGTGACACTTGCTGAGCTAGGTTTTATAATCTACGAAACAGAAATTATAATAGCACCTACTTTACAGTATCAAATGAGATAACCCAAATAAAGTGTAAGCATATGGTAGTCCCTCAATGCTTTAACTTTGTATGAGAATCATCTTTTTTAGTGGGCCGATTAGCACTGTGTGAGAAAATACATACTTCTAGAAAAGGAAATTTAGTTCAGACAAATAAGTGAGGTTTGGGAAGGAACAAATGAACCTTAATGTGTAGTTAAAAGTTCTGTCTCAATGGCATTCCAAGGAAGCTGGCATTTTACAGATGATAGAAACTTACTTTTTTAAGTGCTGATATTTTAAATATTTAAACAATGTGGTTAAGCAGTCAACAAGAGACATTTTTTGACTATGGCAACAGTTATTACAACTTAGAGGAATTATGGTTCTACTATTCAGATGGTACTGTTATTCTATCTTAGAAGGCCTTGCCTTATTTTTGTCTATTTATTCTAAATATAAAAATATAGAAAGACTTAAGCTGTCTTACCTGCCTAGATGTTCTAGAATTAAAGAATTTTGGCACTAGAGATTATTTTGTAGGTATCTTTAGCCAAACCTACACCAAACCTAGAGCAATAAGCTACAGAATCAAAATGATTTTATTACTTGCCATTCATAACATCTTAATAGAATGAAACCAACAAAATTAAAATATAACAGAATTTAAAATGTATTCTTTCACGTTTAAAGAGTCTATTGCACTTGCGTGTTGGTGGAGAACTTAGACTGACAGACCTTCATGAAGATGACATTGGTATTTTAGTTGATTACAGTTCTATATGTAGAAGTATTAAGGACTAGGTATGTAGGAGATGTTATTTGTAAGACAGGGACGTGAATACAGTTTGTGGAGTATTGAGAAAGGGGCAATGGTAGTGTGATTGTTGTCTTCAGAGGTGTCAATGTGGGAAGTGTTCTTTCTGGCACCAGAAGGCAAGTATTTCCTATAGGGGAAGGTACAGAAAGGCATATCCTGACTCAATTGGAGAGAAGAATCTACTATAAGCAAGGGATTATGCAAATTTCTACAAACAAGATAGTATTGGTCACAATTTTGCAAAAGGAAAAAGTTATAGCTCAGAGTAGTATCAGGATACAACTATTTGGAATAATTAAATAGACTTTCTAATTGAACTTATTTAAAGTGAATTTATTTCCTAGCAATATTATGAAAGAGAATTATGCATTCAGTGTAAGTTTGGATAAGGATATCTCCAAAGTCTTTATTTATTTAAAAAAAATTTAAGATTTTATTTATTTATTTATTTATTTATCTATTCATTCATTCATTCATTCAAGCACTGGGTACAGTCAGAAGCGCAGGAGGGTGAGAGAATTCACCAGAGCCAGAGTGGGGAGCAGAGCAGGCAGAAGGACCGAAGTACACTGCTGAGGGGAGCAGCGGGCGGCAGGGGAGGTCTGTGCGCCATGCGGGACCCTCCTCCGGTGGCCGGGGAGCAACCAGGGATCGAACCGGCGCTGCAGAGGCTGTGGGCAGCTTCGCAACCCAGCGCTCAACCACTGCGCCACTGGGGAGGCCGTCCAAAGTCATTTATTAAATGGCATTGTGAATCAAATGTAGTTTCCTGTTGACTCACGGCCATCACTGCTAACATAGATTCATTAATTTGGACTGAAATCTTGAGCTTTTTACCCGCCTTTGAAGGGTTGAAGACTGCTGCTGGTTTTTTTGTTTTTTTTTTTTTAAGATTTATTTATTTATAGGGCCTCCCCGGTGGCGCAGCGGTTGAGAGCTGGGTTGCGAAGCTGCCGGTAGCCTCTGCAGCACCGGTTCGATCCCGGCCACCGGGCGAGGGTCCCAAATGGTGTGCAGACCTCTCCTGCCGCCCGCTGCTCCCCTCAGCAGTGTACTTCGGTCCTTCTGCCTGTTCTGCTCCCCGCTCTGGCTCTGGTGAATTCTCTCACCCTCCCGCGCTTCTGACTGTACCCAGTGCTTGTATAAATAAATACATAAATCTTTAAAAAAAAAAAAAGATTTATTTATGTATACAAGCACTGGGTACAGTCAGAAGCGCGGGAGGGTGAGAGAATTCACCAGAGCCAGAGAGGGGAACAGAACAGGCAGATGACAGACAAAACACACTGCTGAGGGGAGCAGTGGGCGAGACAGGAGAGGTTTGTCCCGCCATGTGGGACCCTCGCCGGTGGCTGGGGATTGAACCGGCGCTGCAGAGGCTCAACAGCTCAACCGCTCAACCGCTGCACCACCAGGGGAGGCCCTGAAAACTGCTGCTTTTAAGAAATCAGAAAATAGAGGCAAACTGGCCTGTATTATAGCTTGGACTTCACTGTCAGCAGCTGCTGCTTCTTTCTATTATCAGTGCTTCCTGAGCTATAATATGTTACTGTCATCATATGCTCATTTGTCTGGCAGATAACCTACTGACAGCTGTTTTACACATGGTACCAAGCACATGGGCATTGCAACTGTTTCTCAAAGATCTTTTTATTCAAGGGTTGTGGTACGTCTGGAAGATTGGGACTGCCAGATACCTGACTAGAATTTAGAAAATCTGAATCTTTACCTGCTTTTAGGCAATGACTTGTCCAGTTGTTCTAGCAGTGTGATCCTATGCCTTGTTATTCCTTTCTAGAAACTATCACACTCTTTCCTAGATCTATAACCCTATCAGAAAATCCCCGTCACCGTAGTCAAAGAAGAAAGTTCTCTACTGGTGTTGCTGCACCAGAGTAGCCTCCAATTTGTAATGAATACAGATGACCTAATTCTGTGGGGAGTATAGATACTCCAGTGTTGACATATTCAAATCCTGCCAGTTTTCCTGAACAGGAGAAATGGATTTGGAAGAGGGAGTATTGTTGCTCTAGCAGAGATACTTACAGAACTTGTGTTTTCCAGGGGCAAGATTGGAGAGTAGGAGGGGGGACGTAGAATCTTCTGTACTGTGAGCCTGAAAAACAGGCTATCATCATTTGGTAAACTAACTTGGGATATCCTGGGATGTTGTTATGAAAATGCTGGATTCCTTGGATATACTAGATGACCTTATACTTGGGGAGGGAGTGCTGCTATAGTGGTTCTCATTTTATTTTGAAAATGAGTAAGAGAATGAGAATTTTATAGGGGCTGGGCTGATCCTATGAAAAAACAATTACTTTGTTTTGACAGTTCTACAGAAAGTGTCCCCAGCATGTCTAGATTCATAATAGTTACTCTGTGGTATTAGGAACCAGTTGGGGAATGGAAAGTACATTAAAATGAATAGATTTCATAAAGTCCAATTAGACCACAAGAGTGTGTGAAGGGAGGCTATTCTAAGATCAGAGGAATGGCAGGAATGGCAGGATCCAGTTGTGTATATCCCATGGAGAGAATTTCAGAAATAGTATGGCAAACTTACATAGCATCAGGTGAGGGGTGAGAAGGGCAGGGCATGAAAAGAATGACAAAGGGAATTAAAAATGGAGTTGGAATCCCAGCATCAGTCTTAAGTTGACTCCACCACTGGGATTCAAATCTGTGTGTGTAGGGCCTCCCTGGTGGCGCAAGGGGTTAAGGAGCAACCTATGAAGCTAACCGCAGCCACTGCCGCACAAGTTCAATCCCTGGCCAGGGAGCAACCCACATGGCACAGCAGATCTCTCCTGACTCGCCTGCTGCTCCCCTCAGCAGTGTATTTCAGTCAGTCTGCCTGTTCTGTTCCCCACTCTGTCTCTGGTGAGTCCTCTCACCATCCCACCCCCACCCCCACACCCCTTGCCTGTACCCCAGCTCTTGCATGCATAAAAATAAAATCTTAAAAAAAAATCTGTGTGTATATACCATAAATGTGGAGGGATGTCAATCATGAGCCTTTTTGTGTGAGGAACTGAGAGGCATTCTGGGATGCACAGGCTAGTCAGACATGTCTGATTCCCTAACAAAACTCTTGCTGACAACTTATTGTTGGAAGTGAACTAGATGCAGTGCCCTCCTGAAACCCCTCTAAAATGATAGTAAAGAAATTTGAAATGACATAAACTAATAAGGACAAAGAAAGTGGGAGAAAAGATAACAGTAGTCAAGCAATGTAAATAAAATCTTTTGAGTCTGGAAAGTAAAAGACAAGCAATAAATGGAGTTAACCAGAGAAAGCAGAAACCTAATTGTTAGGTTAACCTAACCTGACAATAGTGAGCAAATGCATGCCACAGAACCCCAGAAAAGCATAAGGAATCGGAGACATCAGTTATCTGAAAAGCAAGTGGTAGGAGCAGAGGGCTAAATTACAAGATTACTTGAAAGATTATGAATTAACTTAGACCTGAGGTCCCCATCCGTTATTCATCCATTTGTTCATTCACCCCCTGAAGAAACTGTACTAGTTGGAGATACTGAGAACAGGGAACTGAGAAGAGACATTTTATTGAAAATATGGTGGTTTCAGACTCAGCATACTTAAGTGTCACCTCTTTCCTAGCTTGAAACCCTGGGACTTGGCTGTTTAATTAGGACAATGCTTTCACTGCAGTCCTCTCAGGGTGGTTTCTCCCAGACCTTGTCTGGTCCTAGAGATGGAGTAGCTGTTCTCCTTGCTCCTCATTACTATTTCCAGACATTTCTCTATCTTCCCTTAAAACTCCCCAGCTTTTAGTCTCATGCCATCAAAGTATATCACTGACTTCCCTTCATTATTGCTATCTTTTTTATTATTTTTTTAAATTTTTATATATTTTTTACATTTTTCATTTTTTGCAGTGTATGCATTTTCATCTTGGTTATAGTCCCCAAACAATTCCCACCCCCCTTGTTTTGATCCTTTGCCCCCCTCCCACAGTGTGTCTCTGGTTTATAGTTGCTTGTTGATTTTGATTTTTACTTTATTATAATTAGTCTTTTTCTTGGTCCCTTATTTAGGTTTTCTAAATTCCTGTTAGGAGTGAGACCATCCGGTATTTTTCTTTCTTTTTTAAAGATTTGTTTTTTATTTATACAAGCGCTGGGTACAGGTGCGCGGGAAGGTGCGAGGATTCACCAGAGACAGAGTGGGGAACAGAACACAGACTGACGAAACACACTGCCTAGGGAAGCAGCAGGCAAGACAGGTCTGCTGCGCCATGTGGGATTCTTGCTGGCCTGCCTGCATCGAACCCGTGCTGCAGAGGCTGTGAACAGCTTCACAGTGCAGCGCTTAGCCGCCTGCGCCACCAGGGAGGCCCCATCTGCTATTTTTCTACAAGGCCCCTGGTACATTCCCTCTCATTTCTCAGTAAGTTTAGCTCTTGGTTCATTTCACTCCCTCCAACACTATTCCTGATTTAATTCTTGGCAATTTAATTCCATTCCTAGATCCTTTCAACAACTACATTTAACTTTTTTTTTTTTAATTAAGGTAACAGTTTACATCATTTATATTTTGGAGGTATAGGGTCCCCACCCCCACGCCCCTTTTAGAGGTTACATAGCACTCCCATCACCAAAGCGCCTATAGTTCACCACCATAGTTCATTGTGCTCCCTTTCCCACTTCAGAATCACAACTTTAAAGTCAGCTCTTTGCCTGCTCTTCCTATACATGTGCTGCAACCGTGCTGACAGGTCTCACTTTAAATTCATGACCATAACTCAGACCCTTCATGTTAGCCCACAGTCGCATTTCCTTAGTCATTTACCTTTTCATTCTCGTAGATCAGGAGGGGTCAGCAAACTGTTTTCTATAAAAGGCTCCACAATGCCATCGTAGCAGGCATATAACCACAGGTAATATGTAATGAATGAAATTTGGATTTGATATAGTTTTTATGTTCCCAATACAATGTTCATCTTTAGATTGCCCCCCCCCCCCTCCAAACCATTTAAAAGTATAAAAATTATCCTTATCTTTCAGACTTCACAAAAACAGCATTTGTCTGCAGGCTGTAGTTTGCTGAGCTATATCCTAACTTATTTCATACCTTCTGTTTTCTTATCAAGTTTCTAACACCTCCTTCTCCATTCTCACTCTCAGATGATATTACTTTTTTTTTTAAAGATTTATTTATTTTATTTATTTTATTATACAAGCACTGGGTACAGTCAGAAGCATGGGAGGGTGAGAGAATTCGCCAGAGCCAGAGCGGGGAGCAGAGAAGGCAGAAGGACTGAAGTACACTGCTGAGGGGAGCAGCGGGCGGCAGGAGAGGTCTGCGCGCCATGTGGGACCCTCCTCCCGTGGCCGGGGAGCAGCCGGGGATCAAACTGGCAGTGCAGTGGCTGCAGGCAGCTTTGCAACCCAGCGCTTAACCGCTGCGCCACCGGGGAGGCCCTGATATTACTTTTTTACTTCATGAAATAATCAGATCATTTACTATACCTACTGCCTCTACCCTCTTACCAGCTTTCCTTTTACTGTTATCGTATCACAAAATATCTAAATACTGTATAACATTTGTGTTTATTGTCTCCCCAACTAGAATCTGTTCTAGGACAGCAGAATTTTATCTGTTTTGTACACCTAGAAGACAGTTTAAAAGATAGACATATAGATGAATACTTGAATGAACACATACTGACTGCCAGACCAGCGGGCAAGAGTTTAGAGAATTTTTCTTGAAATTTTTCTCTCCTTTCAAGAGAAATGACCTACCCATCTTACAGCTGGAGATCTTCTTCAATACCTTGGTTGGTATTTTATTTTTAATACTTCTTTGAAAAAACACCCATGATAAGATATTCACATTTTATGGGACTCACTCATTATATAATATGTATATATATGGGTATGGATGTGTAGAATATGAATACAGTTTCACAAAATAATTTGTGTATTCTGATGTAGTATTTTCTATTCTCTCTTGATTTCACAAACTACTAATGGGTTTACAACTAGAAGTTAAAACTATTGCAAGTATTTTACTAATTACATCCCTTGTCTATGTGCATAGAATTTACGGTCAGCTTCCTAATGTCTCACTCTTACACATAAATAGCCAGGGATCACCACACACTAAAGAAAAGCTGTTAACACAAAAGACAGAAACAAAGAGTAAAAACTTAACAATTCAAGGAACAAAACATTAGAAATATCCTCAGAAAAATAAGATACTGCATCCATCCTCCAGATGAAACAATGCTAGTGGGGGAGGGATAGAAATTGCTATTATAGGGCCTCCCCGGTGGCGCAGCGGTTGAGCGCTGGGTTGCGAAGCTGCCCGCAGCCTCTGCAGCACCGGTTCGATTCCCGGCTGCTCCCCGGCCACCAGAGGAGGGTCCCACATGGTGTGCAGACCTCTCCTGCCGCCCGCTGCTCCCCTCAGCAGTGTACTTCGGTCCTTCTGCCTGCTCTGCTCCCTGCTCTGGCTCTGGTGAATTCTCTCACCCTCCCGCGCTTCTGACTGTACCCAGTGCATGTATAAACGAAACAAACGAACAAACAAAAATAAATAAAACATGCCTCTATAAAAGAAAAAAAATTAAAAAAAAAAAAAATTAAAAAAAAAAAAAAGAAATTGCTATTATAAATTTAAAACATGAAAACACAACAATTCAAAATATGAATTGGGAGATGGAACTCTTGAAAGAGGAATAATTGGGGAAGAAATTATAAATATCCTAAGACAAAAGTTGTGAGGTAGGTTTAGAGGACAATCAGAGTGATTGAGGAGGATGAAGTCCCAGGGTAGTTTAAAAAACAAACTGGGGCCTCCCCTGGTGGCACAGCAGTTGAGCGCTGGGCTTCGAGGCTACCCGCATCCTCTGCAGTGCTGGTTCGTTCCCCCGCTGCTGGCGAGGATCTCACCAAAAAAAAATAAAATAAAATAATTCAAAAAAAAAAAAAACCCCAAAACTGATTGGCTACTTGTGTTTGAATGTATTGAGAGGAGAGCTTGGGATAAATAAATTAGATACTTGCATACAAAGTACTTAAGAAAACATGGAAAAAGAAGCAATAGCTAACTTCAGTTAAAGAATGAATGTATTGGGCCTCCCCTGGGGGCGCAGCAGTTGAGCGCTGGGCTGTGAGGCTGCCCGCAGCCTCTGCAGTGCCTGTTTGTTCCCAGGCCGCTGGCGAGGGTCCCACAAAAAAAAAAAAGAATGAATGTATTATGCTAATTGTATCAACTATGGTAATACATACACAGTACAATGAATATTAATTTGCCTAAGTAAAGTGATTAGATATATTGAGTGCTGAGGATGGAGAAATAAGACATGTTTATGAGAGGACATATGGTTTATTTCCTATAGCAACAAGTAAAATAATAGCCCAAACTGAAAACATCAATAACTAGTAATATAAACTTTTTATTAAGAAATATGGAGATAAATCCCAAAAGAGATAGCTAAGTTGGAACTAAGCTATCTCTGGGAAGAAGAAATAAGAGTATAAGGACTGGGGTTGGGTTTGCTGTGAAATACTCTTTGATGTACAATACTGGTGAAAATAAAAACAAATAGAAGTGACGTTGTAGTTCATTTACCTGAAAATCAGGAAAATCAGAGATGGGCTGTTTTCCTTAAGTATTGAGACACTGAGAAACCAATAAAACTGATTTAGCACCCCTCTGTTACTTTTAAAATCTCCTCTGCTTTGGTTCTAAGCCTTGTGTTGCTTTATTAATTTAGGAATTCCAATACTTTATCAACAATAGGGGCACCAGCATCGTCAGCAACAGAGATAATATTCTGACCGCATATATAGTTGTTATTATGGTGGGGATTAGCAAGTGGTGGCATGGCCAGTTTAACATGGCTTTATAGGTAGCAGAGGGCAGAAAATCTCACTAAAGGAGGCCAAGTAGGAACATCCTGGCAATGCACATGGTAAAGGAGAGAACTTACATATTCCCAGCTAAGCTCAGAAAAAACTGGAAGAACTTGGGGGTAGGGTTGCAACCGGTTCAGGATTCTAAAACAGGGTTTATTTACAAAGGGGAGAGAGATGGAGAAGTTGGGAGAGAGGAAAGTGTTAGAGGCAGGGCCAGACGCAATAGCAATGGTTTGAAGGTCGCAAGGGTCTCTGTGAAAATCTCTCTGCGAAGTGGTACCACAGCAGTCACCAACAGCAATCCAAAGGCTGGGCCAGGCAGCATTGGACACTGGAAAGTTAGCACCAAAGGCAACAGCACCAGGGATTGGTGTCGAACCTAACAGGGGCAGGGACCAGTGTTACAGCTATGCTAGGCCTAAAGCCAACAGCAACCAGCTCTTTTAGGGACACCTAGCACAGGGCCAATGCTGCATTCAGTACAAAGGTCTTCCAGACAAATCTCACTGACTCTCCAACTGCCTCTTCAACTCTCCTACTCTCTCTTCTTTTCTCAAGCTGGTTGGGGCCTGGCTTATATGCTCTCCAGGGTGCCCACCTTTTGAACTTGATTGGCCTTTTTAATTGATTGGCACCCATAAGTGTTCCACTCAGACTGGTCCATTTACAATCCCAGTTTTGTATAACTCAGGAGGTGAGGAAGAGACACCAATCCCAGCTGTTTGATTAGTGCTGGTAAAGCTCCAAACAAATTGGTGCATTTTCAATATCCTGGAGCCTAATACAAAAAGTAAAAACCTGGCCCTTGCCTAGACTGGACCTGCATTGAGGTCAGGGAAGGTTCCTGGGATGGAAGCCTCCAAGGAACCACAGCAGGAGCCAGCCTAAGTGGGGTATGAGGCAAACTGTACCCAATGCCCTTCAGCAGGTCTAGGTTTAATAATTTAGGGGGCCCTGCCTCAGGGGAGAGCATCCTATCGGAACCACTAGAGGCACAGTCCAAGTAAACTATCATCACTGATGCTATACATGACTCTATTTGTTCACCTGGACTGCTGTGGCCCAGCAAAATGCTGGGTAGATCAGAAAGAATGGGGTTGGAAAATAAGAAAGGGACATCAGATAGCTATTTAGTCACTGGAGGGAGAAGGGGGGTGAGGGAACTGCAGAGAGAACTGGCAAAACCTTGATACCAAATACATTTGTCCCAGATACATAAATTGTCACTTCTGCTTCCTAACCTTCTGCTTTCCACACTTAAATATAGAGAAGGCTCTTATTCACCTGACCATCCCCCACCAGACCTCACAGAGAGGGCCCAGGCCAGGTGGAAGGGTACACCTGGGCCTTTGTCACTCCTTAGGAGGAATGAAGTAGGTAAACAGTCACAAGGAAGTAAAAAGAAAGGAAGGGAAGAAATTAGGTACTAAGGCTAGTCTTGCTTATAAACAGAACAACTCTAATAATGACCTGAAGTTCAGGACAACTGTAGGTCAGAAATCACCCCTGTACTGCCTACTCTGGTACTCCAGATCCCATCTGCACTTTGAACATCTCAGCATTGGCCCTCACATCAGAATGGAATCAAGTAGTGATTTATTCATTTATCTATCTATCTATCTATCTATCTATCTTTTTATTTATTTATACAAGCACTGGGTACAGTCAGAAGCGCGGGAGGGTGAGAGAATTCACCAGAGCCAGAGGGGAGAGTAGAGCAGGCAGAAGGACCGAAGTACACTGCTGAGGGGAGCAGCGGGCGGCAGGAGAGGTCTGCGCGCCATGTGGGACCCTCCTCTGGTAGCTGGGAGCAGCCGGGGATCGAACCGGCGCTGCAGAGGCTGCGGGCAGCTTCGCAACACAGCGCTCAACTGTTGCACCACTAGGGAGGCCCTCAAGTAGTGATTTAAATAGGTACCTGATTCTTAGAGACTGACCAAAATCTCTCCCATTCCCCCTTTCCCTAGTCTCTACAAAAAGAAAAAAAGGCCTCTGCTCCTGAAGAGCTCACAATATTTTGGTACAAGTTGGAAATACAGAAGCAAATACGAAAAACTTTTATTATAATGGAGTTAGTAAAGAGATCTGCACACAGATGGGTGTGCACTTAAGTCAGGAAATGCTTTCTAGTATACAAAGTCCCTAACCTAAGAAAAGTAAGAGTTGGCTAGGTGTGAGCAAGGCAGAACAAGAGGAACTGACCCTTCCAATTTTATTGTATCATCTAAAGTTACTTTTCTTTTTTTTGGTGAATATATACCTTCCCCAAACTCTTGGCTCTAGCTGTGTGGGTTTCTCCCCGTGACCCCTCCCCTTACCCAGGCTTGCATCTTCAGTCTCATTCAACTAGGTGATGATCTCATGGTCACACTCCACTCAAGGCAACCACATTCTATATTCTATAGCATTGATGTTGCATATAAATAGTAAGTTTTCTACTGGCCACATTTAAGAAGGTGAAAAGAAACAATCAAAATTATTTTAATATATTTTATTTAAGCCAATGTATCCAAAATGTTTCAACCTTAATATAAAAACACTGCACACTTGAAAACTTACACAATGCAATGTACTTCAATGTAAAAAATAACTAAACCTTGAAAAAAAAAACAAACATTATTGAGATATTTTGGGGTTTTGAAATCCAGGATATGTTTTGCACTTAGAGCATATCTCAATTCAGACTAGCTACATTGCAATGGCTTAATTGCCACATGTGGTTACAGGCTACTGTATTAGACAGCTTAACTCTAAAATTCTGCCCAGATTGAGTGTACTTGGTGTTTGTCCATTAAACAGACGAGGCCCATCAAACTAATGAATTACTATATATTTCCTCGAAGTGTTCCTAGAACATTGTGAAAAAGAAAGAGGAGGCCTATGATGTTTCACCCAAAGAGTGAGCACTCCCTTTAGATGCCACACCTAGATAATCCCAAACTTGCTACTCAGTTTTTTAGCAACCACTGATTCGAAGTGCCTCACAGATACCTCTGACTCCAGGTGTTTCCAGATTACCTCTGGTCAGCACAACACTTGCTATAAAGGTTTGAAAATTCATTAATGTGACAGCATATTCACAGGGCAGTCTGGAAGGGTCTTGGTGAAAAGCCTAGACCTGCCTATAGTTTTGGTTGGGACTGGGCACCACTTGCCATTTGGGACTGAAAGGAGCTAAATGTCTTTGACACACCTTTGTTAGATTCTAGCATCAGCAAGAATCACATAGGATAAAAACAAAAATTCCATTGGTTACTTAAAACATTGCCACAAGCTAGGAGTAGGCTGTCTGGCAAATGTGTTTAAGGAAACACGGATACTCCATGAGAGCAGAACTCCACAGATTAAAGTTCAGTCCCTCACAGTGAGCCAAGAACTTAGGCCCAGAAAAAGGAAGTATTCTAATATCATTCACTAAATCCGCATTGGTTTGTGATTAGCCTCACATTTTTTCCACGCCCCCCCCCACCTCCTCTAACTGAAAAATATTTTAATTGGAAACATTATCCCATTTATACTGTAATTTTAGGTTTTCAGACCTCCTCCTCTAACTGAAAAATATTTTAAATGGAAACATTATCCCATTTATACTGTAATTTTAGGTTTTCAGACCTAGTCTCCCAGCCAGGAACGGATCCCAGGCTGCAGAGGCAGCGCTGAGTCCCGGCCACGAGACCACCACGGGTTAGTGGCTCAGGAAGCTGCAGCAGGAACTTCGCTGACACTCAGGCAAGCAAGCGAAAAGAAGCAGATTTGCTTAGAGAAAGAAAAAGCTTATTAAGGGGAAAAGGAACAGAAATAAAGTGGGACTCCCAGGCTGCTGCGGCCAGGCCAGGGAGGACAACAGAGCTGAAGTGGAGTGGTGCCTCAAGGAATATATACCTGCTTTCCCTAATTTTTCTAAAGCGCCACCGGTCTCTTTGTGATTGGTTAGTTCTGGGTGGTCTCACTCACTGCCCTAATGTCTCTGTGCCCAGAAGTCTCTGTGTCCCAGCCCTTATCTTAGCATACTGTTGTTTATCATCCTTATTCTGGAATGTCCTGTCCTCCCTAGTCCTGGGGGTGTTTGATTAGCCCCCTTTGGAATTTGTTGCCCTTATCTCTGGAGCCTTCCTTACCGCTCCTGAAGTCCTTGCCTGCACTGCCCCTGAAGCTGCCTAATTACCCCTAACTTGCCCTAGGACTCACCATCTCCAGGATTCCATTAAATTACTGAGTAGGATGAGCTGCACTGAAAAGTTAGATCAGTAGATCTGTATTTTGCCGTGTAGGATTACAGCGCCATGACCCCCCCAACTTCCTAGAGTCCTAGGCTGAAGAAGCTACTAGAGCTGTTCTTTCTTCAGCTCCGTACCTTCCAGAGACCAGCCCAGCCCGGCCGGCACCGCCGCTGTGGCCGTTCCCGGCTGCAGGCGGGGTCCCGGCGGGAACCCCCAGCGGAGGTCGCACCCCCGAGGGCAGCACGCAGAGGCTGTGAGAAACGGCACCAGCAGCCGCGTCCCGCAAGCGCCGGGTTAGCCCCCAAAGCGCGGAGACGACCCCATCGCAGGGCGTGGGCTTCCCAGGAAGGCGCTGGCCGGGCCAGTCTGGCCCCGTGTCCACGCCAAGCCCCCGCCCGACCCGCGCCGGCAGGGACGGGCCGCCCTCACCGCAGCTCCCGGGGACGAGGCTCGCTCCTGCCGCCGGCGCGGTCGCGGAGACCCCAGCTGACGCCCCGGGCTCGCCCGGCGCTCTGCGGGCGGGAGGGCCTTCGGGCGCCACATCTGCGCTCAGGAAAGACCCCAGCGTCGGCGCTCGGCGGGGCCCGCCAGGCGGGCGCCCCACCGCGCAGCCTCCGGCCCCCGCGCCGGGAACCGCTTCCGGGGCGGAGTCTCGTCGCGGCTGACCCGGCGCGGGCGGTGACGCCGAGGCCCAGGCGGAAGTGCGGACGGAGGAGCCCGAGCCGGAGCCCGAGCCGGGAGCGGGTCTCGGGGGCTCCGGGCTGTGGAGACACCTGGTCTCGCGGCGATGGCGACCCTGTGGGGAGGCTGCGCTCGGCTGGGCTCCGGGCTCAGCCTGTCCTACGCGGTGTGCTCGGTGCTGCTGCTGGCGCAGCTGTCAGACGCCGCCAAGGTGAGTTCGCCCAGCCTGCGCTCCAGACCCGAGTCCCTCCCCTACCTCGGGCCTGATGGAATCTGGGCTGTCAGCCCGCTCTACCCCCCTCTCTTTTCCTCGCCTAGCCCTGACAGCCGACCTCTAGCTTCACAGCCCGGAAAGCCCCCCAGCAAGACCCTCCGATTGCCTGGTAGCACCCTCGCCTTCCAGCCCTGACTGTCGGACAGTCACCGCCCCACCTGCCGCCGTGACTGTACCCTTCTCTTTCCTGCCCTGATTCCCCGCCCCCAGCTCCAGCAGGCCCTGACACTGCCCACCTGTAGGGACAGCAGCTCCTCCATGTCCTTCACGTCTCCCTTCCCAGCTCCGACAGCACCCACCCCGAACTTTACAACCTTACCAACTCTCAGAGCCTTTAACTTTCCACCTTTAAGCTTGGACAGCCTGCTGCAGCCCTCCACTAACCTCACAGACCTTCCGGTCCGGTCCCCCAAATCAAGATGTTAGGAAACCCTCATCTCCCGGAAGTCTTCCCTTAGGGAAGACTGAATGGATTCCCGTCCCATTATGGGAATTTGCCCCTCCTGGCAGCCTTCCTTTCCAATAGGACCTACAGACTCTCTCTCTTCACCCTAATATCCTCATCTAATTACGACCAGGACCTCTTAGCTCCTTTCTTACCTTCTGTCTTTCCGATGATTCGTTGGGTAAGGGCAGGCGGGAACCCAAAATTCAGAGAGGTGGGGTTGTGGCTTTCTCCCATGTCCCATTTCTTGGCTCTTCTAGTTCCCTGTTGTGGTTCTTAAATTCCTGGCATCCCCTTACCTTCCACACCTGCCCTGACCCCAAACACACTATGTTTCCTCCTTGATGAGCTAGCTCATTATTGGAGAAAAGGAATTCACATCAGTGTAATGGAAAAACAGAATGACGTTTATATTTTTTAAAAATAGGAGCCTTAATCTGTAATAACTTTAAACAGGCACTGGGAACGACAGGGTATAGGCAGACAGTTCAAGGGTTTTGGTCAGGGGTTCTTTTTGAAATCTTCCCACTTCCTACCAAAAACAGGGAGCGCCAAAAGTCTCCTGAATTTCAAGTCTTTAATGGCACCCTCTGCATATCTCCCATCATCAATTTATGTGATTTGCTATTATCATATATTTATTTGTCAGTGTCCTTTACTAGGGTGTGTCCTATAGCTAGGCAGGAACCATGTATTATGCTTATGAAGCCACCTCATTTAGCCCAGGTCTGGAGCAGCACAAATGCTCCCTAAGTGGTTGCTGAAAGAGTGAATGAATTGTAAATGGCTCTGCCAGACATACCACTATGCATAGGAGCAGTGGACCAGGTCCTCTCAGGACTAAAGATTCTGTCTTCTCAGATACCCCTTTGTGGAGAAAGCCTCTTTTATCCTTCAGTTCATACATTTATTCTCCTCTCCCTCCACCTCTTGAAACTTATTTTATTTGTAGTTAACTGCTCTGTCTACTAGGGATAAGAAAGTTCCACGGGCAGCTTAGGTAGACTCAACCTACTTTCCTTATGTACTTTATAATTGTCACTGAGTCCCTCTAAAAATTTATCCCTTCCATAGGTTTTTAGAGGCCTTTTATTCATATAAATGCCTTTCTACTGAAGGGTGGAAGGATACTAGGTAGAAGAATGGTTTTTGGGTTTTTTTTTTTTTTAAGATTTATTTATTTATGCATACAAGAATAGGGGTGTAGGCCAGAGGGGGGAGGGCAGGATGAGAGGATTCACCAGAGATGGATCTACTGAAATACACTGCTGAGGGGAGCAATGGGCACCACAGGAGAAGTCTGTTGCGCCATGTGGGTCGGCTCCCTGGCCTGGGATCGAGCTCATGTTGCAGTGGTTGGCGATAGCTTGATAGTGCTGTGTCTTTAATCGCTGCTCACCAGGGAGGCCCAGAAGAATGGTTTTTATGAGTAATTTTTAGTTTGATTCTTCCCCATCCTTTTGTAATCAGCATTCTTGTTTGCAGGCATAGCTGTATACCATTTGTACTTTATACTGGCAGGTGAATGGTGATGGCATTAGCACAATTTATCATGTGATAATAAGTCACAGATCATGTATTAAGTATTATTTCAAAATAATTTTATATGATATGTAATGATTCATAATGATTCATTAACTTCACCAAAAAAGAACATGTGGCTCTTAAAATTTTGTGTCTCAGAGTTATTTAAAGTTTTAAATGAACAATTTTAGAATATGCCAGAAGATGTTTAGCAAAATATATAAGGCGCAGTTAAAAAGAATCTTGGTAATAACTTGTCAACAAACTATACTAAGTTTCCATTTTTGTTTACAGAATTTTGAAGATGTGCGATGTAAATGTATTTGTCCTCCCTATAAAGAAAATTCTGGGCATATTTATAATAAGAACATATCCCAAAAAGATTGGTAAGTATTCTGGATTATTGCATATCCTGTCAAATTTCTTTATGTGGTTGTCACTGTTAGTACAGAATGTTCATTCAGTATATTGTTTTAAGTATTTATTTATTTTTTTAAAAAGAGGCAAGCTTATTTATTCATTTGTTTATTTATTATTTATTTATACATACAAGCACTGGGTACAGTCAGAAGCATGGGAGGGTGAGAGAATTCACCAGAGCCAGAGCGGGGAGCAGAGCAGGCAGAAGGACTGAAGTACACTGCTGAGGGGAGCAGCGGGCGGCAGGAGAGGTCTGCGCGCCATGCGGGACCCTCCTCCAGTGGCCAGGGAGCAGCCGGGGATGGAATCGGTGCCGCAGAGGCTGAGGGCAGCTTTGCAACCCAGTGCTCAACCGCTGTGCCACCGGGGAGGCCCTTAAGTATTTATTTTTAAGCAAAAGTTTCATATTCCATTTCCATTTGAAAAACTGAGATTAAGGTCCCAAATGCACAAAGTAAGCCTAAAGGAATATAGCCAGACAATAAACACCATGTTGGGTGGGGATTAATAGGAATGGAGCTGAGTTTGTGAGTGGAAGATACGAAAGTCTCATTTATCTGGGTTATCATTTTTACAACTGGTTTGACATTGCCAAATATAGGAGATGACTTTTTTTTTAACTTTTGATATTTGTATCTTATTAATGTAACGTTTATTTACTGAACTGTATATCATTTGGGGGACTAAATATACCCTTTTTCAGATGTATGTACCACAACACACTCATCTCCAAAGCACCCATAGTCCTTTACCATAGACCATTGGGTCTCCTCTGTCTCTCCTCTTTGCTTTCTACTCCAGTCCTCCCTCTCTAGTAGCCTCAAAGTAGTCATATTCCTGGGTTTGTTTTGGTTAAGTTTTGTCAGTTCCTTTGTTTTGTTTCTCTATATTCCACATGATTGAAATCATCCGGTATTTGTTTTTTTCTGCTTCTGACTTATTCCACTTAGCCTAACCCCTTCCAGTTCCAGCCATGTTGTCAAAAATGGCAAGAGTTCATCATTTTTGTATAGGTGAATAGTATTCCATCGTGTTTATGTACCACATATTTTTAATCCACTCCTCTGTTATTGGGGTTTTAGGTTGTTTCCATAACTTGGCTATTATATATAGTGCTTCAATGAACACAGGAGTGCATATATCCTTTTGAATTAGTGTTTTGCATTGTTCAGGTAGGTACCAAGGAGTAGAATTTCTGGATCACATGGTAGAACTATTTTTATTATATTCTTTTAAAGATTTATTTTATTTTTATGCATACAAGAGCTGGGGTACAGGCCACTAGTTCGGGGTGGGGGAGTGAGAGGATTCACCAGAGATAGAGTGGAGAACAGAACAGGCAGATTGCCTGAAGTACACTGCTGAGGGGAGCAGCAGGTGAGTCAGGAGAGGTCTTCTGTGCCATGTGGGTAGCTACCTGGCCAGGGATTGAACTCGTGCTTACAGTGGCTGCGGTTAGCTTCATAGGTTGTGTCTTAACCCCTTGCGCCACCAGGGAGGCCCTATTTTTAGTATTTTAAGGAACAACCATATTGTGTTCTATCGGGGCTGGACCAGTCTACATTCCCATCAACAGTATATGAAGTCTTCTTTTTCTCCCTATCGTTGCCAACATTTGTTGTATCTGGTTTTTTTGATATGGGCAATTCTCACAGGTGTGAGGTGTGGTTCAATTTGAGTTTCCCCGATGATGCATGATTTTGCACATTTTTTCATGTTCCTGTTGTCCATCTATATATCTTTTTTGGAGAAATGTCTGTTTAACTCTTCTACCCATTATTTGGTTAGATTCTTTATTTTCTTTCTGTTGAGTTGCCTGAGTACTTTGTAGATCTTGAACAGTAGTCCCTTATTGGATGTATCATGTGCAAATATTATCTTCCATTTTGTAGAATGTCTTTTCATTTTAATGATAGTTTCTTTTGTTCTGTGGAAGCTTTTTAGTTTGATGTTGTCCCATTCATTTATTGTTGCTTTTGTTTTTCTTGCCATTAGAAGCAAGTCACCAGAGACATCCATGAAGCCAATGTTTTAGAGTGTTTTGTTTATGTTTTCTTCTGATCTATGATATCTGGTCTTACATCCAACTTTTATCCATTTTGAGTTAGTTTTTGTGTTTGCTGTGAGAGAATAGTCTAGTTTCATTTTTCTACATGTTGTCATTAAATTGTTCTTTCACCTCCTTTGTTAGGTTTATTCCTAGATACTCAATGTTTTTTGATGCTACTATAAATGGGATTTTTTCTTAATTTCTTCTAGTTTGTTATTTGAATGTAGCAAAGCAACAAAATTGTGTATGTTGGTTTTGTAGCTATACTGGTTTTTTATTTCTAGTAGCTTTTTAAGGAGGCTGTTTAAAAGTGTCAGAAATCTTGGCAAGGAATGGGAATGACCCGCGTACGTCTGAGTTTCCCACTTGGTGTGCCATGTAGGCTATGGGTATATCAAGTTATTGATCCCTTCAACACTTGAGGTAAATCAGGCAGGTCTGTGATGTAGTTAGCAATCTTTCCTATACCAGTGGACCCTGCAAATGGCATTTTTCCCCTACATGTGTCATGAAACGTTGAGAAGCTATTATTTTCTGCCAGTGTGGATGGGATCTTTCCGGTGAAATTGTGGTGTTTTATGGTTTGTAAACACAGTGAAAGTTTGTCAGGATAGGCCTATAAGGAAAAGTTGTTCCAAAAACTATATACTTTCACATGTACATGATTTCACAGCTAAGTAGCCAGCGAAAGTTTATAAGCAAAATTAAATTCATTCAATTATGATAGTCCAAGCTAACTTTAAAAAAGAAAAGGTAACTTTTGAACTGATTTAATTTCTGTGAGGCTGTTGTCTGTTCTTCCCATGACATGCATTTATGTTCAATCTGACATTTGATAATATGTTCTTGAAAACATTGTGAGTTTTGTGTTCCGATTGAAGTTGTTGCATATTACAAAATAATTTAGCTATATTTTTATAGTTTTATATCAGTTACTTTATATGATACAAGAAAGCACAAATAAGTTTTTAAGTTACTTCTATAAATTTTCAAAATATATTGAATACTTACAATCAGTTTATTCAGTGATAGAATATGATGTCTGTTATTTGAGTAGCAAATGAACTCATTGTAAAGTGTTTAGCATGAATCTTTTAGTACTACTAAGTAGTAGTTATTCTAGCTTCAGACAGAACCATACGTCATTCATCATGTGTCAAAATAGGGAGCTTTGAAAATAAGGCTTATTTGGGATTTTTCTTCCCTCTCCCCTTTATTTCCTCTTTGTAGCTAAGCCTTTTACTGAGGATCGACTCACCCACGTGTCACTGAAAGTTTTTAACTAGTTTTGTTTAGAAAGGTAGAGAAATTGTGATTAATCAGGATATTATGACTCTGCAAGGTCTCCAATATGTATATGGCTTTATATATATATATATATATATATATATATATATTTACCTTCTGGCCTTCTATTTTGTACAGTTGTTGTTTTTAGTTCTCTGTTGATTTATGCTGGCTGACCTAAGAAAAGGTTTGAGTTCTCTGGTTTATGTCCTGAGTATGGTTTAAAGCTTATATAGACGAACCCTGCTTTATAATACTAATCCATTCTATAGATGAGATAATATAGTGAAAATATTGTCATGCGAGCCCAGTAATACTCATTGATATTTCATAATTCATTCTAAGATGGCATAATTTGAAATTTTTGGCACATAATTAGGCTTATATAAAGCTAATTTTTATATTATAACAACAAAAATATTAGAGAATTTTGTCTCTATTGACATTAAAAAGATGTAATTAAAAATAAGTAAAGTAACTTAAATTGGAAAAGGTTATTTCAGAATCACTTAGAGTTTGCTAATGATGTGGGTGGTTAAAACCAAATTTTCATACCAATTCACTAACTTTTACACCATCGTGCTTTTTTATATTTCTTGTTTCAGTTTAATTGAAATTTTCTTTTTAATATTCGCTCTAGGATACATGGTTACAGTTTAGAATAATATTTTTACCAACAGTAACCATTTGTATGAAAGGATTCAGGAGGACTGAAAAGCAATACTAAAAAAAAAAATGGACCATGTGACAAAAGATCCTCAAAGTGATAAATATGCCATGATTGGCTCATATGCTAACAGTTATTCAGATACCCTACCCACATGGTCTAATTGGCTGCCATCATAATGAATATTAAATCATAAAGGGATTTAT
Source organism: Talpa occidentalis (assembly GCF_014898055.3). Taxonomy (NCBI): domain Eukaryota; kingdom Metazoa; phylum Chordata; class Mammalia; order Eulipotyphla; family Talpidae; genus Talpa; species Talpa occidentalis. The sequence continues at coordinate 25,627,643 of NW_023603184.1, read as the reverse complement.
TTTAATTGGAAAGACTTGTAAAGTGATTCAATCCTTTTTTGAACCCATCCTAGAGGTCTAGCTGTTATGTCCTCATTTTGGCACTAGTGGGAGGTGTTGCCTAGTTCCTTAAGTTCAGTTCTAGATATGGTTTCTATTTAATGACTGGCCAACCAGAACTGACTTTTCTTCCTCTCCATCTTGCACAAATTTTTGCACATCACTGAATATCTCTTTGTTACTTAACTGCATTTTTACTTCAAAGAAACACTCAGTACTTAGCACTTAAGAGTCCCAAGTAATTCTTAGATATCATTACTAAAAGGCTTCTGAAGCTAAGGCCTCCCCAGAGGCGCAGCGGATTGAGCACTGTGCTGTGAAGTTGCCCGCAGCCTCTGCAGCATGGGTTCGATTCCCAGCCAGCCAGGGATATACTCATATGGCACGGCAGACCTCTCCTGCCTCACCCACTGCTCTCCTCAGCAGTGCTTTCGTCTGCCTGTTCTGCTCTCTGCTCTGTCTCTGGTGAATTCTCTCATCCTCCTGCGCCTCTGGCCTGTACCCCAGTTCTTGTATAAATAAATAAATTTTTTTTTAAAAGGCTTCTGAAGCTAAAATAGGAAACTAAATAGGAGATAAGTTTCATTTTTTTGAGATTCAAAAAAATACAAGGGTACTTGACTTCTGGGTCTCTGCAGCTCCTAATTTACTCTGACCTTGTGCAACTGGCCTCTCAGAGATTGTTGAGTTGGATGACCTCTGTGATTCTGAGGTAGATACTTTTAGCTTCCTCTGCCCATTTTATGCTGAGCATCCAGCTAGATTACACGCCTGATCTTCTATATGTTTGGACCAAATATCACACACTTATATGTTGTGAGTTGAATTTGAAATTCTACCAGTAGAGGGTTTTTTTTCCCATTACCTTTGTCAAAATTAAATTGTCTATTAATGATAAATGATTATACTTTTATCATTTATACCATTTTGGGTATTCTTCCTTATGTCACAGATCAGAGGGAACAGAATGTGAAAAGTAAATTTTGACAGGACAAAAATGAAGGAATCAGCATAGAGCATTGGATGCCCCCAAGAAGGATGCTTGGAGTGGGACAGGGTGTTACAGTAGAGCTCTTGGGGCAACCAGAAATGCCTAAGGAAGAAATGACAAAAGAGGAGAGAATTCCCCGACAGCTCATAGGAGAACAGGAAAGCTTTGCCTGCTCTTTCTGATGGTGATCAGAGTAGGCTCTTCATAACTAGGGAGAACAATAATCTGATTATTTTCTAGAATTGACAGATTTCTGGCAAGTAGATTTTTTTGGATAGATTTGCCTTTTTTTTGGTCAAAAATCATAAATAAGTAATCTGGAAAGTGAGGGAAAAATAAATAATATTCAGTAACAAAAGCATTCAGCCTTTTATCATTTTTAACCACCTTCTTCAAAGTATAAGTTTTATTTTAAAATAGTTTTGTTGTCCTAATGCTATTTGCCCATCCTTTTCAAAAGATATTTACTCATTAAGAAATGTAATTGTTTATTACTTGTTTTAAGTGTTCAGTTTTCAGAGTTTTAGAATTTACCAACTATTAAGTGTGATTAGCCAGTGTACCACACTGTGGCAATTAAGAATGATGTTAGCTAATTTACAAAAAAGATCATCTCACTTTTCTTAGTAACTGAACAAATCTAAATGTGGCTTGATCTGCTAATTAATTTTCAATCCTATCTGGGCTTTTTCAGGTACGTTCTTAACAGTTAACAGTAGCACCTTTGAAAATAGAGAGCTACTATATATGTGTGTTTTTTATGGTTTCTTAGACTGTTAAATCTTCCCAAAGTGCAAATGTTGAGAGGTGGAAATGATTTCACTTCCCTCGCTGATTTTTTGTTCCTTATATTCTTTTATTGGTTAAGTTCAGTGATTATTCTGGATTTTAGGAATGTTTTGTTCAGCGTATTAGGAAGTCTAGCCAAGCTTAATAGCTTTTTTCTTTTTTTTTTCTTTTTCAGTGACTGTCTTCATGTTGTAGAGCCAATGCCAGTGCGGGGGCCTGATGTGGAGGCATACTGTCTACGCTGTGAATGCAAATATGAGGAAAGAAGCTCAGTTACTATCAAGGTAAAAAAATTTCCATCTCTCCTGCTTCTGGAATAGTTCTTGATGGTATCTAGACAGGAAAGAAAATTTTAGACACCTGAGGTCTATTTTAGTTACCTAAACTACTGTTCTGGCCTCCCCCACCACCTCCTTAACCCTCCCTCCACACCCCTAAGATAACCCCAAAGGAATGGTGGACCTGTTCTCCACCTGTCTCATTGAGATGCTTTGTAGATTAATCAGGATACAGTAAGGGGTGAGCTGTGAAATGGCACAAAAAGGCCCTGTGTGTAATTAGCATATCAGAGAGAGAGCCCAGCTTCCCTGTGGGCCTTGTATGCCTAAGGATAAGGAGAGAGAAGCATGATTAGGCCCTCTTCTTCCTGCCCTCCCAGCCCTTAGAAAAAAATTATGTATTAGTAACTGCTGTATTCTAGAAACATCATTTCTGGATTCAAAGTTTTTCTTTCTTTATTTCCTATAGGAAATGGAATATAGATAACTCCAATCACCACTTGAACCTCTAATGAGTTCAGCTACTTCATTGTACATTTCTTCACCCCAATTTTTTCTATATGGTGCTTCCTATTCCTTTCTGCAAATGGCCTCAAGGGGAATCTATGGTGGTCAGTTATAACAGTTTTAAAGATATTTGTTGTGATTGAGCCTGTGAGAGCTCTGCAGCAGCAGGGTGCTGTTCTGTAGAGAAATGCTCTTTGTACTATTTTATTTTTAACGTTTTTGATGTATAATTTAGATATCCTAAAAGTCACATTTTTTTAGTGTACAATTTTATAAATTTTAGAAAATTTAAACCAATTTTTAAAATTCCCATCAACCCATCATGCCCATTTACTGTTAATCCTATTCCTACCCTCAGCCCCAGACAAAGCCCCAGCTTTGTGTGTCTGTAGATCTGGACATTTCATATAAATGGAATCTTATAATATATGGGCTCTTATTATTTGTTCTTTCACTTGATGTAGTATTTCTGAGGTCCATCCATGTTCTAACAGGTATCAAAATTCAATTCCTTTTTATTGATAGCATTCTATTATAGGAATAGACCTTGTTTTGTTTATCTTTTCATCAGATGATGGATATTTGATTACTTCCAGATTTTTATTATTATGAATAAATACAATCATGAATATCTGCATACAAGTCCTTGTGTGGATATGTGTTTTTCTTCCTCTCAGAAAAACTCCTTAGAGAGGCAAGTTTATGTCTAACTTTTTGAGACACTTGCCGAATTATTTTCCAAAGCGGTGGCACCATTTTACATTACCACCAGCAATGTATGAGGGCTCAGTTTTTCCATAACCTTCCCAGCATTTGGGAGGTATCACATTGTGCCTTTTGATGGCACACAAATTAAGATCTTTTAAAAAAATCATGGGCCTAAAAAGTATTTTTGTATATCTAAATTGATCAAAGAAACTATTCTGTTGAAATTCATCTGAATTACATTGTACCTTTGAGTTCTGTATGTTGTGTTGATAGCAGTGCTGCTGAATCTAGGACACCATATTCAGGTGAAAAAAAAAAGAAGAGAGAACTGCTGTGCCAGCAGTGGTGACAAGTGATTAGCAGTAGGTGAAGGTAGAGTTTGAAAAAAAATCCTAGAGACATAATACTTTCTTACCTCCTTTATTTTTTTAAACTAATACTTCAATATGGCATTGAGTTTGTTTCTTATGTTGGAATCTGGTTTGCATCAGAACCCCATATGCTTAGCAGACAGATCAATCTTCAACTGTAGTTTTATTGTTACACAAAATTCTTGGCTTGAACAGAGATGTAACTTACATTCCATTTCCTCTAGGTTACCATTATAATTTATCTCTCCATTTTGGGCCTTCTACTTCTGTACATGGTGTATCTTACTCTGGTTGAGCCCATTCTGAAGAGACGCCTCTTTGGACACTCACAATTGATACAGAGTGACGATGATGTTGGGGTAAGTTCTCAGCCTGCCTAGCTGCTCATGACCAGTCTCTCTCGTCATCTAAGGTAAAGTGCAAGTGAAAAATGCTCACATATTTGCTGGACCTGCTCAATTAGGGAAACTAAAGGCAGTTGTAATTTTAGTAGGTGTCTCTGTATGAGGAAATTGCCCTGTACAGTGGTAAATACGGTAATTTAAACCTATGCTCCTTGGTGAGCATCCTATACAAGATTTTGCCCTCAGTACCAGGGTACAATTTTTATTTCCTTGCCCTGTTTAATTTGAAAAAAGCATCCAAGACAGTTTTATCTCCATGCTCCTGTCTGAACACATTTCCGATCAGCATCACCAAATTATTTTAGAAGGCAAAGGGGCATTAGTGAAGGCAAATGTGAAGACTATAATGTTTTGTTTTCCAATAAAGAACGACTTGATTACCTGCTGGTGTTTTCTATTTCCTGTTTTTCCCCCTTCTAAAAAACAAAACAAACAGAATAACTGTTCTTTAGAGAAAAATAAAAGCATCAATTCAGATTCTCTTTTCTACCTTTAAAATACATTTTATTTATACATATAGTGGTACTACTAATGTATAATTTTTTCTGTGTTCTCCTTTTCTGTGTTAACATTGTTTCATTTAAAAATGTGTAGACATCAATATAGTTCTCAAGTGTATTATTTAGTATAGTATAGACAGTTATATTGTTTGTTTTGTCATGGTCATGTTTGGGCATGTGTGTGTGTGTGTGTATATATATATATATATCTTAGATATGTATACATACATACATACATACATACCTATATATTAGAAGTTAATTTTTATTTTGGATTACTTTATTGGACTATGTTCCTTAAAATGGATTAAATTCAGTAGAGTTTCAAGAACCAATTCCAAAAGCTAAAACCATAATGAGCCTTTGCCAACCCGTCGTAAGTCCTTTTACTCTGGGATGGCTTATGGACCTGTTGGTAAAAGATGGTAAAGGGAATCCTGACTGCATGGTTTGAGTTAAAATTACAAACAGCCTGCTTTTTGATCAATACACTATTGTCTCATAAGTATCAGTTATGACACTTGACTTATTTGGACAAGATTTCATTTTTCTTTTGTCAAGAACTTTCACAGAAATACTTCTTCTTGCCCTTTCCCCTTGCTTCTTTTATCAATTCAACCCACACATAATGAGTAACTTCTATATTATATACTGTGCTGGATACTACAACTGAATAGAACAGAAACAGACATTTAAAGCAAATGACTAATACTAGTCCTCTTTTATTTTTAATGATGTAAGAAATGCCTGTTTCTTTTTGAAGAATTCCAGGAGACTGATAGACTGGAAGGTCAAGAGTAGAGATTAGATGTGATAAAAAATCAGGCATAATGGGGCTAATGGCATGAGAACTGGGACTACTGTCCCAGTAATGTACCAGAAGCATTAGAGTCTCAAATACCATTCCCATGTTAATTTTGTTTCACATAGGACTCAGACTTTTTATTGTGGGAAGCTGTCCTGTTTATTTTAAGATAAATAGCAGCATCCCTGACCTCTACCCACTAGATGCCAGTAGCATCATCCATTCTGATACGACAATCAATCAAAATTGTCCATAGATGTTGTAATATGTCCCTGGAGGGAGCAAAATCACCCCCAGCTAAGAACTACTAACGTGAAAATACTGTGTACCCAAGACCATATAAACGTTTCATCTCTTTTGGATAAAAGAAAGTCTGACATAAACCACATCCTTTACATTAAATTAGTGGTTTCTGATTTTAAGAATAGACAATATTAATGTAATGCACACACATTACATTAGAGAAACGGATGCACAAATGTATAAATGGAAACATGTAGGAAAAGCATGTGATTGATGGGGTCATGTGCTTAGTAACCATTTTGCTCACCAGGGATTGATTCTCTATGTGTTGACCATTTGAAGACTGTCTCTAAGGAGCCTAGCTCATAAACTGAGTCTGGGCAGAGAGAGAGAGCTAAGAATTTATGGTAACAACTATATACAAAAAGAGGCTAAATTTAAATACCTACAATTGTTGCTTATCCAAGTTGTGTTTAAAAACAATTCTCAACAGGGCCTCTCTGATGGCATAAGGGGTTAAAGCACCACACTGTGAAGCTATCCGCAGCCTCTATAGCACGAGTTGTATCCCTGGCCAGCCTGAGAGCTGCCCATATGGCGCAGCAGACCTCTCCTGTCTTGTCCGCTGCTCCCCTCAGCAGTGTATTTCAGTTACCCTGCCTGTTCTGTTAAAAAAAAAAAAAATTCTGAACAAAATCCTGTTGTCATTTTTACCAGTTTTGTTCAGAATAGAGAGCATTTTAAATCAAGTGGGAGCTAGTACAAATAGTTAAGAAGCTCACTGCAAGTAGCCACAATATTTACTGTATCATATATCAATGACACATCATTGCTATTTTCAAAGCATCACATTAAAACATATTTTGTATTTATTGTAATTTTATCAGGTGTAAAAAGGACAAACATATAAAAAGGGTAAATCTCTGTTTGCATTCTCCCAGCATCCATAACCACGAGTAGCTAGTTCAATCTTGTTTTGATAGGTGGAGAACCAAAAGGATTAACTGGTTTGTTTAGTCCTTTAAATGTATTTCTTATGAAGATTTTCCTCCCCCTCCCTTGAAGAGTAAGTAGCTAACAGGACCATGAAATTGAGAGGTGCTTTGCTGATAAAGAACATTCTTTTTCCCAGTGTTGTTTATGTAAAAACATAATAACAAAAAAGTAATAATATTTTATATACAAGTTCATTGAAGCACCATATTCCTGTAGTGTCATTTTAATCTACCAGAACAAAAGTCAGTATGTTGAGATGATACAACACCAAGACAAGGTTAGGTGAACTAAGATTTAGGGTTAGTGCTGATTTGTTAAGTGACCTTGGGTCTACTTATTTCGTCAGTGGAAATAAGTCATCCAACAACTTTGCCACCTTCTTCCTTCCTGCCTTCTTTCTTACGTCTTTGAAACACTTTTAACTTTATGGAATTGTGTTTATTACTTTCATTTACAAGGTTGAAAATAAAAGCAATAACTGAGGTTTCTGCAGTCTTTACATAAATTAAGTGAAAGTTGAAGGAATTTTGGTAAAGGGAGCAGGGGAAGATTCTTTATAGAAAACTCTTTGGTGTCATTGAAATGCAGACATTGTGTAAAAGTCTTGCTGTAAAAAAAGCATACAGTCATAGTAGTATAAAGAGTTTTATGGTTGTATGTAGCTTTACAAAGACATGCCAATTTCTGAACTGTGTATATAACATTGCTTTTAAAAACATGTACAGCAAAACATTGTTTCTCTCCAAGAGGCAAAGTATAGTTTAAGAGTTATGACTTGTGGGCCTCCCCGGTGGCGCAGCGGTTGAGCGCTGGGTTGCAAAGCTGCCCGCAGCCTCTGCAGCGATGGTTTGATCCCTGGCCACTGGGTGAGGGTCCCACATGGCGCGCAGACCTCTCCTGCTGCCCGCTGCTCCCCTCAGCAGTGTATTTCGTCAGTCTGCCTGCTCTGCTCTCCACTCTGACTCTGGTGAATTCTCTCACCCTCCCGCGCTTCTGACTGTACCCAGTGCTTGTATAAAAAAAGAAAGAAAGAAAGAAAAAGAAACTATAAAACACTGTTAAAAGAAATAGAAGACACAAAAAATGAAAAGACATCCCCTGCTCATGGATTGGAAGAATTAACATTATTAAAATGTCCATCCTACCAAAAAGCAATATACAGAATCAATGCTATTCCAATAAAAAAAAAATCTCAAAAAAAAAAAAAAGTTATGACTTGTAAGTTGGATCCTATATTGGAACATTAGAAGCTTTGCTAACCCAGGATTCTGGAAAAAGACATTAAGGAAAAGGCAAACAAAAGCAATAAATTAATATTGAAAGCTTTTTTTGTTATTTAAACAGCTGTGTTTACATCACATTCATAGATAGATTAGCATGGTGGTTTCCTGTGTAATGACTACAAACATCCAGAGGCATTGGTTTACTTTGACCAGGATAGGTTGGTTTTCTACACAGATAGCTGGGTAACCCTTTCAATAGCCTCTATCCTTTCCTAAGGCAGCATTTAATATGGAAGCTACTGGATGCTCACCAATGAAAGGTTCATGTCTCTACTAAATAGAAAGCTTCCATTTTAATAGTAATAATTCCTTGGTAATAGAGAGTACTTATAACCCTTGAATTTTGTCTCTCCATCACAGGTTGGGGAAGGGGGAAATTAGAAAGCTTTAGGAAACAAGTGTATTTGGTGTAAATGTTGAGGGTGCAGGGAAAGATTAAAACCAACCAAGATAAGATCCTGTCCACTCATCTCCCAGGGTGAATATGGCCCCAAGCTGGCACATAAATAATTTTAATACAGTTGGAGTTAGTTTCCATACCTGTAACATGTAGATATTAGCATGAAAATAGATTTGCTTACCCTTACTGGTCTTGGAAGGCTTCTCTTTGACTTGAATGACCACTGTTTATCTTGGTTCTGCTCCTTAAGGGAAATGTCTTTGGAAATGGTGACTCATGAGAACATTTCACAGATTCCTCCTCATTACTGTCCTCCTGGGCCACCTGTTTCTGCAGTTGAGTTCATCCCACTGCTGGCAGTTGAGGAGTACTTGGCAACTGCTCCTGTTCCTATATCTCTGGCTAGATAACTGGCGTGTGTGTGTGTGTGTGTGTGTGTGCATGCGCGCACGCACGCGCACACACACACACACACACACACACATGTTCATGTACTTACACTGATCATGCCATCCCTGATGTTCTCCATTCTTGGACTTTTCAGGATCACCAACCTTTTGCAAATGCTCACGATGTGCTGGCTCGCTCCCGCAGTCGAGCCAATGTGCTGAACAAGGTAGAGTATGCCCAGCAGCGCTGGAAGCTTCAAGTTCAAGAGCAGCGAAAATCTGTCTTTGACCGTCATGTTGTCCTCAGCTAATAAGGAATTGAACTCAAGGTGACTAAAAAGAAACCAGTCAGACAACTGGAAAAGTTGAGTTTTCCTGGGTTTTACTTTAATACCCTGTTTGATTTCATCAACTCTTGCTGGAAAATTCAAAACTGGAAAAAATGTGCTTGGTATTTTATTTTCTTGTTAACATATTAATAGATACATTTTTAAAAGCACACCTCAAAGTCAGCCAATAAACCTTTTCCTATCTGTGACTTTTACTAATAAAAATAAGTCTGCCTGTAAATTATCTTGAAGTCTTTTATCTAGATCAAACACTCTCTTTTTCACCACACAGTTGTAACTTGATTTTCAAGATAATTTCCAGGTGTATATGTTGTTGTGTGGTTTTGTTTTGTTTTGTATTCAGTTTGTGTTTTGGCAGGGAAGGGGAGGGATGCGTGGGAAGTGCTTAACATAACTTTTCTCAAGTCACTTTAGTAAACAAATTTTTGTAAATAGCCTTTACCTTCTATTTCTAAGTTTCATTTCTACTTTGCAGCATAGCCAGCCTCATCAGAGCCCTGACTTACCCATTTGAATTTTGCACTGACAATATATGTAGGTATATGGCTGGCCTATGGCTGCACTTCATGGTAAACTGGATCTGAAATGTGTGGCAGCTCTTCACAATATGCAGGTTTTCTTCATGTAACTGTGATGTCTGATGCAATGCATCCTAGAACAAACTGGCCATTTGCTGGTTTACTCTAGTGACTAATGACTAAACATAATCTTGGTGTGTGTGTGGTCTTTTTCATCTTCTTCTGGCATCTCTAAGGATGAATCCTTAGGACTTGGGTATTTGCAATACTGGTATTTTCAGCATTTCTTGTCAGGTTGAGAGGCAGCTGTTTGAGCTCTAGTGTGTACAGCTTTGAACTAGGACTGGAGTTCTAGGTGCCTCCCTCTGAAAGGTGTGACAGTTATTGGATAACTGGCTTTTTTCTTCCTATGTTCTCTTTGAAATGTAACAATAAAGATAATTTTTGAAACATCTCCCAGTATATCTATGTCTCCTAACTTTACTCCCTCTTTTGCTGTAGGATGAAGTTAAAGATGCAGAGATATTTTGTACTCTAATGTGAGATTAGGTTTACACCAGACTAGTCATAAAACATTAGTAGTACATGATCTCTTTGTGTGTGTGTATAGATAAAGAGAGTGGATGTGTACTCTGATAGGTATCTTAAAGTATAAAAATAGCATTTTGATAAATTGAGAGATTACAGTGCATGCAGGAGTGCTTGTTCTTGGCAAAAATATTAGAATTAAATTACATCAAATTCATAAGGATGAAGTTTTAGGAACTGTTAATGAAGAAATTCTTTAGTTAGTGAAAAAATTGGTTCTTTTTTTAAATCCACAAATCTAACCAAAAATTATTGGTTTTATTATTAGTATTAAAAAATGTGAGCTTAACTACAACCAAGTGAAATTAGCGCAGGTATGCAAGGCTGATTGAAAATGCAAAAATCCATTAATGAAATTTATTACATCAGCAGACTAAAAAAGAAAAATGACATGATCCTATCAATTAGATATAATTGACAAAATCCAACACCATCATTCATGATAAAGTATCTCAGTAAACTAGGAACAAAGAACTTCCTTGACTTGATAAAGAATATCTACAAAAACCTACAGCAAACATACTTAATAGTATGAAACTGGAAACTTTCTTACTAACATAAGGAACAAGGCAAGGATGTCCTTTCAACATGGCTTTTCAACTTTATACTGCAGTTGCCAGCTAATGCAATGAGACAAAAAAAGAAAATAAATGGTTTATAATTGCCCAAAATGGATCACATTAAAAAGGAAAAGTCATAGTTTATGGGTGATGTGATTGTAGAAAATCTGAAAGAACTGGAGGGGGAAATCCTGGAGTCAGTGATTATATCAAGGTTGTAGGTTTAAAAAGTTAACATACAAAAGTCAATTGCTTTCCTATTTGCCAGTAATGAATAAATGAAATTAAAAACATAAGCAATCCTCCAAATTAAATAAGTGAAAATATGACAATGTGTACAAAATATATATGAGGAAAACTATAAAATGGGAGAAATCAAAGAACTAAATAAATGAAGACACATTCCCTGTCCATGATGAAGATCCACTATTATCAAAATGTTAGTTTTCCCCTACCTGATCAATAGATTAAACACAGTCCCACCCAATCAAAAATTCCAAGTCATGTTATGGATATTAACAAACTGGCTCAAAAGGCAGAAGGCCCAGAAAAGCTGACACAATATTAATGGAGAAAAACGACTGATACTATCTCATTTCAAAATTTATTATAAAGCTATAATAATTAAGTATGTCAATGTAGTATTGGCAAAAGATTGGAAAAACAGATCAATAGATCAGAAAAGATAACCCAGAAATAGATGCAAACAAAGATGGTAAACTGTAGAAAAGATGGTCTTTTGATCAGGTGATGCTGGAACAACTGGATATCCACAGGGGGTGAAAATGAAGTTAGACATAAGCCTTACATTGTGCACAAAAATTAACATCAAAATGGATCATAGACCTTAAATCTGAAACACAAAACTATCAAACTCCTAGAAGATACAGAAGAAAATCTAGATGACCTTTGGTTTGGCAATGACTTTTTAGATAAAATACCAAAAGCATAAACCATGAAATAAATAATGAAGTTGGACTTGATTAAAATTAAAAACCTCTGCTCTCTGAGACACTGTCAACAAAATAAGCCAAGCCACAGAGTAGGAGAAAATATTTGCAAAAACATCTGATAAAGTACTGTTATCACAAATTATATAAAGTACTCTTTAAAAACTCAACAAATAAGACAACTTGATTGAAAAATGGGCCAAAGATCTGAACAGGTACCTCAACAAAGAAGACACACAGATGGCAAATAAGCATATGAAGACATGTTCAGCATTATATGCCACCAGGGAAATGCAAATTAAAACAAGAAGATACCACTACACCAGTGGCATGGCCAAATCCAAAACACAGCACAAACACTGCCACTGATATGGAGCAACAAAAACTCTCATTCATTGCTGGTGGAAACAGAAAATGGTGCAGCCACTTTGGAAAATAGTTTGGCAATTTCTTACATACTATATGATTCAGTACTGTCACTACTTGGTATTTGCCTAAATGCACTGAAATCTTATATCCACACAAAAACCTGCACATAGATATTTATAGCAGCTTTATGATTGCCCATATTTGGAAGCAACCAAGATGTCCTTCCATAGATGAATGGATAAGAAAACCAGGGTAGGGGCCTCCCTGGTGGTGCAAGGGGTTAAAGCACTGCACTATGAAGCAATCCGCAGCCTCAGCAGCATGAGTTCAATCCCTGGCCGGCCAGGGAGTAACCCACATGGCGAAGCAGACCTCTCCTGTCTTGTCCGCTGCTCCCCTCAGCAGTGTATTTCAGTCAGTCTGCCTGTTAGCTTCCCACTCTCTCTCTGGTGAATCCTCTCACCCCCCGCATCTCTGGTCTGCACCCCAGCTCTTGTATGCATAAATAAATAAATCTTAAAAAGGAGAAAAAATTTAAAAAAAAGAAAGAAAACCAAGTTGCATTGAGACAATGGACTATTTTTCAGCAGTAATAAATTAGCGATCAAGCCATCAAAAGACATAGAGGAAACTTAAATGGATGTCACTAAATAAAAGAAGTCAATCTATATAAAGGCTATATACTGTATATGGCATTCTGGAAAAGGCAAAAGTATGGAAGCAATAAAAGTATCAGTGGTTGTCAGATACCGGGAGAAGAAATGATGAATAGGTGGAGCAAAGAGGTTTCTTAGAGCAGGGAAACCGTTCTGCATGTTATTGTAATGGCAATGTCATTACACATTTGTCAAAACCAATCCAATTGGATTGAATGAACAACACCAAGGGTGAGCCTTAATATTATCTGTGGGTTTTGAGTAATGAGATGTGTCAATACTGTTTCATCGATAGTAAAAATTTTTGGCCTTGGCTATGCATCTAAAATTGCTCTGAAAAAATCTATTTAGAAGGAAAAAGGATTTTTAACAGGTAAGTTTTTAAAATGTAGTTTTACATTGACCTTCTTGATTCTGGCCCTAATAGCTATTTTAAAGAATATTGACTATTTGTACATTATAAGATTATTACATATTTTTCATAAATATTTTTATATAAAATAATAAAGTACAGATGAATGGGGGCATACTTTTTACAAGAAAATTTGCTACAAGCATCCAGTTTTGAAAGCAAACCTTTCTATTTAGTATTGTTATGTGTTGTCATACCTACCTACTAGGTAAGAAAAAAACAGCCAAACCAGAACTGTGCAGTTCTGTTTAACTGTAAGCTACTTTGCATATTGTTACTAAATGATCACCTATAAATCAGGTTGTCTGACTCAGCCCAAAATGCAGCATCTTGTCGACAAAACGCAGGTAAGAGACTTCTCCAGAGTGACCCCTGGGACAGAATGAGATGGCTTTTAAGAAAATCCCTAGGCAGATCAGCTGTCTTAAACTAACAAGTATGCCCGTATATGGAAAGACTGAGCGTTTTCTGGTAAGTAAGTCATCTGGAGTGGAGAGGGTTTGCATTTGGAATTCAGGAGACAGGTCTGGAGTCTGCTCTGCTACTAGCTCTGCAAACTTAGCCAAGATGCAACCTATGAGACATCAGTTAAGAGGATTTCTAGAGCTCCTTTCAGCACTAACATTCCATAGTTCAATAATAATGTGCAGTTATAGCTTTTTGTTTTTTACATGGTAGATTTTTTTTAATATTTCTGAAAGTTGAAGCTTTCATGCTCAGTAGAGCATCCAGAATCTCTTAGGATTTTGGCATTAAGACCTCATTATTTGTTTCCCAGAAGTGCTCTAAGACGGAAACTGGAGACTTTTCCAAGATGGGTGCATTTGTTAGCTGCGCATGTCTCTGGAATCATGGAGCCCCAGGATTAAGTCTGTACAGCTTTCTTTTAAAAAAACTTGGACTCAATTTCTGCAAACATGTCCAGCCTCCGCTAGACTGCCTATCTTGATCCTCTTCATTACTGCATTTTTCATTCTATCACTCTGTTGTGGTTAAATTTCTTCTTTGAATAAAACATGATCCCATTTCTATGCTATTGCATTGATTGGTGAACTTATTAGAAAGGCTCATTGGTATGTCTCCAGAGACACCAGGCTCTTTTTTCCAGAAGTATGTGAAGTCTTTAAAATCAGAAAATTTAATTACCTTTGGCATGTACAAATTACTCAGGTTTCATCTGGGTCAAGGTTTAAGATATATTAAAATGATCTCTGTCGGGATAAAACAAAGCAAAAGGAACACTTGTGTGTGATTAACTTGGATGACATCTGCTTTATTTATTTATTTTGGGGGGACCCTGTCGTCTCTCTGTTTCAGCTATGGGCAGAAATAAGTCACTGATGTAGAAATGTAGTCACAAGACTCTATACTTATGTGATACATGTCTTTTATCTCTGGGAATTTCTTAACTTTTCTCTCAGCAACCTTTTCTATTTGACAGAATCTTGGCTAGTTTATAATCTTCCAGAGATTTTTGTCTTATGTTAGTTATTTTAGGGTGTGAGGTCAGTAATTTGGAATCTTTCAGTTCCTGTTCCTCTGTTTTGATTTTTAATTGCATTTATCACATTTATCTCATCCCCCCACCTCAACCTCTTTATTAGGGAGAACTTTCCTGGCTTTTACTCCATTCCAGCCTGTTCCACCACGAATTATCCCATAACTCCCATCCCCTACTGACCTTACTGTTTCCAGTCATTTGTCTCTAGTTACCATGTGAGGGTAGGACAGGCTTCTTTACAAGAATTGTAACACACTTTTTGTATTTTAATTCTAGTGCTTAGAAGCTGAATCTCGCATAGTGCAGCCTACAGTTTTTCCTCAGGTGGAAAATCATTTGCCAGTGTTACCTAATCTTGCCCATAAACATTTGGGCTTTTTTTTTTTTTTCCTGATGAAAGAGAAAGTCATATTTCCTTCTTTTCCGAAGGTCCACAGATAGATTTCTCATGTTGCTTTTCCTTTTCTATTTTAGGTATGCTCATCTCTCAACAAACAAGTGAACTTTGGATAGATCAATTTTTTATTTTCCATTGTTAGGGAAAATCGAAGGCAGGTTTTCTATAAAGTGCAGCTGAGAAAGTGACTCTGCTCACATATTCATCTGTTAAGGAAGGAAAGAGGAAAAGAACTAATGCCTGTTACATTATTTATTTTGTCATTTAATCCTCACAACCATGCTGCTGTAGAATAGTTAATAAAGAGTTGAACTTAGAATAGAGCTGGAGCTCAGAGATTGAGAAACTTGCTTAAGGACACAGAGGTAAGAAAGGGCAAAGCCAAGATCGAAACTTGAATATATTATGATTCAAGGGAAAAATGCTCCTTTCCACAGCATCATGCTGCTCCTGGTTAACTGGTTTAGTGTAATGTCCTTGTAAATCTGTTGTGACTCCATTATTACAGTTAAAAGCAAAAAATAATGATACTTTAACAAATGAGAAGGATGCAGACCTAATCCGAAAGAGGGAATGTGTTGGAATGGGACCTCTTAGTGTGTGTATCCTTATGTTCCATGAAAAAAGAAAATAGAAAAAAAAAAAAGAAAAAAGAATAGAAAAGAAAAAGATACAGGTGCCCATCACGCAACAGATTTATTTACACTTTTAAGTAAAAAATGTGTAAATTGACTGTTCTAAATGTATTAAGAAAGTTTCTCATTTAAAGTAATATAGTGAATTTTTAATAACAAATCATTCCTTTCTTATCTTTATTTTCAGTTTTGCCCCTGGCACAGCAAGCACTATTTAAGAAGACTTTGCCTGTGAGGTTGCTTGATCACTAACTAGTTCATAATTTCTCCAAAGTGTATTTGAATATTTTGCTGTTTTGGTGTTTCCCAGACTTCAGTATTTGCATAGAGCTTCATGATCTCCATTATATCAGTGTTTCACCTGAACTATTCTTTATTATTTTTCTTAAAATCAATTCACAATTTTTCCTCATGTAGATTTATTTAAAAGAACTTTCAGGTTTTTTTTTTTAGGTAGAGTCTATATTTTATTTTGTTATTATTTTAGCTAGATACTATTGCTCATGAAGACTTCCATCTGAGGGGGCTTAGAAGTGTTATAGAGCAACCCCGATATTAAACGGGTTCCTGGCTGTGGGTCCTCACCCGCGCGCTTTAAAGGGACTTATGAATACTCTACTACAGACACACACAAAAGGGCTAATAAAAGGTTTATTTACAAGAGAAAAAGAAATAAGGAAAATGTACAACTCAGGGAGAAAATAGGGAAATAAAGTCTTTAATGCGTCCTACCCGATCCGACGACCTGGAAACCCAAAGTCACTCTCAGAGCTGGCCAGACGGACGCTGCGAGCTGGCGGAGAGCCAAAAATGGGGGATCCCCCAAAGCCCACGTGTCTGCCTTTTGTATCCACCTGGCTGCTTAACCCCACCCTCAGGTCCCAGCCACCTTCCCTTTGGTGGTGATGGGATTTGGAGTTCCCAGTGTCTTTGGCTTTGACCTGGGGTGGGGCTGGAGTCCACAAAGCCTATATGGAATTTGCTTTGGGACATTCTTTTCCCCCTAACAGAAGCATTCTAGCAGTGTGGAAGGCACACTCCCTAGACTCAAGCTGTGTCCGTCATCACCAGGGTCAACAGAGCATTGAAAGGGACACACCTTCCCACCAGGTGATTCCATGTTATTTGATGCTGGTGTTGTGTGCCATCAAAAATCCTCTCTCTTACTACTCACAAAATAGTGTAACTCCATTTATTTACAGAATGAGCTGAAGAAACTATTCATCAAAGCAGAAAAGTCTTTAAAACGTTGATGGCTGAGAAAATCGGTGATATCTGCTCTCTTTTGATCTACCAGATTAACTAACTTGGTTATGTTTTCAGGCTAGAGAGGAAATAATGGACAACAGAAGCTACGCGAATCTGCCAGACAAACTGCCTGTCTTCTCTGATTCTGCCCACTTGCCGCTGACCAGGTCTTTCTATCTGGACCCCATGGTCACCTTTCACCTGTATCCCGAGGCCCCAGTGCCATCCCCTTACTCTGAAGAGCTGCCATTGCTGCCTTTTTCTAGTGATTCCCTGATTATGGAAAATTATGGTGAACCCTGTCCCTTCTCCTTCCCAATGCCTTATCCAAATTACAGAAGGTGCGAATACTCCTATGGGCCTGCCTTTATCCGGAAAAGGAATGAGCGGGAAAGGCAGCGGGTGAAATGTGTCAATGAAGGCTATGCCCAGCTCCGACATCATCTGCCAGAGGAATATTTGGAGAAACGACTCAGCAAAGTGGAAACCCTCAGAGCTGCAATCAAGTATATTAATTACCTGCAGTCTCTCCTATACCCTGAGGAGGCTGAGACCAAGAATAATCCTGGGAAAGTTTCCTCCATAATGGCAACCACCAGCCGCCACCCTGACCCCATTTTTAGAATCATTTGATCCAAGTGTTTCCGAAGAGAAACAAATAATTTCACAGAATGGGGTCCCTTAGAGCCCCATGAAAAGCTTTTCTTAAATGTCATTTCTGTGTGAGCAGATAATAGTTCAGATGTTAACCTCCATCGAATATTTATTTCTTGCCTGGGTTTCACACGTATTAAACACTATCTTATGTAGATTGAGAAGATGCTTCTCACACTTTGTGATTTCTTGAGGGGAGTAGGAGTCCTCAGGATTCTCTGTAGCTCTCACCTTACCCTTCTCACACATTTGATCAAAGTCTCACAAAAGCAATGTAAAGTATAACTAAAGACGACTCACCACTTGTCATGCACTTCACAGGTGCTTCATGCTAAGCAGTCACCACGAACTCTCTTGATTTGTCAAAGTTTGGTGGATTTTATTATTTGGGGGTTGACAAGAAATCTGGACCTTGTCCATGTCATGAAGAGAAAGTGTCCCAGGGCTAAAGCAAAAGTAATAACAAAGTTTGTTGTCATTTGAAATTATTTCATAGTCATCTTGTTCCTCCTCGAAGAAGACATCCTCAAGCAGCTTAGCGCAGGGAGTAAGAGGGCAGGCTCTGGAATCCACCTGCCTCAACTGAGACTCTACTGCTTCTTCTCCATGGCTTAGTTCTTCATCCGCAGGATGAGAATAGTAATAACAGCAACCTACCTGATGTGTTTATCATGAGCATTATATGCCTGACACATAATGAGTATTCATAACTATCCTTTTTCTTATTTTTATAATTACTATCATCCTGACCTCGTTCTGATCACCATTCTCTGGATTCTTTAGGCTGGAAAATGTGCAACTGCCAGACTTTTTCTCACTCCTGGGAAGCACATTCACAGCCCATATCTTGCAGTCCGCCTGCCTGCAAAATGTTTTCAGCTCTTTCTTCTGCCTTAATTCCCAGGTCTCACCTGTCACTAAACCCAGTCAGGATTTCCTATACACCATCACATTCACTGCCATGTGAAGTCTTCCTACCCCAGCCATTATTTTTTCCATTGCAGTTCCCATCCTGCTAAGTTAGTATCCGTCCCATATCTATCTCTGTCCTCTTCAGTGGATCGTAAGTTATTGAAGTAATACAGTCTTATTCATCTAAGTTCCTAGCACCCAGGAGCAGCTTCAGATCAGGAAAATGTCAGTAGCCATTTGGGGTTATTTTCCTAGCCCAGTCCTGTCACCTTTTGTCTGGGTCACTGTTAACAGTCTCCTCCCTGGCCTCTGGGCTGTGTTCTCAACTGGCTCCATCCTCAGGATGATACTCTTTCTGAAAACACTTCACACCATTTTTTGCTTAAGCCCCATGGCACTTCCTTTTCACTACTCCATTGTTTCCATGCATCTGCTTGGTTTTCAAAGTTCCCATTAATCTCAACCCTCCCCAAATATCCACACCCTGATTTTCCCATGATACCCCATTATTCCCTCAAAAGAAAATCAGTCTTGCAAATGCATCCTTCCCTCTTACTTAGCTCATGCTTCCTATAAAGATTGAAATGTTGTCCTTGTTTACCCCTCCACCATTGAAATCCCAGCTATTGTATTTCAGAATTGTTCTCTCACTGCCAGAGACTCAGTTGGTCTTTCTTGTGCTCTTTGTACAGCCCTTAAAGCGACCTTTGGGTATGTGGTCCTGGGCAACAGTCATTTCCCTGACTACAAAGCTGCATGCTCCAAGGGCAGTCATCAGCTTTTTTTGTAAGTAAGAGAAAATCCCACCCAGAATGATATTATCAATAAGGGGAATATATCGGCCATATAACTGAGCTCCTAGCTTTAGGGTTGCCTTCAGGCAGGGCTCGGTACTGTCACCAAGAACCTGTTTTCTTTAGGTCTATCCTCTTTCTGTGGCAATAACTCCAATGTCCCAAAAGGCTGTTAGAAGACTTTCTCCCCAATACTTCCTCCCCCTCCTATTCAAAGCAAAAGATGGGGAAGAATCCCTCTCCCCAGTCCCTCCCCCCAACCCCACCCATGCTGCTCAAAGGTCCCCTCTGCACATGCTCAGTACACTCACTCGGCCCACAGCATTCCTACTGGCTGGAATCCAGGGCAAACTGCCTGGCAACCTGCTTGGCAACCAGGAGTCAGTTAGGCTGAGGCTCTGAGCCCCAACTGTCAGAAGGGGTTGAGGCTGCAGTGGAGGCCAGGAGTTTGGGACTGTGAGTAAGTCCCCTTGAGGTCAGACCTGCAGACTTGGGCAGGAACAGTCTCTAACAAGACTCTGTTCACCTCTGAACAGGTCTGGGGGCGGGGGTGGGGAGGGCATAGCCCTGGGGTCTTAGCCTGGGGACAGAGTAAGTCTAATCGGTAACTGGGTTAGGAAGGGAGTCTGTGGCTTGGGTTAGGGGTCAGTTTGCCATCAGGGTTAGGATTTGTGAAAGGGAATATGATCTTACTGGGGAGGAGGAAGGAGGAAAAATCTAACACAGATTAAGCTACTTCTGTGCCAGGTGCTTTCCACTTATTATCTCCTGAGCTGTAAGTGAAGTGCAGAGAAGTGAGCACACGGCCAGCAGGCTATGAAGAATTTAAAGCTGGGTGTCTCTAAAAATCACAGCTCTTTTCAATCTCTCCTCTATTTCCCGACCTGAAGTTCCCTAGGCAGGTGATTCAGAGGACACCTCAATGTCTGTGGGAGACAGTGGGGGTGAGCAGGGCAGCCTAATCCCCAACACAGTCACACACTGGGGTACTAACTGTCCCCAGAGGGGTGCCTAACCCTAGAGCTGAACCCTGCCACAGCCAGGTGCCCTCTACTGGGCTGTGGGCCGCTGTGCAGGTACTGGTGGTGCTTGTTTTCAGGCCGTGTCTCCGAAGGCCATGGAGTCCTCTGCAGAGCCTGGGAAGACTTTCCCCAAATACTGCAGTGTGGCCACAACCTTGAAGGTCCCTGCCTGGACCGGTGCTGCTGCTCCCTGGGACCTCTCCTTCACCTGCCCTTTTGCCCTCCAAGTGCCCTGGCTCACCAGTCACAACCCCCTCACCAGGTACTGGTTTCTGCTCCTCTGGAGGAAGTGGGGTGCACCTTCCTTTCTCCTCTGTTCTTGGCTTGACATGGAATACCATGAGGGATAAAACTTGCTTTCTGGGAAGGCTGAGGGGGTTCTTTACTGTGGGATGGTACTTGCTTAGGTTATTATATTATTGTAGCCTGAACTGTATTCAAGAGAGGACGTGGCTTTTGTCCCACATTAGTAGAGTGGCAAATGTTGGAGCTGGGGGTGACAGCGGGCAGTCAGGCATCTCCAGTTACCATATTTCTAGCTCACTTACCATCAACTCTGAGACTTTCCCTGGTACCACCTGAGAAATTAGGGTTTTTACAACCAAAACTAAGGAAAGATCTCTCTATGCTCAAATTCTCTCAGTAGTCTTCAGTTACCCTGACTTTCCTGGATTAGTAGCATCAATCTGCTGTCAAGAGTATGAAAGCAAGAGGGGAAAGAAACCCCATCCTATAAGCACACATGCCTTGTGGGGTCCCAAGGACTCGTGTCTGTGCTGTTCAGTTCAGTCTGCCCAGCTAGGGGCTTGCAATTAACCTCCTTTCTTGATTCACCTATGAGGACGAGGTCATTTAAGGCTAGAGTTAAGCATCCCTGAGCTCAGGTTTGCCCATACAGGAAGCAGTTTCTGCAGAAACCCAAAACCCGATTAGACTATTCCCCCCTTGTGTGGCCCTTCCCACGATTTCTCCTAGAACTAGCTTTTCCCTGGTCTGGCCCAAATATGCTTAATCAGCTCCCCTGTGCCTTCCTGCCTTGCAAACTTCCTCCTCCTCCTGACTCCACACTGTCAAACCTCCTTACAGTTCCACTCCTTTGGCATTACCATGCAAGCTTCCATGCCTCATCCTGGAATCCCACACACCACTTTAGGATTTACCCTCCTGGTACTCTTCCCTGGTCTGCTAGTTGGTCTCAGGAGCAGCATCAAATAACTTGACTATATCAAGGCTAATCCCATCGTGATGACCTTGAAACAATTCCCAATTCTCAAGTGATGACTCCATTTGGTGTCATCTCCTCTGGTGCCTTCTGACAGTTTACCTTGTCTTACTCTGGAAGCCGTAGATTACCACTCTTCACTTGGTGTCGTATACATGCTGTGGTGCCAGTAACTGTGAAACTTGATTCTTGGTGTTTGGGGGCCTGGTCTTCACCCTTTAATTCCATTTGTTCTTCCCCAGGTATGCTTACCACCCATGTCTCCACATTGCTGACCCGGCATGGCAGGGGCCCAGCTGGCTGGGGAGAGTAGGAGATGCTGCTGGCACATGGGTTCTGGCAAGAAGGGAGCTGGATGGTCTTTATTACCGGGCTCAGATAAAGTCTGCTCCAGAGGTAAGTCCCCGATACCCCACACAACCCCAGCACGCATCTCTGGGTGTGCTTCAGCTGTGTGGTCCAGCAGTTCAGTTTCTTGGATAAGCATTTCTTAGACAAGGTCTTCCAGGCCAGGGTGTAAAAGCAAAAGTGTAGTATTTAGTGAGTGTAGTGGTTTGCTTGGGCTGAATAACAATATCACATACGCTGAGTGGCTTAAACAACAAAAATTTACTGTCTCTCAGTTCTGGGGGCTGCAATTCCAGGTGTTGAAGTCTGTGAGGGAGAATCTGTTCTGTGTGCCCTTCCTCGCTTCTGGGGGTTTGCTGGCAACCTTTGGTATTCACTGTCTTATAAAGTAGCCTGATCTCAGCCTCATCCTCACAAGGTGTTCTCCTGTGTGAGCGTCTATGTTCAAATGTCCCCCTTTTTAAGTACGTGATCAGGGTTGTGGCCACACTGCAGTATTGGGGTGAAGGCTTCCCAAGCTTGCTGACCTGTCCCCCATCAAGCTGTCCAGGCCAGTCATCAGCAGTGCTGGACTTCAGACAATGACAGGAGGAGGCTTTTTCCTCCTTCCCCTGCCTGTAGAAGACTCCGTGGCCTTCGGAGAGAGCACCTGGAAACAGGCACCACCAATACTGGACTAGGGACCCACACTTCTCAGCCATATTCAGTATGGCCTCGTCGTAACTATACCTGCAAAGACCCTATTCCCAAATAAGGTTCCATTCTGAGGCACTAGGGTTTCAGACTGCAACATATGAATTGAGGGCAGGTGAAGGGGGAGACAGTCAACGCTCAACTGTGAAGAAAATGTACAGTGAAAGTATTTTGTTTGGGAAAGTTGTGTGTTGAATTATGGGCACCAGCCCAAGGGAAAGAGGAACACAACTTGTCTGCCTGCATGCACACTTGTGCACGGGGACCCACAGAGACACCATCCCCACATGCTGGCCCTAGCCCAGTGGCTGCTTGCTTCTCTGGCACGTTTCTCTTCAGCCGGACTTTGTGAGTGTGAACCCATGCAGGGAAGACGAGTGTCAAATATGAATTATAGAATTTCCAATCGAGTCATTTTGTTATTTTCACATACGAAGCTCTGAATTCAAATAAAACATGAGCAGAGTTTGGCTCTAGTATAGGTTCTGTCCAGTGATTTGATAAAAGTCATTTGTAACCAGACTTTCTCTTCAAAACCACACTGAGTACTCAAAACAACTATTGCTTTTCAAGAGCTTAAGTAATTCTCCAGCCCTCTCTTATATGCTGCTCATTTAGGTAACCCTTTCCGCCTGGCTGAAGTGGCAGAGCTCAGGGCTGCCCTCAGGGCCACACCTAGCCTGTAGCCTGTAGGCTGGAGGATGGACCCTGGTTGGTCTGGAGGAGTGCACTGGGGAAGGACAGAGGACCCGGGCTACTCCTGGGAATTGCAGCCAAAACTAGAGACAGAAAAGAAAAAGAGGAAGAGAATGGAAGGGAAAGACAGAAAGTGATAAGCAAGAGTTGCCTCTGGCAAGAAGCGGGGGAGGGGGAGGCCTGGAGCATCCATCCCACAGCCTGCTTGTCTCTGCCATAATCAGCTCTAATAGTGCCCCTCCCTTCTCTGGATGCCCTCAGCATTTGTAAGGAAGACCTTGGGGAGTCGTGGGGAACCATGGGAGTCTTGGGGAACCATGGGGGTGGTCCCTGTTGTGCTTCTTAATGCCAGATCTTATCCTGTGTCTTCTTTCCAACAGCTGGAGAGGCAGGGGGCCCTGCTGGTGGAATTTGAGGCTCCCCTTTTCACAGGCCCAAATCTGCCAGCTCAGCGGCAAGGTGTGGTCTTGGAAGAAGATGTCATTCAGTTCTTGCCCCCCATGGAATACTCACTGCAGCCTGGGGACAAGGTGCTGGCATCCTGGGAATCAGACCATCAGCGGTATGGCCCTGGCACTGTGCTCTTGTGCTTGAAGGGGAGAGACCCCCAGAGAGGTAAGGGAAGCTCTTCTTACTGCCCAGTCCCTGGAAGGAGCCAGGCTGGGGAGCAGGCAGGAGGAGAGAGCGGAGACAGTTTAGAGGCATTTAAAACCATCCTTACCCCTTCACTTGCAGCTTAATCCTGGGGTGGCAACAGATATGCAAATAATATCCTTGGGATTACAAAATATTTTTTACCAGAGCAAATAGTCTAAAAACACTGTGTTGGTTAGGTGACCCTTGGTGTGCTGGGGTTAGCCTGGGGTCACAGCAGTGCACATGAGCTGTCCCCCATCAAGTTCTCCAAGCTGGTCATCAGCACTGTTGTACTTCAGACATTGGCAGGAGGAGGCTTTTCCTTCCCTCCCTGCCCCCTTCTCTGGAAGGGTACCCCCTATGACCCACACCCCCCATGTCCCCTGACTCCCCCACCCCAAGAGGCATCTTGGTTTTGACAAGAAAACTGAGGAAGCAGCTGCAGGACAGCCTGAGGGAATGTTCTGGGCCGATTCTCCAGGGAGGGTGCATATGAGGCAGGCAGAGCAGAGGGGCTTTGCCCAGGCTTTGCCTTTAGGGATGGGAAAAGCCTTTTCCTACCATGGAGAAGAGGCACTTGTAACAAAATGTCCTTTTTGGTTATGCAGCATCTGAAGAAGAAATTACTGTTCACTTCTGGAATGGCAAGACAGCTACAGTACCTGTAAGTGGGGTCAGGTGGGTGCCCCCAGCTGTCTGGAAGAAGGCTGTGGAGAGGCTATACTCGCCTTTCACCAGGGAGCGCCCTTGGCCCTTCCTCTGGGCCCCTTGCTGCTCTCTGCTGGGGCCCATCACTGGATATGTCACCAGCGGGCTTCCTCTGGGCGCTTCATTCTTGTGCCCTCCCTGCCAACCCCATGCCTGCTGCCAGCTGCTGTGTGGGGGCTGCTTCTGCTGCTACCCTTTGGCTGGACCCACCTGGTGGCCTCTAACCAGGGCCTCAGGGGTCACAGTCAGAGAACATCCAGAAGAGGAGCTGAAGCCAACAGGCCAGCTTTTGCCGCTAGAGGGTCCTAAGAATGAAGAAGTAGCAGTGCAAGCGCCCATGGCTGTTTCTTCCTCCTCTTCCTCCTCTTCTTCTGAAGAGAATTTGGAGAATGATCTGGATATGGGCCTCCCCCAGAGACTGATGGTGAACAGCACAGTCAACACAGACCCCATCCTGCTTGAGACGTCTCCGAGACAGGGTGGCCTTTGTCAGCCCGTGTGGAGGTATTGGAAGAGAAGTGGGCCCGAGCCACATCCGGGGAAGCCAGGTAAACCTTCCTCCAGGTAGGGCCATCAAGTACTGATGCTGAACAGTCAGGCTTAGACCCCGCCTCTTAAGAACCCTCTTGTGTGGGTCCCTCAGCCTCTACCCCTTTGCACTGTGTGTCACAGGCACTGGTTATTGTTGGATCCTAACCTGATGATTCCAAAGGCCCGACTGTTGGCTGCCAGCAGTTGTGTTGCTCTCTGTCCTTGCTTACGGCTGAGACAGAATTCAATCTGTCATTTTCAAAGTCGGGGAGGGGATGGATTTCTCTTAAAGTATTCCTTCTTTTTTAGTTCATTGTCTTACTCTTCAGGAAGTCACATCTATTATTTTTGTTTTGCTGCTTTCAAACTCTCAGCACTTGTTTTTCCATCATCTTACTATCCCTTCTTTGTGATAAGTGGGATTTACAAGCTCCTTCAACTGGTGGTGATTGGTTACCTTTGCTTCCCTGACTAGCTGTTTTGAAAAATATGTCTGACAACTTCTCCCACCCAATTCCAAAGCTACCTTTCCCAAGGGCCAAGAATGATTAACAAACTTTACTTCTCTTTAGAAACAGAGCACGGTACTAGGAGCTTACAGATAAAATTGAGAAATTCAGTGGTCTTCATCTAGTTTTACTTACGTCATCAAGTGTAAGCCCATCAAAATGGTGGCATAAGCCCAAATAATTGAATTTTGGGTTTAGGAACAAGATGTTGCAACATCTGGAAAGAAGAGAAGGGCAACAAACAGCGAGCACAGGCTGCAGTGGAGGGGAGCACCCAGGAGCTGGTGCTGGAAGGAACCAACATGCAGCCACTACAGGCCCTGCCCAAGGAAGCTGTGCACCCAACACCGAGTCAAGGCACTGCCACACATCAGAGGGGCCCCAACTCCCCTTAGGCCAAAAACCCTGAGGATCTAGGTAAAGCAGAATGTCTGGGAAGCGGCTTCTTAAGGGCATGGCTATGGTTCTGTAACAATTTGGGGTCACATCCATTTTGAAACTGATACAATCCACAGCTCTTCTTCCTAGAAAAATATACTTCCCCACAATTCTGCAGACAATTTTCAGAAGGCTTACATGGCCGGAAATCATCTTTGGCCTTTTGGGGTAAAAGGCTCCCTGTTTAAATGAACCTCTGTGTTCTGGAAGGCAGGGACACGTCAATGACTTTAAATCAGTGCCTTTTGAGCCCAAAAATTATAGTCAGCCTGAAACTCTTGTTTTTTATTTTTTTTTCTCTCATAGGAAGCTAAAGAGTGGTAGTAAATACCTGAAGGGGAGTAACAAAGTGAGAAGACCTTCATCAACCTAAGGAGGTAGAGTCAGCCCAGGCCTGATAGTCAAATAAGCAGCAGCATCTTCACCCCATTAAAATTTCCTTGCAAGTGAAGACAGGAAGGCACCTGTCATGAGGGCACAGAATGTGGCAGCACCCAAGGCTCCCTGTCCTGGGCTGTGTGAGGTCTGCTGATGGCTCTCTTTCACAGAATTTAAGGGTATGGTCAATAATATGCTTTGGGCAAATATGTCCACAGCCTTTCTGCCACCTTTTCATACAATCTACTGTAGTACATGAATGACATTTTGTTTCACTCTTAATACCAATAAAAAGGAATTCTCTTCATTTCCAAATCTCTCCCTTTATTATCATAATTAACCTTTATTTGGAAAATAAGCAGCAAAAACTGTTCAGACAGCACCATTAAATAATTACATTATTACTGGAGGGTGGGGGTGACGTCCACCCTTTCAGATTAAAACAGGCTCCAGGAGACAAGCTCCAATTACCAGAAAGGCTGGCTGTCAACAATCAGCACTAAAAGCAGGATGAACGTATAAATAGCAATAGAATCATATGGTGGCTTTATTCTTCTTGCTACTTAAAAAAAGTGATGCAGTGCAATGTGATGTCAACTCACACCGGGAAGACCAAGTCCACACTCTGTCCTGAATCAACTGCTACCACATGAGTCTTCTTGGTTAAGTCATTTCCGCCCACAGTGACAGAGTAGGTTCCTGGATACACTTCTATGTAGAGGTCCTTGGCGATGGGCTCAGCCTGGGAAGAAAGCAGATATAAGCAGGTTAGAGATTTATATCCCAGTGGCCTCAGGGCACCTCCACCAGGCCACCCTTATGTGTCAGAGTGAAGCACTGAGGTGAGAGACGGAGGGTCTGCTTCCAAGGCTCAGCTTGGCCACATAATAGGACTATTATTTAGGTAAGTCTCAGCCTCTCCTTATGCTTGTTTGCTTATTTCTAAGACTGTGATATATCAGCCTCACAAGCATGTGTATGAAAACACATTTGTAAATGTTCAAGTGCTATAGGAAACGGGGGTGAGGGTCATGAAAAGAATAATCTATTTGGAGTAAAAGATAAGAATGTGTTAGAAGGAAAGGTTAATGATCACTATTTGGGGGATCAAAAGTAGACAGCAGCAGGATGGCAAGGCACTGTGGAATAATGAGATGATTCTTTTTAATTATCCTTTGATAAGTTCATTATTAGGAAAATGTAACATTTCTCCTAAAGCTGAGATACTAGGAACACATTCCATTTTGTCATGCAGCCAGGCAGCTGGAGGATTAGTTCTCCTACAGTGCAAAAACACTGGAAGGTGAAGTAAATGCAAAGATGTATGTTTAGAGCCAAGCTGCACGCAAACCACTCTCCAAGGACAGACTGGCTGGGGAACAGGATGTAGCAGTGTGCGTGGAGGGGTCTCAGCAAGTGGCACAAGGGCAAAGTCACAAGCCAGAAGAGTGTAAGAGGCAAAACTCCTATCCCACAGCTGAGCTACTGTTAGGGGGAAAAGGATGTCCCAAAGCAAATTCCATATAGGCTTTGTGGACTCCAGCCCCACCCCAGGTCAAAGCCAAAGACACTGGGAACTCCAAATCCCATCACCACCAAAGGGAAGGTGGCTGGGACCTGAGGGTGGGGTTAAGCAGCCAGGTGGATACAAAAGGCAGACACGTGGGCTTTGGGGGGCTCTCCATTTTGGGCTCTCGGCCAGCTTGCAGCATCCGGCCAGCTCTGAGAGTGACTTTGGGTTTCCAGGTCGTTGGATCGGGTAGGACGCATTAAAGACTTTATTTCCCTATTTTCTCCCTGAGTTGTACCTTTTCCTTATTTTCTTTTTCTCTTGTAAATAAACCTTTTATTAACCCTTTTGTGTGTGTCTGTAGTAGAGTATTCATAAGTCTCTTTAAAGCGCGCGGGTGAGGACCCACAGCCAGGAACCCGTTTAATATCGGGGCTGCTCTATAACACTACCACCACTACTAAATGTGCATGAGACGCCACAGACAGGAGCGTCATTTCTACCATCACACCGAGGAGGAAGAAAGCAAACTAGTGGCCAATAAATTCCTTTGGGAGGAATAAATGATAATATACCTACATTTTTTTTTGAACCCTGCCCCTTGTAGACAGATTTGAAGCCAATTTTTTTCCCAAAGCTGCATTATGTTATATATTTTGTGCCCAATTACTGAAAAATTTAGAGAAAGTAAAGCTGTATCCGAATTGCAACAAGCCAGGGATGCTTCATTTGTCTGCATGAAAGGAGACACTGGTAACAAGAGGCAGCTGTGATTCCAATGCCATGAACATCAGGAAATTAGCAAAATCCAGCAAACAGTAGAGACATCTAAGTCTAACAACTTATATTTGTACTAGAAGCAGAATGTTC
The DNA here is from genome assembly GCF_014898055.3 of Talpa occidentalis. Classification (NCBI taxonomy): domain Eukaryota; kingdom Metazoa; phylum Chordata; class Mammalia; order Eulipotyphla; family Talpidae; genus Talpa; species Talpa occidentalis. The sequence goes on along the minus strand of NW_023603184.1, from coordinate 25,598,835 downwards.
TTAGTTGCCACTAACTCTAGTATATTCTGATTTGGGGTAGTAAGTAGCACATTATATACAGACAAAAATTAAATTATCGCAGCAACAGACCACAGAGTTGCTTTCCTTCAGAATTCAGCACTTTCAAGTCCCAAAAGATTCACTAGTTTCATGAGTTGAGTACTTTATACTAAAAATGAAAAACTCATTACTATGTTTTATAGAGAAACATTTGCAAAATATGGGGACAAATCCCTTCAAATGTTTTGGAATCTGATCTAACCAAATGTGTATGTTTAAGAATTTCAGCAATGGTTTTCACTTTGTAAGCAGGAGGGTCAGGCCCCTCCTGCTGCTTGAACAGATGGTGGAATTCCGGTAGGACACAGTGCCAGGCCAGCTGAGCTGGAAGAGCTGAGATATGAATACTTAACATTCTTTCCAACCACAACTATGAGTTCAGGCACAAAGAATATCCCCGAAGCTTCGAGGGAAAGAAGGATAGCAAGAAAACAATTTTACACTGAACCAAAATATTACACACTCTCCCCAAAGGGTTAGAAGAGCTCAACTAAAATGACTACAGATCCAATACAAATAGCCTGATAATAACCAGGTCAGCCAGTTCATGGAAATGCAATGGCGGTGAAGGCCCCTATACTACAAACTTGGTACTCACAGGCTGGGATGCCCGAGCACTCTCTGATACTTGATAGTTTCTTCCAACACCAAGGGATGTGTCTTTTCTCTGAAGAGACAATTAGAAACAGTATTAGTGTTCACACTTTGACTTCTGCTTTGTAAAGAGAAATTTTTTCTTCGACTTGATTAGGAACTAGCAGTTGTTTAGTCAGGTTTTTTTTCCTATATTGTCACCTAAGTATTGAGGTTCTTAATGAATTCTGTCAGGTATTTTTAGTCAGATGTTTACCATAACTACTTTTTATCCTTACATGGGCTTTGGCATCAGACAGACCTGATGGATCTTACCTCTGCTATTCACAGAAGTTCTGTGCCTCTGAGCTAGGTTCCCTAGTTGATTACATGGAGCTCAACAAGCAGAATATTTGGTGTCCCCAGAATGCCATGTGGTAAAAGCCAGGTAAGTTTGTAGTGAGGTTTGTAATTATTATCTTTAGGAAAAGTACTTTGTTAAGAGGAACCTTCCTTGTACTTCTTTATTTATAATTACCAAAGACATTATAGTTATCCTTAACTTAGAATAAAATTTATGATTGTTAAAAATCTCTTTTCTACCCTAGAAGTAGAAGAGTACATTTAAAGTTCTTTCCTGTAAGCCAGTCCAAGAATCCCATGGCCCGGGATTACAGGTTCAACAAAGATCCTACAGTGGCATTGATCATATATTTTGGACAAATTCCGATTTCATGTTCATTGCTGTGAGTTCTGGAGGCTGGGATTTGACATATTTCTGTTCCGCACTATAACACTGAATTATGCAGGCATCCACCAGTACAAATCCAGCAGGTCCTCCTGAATACAGGGTCCCCCTTCTTGCGAGGCTGAAGACACGGACAGATGAGGATACCCACCTGATCATTCCCTATGTCCGAGCACAAGTGCAGCTCTGACTTCCTTCTGTGATAACGGGAGACGTGGGTTGCCCCTCCTTCCTCTGGCACAGATGAGTAATATTTCTAGGGAAGTAATGTGAAAGATGTTGGTAACTAAATTTCATCAAATTTTCATAAAATTCTGTTACGTGGGCCAAGAACATTAAGAAGGGAGACAGGCGGGCAAAAGTAAATTACCTGCCCTGCTGACAGGCCTCTGAAGTCATATAACAAATCCAAGCCTATGAAACACAGCTGTAGTAAAGAAAACTGCATCTGGCATTCCTTTGCTGCCATCTGCTGCCTCTGTAGGGCAAGAATTCTGGCCAACCAAAGCTGGGAAGACCAAGCTCTCTGCCAGGCTAAAAAATTTTCACATTTCAGTCCCAGTGAAAAATACATATGCCCTTTCATCTCTTCTCCTGACAAGTTCTGATGAACAGTTCCATGTTTACCGTCTAAGTAATAGACAGGACAAAGGAAGAAAGGGGTACACCTCACTAAGATTTAGAAATACAACAGGAAAGGTAACATAAAACCTATAGCTATGCAGCAAACTCCTAGGAGGAGGTAAGGGTAAGATCTCTAATTTAAGGAGAATAATCCAATGGCCCAGAAAGCAGTTATATTTTTCTTGTTTGCTTTCATCCTCCTCCTAGAAGTTAACTGTAGATGTGCCTTGATTATGACTAATGATGAGGCCATCACAATCTGCTGGTTTTGAACATGTGTAGAGATATATCCAAGGTATGTGAACAGAAGAGTAAGAGCATGGGGAAACATTTCAGGACATGGATCTAATGGACTATTTTAGAAGCTGCTGCAAAACTGTGAAGGCAAACTCATAACACTGTCCTTACTTCTTTGTTGAGAAAGCCGAGGGATATAAGACTCCATTCCATAATGGAGACCTGAATTGAAGCATGAACTGAAAACCAGAATGAAGACTACCAATTTGTTAAGCCTCAAACCAAAAACAAATATTATTCCTTTTACTGAACCACGAACCAAAGTGTTTAAGTTATGGATTTTTCTAAAACCATTTAACAGAATAAGAACATAAAAACAATGGAACCCTATCTCATTGGTTGAAATGCTGTTCTTGGTGTTAGGATTTTTATAAAAGATGCAAAATTTAACATGTACATTTCCAAAGCAGGACATAACATAAGGTATTTTCTTTCTTCTCCTTTGTAGAGTAGCACCCTTATAATGTGAGAATAACAAAATGTTAAGGTTGGAAGAGACCAGAGTCTTCCATGAAGCTGATTTCCTTAAATGTTGGCTGGCCTGCCTTCATCATTCTCTCAAAGTACTTAAAGATGACTTCAGTGCATGGTTTTGGTTTTAGGAAGAGGGGCTTTAGAACTTTGGCGCACCCGTTTCAATGAATGGTACCAAAAATTTCACTTGTCTCTCATACTACGGATTATGACAACTTTCTGGTGTTCATCTCTCAGTGGAAACCAACACTGTAAAGGCTGGAAAGAATTTCGGAAATGTTCATTTTATAATGGGGAAGATAAGGCCAAGAGAGGCGTAACTGTCAGTTAAGACCTTAGTAAGTGACAGAATTTGGGTCTGTTTCCTGGGAAGCTGCTCCTCCCAGTCAGTCAGTCACACTACCTCCAATGAGGGTGCTGCTTTGGTTCCACTTAACCACTGTTGTTGTCAGCAAGAAACATGGACCCATGGTACATACTTAAAAACTGTGTTGCCAGGGGCTTGAAACAGGTTAATTAATGATAATGTAGGGATTTTGTTTTCATTTTTATTGTTTCATTTTTGTTTCAATACATTGTGAAAACAGAAGTTCAATTCCAGTTTAGAGTATACCCTATTGATTTTTTTAAAATTTAGTTCTGATGAAAGTTTAAGGGGAACTCATATTTTTTTCTCCTTTTTTTCCAGTAGACTGAAAACAGTGGTGAAGGCAGAATCCTTTTCTGTCTAGTTCACTGCTGTATGGTCAATAGTACCTACAGAGTTAGGCTTTCAAAATTTGTTGAGTGAATTCTAACTTGGATTTATCACCTGGTTTAAATCCTTTACTGATTACAACTTGCCCAGGAGATAGGGTGGGATAAACAACAAATCTTCACATTCTCCCTAAATTCCAGAAAGAACCATTTTCTGATCCATCAGCAGGCAGAGCAGGGACATGTCTTTGATTTACACCAACTTACCCCACACTGACTTGAAGTATAGTCCATGAATTCAGCCATTGTTCTGAAGGAAGCACTAAGGGTTGGGTATCTTTCTTCTCTCTATTTGAACAAAGGGCAAGTCACAGGTGAGAGCTGGTATTCCCCAATGGAAAATAAAGTCATTTGGGGAATAGCTTCCTTTGTACTTTTTGAAAGGCCTATGCAAGTTTAAGTCAGTAAAAAGGGTCTCACTGATAATTACAGCTCTAAAGCACACTGACATGTAATTTAACCAGAATAAAGATAGTTTTGCTAGCTATCACAGGGTAGCATGTAACCTTTTTTTTTTTAAGTAACCAAGACCCAGCACTAGCAAGATTCTAATGCCACCACATTAGAATCTGTCAAATGTCAAAACGTTTTCAAAGGACTTTTCCTTTCACTGCCCTTACACTTGACAGCTTCTTCCAAAGACAAGATCCCTCAGATGCTTGTGCAGGGTGCGTCCTCAATCCTAACGGGCCTCCGCAGAGGGGATGAATGGGCTGGTCCCCAAGCACAGGGGTCCTCACCTCTCCTGGGAAAAGGCGCTGGGGACCAGGTGCGGGACGTCTTTCTTCGTAGGGTCTCCCCCTGGAAAAGGCGCCCACGCCGCCTCTGGGAAGCTCCAGCGAACCCCAGTCCACCGCTCTCCTCTTGGCCCGCTCCAGTACTTCTTGACCCAACCTAGCCGAGCGCTGCAGGGACCGTCGGTCCATCCCGTTGAGAGCCGCTGCTGCCAGGCAGCCGTCCATGTCCCCTGCGCGGGCACAGACACACCAACACCGGCGGTCAGCCCGCGGCCGAGACCAGCTCCAACTCCGGGTCGGAACCCAGGCCAAGACCTCCCGGGCGACCACTGCCCCCCGGAGCCGCCCCCGACGCGCTCTCCAGCGGACTCTGACTCCAGCAAGCCGGTGAAGCCATGACCCCTACTTCCGTTTTCGACGCCCCCCCCTCCTCTCCTAGCGGTACCCCCTCACCCCGCCGGCTTCTCAAGGCGCATGCGCTCAGGACCGTCTCGGAGAAGGGAGAGGAGGTGGGCCTGGAGCTCTCGGCGCCCGCGCCGCAGGCTGTTGGCTGCAGGGTGGGCCGGGGGGCGGGGCATCCGGGGCGGGGTCTGCGTAGGACACGCCCCCACGCCTCCGCCTCTGCTTCTGCGCGCGAGTTGCCTGGTGAACAGCCGGACGTAGGCCGGAGAGGGGCGGGCCCTGAAGGGGGCGGGGCTCGCAGCCGGGAGCCGCCAGCCCCGCGGCGGGAAGTGTCGCCGCGGGGGGACCAACCTTCGCGGGGGTCTGCTCCGCCTGAGGAGACACACCTGAAGTCAAGCCAAGCGGTCTCTAGGGCTAAGAAATTATGGGAAAGAGCCTTTCTGCCTGATGTGTATTTGGGGATAGAGCTACTCTAAAACATCGTTTGAAGAGACTTGATGACAGGCCGAATAATTCGGCCGCCAAGGTGACTTGTTGAAGGAAGTCTTACCTGGCCAGAGGCTGCAGGTAGTAGAGAGCGGCCTCTGTGGGAAGGCGGGTGTTCCTGGCCCACCGGGCCTGAGGGGCGGCCGAGGTACACTTAGGGCTCCTCAAAAATCCCCTCACTGCCGCAGCCTCTCCCCGCCAGTGGAACTGTCGATTTTTTGGCCACTTCTGTGGGAATTAACCCACCTTTCAAGGATGGTTGCACCGTGTTTAAATAAGGAACAGCGTTGTTTTCCACTCCACTCACGCCACTTCTTTTTTTTTAAGATTCATTTATTTATACAATCACTGGGGTACAGGCCAGAGGCCCGGGAGGGTGAGAGAATACACCAGAGACAGAGCATGGAGCAGAGCAGGCAGAAAGAGTGAAAACACTGCTGAGGGGAGCAGCAGGCGCGACAGGAAAAGTCTGCTGCGCTACCTGGGTAGCTCCCTGGCCGGTCCAGGAATCTAACCCGCGCTGCAGAGGCTGCGGACAGCTTCACAGCGCTGCGCTCAACCGGCTGCGCCACCCGGGAGGCCCACATGCCACTTCTTTTTGATAGATGTATTAATTGCTTAAGGCCTCACTGCCCATTAGTGACCCCACTGCAAAGTCCTGAGTGCAGCACAGCATTGATGCTCAGAAGGGGCCGCTGTAAGGGACATTGCTTAATGGGGTCACTTTAAGGGACACAAGGAAATCCTTAATAGTCAGCTAGTCTCAACAGAAGGCTTGATTAGCTGCTCTGAGCTACCAAGAGTGTATTAAGAGGCGACAACTTCCATTTGCACTTTTGTTCATTTTCTGCTTTCATTTTACTGAAGTTACGGAAAATTTTTCGTTGTAGGAATATTTAAAAACGTTTTCTTCAGTAAGTTTATCAAGTACCTTTAGAACATAGGGGTTGAAAGCACAGGGTTCCGAATATCCAGTCCAGATAGCTCGATTAGAATTCTAGCTCCCCCGCTTTTTTTGCTGCGTGATTCTGGGCAAACATTACTCAACTTCTTGAGCATCCCTTTTCCTGTCTCTATACTGGGGAAGACTAATAGTACCAACCTCCCCAGATTCTGAGCTGCTTGAGGGTAGAAGCCATGTATCTGTCTTAATTACTGAAGTTAAGGTCCATCAAGTATTTTATCTGTCACAGCAGGTTCTAAAAATAGCTGTTGGCACAGCATTATTTACAATAGCTAGGAAAGAAGCCTAATGCCCATCTGCAGGAGACTGGATCAAAATGATGTGGTATATGTACTCTATGGAATACTACTCAGCCATAAGGCAAGATGGAATGTGGTCATTACAGCAAAATGGAGGGGGTCTGAGGGAATTATGCCTAATAAAGCAAGTCAGAATGACAATAATATTGGATATTTACGTACTAGGCAATTTGACAAAGTAAAATACAAAACCTAGCCGACATTAGTAGAAGTAGTGAAGGCTCAGGATAAGAGGGAAGGGGAGGGAGGAACAGATGGAGTTACAAGGGATGGTGGTGGGGAGAAAAATAAAAAATAAAATTAGATGGTGAATGCATGAATTGGGTGACTGTAAAGATTTTATGAGAGAATTCCTATAAAATACTTAGTATAAATAAGTGCTTCATAGATTTGCTAGCATTATATGTCAGGCACCTTCTTAGGAGTTGTAGTGAATAGAAAGTATATCAGACTAAAGGAGAATTAAAAAAAAGAAAATGATGCACTTAAAACTGGTAATGGCAGGAACAAAATATTAGTAAGGTCTAGTTCACACAGAGTGTTTGCCATAGATTGATACAAATTAAATGCTATGAAGCTTAGAGGAGAAAGAAATATTGTTCACTTGGGATGGTGGTTGGGGGGGACCAAGAATTGTTATGTAAAGAAGGAAGCATTTTAGCTAGGCCTTGAAAGATAGCCTAGGAATTAATGAGTGAATGGGTAGTTAAGACACCTTTTAATTGCTCTTACGATGAGTTTAGTTGGGGGCGGGACAGAATTTGTTATTCTTTTATTATTTGTAGATGTTAAGCTCCTGACCCCAAGTTACTTAACCATTCTAATCTCAGTTTCATCATCTATGAGATGGAAATCATGATAGAACATTCCTCATAGGTTTGTTGTAAGGATCAAATAAGTTAATATATGCAAATTTCTTCAAATAGTACTTGGCAAGTAGTAAATGTTCAATATAGTAGTAGTATCATAATCCGATTTCAGCCTGGTCTTCCAGTATGTCCTCACTTAGCCCATCTACAGCTGCACTACAACTCACCTTATTCAGCTCTTCCTCAGGATTCTAATGCTATCCCCCTCTCCATTTTGTTTCAGTTGAAGCATTACTCTCTCTTTTTTTTAAAGATTTATTTATTTATTTGTTTGTTTGTTTGTTTGTTTATTTATTTATTTATACAAGCACTGGGCAGAGTCAGAAGTGCGGGAGGGTGAGAGAATTCACCAGAGCCAGAGCGGGGAACAGAGCAGGCAGACTGACGAAGAAATACACTGCTGAGGGGAGCAGCGAATGGCAGGAGAGGTCTGTCACGCCTTGTGGGACCCTCGCCGGTAGCCAGGGATCGAACCAGCGCTGCAGAGGCTGTGGGCAGCTTCGCAGCCCAGCGCTCAACTGCTGCACCACCAGGAGAGGCCCAGCATTACTCTCTTTTATCAACTTTTTAAAATCTGTTATTTTGTGGGGCAACTTCTATTTCCAAACTTTTTGTTTTTAATGTGGTACTTATCCCAATCTGATTTAAATTATGTGTAGTATGATTCATTCTCTTCTAACAGCTTAGGAACTCTTTGAAGGTGAAAGCCTTTCTTTATTTGTCCCCAAATATCCAGAGCCTGTTAAGTGTAATAGGTGTTCAATGTTGAATTTGTTAATTTAATTTTTAATTTAAATAGACCCTATTGGACCAGATAAGAGTTGGCTTCTTCCACAGTCTACCTATAGACACTCTGATGAACATATTTTTATGTTAATTTTTAATATTTTATAAATAATTTATTTGTCACTAATTTTCTCTAAATTCAGAAATATATGGGAAAGAAGGTGCTTGGAATGAAACAGAAACCTGAAGACTGGTGTGAGATTAAATATTTGCATTTATATTTATAAATATATATATTTTTAATTTTAAGGTGCATAAACCATAGATTGAATGTGAACAATGATGGAACATGACCTACCATCGGTGCCTCTGTGGATGAAAACAACCTGAGCCAGGTACCTCTGAAAGTCACCCATGAGACCAGGGAATGGGACAACAAATGGAGGGATAGCAAATAATCAGGAAAGTACTTAGTCATTGATGGAGAGAGAAGCTGTCGATGTATGTCTTTCATAATCTCTCTTTTAACAAGGGTAAATTCGTTACAGAGAGAGATTATTTGTCTAAAATTATATGTTTTGGGCAATAGGTGTTGAAGGAATTCTTTGTTACTGAGACTTGAGAAAAGAGTTTTGTTTGGAACTTTTTGAACAGGAAAAAATGGTCTAGTGAAGATCAATGTAAATTCTTTTTCTTTATGTAAAAAAGGCAAAAAAAGAGTTAAAAAGCTCAGATGGGAAAGTGGGTATCATGACGGAGTTAGACAATGATTTATAATGTACATACCAGAGACTGTATAAATCATTTTATTTGACAGGTGGTATTTTTATTTCTTCAGCAGACTTAGGGAGCTTTAGAATCATTACAGCTTTGTAAAGTAGTATTACGGCCTGACACATTAGATCATTCATTTTGCCTGATTACATCAACTCGTTCGTTGGGTTATCTGGTAATGAAAGAAACTCATTATCAAAATTGTCATCTTGATTATATAGATTACAGTGTATGAATCAAACTTCTCAGAATTCATTTTCACAACTTGTTAAAAATTGCCTGGAAGTTAAAAAAATTGTTGCAGAGCTGAAATGATAAGGGAAAAGTTAAATAATTTTAAAGACTATCATAGATAAAAAGATAGTTTTTTTGGAATATATAAATAACAGTTGGAAAGACTGGGTATAAGACTTGATGGATACATGTACGTTTCTCTTGAGATACTTAGGAGTGGAATTGCTGGGTAGCATGATAAATTTATGCTTAACATTATAAGAAATGCCAAATTGTTATCCAAAGTGACTGTTTTGGTGATATCCTGCAGCTCAGTTGCAAAGTGGGAGTGGATAGAGGATCCCTGCCCCACACCCACAAGCAGTTCTCAGATACCAGCAGGGTGACTGAAAATTCATCTCAATTCTGACACTGTCTACCTGGAGACAGCATCAGATTGCACAAGTTAAGGATCAATCTCCAAAGACTGCCCTCCACTTCAGACGGAAGTGGCAAACTCAGGCACCTACCTTTACTTCTAACCAACTAACTATAGATCAGAGATTTGATAGACAATCTCTTCACATTTGATTAATTTTCTAGAGCGATTCACAGAACTTAGGAAATCAGTTTACTCACTAGAACATTGATTTATGACAAATGATATAACCCAAGAATAGCCAGATGGAAAAGATGCACAAGGCAAGGTATGGGGAAAAGTCTCCAAGCTTCTACCTGCTCTCCAGGTGCAGCATTATTCCCTAGATCTCACAAGCTCACCAGCTGGGAAGCTCTCCTCTGCTAGACCTTTTATGGAGCTTTTACTACATAGGCACCACTGATTAACTCATAGGCCAAAGACAATAGAACCCTGGCCCCAGCTCTTCTCCCTTCCCAGAAAATCAGGGATGGTACTGGGAGTTCCAAACATTGAATTACAGGGTCAGTTCTTTTAGCAGCCAGCCCTCATGCTTGGTATTTCCTCAAAAGTCACCTTATTAACATAACAAGAAACACCTTTACCACTCTCAACACTTAGGAAATTCCAAGATTTTTGGGTGTTGTGAGCCTGGAATTGTAGATGAAGACCAAATACATTCCTTGTAAGTCACAATATCAGCAGGCTGTATCATTTCTACCAGTGAGTCCAGTTTTTCCACATCTTCCTCAATACTTATTGTTGTCTGTCTTTTAGATTATTATAGTCATTGCAGTAAGTATGAAGTTTTATCTTATTGTGATTCTAATTTGCATTCCTTAATGACTAACAATATTTAGCATATTTTATTGTAGAATGTACTATTTGTAGTAGAAATATTCCCATTTTGTGCATGTAGAGGGCAGGAATGACACAGGGCAGGTTTTCTGATCCAGCAGACTGGGTAAAGGAGAAGTCCTGGACCCCTCAGTGGCTTTTCAGGTTTTTATTGGGATTTACCAGGGTCACAGCAGGCAGGGGTGCCAGGGACTGGCAGGCCTCCTCCTAGCCCCCAGCAAGTCTTTACTCTTTCTGGGCTCTCCTACGTTCTCACTGCTTCTCTGCTCTCAGCTTCTCTGCTCCTGCTGGCGTCCCCATGACGCCATCCTTAAAAGCCCAGTCTTAGCCCAGGTGAATCCCATCTACATATGCCCACACCCTATTCCAGGTGCCCGCCATCAGGCATGCATTAGGGACCACAGGGTTCTGTCATCTATCCTAATGGCGGGAGGGCAGAAAAGCCTGATACCTTTTACCTTACCCTACAGTGCACTTATTTTTTTTTTTTTTTTAATTTTTGAGTTAAAAGAATTCTTATTCTGAACAAGAGTCAGATGTATGATTTGTAAGTATTTTCTCCTGGTCTGTATCATGTCTTATATTTTCTTAATGCGGTCTTTTGAAGCATAAAAATCTTAAATTTTTAAGAAGTCCAGCTTATTAATTTGTTTTCTTTTATGGACTTTGCTTTTGATGTTATTTCTAAGAAATTGCTGATCAACTCAAGGTCATAGATTTTTTCCTATGTTCTAAAAGTTTGGTATTTTAGTTTTTTCATTTAGGTTTAGCCCGTTTTATATTTATTTGTGTGTGTGGGTCTTTTCAGGTATCTAAATTCATCTCTTTACATGTAGATATCTAATAATCTCAGCATCGTTTGTCAAAAAGACTATCCTTTTCTCATTAAATTTCCCTGGCATTTTTGTTAAAAATCAATTGACCATTAATACAAAGATGAAGTTTTTGGCTTTCAATTCTGATTTCTTGATTTACATGTCTGTCCTTATGCCAGTACCACATTATCTTGATTATTGTAGCTTTCTAGTAAATTTGGAAATTGAGAAGTATAAGTCTACTGTAGGGTAAGGAAAAAATGTCAGGCTTTTCGGCCGCCCCCCCACCCCCCCATCAGGATAGATGATGGATCCTTGCGGTCCTGAATGCATGCCTGATGGTGGGCACCTGGAGTAGGGTGTGGGCATAGGTAGATGGGATTCACCTGGGCTAAGGCTTGCTTTTAAGGGCGGCGTCACAGGGATGCCAGCAGAAGCCAAGAAGCCGAGAACGAACAGAAGCCGAGAGAGAAGCAGAGAACGCCAGAGAGCCCAGATAGAGTGAAGACTTGCTGGGGGCTGGGAGGCCTGCATGATCTGGATCCTAGAAAACCTGCTGGATCCTAGAAAACCTGCTCAGTGTCCTGTCCTACCCTCTACATCTGCCAACTATATTCATAATTTTAAAGATTGCTTTTTTATTCAAGGTCACTTGTATTTCCATAAAATTTAAATCCAGTTTGTCAACTTATACATAATGCTATTAGGATTTCAATAGGCATTACGATTTGAGGAGAATTATAGTCTTAACAATATTTGAGTTTTAAAATTCATGAATATATGGGCCTCCCTGGTGGCGCAAGGGGTTAAACACCACACTCTGAAGCAATCCGCAGACTCTGTGGCACAAGTTTGATACCTGGCTGGCCAGGGAGCAACCCACATGGCGAAGCAGTTCGTCTGTTCTGCGCCCCACTCTGTCTCTGTGAATCCTCTCACCCCCACACCTCTCGCCTATACCCCAGTTCTTGTATGCATAAATAAATAAATCTTATAAAAAATAAAATTCATGAATATGGAATAACAGTCTATTTCAGTTTGTTTCTCTCAGCAATATGGTATAGTTATTGGTGTATATCTCGCATTTTTTTAAACGCATATATTATTAAGTACTTTATGCTGTTGTGAATGGAACTCCATTTTCAGGTTATATTTAGAATATAGAAATACAGTTCATTTTAGCATATTAATATTGTGTCCTGAGACCTTGATGAACTCATTTATGAGTGCTTGTAAATTTTTGTGGATTCTTCTGTTTATTGTACTTGGGGCTTCCTGTTTTTCTGGGGTGTTTTGTAGGTTAATGTTTTTTTTTCCTCAAACTTGGGAATTTTTGATCACTTTTTTCTTTTCCTTTTTTTAAAGATTTATTTATTTATACATACAAGAACTGGGGTATAGGCGAGAGGTGTGGGGGTGAGAGGATTCACAGAGTCAGAGTGGGGAGCAGAACAGACGAACTGACTGAAATATACTGCTGAGGGGAGCAGAGGGCAAAACAGGAGAGGTCTGCTGTGCCATGTGGGTTTTCTCCTGGCCAGGGATTGAACTCATGCTGCAGTAGTTGCGGATAGCTTCATAGTGCTGATACTTAACCCCTTGTGCCACCAAGGAGGCCCATTTTTTTCTTTAAATATTTTTTTTCACTCCTTTCTCTCTTCTCTTTCTGGGACACTCTTTACATGTACGTTACTTTACTTGATGGTGTCCCACAAATCTCCCAACCTTATTCATTTTCCTTCATCCTTTTTTCCTTTTCTTTATTTTGGAGAATCTATTGACTTATCTTCTAGTGAGGTTGAGTTCAATTGCCAGTCTCAAATCTACTGTCTGTCCCTCTAGTGAATGTTTATTTCCATTATTGTGCTCTTCAACTCTGGCATTCCTGTCTGTTTTGTTTTATAATTTCTGTCTTCTTATTAATATAGTCTATTGAGTCATTGTTGTCATGCTTTCCTTAATTTTAAAAACTTGTTAATATTGTCAGTTCTTTATAAATATATATATATATATATATATATTTTTTTTTTTTTTTTTTTTTGTGGGACCCTCACTGGCGGCCGGGGAACAAACTGGCACTGCAGAGGCTGTGGGCAGCCTCGCAGCCCAGCACTCAACTGCTGCGCCACCAGGGGAGGCCCTATATATATATTTATAACAACTGGCTTGATGTCTTTGTTTGCTCCATCTAACATTTGGGCATTCTTAGAGCTAGTTGCTATTAACTGTCTATTTTTGTGTATGGGTCTCACTTTCCTATTTATTTATATGCCTCATAAATTTTTGTTGAAAACTAAACATTTTAGATTAGGACAAACAAACTTCTCCTATAAAGGATCAGATAGTAAATGTTTTAGGTTTTGCAAGCTGTGTAATCACTATTGTAACTACTTAACTATGTTGTTGTGGTGTGAAATTTGCCACAATACATTAATGAATGAGTGTAGATATCTTTCAATAAGACTTTGCTTAAAAAGCAAGTAGTGGGCCATAATTGACCATGCACTGTAGTTTGTCCAACTTTTTTTTTAAGATTTATTTATTTATTTATACAAGCCCTGGGTACCATCAGAAGCGTGGGAGGGTGAGAGAATTCACCAGAGCCAGAGCGGGGAACAGAACAGGCAGACGGACCAAATACACTGCTGAAGGGAGCAGCGGGCATGACAGGAAAGGTCTGCGTGCCATGTGGGACCCTTACCAGTGACTAGGGATTGAACCAGTGCTGCAGAGGCTGTGGGCAGCTTCGCAGGCCAGCACTCAACCGCTGCGCCAACAGGGAGGCCCGGTCCATTTTTGTTTTAGATAATATGTTACAGTAATTCTGGATTGTGATATGCCCTCTTTTTTCAAGCATTGTTGCTGCTGGTGTTTGTTTAGTAACTTGCTTAGACTGATTTCTATAGCATCTGTATCCTGCATCTGTATCAGTGTGTGACTACAGATTCCTCAGTTTTTTTGTAAAGATGTATTTTTATTTATTTATGCATTCAAGTACTGGGGTGCAGGTCAGAGTTATGGGGGTGAGAGGATTCACCAGAGACAGAGTGGGGAGCAGAACAGATGAACTGACTGAAATGTACTGCTGAGGGGAGCAGCTGGCGAGTCAGGAGAGGTCTGCAGTGCCATGTGGGTTACTTCCCTGGCCGGGATGGAATTTATGACGCAGTGGCTGGTGATGGCACTGAGACTTTAACCCCTGGGCCACCAGTGAGGCCCCTCTCTCTTCAGTTTTTTTCTTTTAATTCTTAGTTTTATGTTTAAGCCTGATTTCCTAGGATTATCTCTGTAGCTTAGCAGCCAGTTAATAATTGGTAAGAGATTTGTTGCGCCCTCTGGTCAATCCCCCCACCCTACCCCTACCTGCCCTGCCACCTTCTGAAATAATTATTTTGCCACTGTGTACAGTTTTGTTGTGACTTTGTGGATAGATGCCTTGTTAAACTCCTCACTCCATCATTCTGGAAGTGTTCCCTACTTTGAGTTTTAATGTCTTAAAAACTGACACAATATATCCTGACAGATCCAGCAGCTTTTAGATTAATATATCTGTCTTCTTGTTCTTGTCCAATGTGTCTCCTTTAAACTGTTAAAACACATCTCTTGATTCTCTTAAGCTTTGTTTTAATATATTTATGTAGGATGAAATTTGTTTATTTCTTCATTAGTATTTATTTATTTGTCCAGTGATCATTTATAAAGTTTCTGTTCTGTATTGATGTTGAAATGTATTTCCACTCCAGGAAACTCTTAACAAGTGGATAAGGAAGCCAAACTTCCTAGGTTAGAATTGTTCCAGTTCTAGAGTAAATTTTATATCTCTTGGTCTGTACTAAGTTTACCTAATTATAATTATAAGCATACTTCATCTTAAGAAATAATTGAAAATATGAGAAATAACAGGGTAATTATATTATTTAAAATATACTATTTACGCAGATATTTGTTTCTCTCATTTTGTGACAGCATATACCATTGTATCTACATTTTGTGGAGAGAACATTACATTTTTTTTTAGCCTCCACTTCTGCCCCGGACCCAGTAGTAACTAAGGCAAAGTAACTGGGAGGGAAGAAGCAGATTGGGTAGATATTTGGAAGTAATGGCTGGTGGTTCTGGAATATGGGAAAGGACCCCAAGTTTATGTGACTCAAATTGTTACTGAGATGGCTTGATTACAGGATGAGGCATGCCAAAGTAGAGGGTGTGCCACCTCTTGTATTCTTTTGTTCCTTACTGGGCAAGGTGAGTATGACAGAGGCTACTGCCATTGGGTAAAGGAGGAGGAGAAGATGTGGTTGGGGCTGTAGACAAATTGTTCTGGTAGGCTTGTGGAAGAGGAGGTGTAAAAAGACTACTAGGCTTTACACAAGACAGGAGATTTCTCTGACTGATAGTTGTTCTGAGTCAACACATAAATCTTCATCATCCTTTTTGCAGTTAAAAAGAGTGCAAGTGAAGTGATGTGGAAGGATTATTTTAGTAAATGTGACAGTAGGATCTGGTGTGTAGTAGGGAACAGAGGGAAATGCACTAGGAAATTTGCTTTGGACCTGGTCCTCTTTATTTTTGACTATAGCCAAATTATTTAATCTGCCTGAGTGTCAGTGCTAGCACTTTTTGATAGAACAAAAACTAAGATAATGGATTTAAAATATTTTGCAAATATTATTGCTATATAAATGCAAGAAAATATTGCCATTGTATAATGCTAAAGTATTAAGACTGGAGCTAAATGAAAATTTCTCACAAGTCTTTGCCAAAATCATGATAAAAATTAATGGAAAGATAAGATTTAATCTATATCATAGTTTCAGGAAACTTGTATTGATTACATACTTTTTGAGCAGTGAGGTTCATGTGTGGTAAAAGTGAAGGACAGATCACTTAATTGTCATGAATCTTATGTTACCATTACTTCAAAATCTTCAGTGCTCTTTTCTACTTATTGTGTTTACAATGCTGTTTAAATTCAGTGCATTTTCTTGTTAAGAAGCCAAAGGAGATTTTTCCCAAAAAAGATGATAGTCTGTTTATCTAGGCCCTCCAAAAGCATTTCCTGCCAGGCAGTTGACATGTAGGCTTGGCACAATTTCAGGAAATTATTTGCTTCTGTTTACCCTTTCCTGATACACCATCTTCTTGGAACTGAAATGAGGAGTCTCCTTTAACTCTTCCACATTTCAGAAGCATACTTTATATAACACTGTAGAACCAACTCTTTATGCTAGAACAGTAAAAAATCTGTCTCTTTAAAAGAAAAATGCATCTGTTTTAATAATTCACTAGTGGGAACCCAATGCTTTAAGTGATTTAACACAATAAAATGTGCTTAGATGATTCCTTTCCCACAAGATTGTTAAGATTAGTCTCCTTTTCAGAAAACTCAATGCAATTATATCTAAATATATAAAACCTAATAATTATGGGATAATCATTAACATTTCCAAATCCTCCTTCACCAAGAAAAAGAACCCGCCATTGAGTTTCTTCTACTTAATTCATTTACAACATTTTTTTCTTTTTTACATAACATTTCAGAAATAGTTTATAAGGTGAGGTAGATAATAAACTAAAAAAAATAAATTACTCAAAACTTTTATTCCCTTTTGAGAGCCAATTTGTTTCTAGATGTTTTTGATAATGCAGGAATACAGGAAAAGCATAATATAACTGTTGTAATTCCAGAAAGCATGTTATTTTAATTAAGTATAAATACATTTTAAGAGAATGTGATGGTAAAGGTATTTATTTAAAGATGATAAACATGAGGTCCTCCCCCGTGGTGCAGCGGTTGAGCGCTGGGTTGCGAAGCTGCCTGCAGCCTCTGCAGCGCCGGTTCAATCCCTGGCTGCCAGGCGAGGGTCCCACATGGCACGCAGACCTCTCCTGCCGCCCGCTGCTGCTCCCCTCAGCAGTGTATTTCGTCAGTCTGCCTGTTCTGTTCCCCGCTCTGGCTCTGGTGAACTCTCTCACCCTCCCATGCTTCTGACTGTACCCAGTGCTTGTATAAATAAATAAATAAATCTTTAAAAAAATAAAATAAAGATGATAAACATGAGACACAGAAACATAATAACTTGATATACATGCCACAGTGAAATGTTTGTCTTCTCTAAATCATGTTAAATAAACCAATGTTGACTTACTTCCTTTGTTCTGCCAGATTGAGCTAAAAAGGATTCTATAATTCTGGCCAGCACCAGGCAGCAGTGGATGAGAAAGTAGGACCAGAAGCTGTATAAGACTGAAATGAGTCCATTGGAACAGATGGCAAGAGAACAAAGTTAGTTTGTGGTCAGGCTTGGGCTAGGCATCTGGAGCCAGATACCATTTCAGACTGGGAACATATCTTTGATCCATGATCAGAACAAGGTGAAGGTCAGAACCAAATAATCACTGAATGGCAAGGATCAGGGGAAGCAAAAGATAGCGGTAAAGAGTGCTGGAGATTGGCATACAGACACCAAGAGAATGGATAGAGGGGGAAGGATGAGCAAGTATCTACTTTGGAGTCTCAAATTTATGGTTTGCCATTGGCATCTGATCCCTTCTGGACAACATAAAACTCTCACTTCCCACCTTCTCTTCCTCTCTATAATTCACAGGTTTTTCACACTCAGTTTGGAGGTCTTGATACTGATGGCTGAAATGAATGACTCCCTGCTTTAAGTGATCAGAAGTGAATATAGCTTGCTGAGTTCCAAAGAGTTCTGCCCTAGAGGCTGGAGTTATGAGGGCAAAAAGATTTAGTAAAACTTCAGTCACCACTGGTACCACACACACAGCACCTTGGTCTTGTGAAATGGGAATTTTGGTCTCTTCCTCTAATTTCAGTCTTGAAAACATGATAATTGTTGGAATGCCAGGACCTGTAACCATCAGATCACTGAATGCCTGCCTTAACCCAATCCTGTGAATCTACCCCATCTTAATTTTTAGGACTTCCATTATATATTCCAGAGGAAATAAGGAGAAAGAAATCCAGAGTCAGAGTGAAACAAGCACAATGACTTTGACAATTCTTTCTGTTAATCATGAAACTATTATTAGTGTCCTCTTAGGGATAAGGGTCATTTCTACCCTCACTGCATTGCCTGTCATGGAATAGGCCCTTGTAGTTATTGACTGAATATTGAATTTTGGAGTCTGCAAGTGATGGAAACAATTGAATAGAAGGAGTGAGAGGAGTAACTTCTGACATAGGTAAGGAGCCTGAATGCAGCCTTCACGTGTGAGAAAGATGGAGCTGTATTGCTGTCTAGGAATGTCTTAGAAGTAAACTAAGGCTGAAGGAAATTATTAACCTATTTAAGGCTATAGAATCATTTGGGGCAGTATTGGAAATTTACTGGTTGTCTTCATTCCTAGATTTATGCTGTTCACACTAAACAAATGGTTTGTAAAAATTTAAAGCAGTGTTTAAGCTGGCAAAATTTATTTTTAGTTAATATAAAGTTTGACTAAGTGAAATTTTGAAGATGATGGAATCTAATTGATAACTTCCTTACTCTTTAACCTGTGAACCATCTCTTTTTAAAGTAATCATTATAGCAGTGATTATGCAGAGAAAAAGCCCGTGATGAAATGTGGTATAAAATTGTGTTCTTTGTTCAGCAAGTTAAAACAAGCTGGTCTGCAAGCAATTATTATCTTCATCAAAATTCCTAGCTCTAATGTTTTGGCTTCATTGGCCCAGCACGTATGCCTTCTCAAACAATTGGATGGATTTAAAACACTTAGGATATGTTTGTGCTTATATCTTAGCATAACATCAGTTCAACAGGAAAAAGAAAAAAAAAAAAGTAAGACTTGACATTAGGGCATAGTTTGAAAAAAAAAAAAATCAAAACTAAAGTAAACAGAAAGCCCACAACAACACTTAAGTGGCTGCATACGAATGAAAATAGGTTTTTCATTTGTAATGTGACTTCCTTTCCCTTACTATTTAATCGCTTAACATTTCTCGAAAAAATTACCAGCAGGTTGGCATGATTGCTGGCTACCCTTTACTCACATTTTTATACGGATGATATATAAGATATCTTTTTGCCTTTTTTTTCTTCCAGACAACAAGACTAAAAAGGTATTCTGTCTTCGAAGGAAACTGTTTGGATCCCTGCTTGGGTGAACAAATGATTTAAGCCAATTGACTTTTTAAATTCTGAATTTGTATGTGTATGTAACCATGAAGATGTGCGTTTGGCCTTTGCCTAAGATTGGGAAGATTTGGCTAAAAAATAATAATCTTTTAGAGTTAAAAATATCTACAGGTAAATTGTCAACTTATGGTAATTTTTTTTCTAGTGGATTGGGTTTCTGCATATATTCTATGCTTAGTTAATGCCTAATTAGACATTTATACTATGGAGTAATTTGAAATTACTGTAATTTAACAGCTACTTATTGAATAACTACCATTTTCCAGATGTTGAGGGCCATGTACCTGCAAGAGGTATACTTTCCAGCAGAGTCAAAATATTGGGTATGGTGAACAATCCTGGTAAACAGGTGTTATGGGGTACGAATTGTGCTTTAGATACAAAGAGGGAGTCATTCATTTTGCCTAGTGATATGAAGAATTCAGAGAAGGCTTTACTAAACTGGTGACCTAAGTGTTAGCCAAAGACTGCCTGAAGCCAGCAAGAAGATGTAAAGTTTGAGGTGTCTTTGGTACATATAGTGCAAATACCCACTAGTTAGTTGAAAGTTCAGGTCTAGAACTCAGAAGTTGTAGCTAGAGACAATAGTTTGGAAATGTTAGTATATTTCATAGAAACTGTACAAACAGGAAAGATACCTAGGGAGAGACTCTATGTAAAAAAGAACCATGGAGATCTTCTAAAGGGTGTGTTGAAGAAGAGGTGGCAATGAAAGACATTGAAAAAGGGCACACAGACCTCTCCTGCCATGCCCGCTGCTTCCCTCAGCAGTGTACTTCGTCAGTCTGCCTGTTCTGCTCCCTGCTCTGGCTCTGGTGAATTCTCTTCCCCTCCCTCGCTTCTGACTGTACCCAGTGCTTGTATAAATAAATAAAAAAATCTTTAAAAAAAACAAAAGACATTGAAAAAGAGTGGTTGTAGAGATAGGAGGTGTTGACAGTAATGCTTTAGAACAGCGTTTGAAAAAGTACCATGAACCACGGTATAGCATCATGAAATTTCAGGTAGAAAATATCCTACAAATTTCCAGAGACCAAAACAAACAAACAAACAAACAAACAAACAAAACCAAAACCCAAAACATTATATTCCTCAGTTATCATATTAGAATGCAAGAAGAAAGCTCAAGTTGCTATAGAAAAAAAAAAAAGAGGAAACGTAGGAACAAGAAAGAACATTTGGAAAGTAAAAATATAATAGTTTTTTTTTTTATATAAATTTTATTGTTATATTCCCCATACAATTGCAGCCCCCCCATTCTGACCCCAATCCATCCCCTCCCGCCCCCGCCCCCCTAAAAGTGTCTCTGGTTCATAGTTTTTTGTTGATTTTGATTTTCACTTTCTTATAGTTATTCATTTTCCTGGTCCCTTATTTAAGTTTTCTAGATTCCTGCTATGAGTGAGACCATCCGGTATTTTTCTTTTTCTTTTTGGCTTATTTCGCTGAGCATGATCCCTTCCAGCGCCATCCATGTTGCTGCAAATTGCATGTGTTTATCTTTTTTGAATGCTGAGTAATATTCCATGGTATATATGTACCACATCTTCTTGATCCAGTCATCTATTTTTGGGCATTTGGGTTGTTTCCAAAGCTTAGCTATTGTAAACAGTGCTGCTATAAACATAGGGGTGCAGGTGTTGTTTGGAATTGATGTTTCTGTGTCCTTTGGGTAAATACCTAGGAGTGGAATTGCTGGACCATATGGAAGCTCTATGTTCAGTAGGTCCAGAAATCTCCACACAGCTTTCCACAGTGGTTGGACCAGTTTGCACTCCCACCAACAGTGCAGAAGAGTTCCTTTTTCTCCACACCCTCGCCAACATTTGTTGTTGCTAGTTTTTTTAATATGTGCCATTCTCACTGGTGTAAGATGGTATCTCATGGTAGTTTTGATTTGCATTTCCCTGATGACAAGTGATGTTGAACATTTTTTCATATGCCTGTTGGCCATTTGCATTTCCTCTTCAGAGAAGTTTCTTTTTAGCTCTTCTGCCCATTTTTTAACTGGATTATTTTCTTTGTTGTTGTTGAGTCTCATCAGCTCTTTGTAGATTTTTGTGATCAGTCCTTTATCATTAGTGTTGGGTGCAAAAATGTTCTCCCAGTTGGTGGGGTTTCTCTTTGTTTTTGTTATTGTCTCTTTTGCTGTGCAAAAGCTCTTTAATTTGATGTAGTCCCAGCTGTTTATCTTTGCCTTCACTATCACTGCTTTGGGTGATGTGTCTGTAAAGATGTCTTTGATGTGCAAATCACGTAGTGTTTCGCCTATATTTCCTTCTATATATTTTATGGTTTCAGGTCTTATGTCTAGTTCTTTAATCCATTTTGAGTTGATTTTTGTGTATGGTGTGAGGTAGTGGTCAAGCTTCATTCTTTTGCATGTAGCGACCCAGTTTTCCCAGCACCATTTATTGAACAAACTTTCTTTGCTCCAATGCATATTCTTTGCTCCTTTGTCAAAGATTAGTTGACCATAAATCTGTGGGTTTATTTCTGGATTTTCTATTCGATTCCATTGGTCTGTATGTCTGTTCTTGTTCCAATACCATGCAGTTTTGATGATTATGGCTTTGTAGTAGAGTTTGAAGTCTGGGAGTGTGATGCCTCCATTCCCTTCTTTTTTTTTCAGGAGAGCTTTGGCTATTCGGGGTTTTTTGTGATTCCATATGAATTTCATCAATAATTGTTCTATTTCTTTGAAGAATGACATTGAAATTTTGATTGGAATAGCATTGAATCTGTATATTGCTTTTGGTAGGATGGCCATTTTAATAATGTTTATTCTTCCAATCCATGAGCAGGGGATGTCTTTCCATTTCTTTGTGTCTTCTTCTATTTCTTTTAACAGTGTTTTATAGTTTTCTTTGTATAGGTCCTTTACCTCTTTTGTTAGATTTATTCCCAAATATTTGATTTTTTTTGTTTCAATAACAAAAGGGATGGTTTTTTTGATTTCTTCTTCTTCAGATTTATTGTTTGTGTATAGGAAGGCTACTGACTTTTGCGTGTTGATTTTGTATCCTGCCACTTTACTGAACTGATTGATGAGTTGAATTAGCTTTTCTGTGGAGTTTTTGGGGTTCTCTATGTATAATATCATATCGTCTGCAAATAGTGATAGTTTGACTTCTTCTTTTCCTATTTGGATTCCTTGGATGTCTTTCTCTTGTCTTATTGCCCTGGCTAGGACTTCCAGTATTATATTGAAAAGCAGTGGTGAGAGTGGACATCCTTGTCTTGTTCCAGATCTTAATGGAATTGCTTTCAGCTTTTCACCATTGAGAATGATACTGGCTGTTGGCTTGTCATAGATGGCCTTTATGATGTTGAGGTATGTTCCTTGTATCCCAAGAATTTCAAGGGCTTTTATCATGAATGGGTGTTGCACTTTGTCGAAAGCTTTCTCAGCATCTATTGATATTATCATATGGTTTTTATATTTCTTTTTGTTGATGTGTTGGATAACGTTGATTGATTTTCGGATGTTAAACCATCCTTGTGTCCCTGGAATGAATCCTACTTGGTCGTGGTGAATTATCTTATGGATACATTGTTGCATTCTGATAGCTAAAATTTTATTGAGGATTTTTGCATCAGTGTTCATTAGGGAGATTGGCCTGTAGTTTTCCTTTTTTGTGTTGTCCTTGTTCGGTTTTGGTATTAGTGTAATGTTGGCTTCATAAAACGTGTTTGGTATTGTCCCTTCCTTCTCAATTTTTTGGAAGAGTTTGTGAAGGATAGGCACTAATTCGTCTCTGAATGTTTGGTAGAATTCATTTGTAAATCCATCAGGTCCTGGGCTTTTGTTTTTGGGGAGGTTTTTGATTACCATTTCAATTTCGCTAATTGTAATTGGTCTGTTTAGGTGTTCTATTTCTTCTTTATCTAGCTTTGGGTGATTGTAGAGTTGTAGGAATTTGTCCATCTCCTCTAGATTGTTAAACTTGTTTCCATATAACTGTTCATAGTAGTTATTGATTATTCTTTTGATTTCTGCTGTGTCCGTTGTGATTTCTCCTCTTTCATTGATGATCCTGTTTATTTGTGCTTTCTCCCTTTTTTCCTTTGTGAGCCTTGCTAGGGGTTTGTCTATTTTATTGATTTTTTCAAAGAACCAGCTCTTGGTTTCATTGATCTTTTGGATTGTTTTTTTAGTTTCAATTTCATTTATTTCTGCTTTGGTTTTTATTATTTCTTTTCTTCTACTGGTTTTGGGGTTTTTTTGTTGTTCTTTTTCTAGATCTTTGAGCTTCGAGATTAGGTTGTTTCTTTGCGTTCTTTCTTGTTTCTTGATGTGAGCTTCTATTGCTATATATTTTCCTCTTATTACTGCTTTTGCTGCATCCCATACATTTAGGATATTGGTGTCCTCCTTGTCGTTCAATTCAAAGAATTTTTTAATTTCTTCTTTGATCTCCTCATTAGTCCAGTGGTCTTCCAGTAGTGTGGTTTTTAATCTCCATGAGGTAGGAAAGTTCCTTGCCTTCTTTTTATGGTTTATTTCTAGTTTGATGCCTTCATGGTCAGAAAAGATGGTTGATATGATTTCAATCTTGGTGTATCTGTTGATGTTTGTCTTGTGCCCCAGTATGTGATCGATCCTGGAGAATGATCCGTGTGCGCTTGAGAAAAATGTGTACTCCGTTTTTTTGGGTTTAGTGTTCTATAGATGTCTGTTAAGCCCAATTGCTCTAGGTCCTTATTTAGAGCTTTGGTTTCTTTACTTATTTTTTGTCTTGTTGATCTATCCATTGTTGATAGTGGTGTGTTGAAGTCTCCCACTACGTACGTGTTTTCTCTGATGTCTGTTTTCAGAGAGGACAACAGTTGTCTGATATATTTTGGTGCTCCTTTGTTTGGTGAGTATATGTTAATGAGTGTTATTTCTTCTTGAAGTATTGTCCCCTTGGTCATAATGTAGTGACCATTGGGGTCTCTTTTTATCTTTTTGAGTTTGAAATCTGTTTTATCTGATATAAGTATAGCTGTTCCTGCTTTCTTTTTTGGTCCATTTGCTTGTAGGATTGTTTTCCATCCTTTAACTTTGAGCCTATTTTTATCTTTTGTAGCTAAATGTGTTTCCTGGAGACAGCAAAAGGTTGGGTTTTGTTTCTTAATCCAGGCTGCAACTCTGTGTCTTTTTATTGAAGAGTTTAGTCCATTTACATTTAGAGTTAATATTGATATGTTAACATCTGTATTTGCCATTGTGTTTGTCTTTCCTTTGATTTTATTTATTTATTCTTTTAATAACTTTTATAATAGTTAAAAATAAATTGAAGAGGGCCTCCCCTGGTGGTGCAAGTGGTTGAGTGCCTCGCTGTGAAGCTGTCCGCAGCCTCTGCAGCGCCAGTTCGATCCTGGTCAGCCTGCGAGGGTCCCACATTGCGCGGCAGACCTCTCCTGTCTCGCCCGCTGCTCCCCTCAGCAGTGTATTTTGTCATTCTACCTGTTCTGTTCCCGGCTCTGTCTCCGGTGAATCCTCTCAACCTCCCACGCATCTGGCCTGTACCCCTGTTCTTGTATAAATAAATAAATAAATAAATAAATAAATAAATAAATCTTTAAAAAAGATAAAAACAAATGAAGAGTTTGAAGGTAAAACTTACAAAATTTACCTTATAGTTGAACAAAAAGACAATGAGGTGAATACTTAGGTCAATCTAGGAGGCCCAATGTGTAAGTCATTGGAGTTCTAGAAGAGAAACCAGAAAAAATACAGCAAGGGAAATTCATCACAAAAATAATAGAAGTTTTATTGGAACTAGATTAAAAGGTCTTACAATGTGCCTTATTTTTTAATTTTTTCTTTAATTTTCAAAAAATTAAAAAATTATTTTTGTGTGGAAGACCTGGGGTGTAGGCCAGAGGTTGGGGGGGAGGTGAGAAGATTCATTAGAGACAGAGTGGGCAACAGAACAGGCAGATTTACTGAAATACACTGATGAGAGGAGCAGTGGGCGAGACAGGAGAGGTCTGCTGCACCATGTGGGTTAGCAACCTGGCCGGGGGTCAGCAGCAGTGACAGCGCTGAGACATAATCCCTAGGCCACCAGGGAGGCACACAATGTGCTTTAGAACAATGTTTGAAAAAGTACTGTGAACCACGGTATATTATTATGAAATTTCAGGTAGAAAAGATCCTATATACTTCCAGAGACAGAATAAAAAAAAAAAAGCATTACCATATTAAAAGTATAGGGCCAGTACAGCAATGTTTTCTAAAATCTGAATCAAGAATATCTTTTATGTAGAATTCTTTACCCAGCCAAATTGTCAATCCAGTTAGAGAATAGTTTGAAATAATTTTCATCCTTGCAAAATATTAAGAAAAAATCATTTCCTATGCACCCTTTCTCAGAAAACTATAGAAAGAGGTACTCACAAAAATGGATGGGTAGGAAAATAAGGAGTAAGCTGCAAGAAACAGGAGATCTAACATAGTAGAGGTTATTCTTCAAAAGGAGAAGACATACTTTCTAGGACAGAAGATAGGGAGGAAAGAAGATGCTTTTTGACATAGCAGAGGAACATTGAGAGAATTACATCTCTGTTTTGTCAGTGGTGAAGGCAAGGTTACCTGCTGACAGTAATTAGAAGTTTTGAAAATAAACTTGGAAAAGTTGCTGTGGGTGTATGGGATCAAGAAGGAGGTCTAAATCATTAAGAATAAAGAAAGGGACTGTGGAACAGTGTGTAGTACTGGAAGGAGGTTTGTAGTGAAACTTGTCTATGTCTATTAAACTTTACGGCTGGGTTTCAAAAGTGATGAAGTTACTTTTTCTGTCAGTCGACTTCAGCACTGTTTATCAGAAATCACTTTTTCTGAAGATGTTCTGAAGGCTTGTTTTTTTTTGCAAAACAAACTGAGTTGTGGTCAGTAAAGGATCTATTCCTTCACAGTATTAGAGTTTCTGTGTTGGAAAGCTGAGGGTATTAGCAATTATAGATCACATTTGCTAGTGAGAAACACACATGTACACACACACAGATGCACACAGAGAATTTTTTTAATATTTTATATAATTCTTACATCATTTTTCATTTTTTGCACAATATATGCATTTTCATTTTGGTTATAGTCCCCATACAATTGCGCCTCCCCCCCCCCTTATTTTGACCCTAATCCTTCCTCTCCCTGCCCACCCTCCTCCCCCAGTGTGTCTCTGGTTTATAGTTGCTTGTTGATTTTGATTTTTACTTTGTATTAATTAATCTTTTTCCTGGTCCCTTCTTTAGGTTTTTTAGATTCCTGTTATGAGTGAGACCATCTGGTATTTTTCTTTTTCTTTCTGGCTTATTTCACTGATCATGATCTCTTCCAGCTCCATCCATGTTGCTGCAAACTGCATGTGTTTATCTTTTTTAATTGCTGAGTAATATTCCATGGTGTATATGTACCACATCTTGATCCAGTCATCTATTTTTGGGCATTTGGGTTGTTTCCAAAGCTTAGCTATTGTAAATAGTGCTGCTATAAACATAGGGGTACAGGTGTCCTTTGGAATTAATGTTTCTGCACACAGAGAATTTCTAGTGACAACTTCCAATTCATTTGTAACCAACACTTAAGTCTTGATGAATTGAAAGTTGACTGATGAGTTAGATACACAGGAGGAAGGACCTAAGGACATAATGGAATGCTAGACATTCAAAAATAAAAGAGAAAGAAATAGGAAAGAAAGGTGAAAATAAGATAGATGTAAGTTCTGGGAAGAGCTTGATAGTCTAGGAGACTGAGGAGGCTGTCCTCAATTGCCTCTGTGTCAGCTGTGTTTCCTGGCATAAGAGAAATGTCAAGATTAGCCACCACTTAGCAATGGAATGACAAACTGCGCTCATATCTTACCGATGTTTAAATTTCCAAGTCCTAAATGTGATGATACAAATGTTAGTGTGAGCAACCTTTTCATAATTTACAATTTTAGCAGAAACTTCCTAAGCATGTATCATTCCATTTATCTAGGAAATAGTTATGTTATTATACTAAGAATGTAAACTTGGGCATTTCTGAACTAGACATCATCTTCTTGACTCTAGCCTGTAGTCTGAAATGTCCCATATACATATATATATATATATTTTCATCTATATGTACCTCTACTCTATCTTGGACCAAGCATTGCATTTTGAAAAGCACCTTGGATCATTTTTTTCCCCATTAGACAAATATTTTATTCTTTACAGAAACATAAAGTAACTGAAAGTGACTGCAGTTCTCAGATGATTTCTGGTGCGCACTGAAGGTTGAAAACTACCTTTGTTTCTAAATTATTCTGCATATTACATCTAAAGTTATTTTCCCCAAATGCGTATCATGTTACATACTCTTCTTTTCAAAAATATTGTCTCTCAACACCCTTCAGAATTAAGCTCGAATTTCTTGTTGCTTTCATGGCCTTCCTAGATTGGACCCTGTATCAGTCAATGTAGGCTTAACTTATGCTTTTGGTTATTGTGGCTAGTGCTGCTGTGAACATTCATGAACTAGTGTTTGTGTGAACACCTGTTTTCCATCTTTCAGGTATATACCTAAGAGTGGAATTGCTGGGTCAAATGGTAATTCTATCTTCAACTTTTTGATGAAAAGCCAAACTGTTTTTCACCTAATTTACCTTTTTAGCTTCTGTTACTCTAGACAACCATGAGGACCAATGATTGATTTTGAAGCTAGTATTTTACTTTCACAACTTAGGCAATTTATTTGGTTTTGAATTATCTCCTCTTCTTTTTATTTACTGAAATGGAAATTATAACAGTTGTCAAAGGTTGGTTCCAACCCTCTTTCTCTCAACTCTTAATAAGAATCTTTACTCCTTTTGCCAATTCCTAATTCCCTCCCCTAGTATTTAAATACCACTTACTTAATTCTAATTGTTTGCATATACCTTCCCCAGTAGAATTGGAATTTGGAATTTTCTTCTATAACTTATTTCCCTTTTTTTTTGCAGACATTTAGCAAATAGTTATTTTGTTTTTTTGCAATTTTTTGTAGATGTTTAATAAATGCTTATCAGGTGGATAAAGAAATGTGTACATGGCTAAAGAATATAACCATATATTCCTTATTTGAATTATGCTAATTTTTTGCAAATAATATGAAAAATGACTATAAGATGTTGTATTTCATAATTCTTATTTCAGTGATGCTTGTTGGGAAAAATTCAATGAACTTAGTGACAAGAATAAATCTTTTTTTTTTTTACTTAGACCCCTGTTGTAATTCTTTTTTTTATTTTAACATTTATTATTTTTTTACATTTTTAAGACAATATTTGCTTCCCCCCACCCCCTCAGATTGAGTCCCCCTAGAATTTCCTTCCCCAAGGCACCATCACCACAGTCCCCTGTGCTCCTGCCTCCCTTCCTCTCACCCTTCTCCCTCCTCCTCCCCTGCATTAATCTTTCTTTAGTCTAGAACTGTTTAATTGATCTCAGATTGATGTCACTGAAACAAAGACTGGTAACTAATATTTCAAATCAATGAACTTTTAGGCCATAGCTTTTCTCCATCAAAAATTATCATCAGGTCCCTGAGAGAAGTTAAAAGGACTATTCAGCAAAAACCTACAAACAAGGAGCTTCCAGATCCACTGAGCCTTGCTGACAGTGTTCTATTTCCTACCCATTTAAAGAGCATCTGGCATCTTGTTCTCTTCCAGATCCAGCCTACCCAGCATTATCAGTCAAGCTCTCCTAATGCTTTCTTTAAATAAATAATAAATAGCCTGGCATTTGAAATAAAACCCTGAACAACATTACAACATCCCTTTCCCCCCCCATGAAGCTAGGTCAGACTGAACTTTTTTGTAAGCTGATTATAGAAAAGAACATTGATTTTATGTATTATATCTTTCATATACACTGGAAAGGAACTACATTTCCTTCAGGCAAGAAAATAGACTTTGTTATGAAAGAGGGAGTAAGTGAAACAATTTGGTTATTATCTCTTACATCCTTTAAAAAAACTAATAATTTAGGGAGGGCCTCCCTGGTAGCAAGGGGTTAAGCACAGCACTGTGAAGCTATCCCAAGCCTCCAGTCTCTGCAGCACGTTTGATCCCTGGTAGGCCAGGGAGCTACCTACAGGGCACAGCAGACCTCTCCTGTCTTGCCCTCTGCTCCCCTCAGCAGTGTATTTCAGTAGATCTGCCTGTTCTGCTCCCCACTCTGTTTCTGGTGAATCCTCTCACATTCCCACCCCCACACCTCTGGCCTGAACCCCAATTCTTTTTTATTTTTTTTCACTATAAGCTGAGCTGCTCTTTTCAACTTGCCAGTAATGTGAAATTCTTTTTTTTTATAATAAATTTTATTTTTATATTCCCCATACAATTTCAACCCCCCCCCCATTTTGACCCCAATCCCTCCCCTCCCTCCACCCACCCCCCAAAAGTGTCTCTGGTTCATAGATTTTTGTTGATTTTGATTTTCACTTTCTTATAGTTATTCGTTTTCCTGGTCCCTTATTTAAGTTTTCTAGATTCCTGCTATGAGTGAGACCATCCGGTATTTTTCTTTTTCTTTCTGGCTTATTTCGCTGAGCATGATCCCTTCCAGCGCCATCCATGTTGCTGCAAATTGCATGTGTTTATCTTTTTTGAATGCTGAGTAATATTCCATGGTATATATGTACCACATCTTCTTGATCCAGTCATCTATTTTTGGGCATTTAGGCTGTTTCCAAAGCTTAGCTATTGTAAATAGTGCTGCTATAAACATAGGGCTGAACCCCAATTCTTGTATGCATAAATAAATAAATTTTTAAAAAAGAAAGGAAAAGAAAAAAAACAAATAACTTATTTGTAATTTTATGTTAAAATCCCAATTATAACATTTAAGAAAATAATTACTGAAATCCAATTGAAATTTACCATCTTGATAAAGTTAAAGTATATCTTAAAGGATATGTTTCTTAAGACCTTTATTAATAGTCTTATTAATTATATTAATTATATCTACAAGTACTAAGTTAATATCTTCCATAAATTCTGTGTATATGGAAATAAAATCTTTCTCTTCTTCAATAGAAAATATTCTGGTTGTGAGAGAAAAATGCTTACTGTCTTTGTGTATGTGTGTATACATATGTATGCCAGAAATTTCCTATAGGTTTTCACTGTTGGTCAGTAAATACAACAGAAGGAACTAGTCACTGGAGGGATTGTTTGAGAAAAACATAAAAATCAGGAAGTTATTTACAAACAGATGTGGTATTTTATAACCACATCTGAATGTTAACCAACATTTCTTGCTGAAGCTATTTTTTAGCTTGGAATTGTGCATAGTAATGCCCATAAGCTAACTGAAAGTTCCAGTTCTACTATTTGTACCAATAGATCAGGGTAGAGCACAGACCTTTAGTTTTGCTCTAGAATGGTGATTCTTCCTTTTTTTTTTTTTTTTGAGATCATGAATCCTTTTGAGAATCTGTTATAGGCTAAGGATCTCCTCTCAAAAGTACATTGCACACACAAATAATTTTGCATTCCCTTCAAACATTTCTGGAAGAGTATATAAGAAACTATAGTGATTGACCTCAGGAAGGGGAACTAGAGAGCCAGAGTATACTTCCTTTTCTGCATATATATAAATATTTTATACTGTTTTTGAAGTTTTTAACTGGGAATATACACACATACATATTAAATGTTTAAAAAATATTCATTTATTTAAGCATACAAAAACTGGGGTGTAAGCCGGAGGTGCTGGGGGGTGAGAGGATTCAACAGAGACAGAGTGGGGAGCAGAACAGGCAGATCTACTGAGATACACTGCTGAGGGGAGCAGTGGGTGAGACAGGAGAGGTCTGCTGCACCATGTGGGTTAGCTTCCTGGCTAGGCATTGAACTCATACTGTAGTGACTGGTGATAGCTTGATAGCACTGAGACGGTAACCCCTTTGCCACCAAGGAGGCCCATGTATTAAAATTTTTTTTTAGGTCATGATGTCAGTAATTTTTGGTTCTGTGCTTCCTACCTCCTACAATTTTTCAAAGTTAAATAGTTTTTAATTGAATATACATTTAATCTGTTGTTATTGTGGATTATTTTCTTGGTACAAAAAGTAATCAATAGTTTCAATGGTCTATCAGAATTATGTTTGTATAACAAAACATGGTTAATTCTTCAATGATCTGATTAAAATCTTGTTAACTGTGTTTAAACGTTATTTAGTACTAATAATTGAAAAAAAATTCAGTTTAAGAAATTTTATTTGTTTTTGTAAGAGGTAGATTGTAAGGGTAATTGCGCCCAAATAAGTTGCTTATTGTGAAGGAAAGTACTACATTGTACTTGAATTCTTATAGTTACTTGCTTGATTACTTTTGAGAAGTCTGTATAAATGTGTGGTGAGAGTGGGGCTTTCCTCTAAAGGAAAATTGTTCTGTGTAGAACTAAAAAAGACTTCAGAATGAATTTAGTGTGTCTTAACCTTGGAGATTCTAATTCAGAAAAATTAGGGATTGTGATCTTAGATGAATCCAAAGAATTAGGAACTGTGATCAAATACAACTATTTTGCTTTACTGATTGCAAAAACTAGTCATAAGGATTCATATTATTGATTTAGTTGCATCTGTATAAATGTAAATCCTATTTACCTTTTGGGAGACTTGTAAAAGAGGGACAAAATCATCCCTTTGCATTCCTGATAGCTATTTCTGATGTGCACTTTGTTCCTCGAGATTATAGACCAGAGGTATTTTATGTCAAAACTGGCTCAGTCTTTCATGCCTGTGGAAAAATTTCAAGGGTGAATATAGGGTGCAGGATTGGATTAGATATTACTTGTTGAGATTTTGGTGTAGTGATTAATAATTTTTTCTTTGAAATATTTTAGGACAAATTTTCTTCAGCATTAAATTCAGCATTTTAAACAAAACTTACTATTTTTATTAAAAATGAAAAACAAGAGGGCCTCCCTGGTGGCGCAGTGGTTGAGCCCTGGGCTGCGAAGCTCTCCCACAGTCTCTGCAGCACCGGATCCCCAGATGCCTGCGAGGGTCCCACAAGGCATGCAGACCTCTCCTGCTGCGCCCGCTGCTCCCCTCAGCAGTGTGCTTCGTCAGTCTGCCTGTTCTGCTCCCTGCTCTGGCTCTGGTGAATCCTCTCACCCTCCCGTGCTTCTGACTGTACCCAGTGCTTGTATAAATAAAATAAATAAATCTTAAAAAAAAAAAAAGAAAAACAAGAAAAAGGAAAGGATGTATAGAAAAGCATGACCTAGGAAACTTAAAGATCATCTGGACCAATCATTTTTCCTAGTTGCCTGCTTTAGAAAACATGATAATTTGGATCAGGAGACATAAATAAGTCCTCATGGTCCCTTTAATGACTACACAATATTATAGGCAGAAAACCTTAGGAGGAAGTAACTGCTTCACGAGTATCAGACTTGCAAACCTGAAAGACTACCTTGAGAATCTTAACCTTCTTGTCCCTCAAAGAAATAAGGAAAAACTCTCCAAAGCAAAACCCATGAACCAGAAAACCTAAACTACTCACCATACTGAAGTGGAGGATTTAAAATAGCAAAAGGAAGTAAAGCCAGTCTCTGTGATGTCAAGTGCTATTTTGGTATAGAACATAGTTGAATTATAAGTCCCTCACAGTTAAAATATTAAACAGACCCTTAGCTATAAGATGTGTTGCCAGGCATCTGTATGGAATATAACCATGTAATCAGAGTGTATTGTACTTCTCCACACAAAGAGAAGCAAAGCTACTGCTTCTAAAGATTAGGAGACTTTCATTAGACTGACAGAAGACAGTACAGAGGAAATGGCTTCAGGGGGTGGAGGAGATGTGTAAGAGAGGATGAAAGGAACAGTATTCATACTATCCAAATTAGGGCCAGGATGTTTATGCTCAAATCTTGTCTTGGCTCTGTGTTGAGGGGACTGAATAATGGGGACATGGGAAAGTCTATCTGTGAGATCCCTAGCCTAGGCACCAAGTATACCAAATTCCTTCTGTAACTGCTTTGTACTTCAAGCAGTTTCTGTACATTTCTGAACATAGATTTCTGAACAAAGCAGGCTAATGCTAATTACCCCTTCCTCTTTTTTTTCTACTAGTATCCTTCTTAAAGCATTTTTTTCAGTCTGTTGTTTACAAGACACATGCCTATACAGGATTGTAACTTTATGGTGAGTGTTTTTGTTTATCTTTTATTAATTCAGAGACCATATATTGATCGTGCATGTATTTTTAAGCTGGGCAATGTGCTAGGCATTTAGCTTGTAATTATCAACAAGATAGATGGGTCCCTGTCTGCATAGAGCTGATATCTCCTTTAGCTCCTTTTTCATAGTTGGCTTTGTTTGTCAAGTGACGTGGACATTAGGTTAGTGCAAATAACCAAATTAGCACCACTTAGCACTAAAAATATTTCAGATGTCAGTGTCTAATAAATCTGTGACCACCACTAAAATTCATATTGACATCAAGACTATATTTAGAAAATTTAAGGGATATTTTTCTTTCTGAAAAAGCAATTCTAAATAAAGCTTTTCTTCAGAATTAAAAAAGTTCACCACATGATTTGTAATATAATTGGCAAACAGTAACTATTAGTGTCTCCTATTGTTCTCTTACATTGCTTTAGCAAAGTAAAGGCAACAGCAGCTGCTGCCAGAGATGAAAACAATTGCTTTCCTGGGTCTGAAGAGAAAAAAATCTTGATACTTTTTTTTTTCAAAGATTTATTTATTTATGCATACAAGAGCTGGGGTACAGGCCAGAGATGGGTGTGTGTGAGAGGATCCACCAGAGACAGAGTGGGGAACAGAAGAGGCAGACTGACTGAAATACACCGCTGAGGGGAGAAGTGGGTGAGACAGAAGAAGTCTGCGGCGCCATGTGGATTTCTCCCTGGCCGGCCAGGGATGGAACTCATGCTGCAAAGGCTGCAAATTGCTTCATAGTGAGGTGCTTAACCCCTTGCACCACCAGGGAGGCCCAATCTTGATACTTTCTGTTGATCTTTCTTTATAGATCTCACTCATCAGAAAAGCAGGCCTTTATTATTATTATTTTTTAAAGATTTATTTGTTTATGCATACAAGAACTGGGGTACAGGCCAGAGGAGCGGGGTGGGGGGGGGTGAGAGGATTCACCAGAGACAGAGTGGGGAGCAGAACAGGTGGACTGACTGAAATGAAGTACACTGCTGAGGGGAGCAGCTGGTGAACCAGGAGAGGTCTGCCGTGCCATATGGGTTGCTCCCTGGCTGAGGATGGAACTCTTGCTGCAGTGGCTGCGGATAGCCCCATAGGTTTCATCTCAACCCCTTGTGCCACCAGGGAAGCCCCAGAAAAGCAGGGCTTTAATAGTAGAAGTTTTAATAGTTTTGGAAGAACTTCCTATCAGAACTTAGGTAGCTGCAGGTGAAATTTGCCTGGGGTGTTGTTAAATTCTGTGGCTAGTATTCCCTAAGGATTCTTGTACCTGAATTCTCTTGTTGCTTGTGGAGAGTAGAACCACCCTAATTTGAGAATGGAGAAGATGAGAGGAGGCTAATCCAATCAATGGTCTAGGTGCTCAAGTGCTTCATTGAATGAGAGTCAAAACTCACTGTGAAATTTTGAGTTTGGAGTAAATCTTGTCCTGATTTGCTTAGTTTCAAGATGTCGCCTGTGAGCTTCAACACGATCTGAAAGTTTGGGTTTTTTTAAAATGTAAAACCCATTCACTTTTCCAAGAATTGATTTATTTTTAACAGACAAATGTGTCACACTGTACAGAAGGCCTTCTGCTTGAAAGGTAAATTCTCTGGCATCAATATTATAGAGATAAAGAGTTAATACTAAAATTCATGTTAATATATTTTTTCAGCCAGGGAACTTTATTCAGTAATGAACAAGTTAAATTATTTCTAGGATGTATCTTAAACTCCCCATTATTTTTGCTTGCCCTGCAGCTGAGTAAATACCTCTTTGGGGCATGTGACAATTGACTTGGCTTGGGTTTTGAAACATGTCTTGGAGCATGCCTTAGAGCCTGTTTGTGTTCATTCATACACATTTGTTCCTTCAAAATGTAACTAGGTCTGTGAAAGTCAATTTGTGCACTTAAGTATCAAGGCCGATTTATAGTGACTTATGGGAGGAGAAATGGGGTTCCAAAACTTCCTAACCTCCCACCAAGTGTGTATGGGTTTGCGTTTTAAGTTATTTTGCATTATTTTTTTCCAAGTGCATTGTCGTAGTGGGTTAACAATTTCTTTCACAATTCCACTAATGAATCACAGATTCTCACTGCTAGTATTCCAGTGCTTATTATTTAATGACACCCTTTCCTAGTTTTTGGTTTTGCAAGCTAATGGGGTATTTAAAACACATTCTTGGAATGCCCTTGGTATTTTGGGTGCACACGGGACTCCTTTAAAAGGACAGAGATCCTCTGCTACTGCTGCAGTTCCAAATGTAGCTTCTTTAATGTTTGCAGGGCTTCCCCTGGCCAGGTCTAGGACTAGGAGAATGGGAAGAGTTCTTGGGTTTGTTTGAAGCCAGGCAGACTGTACAGGCAGCTTTTCCCAGACTCTCCCAGCTCCGGCTTTTCATGGATACCAGCAGAGCCGCTTTTTTCCTCCAGTGATTAAAACCATCTGGACTGCAGGGGGGTCACGTGTTTATGAGAAAATGACATAAAGTTTCAGACCCCCTCGTCCTTTGCTCCAGACCAGACAATTCTTGGTCGTATGGTGCCGAGGTGAGGACCATCCAGTTTGAGCGCCAACTCCGCATCCTGCCTCCCTCCCCCCCCTTCCCTACCCCTCTCCGCCCCCCACCCCCATGCGCAATCTCTGCGCGGGTTTCTTGTTCCCTCCTGTGTTTCCCAGCACACCCCTCCGCAGGCTCCAACAGCCCACCCTCTCCGTCTCGGGTGGAGGCACACCTCCTCCACGCCCCCCTCCACTCAAATCTGCGCTCCCTCCCTTCTCTTCCCCCAGCCCGGCAGCAGCCCCGGGTGCGGATGCCTTCCCGACGCCCGCCCTCTCTGTGGGAACAGCTCCTCCTTCGGGCTGTGAGGCTCCAGGCAAGCCCCCATCAGTGCGAGCACCCAGCCTGGCTGGCGAGTGCAGAGGTAAGTGCGTCTGGGCCACAGCCCGGGCTTTCCCTGCCCACCCGGAGGTGGCCTGATGCCCCAGGGTCCTTGCTCCCGGCACGGTGGCGAGCAGGAGGGGCGCGGGTTCCGGCTGGGCTCTGCCGCGCCCTGCCCCGCGTTGCAGCCCTAGCCTTTTCCCGCTATTCACCACTCCCTGGACCCGGTGGTGCGCTAGCGGGGTGAGTGTTTGCATCCCCCGCGCCCGACCGTGGGGTCCTCTGAGGGCGCGGGGGAGCAGGGCGGCCAGGGGCGGCTCCTGAGGACTCGTGGGGACTGCTCTCCGGGCGGTCGTTGCAGACTCGGCTTTCCGGCTTGGCTGGGGCCGTGCGGTTGGGGGTGGGGAACATCCTAGGGTCTGGGAAGTGAAAGCCGCGGTCTACCAGGAGGGGACCGCAGTCCCGCGGCCCGCAGAATGGGCAGATGCCTGGTGGGTTAGACGCGCCCAAGCTGCTCTGCAGAAGCTGTTGAGCTCTTACCTGGAGCTGTTGTAGTTTACATGCAGGCTCCTTAAAGCCAGCCAGTCGCTCGTCTCTCTCTCTCTCTCTCTCTCTCTCTCTCTCTCTCTCTCTCTCTCTCTCTCTCACACACACACACACACACACCCCTCAAACAAAGGAAAATTAACTTTGCATTCTATCACTTCTACAAGTTAAGCGGTTTATTGGTGAATGATTACCTTTGTCTTTTTTGCCCTTATTCCGAAGTGCACTAAGTATTAAAGATAAATTTAAGTGACCCAAGACTTAAGCAATACTCCTTTGCCAGACTTTATGCTGCCTTATCCAAGAATTTAATAGCGTTCAAGACTGAACGTTTTCAAATGTTTCTAAAGAGAGATTATGCATTTTCCTGAGAACTTTATATGAAATGGTTTATAATTACTTGACTATTAATAAAACAACTTCTTTACTAAGGGAGAGAATTTCCTTTTATGCTGCCTTAGTCCAGCTTTTGCTTTTATCCCCCTGCAGGTGTTTCTGCTGTTTGGATAGTAAGATCTTGGGAATGGTGAAGAGGTCAATATGTAGTCGCAAGATTATTTGAGCTATCTCTTATATGCACAGGCTTCAACTAGTCATCTTAGGATAGGGCCACAGGTGAAAACCCAAGTGACTGCATTCTTTCTTTTTTTCTTTAACCAATATCTTTGGAAGGTAAATCCCTTCATTGATGGGTTTTTTCAAAAACAGAGGTTTCTAAAGGAGCAGAAATATTCTAGGTTCCATAAAACTAATAAAAGGTGGAGACCAGATTGCTTAGGTTTGTCTTCCCTGATGACTTAAGGACAGAAGGAAGCAGGAACTCAAGGAGAAATGTTGAATGCATGAAGTAAAAGCTTCATGAACTCTGCTGGCTTGGCAGGAAGTTTCCCTGT
Source organism: Talpa occidentalis (assembly GCF_014898055.3). Lineage (NCBI taxonomy): Eukaryota > Metazoa > Chordata > Mammalia > Eulipotyphla > Talpidae > Talpa > Talpa occidentalis. The sequence continues at coordinate 25,561,091 of NW_023603184.1, read as the reverse complement.
GACTACATAGATTTAGGCTTCCTTTTCATTTACCTGGTAAATATTACTCTTGGAGAAACTCCCCTAGATATAGGGGAGGTTCGTTCAAGTGTGTATGGGAAGTTGTAACTAACTCTAACTGGGCCAGAGAGGCACCCATTTTTGGTAGCCAACTCCAAGGTAACTTTATTGTCAAAGCATTTTTTATTGAATGCTTAGGTTGTGATTGGCTTGATATTTAGTGAAAAAACATTGCTCTTGAATTTGTGGACTCACTGGAGAAAAGATGACTGACACATAAAAGTAAAAACTTCAGATTGATTGACTTAGAATATAAAAATTATAGAAGTTCAGAGAAGGAAACGATTATGAGCTAGTCTAGGTTTTTAAAAGAGAAGAGACTTCTGTTGAGCCTTGAAGCAAAGTGTGGTTGAGAAACTAGTGGGGAATTGCTAGGGATTTTTTTCAAAAGAAGAGAGCAGACTGTTTGAATTGGAACTAGAGAGAAGAGTAATATTTACTGGGCATCTTATGCCTGTGTCTTGCTTGCTCTTTCATCCTCTAGTATTGTGAAGTATTCTAGTTTTAAGGATGAGGGAATTCCTGTTTTAAAGACAAAAGATCAGAAAGATAAGTAATGTCCTCAAGATGACATGAGTAGTAAGTGATAGAGCTGGCATTCCAACTGTGGGTTGTTTGACTCTAAAGCTTGTGCTGCCCCAGCTGCCTTCCACAGTGGGCAAAGGTAGCTTTAGTTGAAGTTGGCCTTGATCAGAATTCTGGCTCTCAAGAGCTGAAACTTTATCCTATAGGCATTGTCTAGCTTTTAAAGATATTTTCGGAAAGCAATGATGAGCGAAATAGTGTTTTAGAATGTGATGTGCTCATCATAGGTAATGTGGAAGGTGCAGTTCCTAATCAGGAAGATAAAATAAAAAAAAGCGAATATGGTCAATATATCTGGGCATTTAAATTACTGCTCATTTACCCACCCTTCAATAACTTGGTTCACTGGGTTAAAACTAGTTGCACTCGCCATAGAAAAGAGCAGTGTGACCAGGTAGGTGACCCTCAGATGGAGTAGGTATTTGGAGTTATAGGACTGTGTTATCCTTTATGTTCCCCACATCTTTTTGTACTGCTTTTGGGAAAGTTTAAATTTTCCAAAAATTTTAATTTGCTTAAGGACCTCTACTAATGGGGCCTCCCTCATGGCCCAGGGGTTAAAGACACAGTGCTATCAAGCTATTGCCAGCCACTGCAGCTGTCTTGCTGGCTGCTCCCCTCAGCAGTGTATTTCAGTAGATCTGCCTGTTCTGTTCTCCACTATGTCTCTGGTGAATCTTCTCCACCCCCCAGGACCTATGGCCTACATCCCAGTCCTTGTATGCATAAATAAATAAATCTTTGGAAAAAAAAAGAAAAAAGCACCTCTACTAAGTGGCAACATTGAGCTTCCAAACCAGTCCTCTGTCCTAAAGATCTTATTTCAAATGATATATCATCATCTCCCCCTGCCATTTCCTTGTTTCTTAAAAATGATAAATTTTAAAACTCTATTTTCATAACGTAATAGGACCAAGTGAGATAAAAATATACATTTCTTTCTTTCTTTCTTTTTTTAATGGAGCAAGAGGATGCCTTTGGAGTTACTGTGGGAATTTAGAAGGAATATGCAAACCAGGATTTAGAGACAGACAAAGCTCTTCCTACCTCTTCTTGTCTTGTGGGTTAATTGTGTTGTTCATAAATACAGCTAGAGAGCTAACAGAGCCATTGAATACCCAAGTTTATAGCCAGGCCCTTGATTCTGTGCTGATAATGGGCTCAGGAAGGGCAGCAGTGGGTGGAGCCACTTTAGTGGAATTGTCTCCCACTCTGAAAACAATCTAGATTTCTTGCTCTTCCTTCTGCACCCTCTAGATCTTTTCCTCTGAATTCGTTAATGCTCTGAAGACATGGTTCTTAGGCCAAGGAATATCAGGTAGCAGGAGATTGCACATAAAAGAGCAGCTGCAGGCAGAAAAATTCAGTTTGTTAACTAGAAAAGCTTTATTTTAATTAATGCTAGAGCCAGCCGTGTTTTTTGTAAAATAAAAAAAAAAAAAAAAAAAAGCCAAACCAAAATATAATCTGTTTTCCCTACCCATTTTTTACCTTTAAGAACCCTTAACTAGACAGCTTACTCTATTGAATAGGTCTTTGATATGTGAAATTCCCACCCACACCTCTAAATGTGTCAGGACTGACTCAGTTCAGAGTTTTGAACCTCTGATAAATGTGACCTCACAGTATAGGGGATTTAGAGTCCAGAGATAGAGGTTAAAGTAGCAGCCTTGCTATTTTTTTTTTTTTTAGAAGTTTCTGGAATTTGATGTCAGAGGGATGTATTAGCTCAGTTTTTCTGATTCTTCTAAGATCATGGTAATTCCCTAGGATCAGAAGACATCCTGATTTCTGATTCTACTGTTTTGTATCTTTTATTGCTTAAAAGCCATTTTGATTTATCTGTAGTCTGTTTATAAATCATAAAGGAAAACCATCTAGGGTTTCTTTCAGAGAATGGCAAAGCTCTTTGTTAGTTGACAGGTTATCTTTTGGAATGAGTTCCTGTGAGAATGCTCTTGAGGGTAGCTTTGAGAGTTGGGGTCTCAAAAAGAGACTTTGGCAATGCTTGTATTTAAATGTCAGAGATGTTTGGTTTCATTTTTGGCTCATTGCTTACTTACACAGTTGCTAATGTTTTTATATTTAGTAAGCATCTGTCACTTTTATAATTTATTAAAAGAGTGATTTAGGTTTTCTAAGATAGCTAAAAATGTAGAAAAATAGTACTGGAATAATCCTTTTGATACTCAGTTATAATCTCCTAGTATAGTTGCACCATTTGTTTTAACTCATTCCACTGCCAGATATTCTTAAATCTTTCTCAAGAGATTTGCTCTCTGTCTCAAGAGATTTCACAGCCTTTCTAAGAAGCATTTTCTGAGCTTTCTAGACTAATGATCACAGATTACCTTCTTGTGTTTAGTCTAAATTTTTTTTGGTGTTTCTTATTTTTACTGTTTTCTTGTCCTTCAACACACAGATGTTCGCAGAATGAAAAAATGTTTCCTGGACCCTGATGGCAGTTACCAAATGTGTGGATTTTTCCGTTTGTACCCATTTCTTCCCTTTCTCTGGCTAACAAGCTGAGCTTTCTCTATTTTTCTTTATAAGTCTTCTTTTTAGACCTATGATTATACTTGTTGCTTTGTGTTTATGCAGGAAGTCAATATTAGATATGTTGGCAATAAGAGCTGTCAGATGGAAGGGAGATAAATTGTGTTATCCCCTTCCCATCAGTATGAGTATAAACTCTGGAGATGATCTTTAAAAAAATTATCATCAAAAACATTTTTCCCAAGAATCCATCCTTTGCAAGACTGCACAAAAGGTAACAGACTAGTAGCTCCATTAAGACCTATCCAGAAGTGTTGGAATCATTCGCTTAGGTTGAAAATTAGGAACCACAAGCAAATATTCATTCTTTGTTAAAAGTATAAGAAAGAAAACTCTTTTTAAAGAGCCACAGTGGGGCCTCCTCGGTGGTGCAGCTGTTGAGCACTAGGCTGCAAAGCTGCCCGCAGCCTCTGCAGCGCCAGTTCAATCCCCGACCACTGGAGGAGGGTCCCACATGGTGTGCAGACCTCTCCTGCCGCCCGCTGCTTCCCTCGGCAGTGTACTTCGGGCCTTCTGCCTTTCTGCTCCCTGCTCTGGCTCTGGTGAATTCTCTCACCCTCCTGCACTTCTGACTGTACCCAGTGCTTGTATAAATAAATAAATAAATCTTTAAAAAAAAAAGTAAAGGGCCACAGTGACTAGAGTATGTCGGGAAAATACTTTGAGTGGGAAAGTACCAGTGTTTGTAATTTTTTGTCTTTCTTTAATGTGATATTGAGATCACAATGTTAATTTAGCTAAGGATAAGTTTGAATATATTTATGGATTTTCCTCCTCCTCCTGCTTTTACTGGAGCCAAACTGGAGTGAGTAGAAAATACCTCTGATCAAGGAGTTGGTGTCTTGGGTTGTTTTTTTCAGACACTGCTCTCCAAAGAAGCGTTCCACTTTACTACCATTCACATGTTTTCTTGTATTCAACATTTCTTAAATATTCATTGTGGAGAAAGCACTGCACAGTGCTTTCAAGCATCTGTTTGTTCTCATTACTTTTCTTTAGTGAACATATTTGATATTAGGTGTTTGATGAATCAGTGAGCATATAAAGATAAGAAATTAGATGGGAATTATTTTTGGATGTGGGTGCCACATACTTTTTGATTCACTTACTGCTGTTGGGAAGTGACTGTTTATACATTACTCTGGCTTCTGCTCTCAACACTGAGATGGCCCCTGATAAGGAGGCTCAACATGTGGGGATGTTATTTTTGCTTAGTTGTTAGATTATATTTGCTATTGCCTGGAACCCCACTTAGTATGATATCCGCTGCATTAGAGTGTCCAGTGGTTCCTAGTAAGGACTACCTAGAGAAGTTCTTCCTGAAAGCCTGGCCTTGCCATTTGAACCAGGGGTGCATTCTAGGTTCATAGATACAGAAGGTTTCTACACAAACCAGAGTGATCCTGACACTGGGACTCAAAGGAACTGGAAGGATTCTCAAAAGTTGTGTTCGGGCCTCCCTGGTGGCTCAAGGGGTTGAGCATAGCACTGTGAAACTGTCCACAGCTTCTGCAGTGCTAGTTCGATCCCCGGCCAGGGAGCTACCCACATGGTGCAGCAGACCTCTCCTGACTGGCTCGCTGCTCCCCTCAGCAGTGTACTTCGGTCTATCTGCCTGTTCTGTTCCCTACTCGATCTCTGGTGAATCTTCTCACCTCCCATACCTCTGTCCTTTATCCCAGTTCTTATATGCATAAATAAATAAAAAGTCTTAAAAAAAAAAGTTGTGTTCTAGTGTGGGAGGGCAATCAAAGCTTCTTTTACTTCTTGGTGGATACTCGAGTCTGTATGTAGAGACCTGGAAAAGAAGAGAAGCTTACAAATGAATATTTAGTGCTATCAGGTTAGGAAGAACATGGAAAAAGGATTTAAGGTGAGAATGTTCACTTGAACCCTTAATGTCTAATCAATCAGAGATGTCAGTTGTGAGGACTTTGTTTTGCTAATTTTTTCCGTATCTGTATATTGACTGTTACTGTCTCCAATTAGAATAGTATTTAGGGCCCATGTGTTTATACTTAAAGTGATAACAGAGTCAGGGGAGATGGACAGAGGCAGAGTCCACTTTCTGTCTTATTTCTGATGGAGCATTTAAAAACTCTCATAAGTAGTCATTTTGTGAGCAGTCTCATGTACTCAAGCTCTGCCCATATTCAAGCCACCTATATAGTTCCCATGTACTGGGAACTGGTCCCTGGAGGCCCAGGGGTAGATCTCAGATATGAGTCTCATTCTTGGTTGAAGCCACAGCAAGAGCCAATCCTGAAAGTTCAACATTATTTTTTTTGGTGGCTTATCATCAGGGCTAGAAGTGTATGGAGGTAGGTGGGTAAGGCAGGGAAGAAAAACAGAAGGAAACTGAGTAAAGACATGAAAAAATTGAACACATCCCCCCCTCTCCCATCCCCCCCAGGTTGACTTGGACCTTTGTTCTGTTGGAAACTCTTACTGCTGGAGGTCATTTTATAAATACTCATAGTAACTAAAGTGAGGGCGTGTGATGCCTGTGCATTGGTGGAAGAACCTTCCTAGAGGACCATCTGGATATGTATTGGGGTTATAAGTTTTATAACCTAAGTTATAACTCCTAAGTTTTAATGCTGTTGTTTTCTTAGGGATGCTCTGGTTTCAGGATCTAGATTCTTTTAGGACCACAGGACTGGAGTGGAGGTTGACTGTGACATGTTGCTAGATATGAGACACTTTTACACTTAGACAAATCTTCAGGAACAAAGAGACAGAAAAATTTATACACAAGCATAAAGATGGAAAATAAGAGGGGAAAATAGCATGGTAGGTGTTGTCTCCTTGGTCAATGTGACTCTCTCTGCTAGTTGTCTCTGATGGTTGGCTGATGAGACGGTACTGAGGATATCTTATAATCCATGTCATTCCATGAAGAACAAGATGATGATTTTTTTCCTTAAGGGAAAGCATAGTGCATTACATTAACTTTTTATTTTTTACATTTACATGACACAGCCCTACTAGCGAGTGAGTGTGAACACCCAACCATGTGTCTAACTTTATGCTAACTAAGGATAGTACTGGGTATACAAGACAGTTATGTAAAAAAGAAATAACCTGAACTTTGAACATATATAGTTGCTGAAAGACCTATAATAAGTATTAAGTTACAAGCTTTAAATTGTGACATATATTCAGGAGCCTGGGTGCCCAGATAAAGGTTAGGGGATGCAAGCTTTTGGCAAATCTTGGGTTGAATGGAGGCCTTTGGAGATGATGGAGTGCCCCAGGGCTCAGCTTCAGCCTGTCTTCACTGTCTGCGCTCTTCTTAAGTGATGCCATGACTTTGAAGTATTAGCATTCAGGGAGTGCTTACTCTTGGCAGACTCTGTCCTAAGGGCTTCACCCACACTTGTTTAGTCTCCCAGATGACTTTATGATGCGGGTAATGTTAAAGACATGGAATCTGAGGTGCAGAGACGCAAACTTTCTTGAGGTCACAAGATCATAAACTAAAAAGCCAGGATGTGGACCAGATAGTTGGAAGCTAGATGCCAAGGCCTTAACTGTTTCTCTATAGCCTTCTAGCTGGTCCTCATTCCTCTACTCATGTCCCTTCCCAGTCTCTTCTCCAAATAGTAACCAGTGTTTTGTTCTTCCCCTACTTTAACCCTTATATGAAACCCTCCTATCACATGCAGAAATAGAACCCAAATTTACTACCAAGTCCTATGTGCTTGCACCCATAGCCCTCCCATCTGCTCTTTGCCTTCCACCACAGCTCTTCTGTCTCTTGGCCTTGCACCTGGGAGGCTGCTTTCTCTGAATATTGCTAGTTTGTGTCCTTATTTCATTCAGTTTTTGGCTAAAATACACCTTGTCAAGCAGGCTTTCTCTGGCCATCCTCAGTCAATCTTTAATCCCTGCTTTGTTTTTCTTCCTAAAGTTATATTGCATATTTGTGTGTTTTTCCTGTCTGCCTTCCCAAGTAAATAAACTCTATGAGGTTAGGGAGTTGGTCCGTCTGTTTACTGGTATCTTTACTTTTTAGAACAGTGCTTGGAAAGTTTTCTTTAAATATTTGTTAAATGAATAAATGGTGTCATTTGCATTTGATTTTCATGTTTTTTTTTAAAAAAAGATTTATTTGTGCATACAAGAACTGGGGTACAGGCCAGAGGTGTGGGAAGGTGAGAGGATTCACCAGAGACAAAGTATGGGACAGCAAAGGGATATGCCTGTGATATATACAGGTTTGGTTCTCAGCTTTATTACCAAGACTTTGTCATATCTGGCCAAGGAGAAGCTCAGAAAATTTTGAATGAATGCACTGTGTAATCTGTTTTGGATTCCAGACATAGGAATTCGGAGAAGGGAGAGAAGAGTATGGGCTGGATGGCTTAGAGAAAAGTAATCTCCATGGAGTCATTCTCTCCTTAGAAAGAGAGAATGGATTTGTCTGGGCATGTAGCAAAAATAGAGTAAATTTCTTTTTTTTTCTTTTCTTTTTTTTTAAGTCATAGAGAGATATCTGTTTATTTTAAAATTCCAATCTTGTCAACTTAGCGTTTTCCACCAACTTGGGGTGCAGAAACTTTCACAGGCTTCACAATCTTTTGCTTAGGTGCTGCCTTTGTGGGAGCCTTAGCAGCAGCCATTGCTGTCTTTTTAGATGCTTGCTTAGCCTTCTTTGCTTCCTTGGCAACCCTGATAGCTTGTTCTCGTTGAGCCTTTCTAACTTTAGGCTTCTGATTCCTCTTGGCCATGATATCAGCAAGTGATGCACCAGTGATGGCCCTCTGGAATTTGACTGCATGGCAGGTTCTTTTCTTTTGAATTTCTTCTGACTGTCCCTTTTTGTGCTTTCTTCTGTAGAGGCCAGTCCATTTTATTTGCCGAGGATTCCTCTGGGAAAGGAATGCTGATTCACATTTTGCATTAAGAAACTGGAAAGCCTTCCCATCGGTCCTGGCGTAGTGCCTCTCTTGTCCGGGGTAGCTCTTGTACCCACTGAAACTGCACAGCTCAGCCTTCATGGCCGCGGCTGCCAGGGAGGATGAAAGATGGTGAAGAGAAGAGTAATTTTTTCTTAATTGGAGAAACTATTATGATGATCTAGGTCAATCTATCTGCTTACAGATGGGGAAACTGAGCTCAGAGAGGCAGAGGACTTGTCCAGAGGTATAGAACTAATTTATGTCAGAATCATGTCTGGAATCCAAGTATTTTGATTCCTACATCAGTGCTCTTTCCTTCTCTACAAGAGAAGTGACTAGAAATAGCATGAGCAAAGACCCAGAAGAAGAAAAAATGCTGGCTTTTGTGGTTTAGAAATTGGAATGGAATTCTCACTGTCCTGATTGAGTCAGCAGGTTTATAAAAGGGGTCCATGGGAGACATAGTATACTGTGTGAAGTGAGGACCAGATCCTGTAGTATCTTGAATGTCATCATCAAGACTTTAAATTTAGAATGACAGGGAGGAATGTGAAATGTTTTACATATTGTTATGTCATTTTTTTTTTCCCCCAATGAAGGCGACATATAATCAGTAGTTTAAAAAACAGATTGGAATTGAGGAGTCTTGGAGGAGTTAGAGACCCTTGGAAAAATCCAAATATTATCATAGATGGGGGCCTGGAAACACTTCAGTTTGTGTTGATTTTGTTTTTGGAAGTTTGCGGTAGTTTTTGAAGATGACATATAATTCTCTGGTCAATCGTGCATACCTAGATTTCCAAGAGAGTTTGGGAATAAGAAACCCAAAGACTTGGTATTTTGTCTTACTTCTGCATATGACTGTTAATGACATTTTCACAATTCCTCTGAAAAACCTGGGTCAGGTTAGGACACAAGGGATAGAAGACAGGACTATATTGGTAGTGATGGAAATGGGCGGGAGAGGTAGATGGAGCCGTGGGTGCGTTTTCCAAGACAGGGCCTGAACCTCTTTCAGAAGAGCTGCCTGGTGGCTAGAGACTTAGGCCCCAGAGATCCCAACCTGGCTCTGTTCTTCCAGGCCTCAAGAGGCCAATGAAGGAAAATCTGCCTCCTTGGCCCACAATTGCTCTGGCTGGCTGGATTGTGCTAAAGCCCATGTCCTTCACATAAGTTTTCAACCAGAGCTGATGAGACTAAGTTGATATAGCCTACATCAGGGCAGTGATTTGGTATAGGGTATGGTATTTTAAAAGTTTTTTTCCATCCCCAGGAATCTTTTTTCTATCTCTAAGGGAAAAACTTTAAAAGTCAGTATGAAAGTAAGAACATAGACCTTTAAATAATATCTCATACTAGATCAGAAAGTTTGAGTTGCAGAAAAAATCCTGGATCATTTAACATTCAACAAATACTTACTAAGCAGGACCTGCTGAATACCAGATTCAGTGTTGAGTACTGAAGCTTTAATCTTTTGATCATGTAGCATCAGATGTTGTTAATAGAAAGTTAACATTTGGTTCCATTTCACATTAAGGTCTTTCAGTCTCAAAGTTTATATCACTCCATCCATAAACTGTCGCCTCAGACTATGCACTTACTTTTGCATTCACTTGTTGAATGTTTACCTTGTAACAGGCAAGATGCTGAATGCCAGGGTTCTTTTGAAGATGGATAAGAATTGGTGAGGGTTCTCAACTGGTTGACTAGAATTTACCTGTTATATCTGGCTTTTTCCATTTTGCTGGGATTCCTAGACAAGAGGAGAATTCCTAGATAAGAGGTCAGCAGTAATATATTCCCTTGGACTTTTTCTACCCACACTGGGCCTATCCTTCTCCCTCTTATCCTTGCCTCCTAATCCCATGTTTAAATTTGAGAGAGATCAAGATGTGCCCTTTTGCCTTAAGTTTGGGAAGTTGCATTAAGGGCAGGGCTTCTCTAAGTTCAAAATCTTTCCAGGAGATGTCTCTTGCTTGCGTGATCTCAAAGAAGAGCCTTTTACATGGGATCTTCCCTTCTTCCTCTGATAGTTGCTCCTCTTCAGCATGGATGCGTGGAATGAATGCAGTGTCAGTATTTCTCAGGCTCGTTGCTCCTGCCCTTTTCTTTGGCTCTCTTATGGGGTGCTGGGAGGGCCACAGTGTTTAGTTTTCTTAGAAGGAATGACACAAAAGAGAGGGAGGCAATCATACTAAATTTCCCCATCATTTGGAAAGGCAACAGTTCAGAACAAAGAGAGGCAAAAGAAGATGACTACAAAAGAGGAGTGTTTCATTGAACCCTTGGATCGCCTGCTGGAGCGATCATTGAACCTTTGGATCGCTTGCTTTCTCCTTTGCTTGGAACCTGGAGACAGCTTGTGCATGGAGTTTGCTTACTTTCTTTGTATTTGTGAGCTCTTTTAATAGAAAACGGTAGGATATAAAGTTATTTTTATCTTCAACTTCACCTTTAAATTGGCTCTTTAAAAAATATAGGCATTGTAGTATATTGTAAAGCACTAAAAAGCTTCACTTTCCCAACAGCCAGAGTCCAGTAATATATTGGCTGTATCTCAGCGATCACTTAAGAGTATGAACTCTAAAGTGATCCTGGACAAGTCACTTAACCTCTCCGTGCCTCTGTTCCTTCATCTGTAAAATGGGGTGATAAGAGTGAGTGCCTACTTCATGAGGTCTTTGCATAGTTAAATGAATTTTAATATATGTAAAGTACTCAGAAGAGGACCTGGCATCTAATCAGTGTAGATGATTGTTCCTGTTCGGCAGTTGGGGGATCCACAGGCACCTCAAACTTACCATACTTTTCTCTGTAAAGCTGTGTTTTCTTTTCCTATATCAACCAGCTCCTTCACCAATATAGAAACATTTCCAATTTCTCCTTCCCTCTTAACAGTCACACTCATAAAGTCTTGTCAGGTCCTTTTCTCAAAAGTCTGCCTTACTGTTTTGCTGCCTCCAACTCTGTTAAAGACTTGACTGTCTTTTGTCCTGGAATGTGCCTTTGATGTGCCAGAATGCCTGCCCCAGCATCCTTCAGTCAGTCTCCCCGGCTGCTTCCAAGAGTGAGCTTTCCAAAACACAGCTTAGTTATCATACTTTCTTGCTAAAAAAAACTTTCCTTTTCATGAGGAGTAACACACAGTAAGCTAAGTAGGTTCCAGCGTCTGTGTTTGCCATGTAACTGCTATTCAGATCACTATGTAGGAAATCTTCAGCACCCACAGAAAGGTGCCTTATCTCCCCTTCTAGACCCTTCACCACTCTTCTGTTACCATTTGTTTTGCCTTTTCTGGATGTTCATATTTTGACTCTTCTCTGACAGGATGATTTAACATGACCTTCAAAAATCTTTGCCATCTTGGGGGTATAGCTCAGTGGTGGAGTAAAAGTTATCTTGCTTTTACTTCAAGTCCTTCCACATAGCTTGCCCTTCCTGCCATGCCCAAATTGCATGTAGTTTACCAGCACAGTAAGTTCTTTTTCCTTTTTTTTTTTAAATCTGATAGTCTCTTAGCTTTCTGACTTCGTTCCCTTGCAATGTCATCCTTTAAAGCTCAGTTCCAGGTCGAATCAAGCTCTTCTCTGCTCTCTGGAAGCATGATTAATGTAGGTAATTACTAACATGTCTGTCTCCTCTACTCATCACTTTCAACAGCCCATGGAGGGGCATTTTTGCCTTGTAATTAGTTGAATTTTATACAGGTAATTCATATTCTTTCTAGAAAAATTAGAAAGCAGAGACACAAATAAACTCACCTATAATCCCACTGTATAGATGACCATTGTTTACATATATACCTACACTGTAAAACCAATAAACACATATTCGTAAAATACTAGCTATTTATCTACTTCAATCTATTATTTACATTTAGTTTTCCCCCTACTTTTGGTTATTATAAAAACACTGTATTGGACATCCTTATGCCTATATTTCAGAGCATTTTCCACATTGTTTTTGGAGGATACAGTCAGAGAAGCAAAATGAAAAGATCAAAGAGATGAACATTTTCAGGGCTTTTGATGTGCTTAGCCAAATTGCCTTCCAGAAAGTCTGTGACCTTTGTACACTTCCGCTGAGATGAGTGAGAGTGCCTGTTTTTAGCCATCCTTGCCAAACTAAAAAGAATGGAAAATAATATTTGCAAATCTGATAAGAAATAAATATTACATTGCTGTTTTAATTTGAATTTCTTTGATTGTTACAGAGGTTCACTATTTTTTCATAATTAATACCATTTAGCATTTCTTTTTAGACTTACATGCTTACATATTTTTATACTTATTTTTTACTGATTTGACCAACTTTTAGTTTTTTAAAGATTTATTTATTTATGCATACAAGAACTGGGGTACAGGCCAGAGGTGTGTGTGGGGGGTGAGGTGAGAGTATTCACCAGAGACAGAGTGGAGAACAGAACCAGCAGATTGACTGAAGTACACTGCTGAGGGGAGTGGCGGGTGAGTCAGGAGAGGTCTGCTGCACCATGTGGGTAGCTCCTTGGTCAGGGGATTGAACTCGTGCTTCAATGGCTTTGGGCAGATTCATAGGTTACGTCTTAACCCCTGCGCCACCAGGGAGGCCCTGATTTGACCAACTTTTAATATGAAGGACATTAAGTCATATATTGCCCTCAGTTTTCTCTCTTTTAACTCTATTTAAAATTTCGATAATTCCACTAATTTGGTGCAGGAGGAGGCAGATAGATAAGCCTCTGTAATGCAGATAATAGTATTTAAACTGGGAAAACTGTCTAGATTCTTGATTTCTGTATGTCATCTTTCCAAAAGGTGATCTGTCTGAGAATATAGTAATAAACAGTGTGTCCCCTTTCTCCATTATTCTTCTCCCACTTGGCAAAAAGTTTCAGCCATTACTCATTCTGAATCTTACCATTTGTGTGCCTAGTTTGTGAAAACTTCTAGGTTAGCAAACAAAGGAAAAATTAAAAATATTTTTTAAGAAAGTGAATGACTCTGAGTAACAGATCTTTTTTTTTTTAAGATTTATTTTATTTGTACAAGATCCGGCGTACAGGCCAGATGTGCAGGAGGGTGAGAGGATTCACCAAGGACAGAGTGGAGAACAGAACAGGTAGAATGACCGAAATACACTGCTGAGGGGAACAGCAAGTGAGACAGGAGAGGTCTGCTGCGCCATGTGTGTTGCTCGGGGGATTGAACCAGCACTGCAGAGGCTGCAGACAGCTTCACAGAGCTGTGCCCAACTGCCTGCGCCACCAGGGAGGCCCAATAAATCTTTTTCTAAATCAAATATTTTCCAATTCTTGCTTTCAGCAGAAGAGAAGGAGTTGTCAGCTGGTGGATAATTAAGATAATTTTTGGGACCTCCCTGGTGGCGCAGCGGTTGAGCGCTGGGTTGCAGAGCTGCCACATCCTCTGCAACGCTGGTTCTATCCCCGGCCACTGGGTGAGGGTCCCACATGGCGCGCAGACCTCTCCTGTTGCACTGGCTGCTCCCCTCAGCAGTGTGTTTCATCAGTCTGCCTGCTCTGCTCTCTGCTCTGACTCTGGTGAATTCTCTCACCCTCACGCGCTTCTGACTGTACCCAGTGCTTGTATAAATAAATAAATAAATCTTTAAAAAAAAAAAAGAAGAATTTTTGGTGATAGACTACGGTGTAATTCTGGCATATAACTTGGAAAGATTGACTGATACTGTTGTTACAAAATTTCTTTAGTTTCCATAGTATAGTGGTTATCACGTTCACCTCACACAAAATTTCTTTCATTTTTATTTAGTTATTATTGTACAAAGTTTCTTGGCACTTGCAGCTATAAAAATGGAAAATTAATGCATTTGTAATAAAAATGTACCTTTATTATTTATTAACACAAATTTGTAATATAGTTATGTTTTGATCAGTTGCATATTAACATAAAGATAATTGACATTTATATAAAGAAAATCAGATCCAGAAAAGAACAAATTAACATTTAGAACTTATTGTAATAGAATTAAAACATTTATGTGTATATATATTTGTGTATAATAGTTATATTGCAGAGAAGTATCATAGGTTGATCAACAAAGGATTTCAAGCATAAATGTTAGGATAAAATTCTATAAAATAAAAGGAATACCATAAAATTTCATGTTTTTTAAATGGGTGATGGTACATTTTAAATCACTGCCACATTTAGATTTCATGGATTCATCAGATACATTTAAAAGAGTAATATATTATAAAATTTTTTTAAAAAGATTTATTTATTTATACAAGAGCCGGGGTACAGGCCAAATTTGTGGGAGGGTGAGAGGATTTGCCAGAGACAGAGTGGGGAACAGAATAGGCAGACTGATGAAATACACTGCTGAGGGAAGCAGTGGGCAGGACAGGAGAGGTCTGCTGCGCCATGTGGGACCTTCGCCTCCCGATGGGGATCGAACCCAGCACTGCAGAGTCTGCGGACAGCTTCACAGCATGGCGCTCAACCCCCTGCGCCACCAGGGAGGCCCTGTATTATAAATTTTGGCATTTTGTAAACAATATGTCAGAAAGTATATCTCTACCATTTATTTATTTATTTATTATTTATTTATTTTTAAAGATTTATTTTACTTATACAAGAGCTGGGGTACAGGCCAGAGGTGCAGGAGGGTGAGAGGATTCACCAGAGACAGAGCAGGGAGTAGAACAGGCAGATAAACCAAAAGCAGTGCTCAGGGGAGCAGCGGGCGAGCGAGACAGGAGAAGTCTGCCATGCCATGTGGGTATCACCTTGGTCGGCCAGGAATCGAACCCGCGCTGTGGAGCCTGCGGACAGCTTCACAGTGCTGCGCTCAACCCGCTGCGCCACCAGGAGGCCCTATCTCTACTATTTATAATGCAAAAATTTAAATGTTAATTAAAATGTGGGGGAGAGGAGTAGAGTTCTCACTTTGTAGAACTCACTTAGGTGGGTTTTCATATAATAGATAGATAATTACAAAAGAGTATGATATAGGAAAAAGAGGAAAGGGAAGAATAATAAGGAAACAATGTAAAAGAAACCTTAGGTTTAGGGAAAGCACCCAAAGCAGGTGCTGTGGGACCTGAATCTTAAAGGACTATTGGGAGTTGACTAAGCAAAATAGAGATGGAAAGGCATTCTGGGAGGAGGGAATAGTATGTGCAAAGGCCTGGAGGTACAAAAGAATACAAAAACTTTGTGGGAGTTGGCAGGAGTGGCATGTGCAGGATATTGATTTACAGACAGCTGGACAGTGCATTTTGATAACCTGGAAAAGAGAGGTGAGTCCTAGTGACTGTTTTCCGTATTAATAATCTTTTGGATATTTCTCCAGATGTAGAAATTCTTATTTATTTTCCACTATGGGAGAAAAATGAGGCCCAGCAAGGGACTTATCCCTCTTACAGGATTTGTGCGGTGGTACAATGGGCAGACTGGAATTAGTGCCAGAGTCAAGTGTTCTTTCCACGCATTGCCCTTATGCTGGCTGAAGCCCTCAGCTTGTCATGAAAAGGGATGACAACACTTTTGGAACCAAAATTTGAGATCCTTAGACTGAAAAAGGATTTTTTTCCCCATTTGTGAATTTGTTTATATGACAAACTTTTACAAAATTCTGCAAATTAAATCAGACAATATATACATTTACTACATCCACGCTTGTTATCAGAATTCAACTGTATAAAATGTCCATGGTCCCAGGAAAAGTAGCTTGTAAGGTCTCTCTTTTGGTCCATCTGGTACTGGGAGTTCTTTTGCTTTTGTGATGGAAAGTCTTTCATTAAGGATCTAGGAGGGAACCACAGGGAGACCTGGCCAAAAAAAAAAAAAAAAAAAAAAAATAAAAGAGAGAAAAATGATCCAAATAGGAGTGCCCTCATATGAGACTGTAGTTCTGAAAACAGTGATTACACTTTTTGGGTGTCTCTTTGGAACACTTGTTCAGCAAAGTAATAGAAATCCAATTCAGTGTTTGCATACAGCAGATTGAGCAAACTCCAAAAAAAAAAAAAAAACCAATTAGAGCAGTGATTTGATACTACACAGAAACACGAGGTGGTGGCATGAGTGGTTTTTCCACATTTTAATATTTTCCAGTATGACACTGAAAGCCTTGCCCTTAAAGAACTGAGCCACCGAATAATTCATCTTTCCAGGCTCCTGAGAGGGTACATGGGCGATCTATACTATTAAACAGATCCTGTAGCCCTTTCCTGGGAGAGCCTGGGAAGGAATCCAGTTTGGCCATGGGAATGTGATGACAAGCAAGGCAAGGTAAGGAAAACCCCATGACTTCGATTTCCTATAGGGAAAGTGTTGTTTTTGTGTCATTATTTGTAGCTCTTTGTCTTCAAAAAAGTCTCTGAAAAGCCAACCAATTCTTGGGGCAATAACCAAGAATGCTATCAAGGAGTTTCTGGGTTGTACAGGAGACCTAGGACTCACTACTTGTTACTTTCATGAATCTCCTAATTGTCTCAAAGAGGAGGAAATCATGACTTAGAGAAATCAAGTAACTTGCCCAAGATCCAGAATTTGAATCCAGTTTCATTTGATTCCAAAGCCTTTCCACTACGCTGTGACGCTTCTTTGGGCTGAAATCATGGGAAATGAGTGATTTTTCTGAGTTGAGTTAAGGAACTCATGATATGTAGCTCACTGTTCTGAAAAGCTTCAAGTATCCTTTCTTTGAAGGCATTGAGGGAGAGAAGTAATGCTGGCTAGGAGAGCAGAATTGAGGGAGAAGTTGCTAGGAGTTCTTCAGACTGTCTCTGTCTCATGCAAAATGATTTTGTGCTGTGACATCTAGTCCTTGATGATGATTTGGGGGAAGTGGCTCCTAAGTTCATTTGTTACCAGTTATGCCTGGAAGGGAAGCTGGGAGAAGACTAGCACACTAGGGGCATGTGGGATTTCACAAGACAGTTTTTGTTTATTTGTTTTTTGAGGCCAACATAGGATTCCAGATTTTTCCATTCCTCCTAGGGAAAGAGTCAAAACCCCCAAACCTATTATCATCTTCACATTGTATAAGAAAGGACATTTGAAAGCCAGAAAAATAAATTAAAAACAAATAAGTAAAATAGGGTAATAGCCTTTTCCAAGAAACCATTTTATATTCATCTCTTACAAAATTAGGTTAGATTTAAAGTATTTTGAATGAAGAAAAATAATACAAAAAAATTTATTGATGTGATGTCAGTTTAAAAATTTTTATTTAATAGTGCAACATTAGGAGACACTTGACTATCTAGCTTGTTTCATACTTTTATCATTTTTTAAAATCACAATTATTGCTGACAAAATCAACAGATATGTTTTTGAACATAGTATCAGCAATCAATGTAATTCACTCATGGGATATTCTGGTGAATGGAGAGAAAGAGGGAGTAAGAACAGTTCTCAGACTTTGAGTTAGTTCTGTGGCCAGACCAAGGAGAAAGCAGAAGTAGCAACTCTGGTGTCTGACTTTTGTAGTCTTTTGGAAGAGGGCTGCAGGGACCTGTCTGCCGCTGATTCCTATCGGAGTGGGGTGAGGCCTGCCCAGGTCCCTTATTGCCAAATATGGAACAGGTAGAAATTTATTTGAGAGGGATGCTGTGGATGGTTAAAAACCTTTATCATGTACTGCACCAGCACATAAGAGAACCACTCCTCTAAAGGAATTATCCTGTTTGATTCTCCAAGATAATCTAAAGCAAAACCATAGACAAAGGCCCATTGTTTTCTCCAGGGCAGCTGTTTATTGCATTGATGCTAAGGAGGGAGGATGAGAAGCCCATAGGACTCTGCCTAGGTACTCAGATATGGGGGTGGTCCTGCTGCTTTACTTGGTTATTTCTTTCTGAGTCTCTTTTGTGGGAACTTTGGGCAAATTATATTTTCTTCCAGCAAAATTTTGGCTTCACCTTCTACTTGGCCTTGGTGCCCTGGAGTTTTGGGGAATGCTGTGAGTGCGTGGAAATAGTATAAAAAGCCTAAAAGCAGCTTGGGAATTCCCCAACTCTTCTAACCTGCCTCTCTCGTCCAAGGGAACACCTACCTTCTGCATTTCCAGGTCCATGCTGGGGGAAGTGTGTGTTTTGGCCTCTCTGGAGAAGGGCACATTAGCTTCCCTGGCCTGTTTACATTAGTTTGGTCCTTTCTGCCTTTGATTATAAATGAGGCTTTGGGTGGGGGATTTCCCTGCTTCATGGAAGTCACTCCTTCCTTTTGTCTGTTTTCTCAATTTTTCCACCTGGGAAAGAGCTCCCTTAAAAAAAGAAAAAACTTCCTTGGCTTAACTCTTATCTCATAGACTTTGCTAGTAAGTAGATTAGTTCACAATCAGGAAGCAATTCATTGTCTCCTAAAATTGTCTAGTGCTGCATTTGGTGACCATTAGACCTTTTCTCATATGCTTGGCACTATCTTAGTTGTCAGTATTCTCCCCTAAGAAAGGGAATTGTCCTACAAGCCCAGAGACTGGTCTGCTTATTAACACTTCTTAGGCCAAAGTGTTGATGCAATATTTCCTGTTCGTAGTGTGTCTTGGCTGCTCAAGTAGAATGTAACTCTTTGAGGTTAAGAGTTCCAGGTTCTTTCTTTCCCCTTCTCCTAGTCAGTGTAAGGCATGTGAGAGGAGAGGTGGAGCCTGTGAGGAGGGTGACCACCAGTGGTCTATTTGCTGGTGAGGTTACCTCATCCTTGCTCCCCAGGTCAGCCTGCCCACCTGGAAGTCTGTCTTCCCTGTACCCTGAGACTGTGGCTTCCAGTAACCACCAGAGGAAATCCTTTTGCCCTGGAATGGCTAGAGGACCTGCTTCAAACCTTTGGATTTTGGGGAAGCCCACATTTTCTTTTTGTTCATTTGAACACTTGTGATGTGCCTCTGACAGAGTTGAAGGATATTGTCTGCCCTTTGAAACCTTTTCTTTCTTAAAGATCCCTAGAAAGCTCAGGTAAATTTTACTTGGTGTTAAAACTTTCTCTCTTTTCACAGCTTTCGCATGCTTTGGAGAGTTTCTCTCTTGAATCCTCAATTCAGAGTGTATTTTTTTTTTTTTTTAAATGGACCTAGTTCTGTATAGTGATTTTTTTCTGTCCTTAACAGCCTTCCTCCACTGATTGATCTCGGTCCTTTTCCTCCTTTTGGAAGATCCTTGTTTGGGTTCCTTGCATTCCCCTCTGGTTCTGCCAGTGATGCTCGTGTCTCTCTTCTTCCAGCCCATCTGCCCTCTCCTCCATTTGCCAGCTGTTCCCACCTCACACCCAGAGATTCCTGTCCACATGCTCGATATTGTAATTTTTTTCTGGCTTATGTTTGATCAGTTCTGAGATGACAGTCAATTTACACTCACAATTTAGATCTAGAATCTTATTTTTAAACGTCAGTCAACAAATAAAAAAAAATATATATATATATATCCCAATTCCTTGGCCCTGAGCTCGTCCCCAGTTGAAGTCTGCACTTCCCCCTTTCATGGACTGTCTGCTGGCCCCCACAGTGGTCTTCAATTTCCCTGTGTGCTGTGCCTACCTCACTCCCACAGACTTCCCCTCCAGCATAGATCACAGAGGAAATATTTAGTTAGTCTCTGCCAAACATTCTGACTGTGTTGTTTTGCTTAAGAAGACTTGCAGATAAACTGTTTTGATTCTTGGTCTTGGTGCTCTCGGGCAGATGTTTCTTCCCTAATGGAGGTATTGTGGTCAGTTGGAAAGACTGCTGGGCCAGAATCTGGGGAGTTGGATTCTATCCCTGCTGCACTACTAATTTGTGGTGCGATCTTACGCAAGGCACATTTCTATGTCTCAATTTCCTTTTGTCAAAAGGGACCTCATGTTAAAGAATACGAGAAGACGAGAATCAATGGATATGAAATGAGAACCAGAGAGTAAGCCTGGGGGGTGAAGGGGAGAGTAGATAGACTAGAGGCAGTGGACCATTACCATGAGCATCCTTGGTGGAACCAGAAGGAAACTCAAATCCAAGTGTAGATGATAATATATAGAGTCACTCTGAAAAATATAAAATGTGGATGACGAGAGGGTACAGATTCTCTGACAAGGATGACTTCGGAAGATAACTGTCTTGTCTACCCCTGGATTTGCACTGGGCCCACACCTGGTTGCTGTCACTCTTGAGATGTGGGAGACTTAGCCTTCTGCGGGTTCAGTTCTAGAATTCTTCCTCCCACCTTCCACTTCCTTCATAAACCCAAGAATATTTGAAACTCAGCCCAGATCTTCACCTGGCTTTGATTTCCCCATCATGTGGAGATTGGTCCTTGGAAGTTGTAGTTTCCAGAAACCTTAAATGTTTGCTAACATGTCCAGCTTCTGCATTTGTTGATCACTCCTCCTGTGCATGGCTGTGTTCCAGTTCTTGTACCCTGAAGGTGGGATGATTTGGTTCCAGCAAGCAATGGGAGAATATTTGGGGGAATCCTATAACCAGGCACTAGGAAATAAAAGTAGACAGTGCCCCCTCAGTGTTCCTGACAGGCAGTTCTTTGGAGCAGAATCAAAATGGTTTAACAATTGCCTATGGAGACCACAGGCTTCCTTCCAACATACTCAGACTCAGATAGGCAGGACCACTTTTCTTCTTTGTCTCTGTCCTCTTCTGAAATGGTTCTGGGATTTAATCAAATCTTGCCTACTTTACACTCTTTCTTTCCAGTTAAAGATTTGCTTTCTTGCAGAACAGGTGGAATGAAGACAGTCTCCAAATTCCATTGCTGCCCTGTTTTCCTTTGTCAGGCATAGTCAGCAGAAACTTCCCTGAATGCAGAGGGATACCTTTTTCTGTGGGGTTAGTGATAAGGACCTACTCACTATTGCTACACCAGTTCTCAGAGGCTCTTGGGCTGCTGAAGCTTGAGAAAGTCATGGAACAGGGTAGAATGGTTTTGGGGAGGATAATTGCATAATTGGACTATACTTTCCATTGATCCTCCTTTGCTATTCTACAGTTTTTAAATTTATCTCTGAGTTCCTCTCTGGTGATACACACCCCAGTACTCATCCCATACATTTTTATGCTCCATAATCCAGGGCTCTGTTTTGACCATACATCACCAGCAAGGGCGCCTTCTACTTTATTGGGGCTGTTAGAGCCAGGTCCATAGAACTCTGGGATGGTTCCTTTTCTTTAGGTAGTGAGGTACCCCAATTCATCCTGCTCCAGGAGAACAGGCAGTGAATATTTCCTGCAGGCTCTGTAGACATGTTCATTTTGAAGGCCAGCATCATCTGGATGAAGTAATGGTTTGACATGGATCTTGAGAAAAACTGAGTCCTGTGTCTGGCTATTTGGCACTTTCCCTCATTGCATTTGGTCGTAAGTTGCCCTGAACAGATGACCCAACTGATAGCTGTCACTAGTGCCTGGTGGGTCCTCCCTGCCATTCCAGTTCCAGGCACTCTGGAACCGTCTGGCTGCTCTTCTCTCATCAGACATAGCTCATACCCTTCCTCCGCAGGTGGAAGTTTTTCAAATGCCACTCACATCTTCTTTAACCCTTTTCTTCCATTCTCTTTCTCACGACTTAATTTGCTTAGGTACCTCAGGAAGTACCCTCCTTGTCCTCGTCTTTGCCCTAACCTGGTAGCTGATAAGCATGATGCCAAAAATGCTTCGGATAGAATATTTGGGAATGAAATTACAATGTATGAAGAATCCATGCTATCAATCTTGTCCTTGTGAATACCATTTAAAATCCCTGAAAACAGCCATCTTTTATCTAATCTGTCTTTCCAGCACCACAGTTTGGGATATGTAAAAAATTATTAAATTTTGCTCTTCTTACATTTCCCTTTATTGCTAATCTTCACAGAGCTTATTACATTTGTTCCATCTTTATTATATCTAAATGGCATTTTAGCCACGTTCTTTAAGAATGAGCTGCTCTGGGCATCTAATTACCATGTCTAGTACTGTTTCTTTATCTTATTCAATAAGATAAAGAAAATATCTTTATAAAGACATAAAGAGAGGCCTCCCTGGTGGCACAAGGGTTTAAGACACAACCTATGAAGCTATCCACAGCCACTGCAGCACGAGTTCAATCCCTGGCCAGGGAGCTGCCCACATGGCGCAGCAGACCTCTTCTGCCTCGCCCACTGGTCCCCTCAGCAGTGTATTTCAGTCAGTCTGCCTGTTCTGTTCCCCACTCTGTCTCTGGTGAATCTTCTCACCCCCCACACCTCTCGCCTGTACCCCCATTCTTGTATGAATAAATAAATAAATAAATCTTAAAAAAAAAAAGACATAAAGAAAATGTCTTTATCTTATTCAAGTGACTGACAGTAAAGGAGTGTTCAGTGAAGACATGGACTTCACTCTGCCTCTGCTAGTGATGTTACTGTGGAAGGGGCTGGCTCCACTCCTACCAGGTGGGATCCAAGGGGCACCTAGCACGAGGTCAGGCACTCTTGGTCCTTCCTCCTATCCAAGTCATGAGGCCGTAGCTAGAGGGGCTGGTGTATGCCATGCCTGATTTTGCCTGAGCTCTTCCCCCTCTCCGCCACTGCATGTCACTTCAGGAAATACTTTAGTTTAAAGCCTGAAGAAATCCCCCGCTCTGAAAATCATGATGTAATTATGACACGACCACATTCTTTAAACATGTTTAGTGGAGATAATTGAATTATGCCCTCCTATTTTAGAGTAGGAAATAAAACATTCTTGTGATGCTGTGTCAGGTCTCAAATGGAAAGCTTCGAATTTGAAGCTGTGTACATTTCCAGTGGGATCAGCCTGCTTCCAGTCTCTGAAGATGTCCTTGTGCTCTGTGTGTAAACTGCGGCATCGCTTCATGGAATGAACCATTCAGGAAAACAGAACGTTGTCTTGAATAAATTTCAGATTCCACAAGGAGGTTCCAAGTGACTGAGACTTTCCTGTTAGAGTGGGAAAGCTTGTCTGTGTGTTTTTTGCCTAAGGACAGTGTGCATCACAGTTCCAAAGAAGCGTGCCGGTCACTGACGAGCTCTTTCTTTGTCCTTCTTTCTGTGCCCAGAGATGATTTGAGTTTATCTTTGGTCTTTTCTTTTAGAAAAAAAAGCAGCATGCTTTGTGATCAAGGTTTGAGAGTAAGATCTGTGGCCATGGGCAGGGTGAAGCTAATGATTCTTATATGTAGCAAACCTTTCACCTTTGCTTCTTTGGTAAACCAGCTAAGCAGCTACAGATGCTTATTATGCAATTTTGAGGTGAGGATGGGAAAAATCCCAGGGGCTGGAAGGCAGACATGTGGCTACCAGAGAGATGACATCAGCTAGTTTACTGGTGCTGTGGAGGAAGGGGAGATTCCAGGTGCTCAGTCTCCTTCCTGCTTGTGGGGGTGTCTAAAGCCACCCCCAGTCCTACTAGCAGCCAAGGCCTTTGCTTGGGGAAAGGCTTCTCATTCTGTGCCTCCTGCTGTCCCCACAGGGACCTAAAATTGGAAAGGGTCTTGCAACCTTGGCTGTGGGAACAAAGCTGTGAGGAATGAACAGACATGTGTGTCTGTGTATGCCTTTTGTGCTAATGCTAACAAGTGTTGAGGGTTTCTAAACTGGTGGCTGGATATGAAATGAGAAGGGGAAGTGTCTGGTTTTGGGAGGATTAGGAATTGTCTTTTTCTTAGCAGAGAAAAAGTTTGTGATTTAGCTTATTTTTTTATTGGAATTATTTGATTGTTTTCTTCTGATACTCTTAATGTGGGCACTTAGTATGTAATAGGAAGGCATTTCAAATAATTTCCTATCTACATTCTGTCCTCCCCCATGCTTATCTTAAGTCAGAGCCTTCCAAGGACATAATCCATGTGACAAACTGTAGAAAGCACTTGTGCAGGGAAGATTCCTCTTTGCTTAGCATTGCCTTATGACAGGCTTCTGGAAACTGTGGTGGGGCTTCTTGGGAAGCCTACAACTCATCATTGGAATGGAAAAAGCTTTATGACTTACAAAGCATGACAGAGAATGAAGCTGGGACTCATGGAGCTGAGAAGCCCATCTGCTTACCAGCTTGTTTTCCTGTCAGATGTAGGACCCCCACGCTGGTTCCATCCTCCCCCTTCATTTGTGGAAAGAAATGAAGCTTCTAGATGGAAAGCAGGTGATAGAGCCACTGGCAAAAGCTTCTATTAAGAAGTCCAGACGTCCCCATCCCAGGCCTGCCTTGGATTTCTTTGGAGCCATTGATCCCTCAGGGATTCTCTAAGAGTCTTGCTTACCTTCAAGTACTGCTAACCTGAAGCCATTTGGGGCCAGCTCAGGCTTGTTTTATCTGGGTGTCTTCCCATCACTGAACCTTTCCTCAGACAAGAGGGTTTTCGGATAGGAGGACCTTCAAGCTGCCAAAAATCTTTCTGGGAGTCTAGTGCCTCTTTTTCTGGGCCCAGGAAACTGTGGTAAGCTCTTGGTTTCTTTCTCAGCCTGGCACTTCTGGGAAGCGGTCTGCATTCCATTCTGCCCAACTGTGCCTCTGGGGCTCTGTGGGGTGCGATTGCTTCATGCTTCCCTGACGTGGACTGCTAAGGCAGCCCCACTGAGACTAGCCACCGCAAATAACCAGGAGTTTGAAGGTGGAATTGCCTTTTCTTGCAACCCTGAAACCAGGAGCTGGCTTTTCATGAAGGTATGGTGTGGTAATGATTTTTCTTAAAATTTTCTCCAAATTATGTCCCTGTCTCCTTGCCTCTCTGGAAGGGGTGGGGTTGAGGAGGAAGATGAGTGCTCGGTTTCCTGGAATCCTCTTTGGCCCTGGAGATAGGTTTAGCAGATACCTTCTGTGGGGAAGGAGATTGGAGGCAGGTGAGAGAACCTGTCTTCTGCTCATCATCTAACTGGGTGTCTTCCCAGTTTGGAGATGCTGACACTCTGAATTGTTTGCATAGATACCTCCAGGCCCTTGGAGGTGAGCCCCACATTTACCTGATTTAAAATCTTTCAGAGGGCAGCACCATCAGCTCTAGTGAAGTAGAAAGGCCCAAGAGAGCAATTTAAAGCATGAACATGCTGGGCAGAGAGAAGCCTGGGAGGGGGTGGTGGTCTCCTGCTCTAGATCTGCCCCACATGGTGTGTGTGTAGGGGGCCAGGGGAAAGTTAGAGGGCTGGTAATGGAAGATGGGAGCAAACGCTTGTAATGATCAGAAAAGGGTAATAAATCTGGAGCGGTAATGCAGGAGGTTGGCTGTGCACAGTGTGGAAGCTGGAAAATTTTTGCAGAGGTGAGGTCTGGTGGGGCTAGAGACTGGAATTGGTGGTATGGTGGCTGGCCATGTGTAGGTTGTGTTTGCGTTGCTGAGTATCTTGGGTATGACCCTGGCAGCCCTCCCTACCCTACATCTTTAATATGCTTATGTGAGTCTAGCCTGTCAAGGTCCTGACCTAGAGTGTTCTGGGGCAGAGGTGCTGGGTTTGAGATTGGGCTGGCCGGCCCAAGTCTCCACCTCTCAGTTTGCTGGCTCCCCCTGGCATGAGCGCTTCTTTAAAGCTACCAGTGCTCTCTGGCATAGCCTGTAGAGGTGTCTGGGCCCTGGCAGGTTACAGAGTCTTCTCATGCACGCCCTGTCTCTTTGGGGTTTGAGAACAGATGGGGCTTAATTCGAAGCAGACCTACCTCAAGGGCCCAAATATGAAATGTATATTAAAACAGTATTGCTAGTCTTGGCTCATCTTTCCTCTGTGTCTCTCTCTCCCTGTTATCTTCCCGTCACCGTGAGGGATTGCTCAGCTGCTGCTATCACGCGGGC
Organism: Talpa occidentalis; assembly: GCF_014898055.3. Classification (NCBI taxonomy): domain Eukaryota; kingdom Metazoa; phylum Chordata; class Mammalia; order Eulipotyphla; family Talpidae; genus Talpa; species Talpa occidentalis. Next base: position 25,535,279 of record NW_023603184.1, on the reverse strand, counting down.
TGATCAGGACACTAAGAATGGAGCTAAATCTAACTGTCTGCCTGCTGCTCTGATGTGTTCAGGATCATGCTTGGAGAAGAGGTGGATTTGAGCTTGTGCTAGAGGAGGCCTTCCCACCCCAGCAGAGGGGGTGACAGCAAGAAGGAAAGGTGGCAATGTATTTTAGGAATTAGGAAGGTATTAATTCTACCCTTCTCTTCTTCCCTCTTGAACCCCTAGCAGGGAGTCAAGGGCAGGAGAGAAAACCACAATCTTGTTTCTCAGTCATCAATCCAGACAGTCAGCAAGTACATGCTAAATTTCTCCATTTAGCCATCATAGTGATTCAAATAATTTATAAAGCTTGTTTTCTAACCTATTGAAACATACTATCTGTTGGGAGAGATAAAATATATTAAATAATTATAGAATGTCGAAGATCTGAACTATGCTTGACTACTAGTTGTGAAGATATTTATAGTTCAGAAAAAGAAAGTTGTATTTTAAAATGGTAGGAAAGAGGAGGCAGGATATTTTTTGGTCTTTGAACGTTAGCTCCACTTTCTATAAGAAGAGGAGAGGAGGGAAGGGTTCTGGATGTGGAGAAAAGTTTGCAGAAAGAACACAAAACTCCAGGGTCCCTGCGATGATCTGCCTTGGGGGGTGGGGAGGGGCCTGGCAGAGCAGAGTGGGAAATTTGAACTCTGGGATTTTTGCTTTTGTGCAGAGAAGATGGGAAGTGATGCTGTGAATGAGGAATTTTGTGGAAATCATTCTTTTTTTTTTTTTTAAGATTTATTTATTTATTTATACAAGCACTGGGTACAGTCAGAAGCGCAGGAGGGTGAGAGAATTCACCAGAGCCAGAGCGGGGAGCAGAGCAGGCAGATGGACTGAAGTACACTGCTGAGGGGAGCAGCGGGCGGCAGGAGAGGTCTGCACGCCATGTGGGATCCTCCTCCGGAGACCGGGGAGCAGCCGGGGATCGAACCGGCACCACGGTGGCCTCGCAACCCAGTGCTCAACCGCTGCACCACCGGGGAGGCCTGGAAATCATTCTTATAGAAGAAAGTGGGGTAATTTTGGAGAGAACAGAGACTGACAGTAAGGAGACCTGATAATGAACTGTGGATGTCCACAAACAGGAATAGAGAAGAAAAGGGTGAATATCCTAAGAGAATATTCAAAAGGAGAATAGGTAAGACCCAGCCCATGGGATATTAAAGATGATGTTGAGGTGAGAGACAGAAGACGCTAACAGCTCTGCCCTGCGAGGGTTGACCATTACCAGTATCTAATATTTACGGAGTGCTTTATACTTTTCTAGTCAGTAAATATCCCAGAGTTTCTGGACTTTTAGAGTTCATTTAGCTAGGCTCTGTTTTCCATATGGGGAAAATGGAGCCAAGAAAGGGGAGATACTATTCCCAACTCACAGCACTCCCATAGTGATATAGTGTGGCCTTCAATTTAGGCTTTCTGTTCCCAGAGAGGGGGGGATTTTAAGACAAGAGAAGCATGGAAGGAATGTGGAGTGGGAGAAAGTGCTGTCTTGTTGGGTGACATTAGGGGATTACTAGTGTGAGCAAAATGAAGCTTGAGCATTCAGACCAGATTAGTGATTCCATTACTAAGACTATTTTTTGAAAACCACTAGATAGAAAAGATGGACTCTTAGAGTCCCTCTGATTCTGAGATTCTTAAGAGTGCACAAAATATTGTATATGGAAAGTACTGAATTGGGTTTTTTGAGACATTGGCTGGTTTCTGGTGTGGTGTCTTTCTAGGGGAATGCTATGCACTGACCTCAGAACCCAGCTACTGAGGAGATCACAACCCTACTACTAGTAGGTTATGGCCAGTGATAATCAACAGCCAAGAACTCAGTATTTGCAGTTACATTTATGGTTCTGTGTTGTCCACTTCCTCCTGTAACTACCCCCTTCTTAAAACATGTACACACACACAAACACTTTCCTTTAGTACCTCTCTCTCTCTCCTTCCTTTCCTCTTTTATTCTTTCTCCTTTACTGTTGTTCTTTCATTCCCCTTCATCCTTGTCTTCTCCATTCTTGTCTAAATAATTCCTGTGTTGAAACAGCTTCCTCTCTTGGTTAAACTCAGACGTGACGACAGCAGAGCACCCTGGAATATTCTGCTTTGTCTGTATTCCCTGACATGTTAATGGGCACACAGTGATCTGAGCCAGAATCTGGGATTCATTCTGGACTCTTCCTCATCTCCGTAGTCAATCATCCTTCATGTTCTTGTCAAGATAGCTCTTGGTCTTCCTTCCTTGTGTCCATTCTCACTGCCCCATATAGCAGAAGAGAAAGCAAAGGGATCATGGTTCAAGAAAGAAACAGAGATGAGGATCCCTTCACTGTTCTCAGGAGCATTTTGTGAACTTCCAAATCCCAATTTAGAGTCTCCATCTTTGCTTCTTATAACTCTTAAACAGTGATTGACTATGAGATATTTCTGTTGACTATGGAGGAATCCCTAGTCTGAAAAGGAACAATAGTTCAATAGAGGCTAACTGTGGTAGAAGTACACACACAGAGCTTCAAACTTCACCTTCTTGCTGAATTTTCCCTAAATCGCTTCCCCTCCTAAGCTCCTGTGGGCCTTTCCTTAGAAGAGATGCTTCCATGCGTTACTGATTGCAGATGTCAACTGAATTGGTGATGAGTAACTGCATGCTGTCATCACCATGAGGACTCTCAAATGGTTGTTGACTTCCTTTGTTTGCTCAGGTTTGAGGAGAGCTAGTGTCTGCCAGTGCACCCACAGCTTGTGAGAAAGAAGTCTTCTGCTGGCATCTGCAGTGCTGTCAGGGTCAGTAGCTCCTGACCCTGTGCTCTTTTCACCCTGTTCTCCTCCCGGTCATTAGCGAACCAGTAGCATGGGTATAGGCAAACATGTTACCTGAGGGTAGGGAATCTTGACATACAAGGAGGGCTTTGACATGGAATTAGGAAGGGCTTCCTGAATTCTTTCTTTTCTTTTTTTTTTTTTTAAAGATTTATTTATTTATACAAGCACTGGGTATAGTCAGAAGCATGGGAGGGTGAGAGAATTCACCAGAGCCAGAGTGAGGAACAGAACAGACAGATAGACGAAATACACTGCTGAGGAGAGCAGCGGGCGCGGCAGGAGAGGTCTGCGCGCCATGTGGGACCCTCACCAGCGGACCGATCGAACCCGCACTGCAGAGGCTGCGGGCAGCTTCGCAACCCAGTGCTCAACCGCTGCGCCACTGGGGAGGCCCTTCCTGAATTCTTTCTTTCCAAAAGCTAAGTGTACTCAATTATGTTCTTTGACATCCCTGGAGGGATGCCTCAGGAATCCCCTCAAATCTGCTATTCTCAGACTTCCAAACAGCTTCCTCTCATTTCTGTCCTTCAAGATTATGGCTTGCCCTGTCCCTCTACATTCATTCCTTTTTTTCTTCTCATTATTTCACTCACCTTCCCTTCCTTGCATCCTGGCATCTAATTTTTTCCTCTTATTGCACTGGTTCCTCTATATTGATCTCAAAGTGAACGAATATTTATAGGTACCTCTTTCATGCAAAAGGCAAACTAGCTCTATTCTACATAAAAGTGGGGCATTGTTAATGAAGGCACTAGTCATTACATAAATTAGAAACTTCAAGGTCCCTATCCTTGGAGAAGAAAGAGAGAAAGGTTAATGACATCTCCTGCTGTAGGACATTGCACTTAATTTTGTATGACACTTGTCTGTAGACCAGGACCACATTTCATGTTTCCTGGATAAGAACTGGGTTTTGAGGGGCCCCTGTTACTTTCTCTTCCTGATTCCTGATTCCAAATCCTTAGAAGAAGCACTGTAGTTTCCCATTATGAGGGATAAGCTGGTATACATACATCCCAGCAATGCCTGATGGAGCTGAAATGCTGCATTCCTGCTGTCTAATGTTTCAGCTATAGAAGTCCAAACCGAGTTCTTGCTCACAAACAACTATCAGATGGCAGCTTAGTATGGAAGGTTAAAGATCTACAAGAATTCATTCTGATAAAAATATCACTTTGTAATTCTGATTTTCTAAACCATGACTTTGGGAGATAATGGGTAAGAATTGTTCGAATTCCTGAGTTGCTCTGTGTCCTTGCTAAAGCTCTGGTGGTCAGAACACCAAATGGAATGACGTATGGACAAGGACAGATCAGGCTGAGCTCAGCTGTCTCTTATTCTTGTAAGCTTTCTTCATCTCACCTAGATGCAGGTCCCCAGAGATGATGCCATGGGGCTAAAACTACTCCATGGGGTAATTTTTTGTTTTTCCCCTCTGCAAGCAGACGTAACAGCCTCATGAATAGTTCTCAGTATAAGAGGCTCCACAGAGGTGCTTTTTTTTTTTTTTTTCCTTTAGTATACTTGCCTAAAATCTTATTAAGATTCCATTTCCCCCAGGCCTGCAAATAAAATGTGTGTTCTAATCAGAACAGAATAGAGCAAGACATGGACTTTATTTGATCTAGGCTCTCTTTATTTGATCTGGGACTTTATTTGATCTAGGCAATAAATCTCAAAAATCACATTGTTTCATCAGTTGACTCATATTGAGCCATTCCATAAGTTTCTTTCACTATACCATCTTCATCCTGTTGTCTTGGATCTTTTCTAAACTTAGGTTGCATTTTACACATACACACATGCCTTTCATGCAAGCATGGAGTCATATGACAATATCAAATGTATTTTTTTTATTACTGGTCACAATCAAAAAACACTTGAAAACTGTCCAACTAGTAATGATTGACATGGAGGTTGTTTCTAATTTTTCCTTATTGTAAGTAATGCTGGGAGCATGCTTTGGAATTTTTTCTGAGGATAACTTCCCAGAAGTGAATATACTAGTCAAAGGGTATGAGTATTTTAATTGATCCAGTTATTTTCCAAAAGCTGCGTCTCCTTTATTATTTAATAAATGCCACCTATAATTTGTTCAGCATAGATTATTTTTATTTTTACACAGACATCCCTTTCTATGCATTATATATGATATACATGTAATTAAAGTATTTGTTTGCAACTAAGCTTGTTAACACAGTTTAAGAAACACAGCTAATGAAATTATACAAAGAATGATGTTGCAGTTTTTGGTTAGACAGTCATTAGTAAGCATTCTTCAAATGTGAACATTCCAGCAATTTTGGTAAGCCATCTGATCACAGCAGTTGTCTCTGAATATTACGTTACTTTCGAACATACATTTAAACTCATAATTTTTCAAAATAAGCCTTAATTAAAAAAAATATTCTATATTCAAACTAAAACAATGAAATTTCAGTGAACTTTCCTTTCCAGAAACAATAATAAAGAACAAAAGGAATTTTGTAAAATATCCTGAGCATGTCATAATAAAAAGTATATACTCTTCCACCTCCTCAAAACAGAGGCTGCTTTCTGTTCCTCTGCCTTGGAAAGAAGTGAAGAACAGTCTGTAAGCAGCTTTGGACAGGGTGTTGCCAAAACAAGTCTCAAGCAGTTGAGCATGGACATAGGGGAACTTGACCAAAGCACCTAAAATCTATGAATAACAGATGCAGAAGTGAAGTACTTCCAAACAGCAAGGCCACTGGGGCCTGGCCCAACCTGGAGCTCCTCTTTATTCTGCTCACAAGCAAACCCTGATGTTCCTGCTCCAGGGAAAACGATTTCTTTTTAGGGGCTCGATGTCCCAGGAGCTCTTAGTGTGAATGAGGTGACCACAGAAGGGTATTTTAAGGCTTGGAGGTGAGGTGTTTTTTCTAATAGGACAAGGCAGAGTCCAAGTGACAAAGGGCGCGTCTCCAGCTTAAATCTTCACTGCGGATTTGTAGATTCAGCACCACAGGCCTTTACTATGTTCATAATCACATCTAATGTCCATCCTAACTTACAATTCCCATTCTGTGCCTGGAAACAGTCCCTGTATTTAACAATAATACCTGCACATAAAATAATCCACTGTTAAACTTGTATGGTAACAAAGTATTAATGATTTGTAGACCAGTCCGATATTTTTAACTATAATTGTCATGCAACAAATTCATAGACTCCACTAGATCAAAAATTTTGCATAGTACAAATAATAACTTAAAATGTACATATACCCATATGAACACACTCTCACACTTCTAACAGAACTGTGCTTGGGAAAACGCCATTGTTGAGTGCCATTGAGGGCATATTTTGCTAAACTGCTGCTCTAGGTGTTTTTGTTTGGAAACTATCCCAATAAAGCACAGCTGTTTATTGGATAAGGAGAAAAGAGTTATACTTGTGGCAACCAGAAAATTTCAAAGTCAAGTTGTGTAAAATGAACCTGAAGGAATGTTTCAGTGTTTTTAGGATGCAAAGTTGGAGCTGAAATAAAGCATTAAACCAGTTGCAGAGTGTTTAGCAACCATTTCTTGAGATGAAACCTGGTTCCCAACATACACAATAAAGTGTCAGGACCCATAGTTAGTCGGCCTTTATCTCTGCATAATCTGATCACGTTTGAATTTCACAAAAGATGCATGTTGTTCTGCTAGTTTGGTGTTGAGGATTTGCCTGTCCTCATCCTGAATTTTATCTTCATGGTCATTTAGCATGTACCAAAGTACAATCCTCACTCTGATTAAGAAGAACTTCTAAATGTCTCCACCTCTGATAACCACTATATTCTTATTTTATGTTCTGAAAAATTTGCTCCAGAGTTGGAAGGTGTCACTTGCTACATGGCTGGGTGGGCTGCTGCAGTGGGCTGTGGGACTTGCATCTGAAGCAGCCTTTAAGCACTGTGTAGGATGGGACAGAGGAACCAACAAAATTACTGGGAAAAGCTCCCGGAACCCCACGGTTAAGAGTGTACTTAACCCAGCCTGAAGATGTCTAGTAGTAGCTGTTTCCACCATAGGGCTGTGAGATCTAGAATATTATAGGCTGAACTCCACACTTTTCTAGTGCAGAGCCTTAAACTTAGGAAGGGGTGGGGAGGTGAGAGATAGGTGGGAGACCAGGAGAATTAGGGCAGAAGTAAGGGCCTAGAAGAATTTTCTACCATAAAATGTCGAACCTGAGCATAGAACGGGTATTTTTGTTTTCCCAGGAAGACTGTGCAAGCAAAGTACGTACAGCAGTGGCCAGCCCTCTGGACGTACTGCCAGATGTGGCTTCCAGGCAGAGGACTGAGATTGCCATCTTCAGGGAGATATTTTTTTTGTTAACTCAATGGCCATAATAGAGGCCATGAAGAGACTGAATACTTGCAGTGGGTAGTTTGTCTTCCCAGGGGATATAAATGTTGCCAATCCTTCTGCTCTGAAAGGGTGGTTTGTCTCAGACTGATGACTAGGAGTGAGTCCCTGGCTGAGCCTCAGCTTTTTTTTTTTTTTTAAAGATTTATTTATTTATGCATACAAGAACTGCGGTACAGGCCAGAGATGCGGGGGTGGCGAGAGGATTCACCAGAGACAGAGTGGGGAACAGAACAGGCAGATTGACCAAAGTACTCTGCTGAGGGGAGCTGTGGGCGAGTCAGGAGAGGTCTGCTGTGCCATGTGGGTAGCTCCCTGGCCGGCCGGGGCATCAAATGCAGACAGCTTCATAGGTTGTGTCTTAACTCCTTGTGCCACCAGGGAGGCCCCTGAACCTCAGCTTTCTTCCAAACACTTCCCAGGCCATTTTCCTTAGTTTTCCCTTCCTATGCTTGGCGCCTTTCTTCTCTCTCCAGCCTTCCTTAGGCAGGAAACCTAAATCCCCCCATCTTTTCCTCCAGAAAAGGCTGCATTTTGTTGGTGATAGTCTTCTTTCTGATCCCAGGCAGATGACTCCAGAGCCAAGGCTAAGGCCTCTGCTGAAGGAGTTAGATATAGACTCTACCCCTTGTAAACAAGAAATCATTCTGCTGATTTGGGCTCATTCAGAGAACAGGGGGACTAGGTCACTAGGACAGAACAGTAGGACTCGGGTGCCTGCAATAGAACAGTGCAATAGAACTCTCAAGCTAGAAGGACCCATGGAGAACAGCTCCTCCCACACAGCTCTCATTCTGTACAGGCGGGTGGGAAGGGACACAGGGACTTGCCCAAGGTCTTACCACCCTGGAAGCCAGGACTTGGGCTCTAGTCTGTTGACTTCTACTCCTGGCCTTTCAAGTTTTCCCTTCTTACCACATTGCATTCAGAGGCAAAAAGGAAAACTGTAAAGCCCGACGGGGCTCTTGTGTAAGCCTGCCTGCTCACATGACAGTGAGAGCTCAATGTAGGAGAATGGGATAGGACACCTGCCTGGTTCCTCATTACTTGGGAAAAGCTGGATGTCTTCAGTGAGCTGGTGCTGGTGCCCAGTCTGGTGGGCATTGTGCCTAGGCTCCCCAGAGGCATCCAAGTTATATCACTCATCTCTCTTAATTATACCACTGTTTAGGATCTACCAGTAATAGTTAAACAAAAGCTGACTTTTCCTAAATTCCTTTGATCCCAAAGCAAGGAGTGGGTTTAAAAAGATTTACTCTGCTCATGTATTTTCAAATTTGGAATTTCAGTGGTTTTCAAAGGGACAAGAAAATACTATAAATTCTTTTGGTGGATCTGCTTATTGTATATATAAATACTCTCTTGGTACAATATGTCTTTCCACTACAATTCTTTCATCTTATGGAGGGGAAGCTGTTTGGTTTTTTTAGAGTCTTTTCCAGTGATTGATTTAGCCTGTATATATTGCCCACTTGGAATGAAATACTAAAGTGGGCAGGCCTCAAGAGGCTCAAGACCATGGGAGACACAGGGTTGCATAGCCCTGAGAACGAGATATAGTACTCATAATACGGGCCTCTTTGAGCCTTTGTGGGCTTGCAGAGTCGACAACAGGTTCTGTCAGGAGCACAAGAAATATTTTACAGAGGAGGTGATAGCTGAGCTAGGCATCGAAGGCAATACATTTTGCTAGTGGGGGAAGGCGTCACACTCAGATAAAGAAAACACTGTGAGCTGAGGGAGAAAGAGACACTCAGATAAGGTAACAGTATGAGCAGGAAGGGCAAGAAGAGGAAAAATGCTGCAGATTTCAGCGCACCAAGTGGAGTATTGTGGTTATGTCTATACTGGGGTGGGTTGGGAAGGAGGGCATCTATTGGAGATGAAGCCAGAAAGATTTCAGATTTGGGTGGTAATATATGTCATGAGAGGGAGTTGGTTAGTAATACTGCTATTGGTATTAATTAGGTTTCCATTATTTCCCCCTCAGAAAGTATTCAATTTTGTTCTTGTAATAGAAAACCATTTTTTTTTCCCCCAAGCAACACCCATCTCCAAATTGTAAAACATAAAATGACTTTTTAAAGTCAAAATGTACTTTGTGCAAGTATAGTGACCAACACATCAGAGGTGAGAGAGCTCATTTTTATCCCTGATGGGGGCTGGCCAAAGAGAACTTTCTCTGTTGAACCAGTCCTGCATCCTGCTTGTTTGGCAGGGGTGCTAGTGGTGGAGGGCCTGTGAGTGGGCATTCAGGCTGCTGGAGAGGCTGCAAAATCCTGGAGCACGTCCCCAGAAGAATGACCTTACGAGGAAAGTTCTGGGAAAGAAACCACAAGGAGACTTGACAGGAATTTTTGGTTGAGCCCACAGGCAAGGCACATGAGGAAAAGAGATGTAATTATAGTTTGTAAGTCTATGAAAAGATACAATGAGTGACATGAAATAACTGTTTTAAATTTCTTCTTCCTGTTGGACAGGAAGAAATGGGTTTTTGTGCATTCATTTAGCAGATATTTATTGAGTGCCAGCTGTGAACTGGGCCTGTAATAAATGCCAGGAATATGGTGATCAGCAAAGCAATCAAGAGTCCTGCTCCTCATGACCTTCTGGGGAACCACTGACAGTCGCACAAATGCTTTGCTATAAATTGTGGTGGATGCTGTAAAGAATATATCCTTCTTTAGATTAGAGGCTCTTGGAAGACTTCTCTGAGGAGGTGAGGGGCAAGGTAAGAGTCAGCCAGTCAAAGACTAGTGTGTCTCAGAGAAAGGAGAGCAGCCTGGGAAAGTCTGGCACTTGGGGAGCTAAAAAGCAGCCTGTGTAGCTAGTGTACAGTGTGGGGAGGGCAGGAGACTTGGGGAGTGGAGGCCAGAGAACATGCTGGGTCTTGGAAGTTCTGTTAAGTGTTTAAATTTTATCCTAAGTGCATTGGAAAGCCAGTGGAATGTGTTGAGCAGGAAATGACATGATCTGGTATAAAAAGGTGATTCAGACAATTTCAGTGGAGATTGGATTTGTGAGGGCAGGAGTGGAACTGTAGCAATTAGGAGGTTTTTTGCCATAATTAATGTGAGCGCCTGAGGGCAATGGAGGTACAGAAAGGACAAATAAAAAAGATATATTTAGAATTAGAATTTTTTGAAGTGGTAAGTGGATTGCATGGAGAGAGAGAGGTAGGAAGATACAAGGAGGTCTGCCAGGTTTTTGGCACGAGTTTGCCTGAGGGCCTCTCAATAGATAATAGACCACATCGGGTGGTAAAAACCCTTATCCTGCAGGTAGGATTGATCTGAATCCAGCTTTGCACATGCAGCAGAGAGATTCAGCAGTCCTCTGCCCAGTTCAAGGAGCTCATATATAATAGCAGCACTCAAGGAGGGATTCCAGTTCTGTTAATTGACCCCTTACCCTGTTCCTTCCTGGCAGGACAAGACCCTAAGGAACACTGTAACTGCAGTCTGCCACTAGGGGGAGCATGGCCTGCATTCTGTTTCTGGTTTGGAGGGCTTTTTGAATTCTGGATTACTTTTGAGAGTGTTGTCTCAGTTTCAATACTCAGCCCTGGTTTCTGGACCCTCATACTTTTTGGAAGAATGAGTGACATGTGATTGGTGCTCTGTGCATATTATTTGGCAGTAATATCCAGTGTGAATGTTATAGTAGAGATGAATTTATATTAAACCTCTTCTTTCTCAGTATGGGGACTGGACAAAAAGAATGTACATTTCGAGGATCAGGTACTATTTCTAGATCTATTCATTTTTGATTCTATGATTTGGGGCAAGTCATTTTACTTCTTACTTAGATTAAAAGAAAATCTGTTACATTAGTATGATAACTTCATTCCAAACTTTCAGGCCTATTGTGCTGAATAGATGAACCAAGATTTAGGAGAGTATTTTTGAAAAAATTATAACTATAGGGTAGGATTTCTTTCCCTATTCTGTGCACCAGCACATTCACGTCTCATCGATGCTATCATGGAATCTTCAGACTGAAAGAATTGGTAGTTGGGTCTACCTTACCATGACTCAGAAGGATTCTCCACCTTTCCCTGGGAGTCAGCTGTGTACTTCTAATGGGTTATCAAAAAAGATGTCAGTTTTCAACATCAAATGACAGTGTACTTTAATGGAAAGCGCACAGGACTGACTGGTCTTTATTCCTCGTCTTCAGTTACCCAACCAGCTGTGTAACTGTTGACTAAACATTTGATATCTCTGAGCCTCAGTTTTCCCATTATTAAAATGGTGGTAATGATACCTGTTTGTGTATTCCAACAAATTATGAGGATCAAGCAAAATAAAACATATAAAAGATTGTTACACGGGAAATTTTACATGGAATATTAAATTTAGGGGCCTTGCTGGGTCCAGGCACAGTGTTGGCTCTTGGACAGGAGTGATATTATTACTGACTGTGACAGTCACTCACACAAAGCCTGGGTTTCAGCTACAGGCCTGACAGGGCAGAGAGATGAGGCTGTATTTATATTGAGCCTGTTGCTTGGGCTGTGACTCTGGACATGCCCTGGACTATTCCTGGTCCTGACCTAGTGTCTTTCCTCTTTGTTACAGGAAGATGAGAGATTGCTTAGGCACCGGCACTAGTACCATGAGTCCCTGCACCGGTTAAAGCCATTGCCACGACCTGGGCCTGCAGCAAGGTAAGCAGAGAGGCCAGTTCAGGCGAGCTGGGAGTGAATGCATTTCCGCCTCAACTGCTGCCCGGAAAATCCCAAATGCACAAACAAGTCAAGGCAATGCATCTGGGTCCTCCTCCCTGTGCTTCAAAATCCAGAGGAAGGGCTTGCTTCCCCTCCAAGTGCTCCAGCTAGTTCCCTCCCCCCTGGCGGGGATTCTTCCAAGTTATAAAAAATGAGACACTGGAGGGGAGGAAAACAAGTCCACTCACTGTCTTCTCCCTTCTCTCCTCTGAGCTGTTCAAGCAAGTTCCCAGGAGCAGCCCAGAGTGCTTGTTTGACTGGAAGGGAGGTAGGAGGAGTGGAATGCATGCAAAACCCAAGCTGATCAAAAGACAGTGCTGTTTTATGGAAGCCTCCCAGAACTGAGAGAGAGAGAGGGAGAGAGAGAGAGGGAGGGAGAGAGGGAGAGAGAGACACACACACAAACACACACACACACACACACACACACACACACACACACACACACACACACAGGAGAGAGGGAGACCAGGCAGGGCAGGAGGGCAGGAGGGCGGGACGGAGGGAGGGAGGGAGGGAGCGCTCTAGCTCGCGCACACGCGCTGGCTGTGAGAGCAGGGTCTCCATGACAACTGGCCGGGCAGGCTAGCAGTGCTCTGCTCATTTGGCTTGAAGGAACGCCACAAAAGGTCAGAGGAAGGAGCTGTGGGAAGCTCACAGCAGGTATCGGAGCTCAAGCAGTGGATTTGGGGGCTCTGGGCTCCCTAACAGACGGTGGTGTGAGCCAAACTCTGTCGAGAATGGAGTGGGCTGGAAAGCACCGAGACTTTCAGGTAAGGTCAGCTCCAGGCTTGGATAGCTTTTTCTACTTTCCTGGCCTTCTTCTTGGGCTGTTTTCTGGGAGGCAGGCAAGTGTCTGTACTCTCTGCTCAGGGTTTGGGGCTCTGGAATGATGTCATGCTCCAACAGTTGGATTCTATTAGCTTAAGGAGGAGGGAAACAGCCAATTTTCTTGACTTTGTAAATCTAGCTGATCTCACTCTTGCTGAACCTGATGTGTTTAGACTTCAATACAGAAGTCATCTTATAGTTAGCACAGAGACTTAGGATATTTTACAAGAAGTGTCTTTCATGGAGAAAAATGTAATCATCACTCTAGCTTTGTGTTTGCAGTCTTATGAGGAAACGCTAGTGTCTTTTTGAGAGGCTTGGTTTGTTCTAGTGAATGCTGTTTTTTGTCTCTTGCTGCTCCTATGTTTGACCTGTAATTTTAGAAAAGAAAAGCTAATTAACTCAGCAAGGACCCTGTGGAGAGTTTCAAGTCCCTCTGAAGCAATTGCTAGGACAGAAAGACTGACATAGAGATATCTGAACTGGGGTCTGTCTCTGCATATCTGTCTTTCTCTCCCCCTCCCATGTCCAGATAGCTTAGTAAGAAGCAAACTGTCTTCCCTCATTAATAAGGGCCATCACAGGCTTACCCAAAAGACGCATAGGGTGGTGATGGGGATGTTTTGGGATTCAAATACCTCTCAACTACTAAAAGCTGCCAAAAGAAGATAAGAGGTACTGTGGCTATGCCAGATGGTTCTTTGGGTTAATATTTTAACTAAGTGTCAGAGCATGCAGTGTCCATACTGGACACTCCTATGTTTGTCTTAGGTTTTTATAAAATGGTTTCTGACCCAGGTCCACGGTGTGTGGTGAGCTCAGTGTGGACTCTGTGAGAAGACTCTTCTAGAAAGGCACTTTTACAAATGATGGGATAACTAGGTTGTCAGTGATCTTATTAGGGGATTAGTGTAGTGGATGCTTCTAGCCGTGGAGACCCATGAGGGGAATTGCTTCTGCTTCAGCCATGTCCCATCTTAAAGTTACTCCCGGGCTTCAGGGAACTTTGTGGATGCCTCTGGTTTCTCTGTGGGATGAGGGCACAGCTGCTGTCCTGGCTTTTTGGTTTTTCTTCTTGAACTTTTCTGAACAGAATGTCTTTTGTATTCTGGCAAACAATGAGGGGCCTTCTGATTAACTTCAGGTCAGCTTGCCAATGAAAGCACTGGCCATGTCCCCAATTCTGGCTCCCCGAATGTGTACATGTATGTACCAGTATTGTGGCCTGAGGGTACACAGGGGTGAACTCAGTGGCCCTGGATGTAGATGGGCCGTGTCTGAAGTGATGCTTCCTTTTTACTTCAGTTCAGAGATCCTCTGCAAGGGTGAAGCCTATGTTTTACTAGGGGGTGCAGGGCTGGGGGGGATAGCGTGCTTGTACAGGATTAAAGTTGGGGGATGTGAGAAGGAGGCCTCTTGTAGTCAGTGGACCTTTCGGTTAGTAATCCAGGATCTCAGGGCTCTTCTGCTCAGGTGGATGTGGTTGGAGCTCCTGCAGTTTTGTCACCTTACATGTGTAGAAAGGGTTAGCAGGTGATTTTCTTTTGAACAAATAATGGATTTAGGGTTAGAATATTTGAGTCCATGGCCTAGGTTCTAGTGGCTGTAGGCAAGTTCCTTTAACCTCTATGACCTTAAGATTTATTAGCAGTGAGATGGAGATAATAACTTCACAGGACTGTCAAAGAAAGAAAATGAGCTAATTTTCATGAAAGTTGTTTCAAACGTTACAAGTTGAAGCTTGAAGAATGGCCCACTTTCTTCTGGAAAGTCGTTTTGTCTCACTGTTCTGGTTTCCCCATTTATAAAACCCTCTCCAGCATTTATAAATAAAAATGAGAAATACCTTAAAAGATTTTTTTCAAGATGTTAAAGGAAACAAGTAGTGCTTTCTTTGGGTTAGGACATTTAGTAAGAGTGATGTTCACTGTTGACTTGAAGCCTCATAAATGATCCTTCAGAGATGAAGCTTGCCCTAGGCCACCTAGCTCAGGCGCTTTAGTGTGAGGATAGAGATTCCAAGAGACCCTTTGCTTTTCCAGTGACCCACAGCTCCCTGCCAGTAAGGGAGGCACACATTTAGTAGCTGGAAGGGAGGCTACTGGCTACCGGGGGCTGGTTCCTTTATTCTGCTGTGGTCTGCTGGGGAAGAGGTCTGCTGCTACTGTTTTGAGTGGGGAGAGGCCTTTCTCTCTGTTCTGGGTTTGAGAGACTGGGCTTTCAGTGGTGAGAAGAGTTACTGCTCTGAAAAGCTCCTTGGGGCTAGACAGCCCTTTCAGGAACCTGTGTGAGTACAGCTTAGAGGAAAACAAGGAAGTGGGCATTCCAAGGGCAGAGAGACTTGATATGGTAGGGGGTGTTGGGAGGGGTGGAAGAGCGATGACTGTGCCAGGGAACATAATGGGGGGGTTTAGGGGGGCTTTGGGTAGGACATCCAAGCTTTGTCCTCAGGGGAGCTGCAAGGCCATGGCAGGCTAGGTGAAAATACAGGGGAGGGGCTGGGCCCCCCACTCACAGCTTTAGCTTTTGTTGCAGGGTGGTGAAAGCCCTGCTAGCCATACCCTGGGGTCTGGGAAGCACTCCATAAGAAGGCACAGAATAGGCAGATTTTTTTTTTTTTTTCAGCAACAGAGCCCCTTTTCAGGGGAATCACCTTTAAACCTCTGAGACCCGAAGGAATTGTCCACAGTTTAGATTGGGGCTGCAGCTCTTCTCCTTTCAGTGTTAGTCCAGCTTCCCAGAACTGAGTCACAAATTGGATCCCTCTGTTCCTTAAGGATTAAAAAGTAACATTCCTGTTTTCCCTCTCTCCCCTTTCCTTTACTCCCCTTCCTGCACACTCTCTTCCTGGGCTTCTCTCTAAAAGGAGAATAATCCCTTACCCAAGGAAGTGGAAATTTTGAAATAACTTGGAGGACAGACCAAGGGCATCCTCAATTCTGTTGGTGCTGCTCCTGTCCCTGGAATGAAGGTTTTGGGTGTACAGTTTACAGGGGCATCCCAGATTCCAAATATCGTAGCCACATTGCTGACCTGGAACAAAGAGAGGCTGTACTCCATTTTCCACCTAAAATGATTCTAAGGACTACTTTGTGTTGAGGTCTGCCTGGCACCTGAGGCAAGTGGGGGTGGGGGGTGGGATTTGAATCCTGGGCCTTCCAAAGCACCTTCCTGCAGGCATTTCTTCTCTTAGCCGTCACCTGTCACTGCCTTGTAGACTCCTGATATCACTCGTTAGCCCAAGAGATTTTGCTGGGGCAGCCAGTTCCAGAGAAGGCATGCTGGAGCCTGGAGGAGGCCAGGCAGCAGTCCCGCCAGACTCTGGCCTGGCCTCTCCTCTGATCCTCTATATTGACTTGGAGGGAGAGGATATTTAGCACAGACTAGGGGAGGGGAAAAGGAAATCTTCTGGAAGATAATTGAGTTCTTTGAGTCAGAAAACCATGGAAAGTGGAGTAGGGGCCTAGGAGGGCATGAAAGAAAAAAAAAAAATGACCATCTGGCATAGTCTGCAGAGATTTCTCTTTAAAGCCTGTGGGAAAACTTGCATTAATGAGTGCTGCCTTCTGGGGTGAGGAGGGAGACTGTGCATTTATTTTATGCTGGGGAAGAGAGGCACTGTGTGCATCTGTCTCAGTAGGTGGGGTGGGTGGAATGCTGGGTGCATCTGTCTTAGGGGAACATGCCACATAATATTGCATTGGAGGAAAAAGTCTCTGTTTCTAGCCCAGGCCCTGGAAAACCTGTGTGTGTGTGTGTGTGTGTATGTGTGTTTGTGAGTGTATTGAGGGGAGAAGAGGATGTTAAATGAGTTTAAACTACCTTATTGTAGGATTTCTCCTTAGATCCCTTTTATTATCATTATTATTTTTTTGATATGCTGTTTTTGAGGCACTGTAGAAATGATCACAGTACTCTTCTCATCTATGAACTAAAGAGTTCATAGATGGAAAACAGACTTATCATCTGTCTGATTGTTAGATTGCACTGTCTTGATAAAGAATGAATTACAGGCAATTAGGGTGTGAAGTCTCATTAACCCAAGCTGACCTGCTCGTAAGGGTTTGTCATGAAACTACCCCAGTTTCTGAAAGATCCAAAATCTGCTTCTGTGTGACTTGTCACTGAAGGGGTTTGATGTGAGCTGGAGATTTGTAACAGGAAGCAACACAGTGAATGAAGGACTATTTGAACTTGGGAAAAATGACAGCTGTGGGAGACAGATGTGAAGCAGCAGGAAAACTACTAAAAGGAAAAAGGAGACAGGCCCGAGGCAGTGGAACTGGGGAAAAGGTATTTCTCAGGGGCAGCAGGGGGTACCTGGGCTGTCCTCTAAGGCCTTCATAATTTAGCAGAAGACTGACCTGCTCCAGGGGGACTCTAGGAAGCAGTGTCCTTTTCCTGTAGGTGCTAACAGGCATTGGGAAGGTGGGGATTGTGGGGGTGGCTGGCACTGGGGCTGACACCCATGTTCATTTTTTCTTGGGCTTGGAGGCATCTCTGGTGTCCATAAGCCCTTTGGTTCTGACATCCCCCGGGTTTGCATGGTTGCCTGATTGCCCATTTAGTCAGTGGATGCAGGGAATCTGGGCCAAGAGCTGGGAGGATCTGAGGTATCAAGTGTGGGACTTAGCCCATATATTGTATTAGATGTTGTGTGCTAGTTATTTCCTGCTCACTGTGAGCCTCTGTCTGTGTGATTAAGAGAGAAGAAACAAAGACCTGCTGAAGTTTTAGCTTTTTTATTTGTAGGGTTAATGACCATCTCATGCTTTCAGCTGCAATAAAGGAGGAGGGTCTAACTCTTGGACTCTGATTTGAAGCACTATTTGAATGATGGAAGAGAGCCAACTACAGGACTGGAAATATGAGGAGGGTGAGAGTTCTAGGTCTGTGTCAAAGCTTCCCTGACAATGTCAAAGGAATGGGTGTATGTGAGAGGTGGTGGGAGGGGTAGGAGAAGGGAGACAGGAACATTGGCAAGAAAATTAAAAAGTCAACTAGGTTTTAAAACTCTTTAGCTTTATTCAAGGAATTGGATTTTGGTCTTCTCGTTTCTCTCTTGGAACACAGGCTCCCTTCAGGAGTTCTGGCAGCTGAATTTTATAGATTGCTTTGAAATCAGTCGACCTGTAATGTGTTGTTCAAGGAGTGTGTGGTATTGTCTTAAAGCAGCCCTGACCATTTGTACTTAAATGAGTATCTTATATTCAAGGTAGTGCAATGGTAAGGAGCTGGACCTCAGGGGTGTCATAAGCTTGCTTTTTGAGCTAACATTGCTTTTTTACTATCTGTAGGATCTTGGACAAGTTACTTAATCTCTCTGTGCCTCAGATTTCTATGAGGCATCTGTAAAATGGATATAATGATAGTATTTACACTGTTAGAGTTGTGATAGGGTTTAAATGAAATGATACATGTAAAGCTCTTGGTCCAGTATACATGGAACATAATAAATGCTCAGTTCTGTCCATTATTATTATCAACGTACAGCAGCATTTAGAAGAGAGTAAGGTTGCCATCTCTTAATCGATTTGGAATTTCTGTGCTCACAAAGTCAAACCAGAATCTTGTTTTATAAGGAGTTTACACTTTGCATTTTATTCATGATTCTGTCAAGATCCCAGGAGAGTCTCTGAGGTGGTCCTCCTCAACCCAGCTTCACAGGCTGAGCTTTATCCTGTAGGATGCTTGCCCTGCACAGTCAGGGGAGGATACCACTGCCTCTTGCTTCCCTCCCAGGTAGGTTCCTGGAGGTCCTCCACGCCTGGCATCGGAGGCCCTTCACAAGCTGGACACAGGCCACTCCAGCTTTCCTCACCCTTCCCCCAGGAATACTTAGCTTTGGGGTATCCTTCAGGACCCAGACTAGTGCATAGGATTTGCAGCCCCCTCTGGAGGGTTTTAGCCTGGCTCTCTCTCTTTTTATCTGCGGACCTCAGGCGAGTTAACCTCTGTAAACCTTAGTGTTTAATGCCATCTCAGAGGCTTGTTGTCATTGTTAAATGAGTTAAGTTGTGTAAAGCACTGACCTTAGTTTCTGGCACAAATACACTCTAAATAAATGTTAGCTGCTCATGTTGCTTGTGAGCTCTCCATTCTTTGAATTTCTCTGCCTGCAGACAGTATGCAGTCCCCTGGCCAGGTAGTTAGCACATCTGTGCTTTAGTTCTGTGACTTGCTGGGTGACCTGGGGGAAATGACTTGACTTTTCTAGACTTCAGTTCCTCTTCTAGAAAGTGTGTGGTTTGGACTAATTGCTTTTATCAACAGTCTGACTTGATTGTTCAGTTGTGTATGTCTTGTCTTTCCAAACAGAGTCTCTGAAGTTCTATGAAATGAAGTGTAATATTTTATACTTTTTAATTCCCCAAATGGCCCACACATATAGCTTATGCTAAAAAAATATTTGAGTAACTTTTTCTTAACCCCATCAGCTGGATTCTAGGAAGTATTTCAACTTTGTTCTCATAGGAAGGAACTTGTTTTCAGGTGCATGGGGCTTGCTTACAATAACTTGCAAAGAGGAGCCAGATCTCTGTAAACTAAAACGCCTACCAGGTTGGTAAGAAAGCAAGGTTTGGTCAACAGATGTTGGGTTACTTGTTTGTTCTGCTGTATAGACTTTGACCATCTCTCTGAATAAATACTACTGTCGCTGTTTTTTTCTCTCAGTGCAGAAAAATGGCAGTGTTTTCTGACTGACCATCTCTCCTTAGAGTTTGAAAGTGAACCAGTGTGCCCAAAGACAAACCTTTGCATTAGGAGAAGAGCCATCTAAAGAAAGAGTAATAATCAGAGCTTGATGACAGACTGGCTCTGCCACTTGCCAGCTTTGCAAACTTGGATAAGGTACTTAGCCTGGCTGTGTCTCAGTTCCTCTTCTGTAAAGAGGAGGTGGGAATGGCACCATTTCTTAAGATTGTGATGAGGCCTAAATGCCAAGTGCTTAGACTAGATCAGTACCTCGTATCTAGTGCTGAATGAGACGTGAGCAATCATTATTGTATTTCTTATTCCCTGTAAACCAAGCATTGTTTATTTCCTGGTGACTAGTGTTGCATTTGTTCTGCCGAGAAATGTGAGGCCATGTCCCTTTCCTCTGTGTCTTGGGAAGATATCTGGTATCAGCAGAGCTGTAAGATGTGCCCTAATCAGTATACAGATCGTAGCTTTTGTACCTTGCTTTTGTTAAGAAATACATAGACCAGAGGGGGCTCTGGCTGAACAACAGAGGCATCTAGGTTGAAGGGATCCTCTCTGATGAATAAGATATATTGTATGGTCCTGGGGTAAGGGCATGGAAGAATCCTGTGTAAAAGAACAAGATGGAAAGTGGGAGGGTCAAAAGGGAGGCTGAGGGAGATCGTCTGTTCAGAAATATTGAGAGGTAAGTCTGAAGAGGGGAGAATACCTCTGAGTGAATGGTTGTGGCTAAGATAGTACATGGCATCCAGAAGTTTCTGGCCCTTTCTCTTCCCAAGAGACAAGTGAACACCGCAGCCCCAGGTGAGACTTGCCTAAAAGTGCTCACTAGGAGCCCTGGAAGAGGAGTGGTAGGTTGGATGAGGAGCTTCTAATGAGTTCCTAACAAGAATGAGTAGCAGGAGCAGCTTAGTGCATCTTATCTACTAATGTAATTATGAAGAGGTTTCCTTTTCTAAATGCAAGAAACAGGAACTTTTGCTGCCAAACTTAGCAGCATGTTTTAAGTCCCTCAAATCTCCTCTGAGTGCTACCAAAGCTCTCAGCTTTGTTGTTATCTCTTGTTGAAACATGGTCTGGAAAGGTCATATCAACAGTGCCAATTTATGGGCCTGCTGAACCCATGCAGCCTAGGGAGTTCTTGGGAGTAGGTGCTTCACAAATTTTCCTTTTTGAGTGAGGCTGTTTATAATTTAAGGGTTTTTCTGCTTTAGAAGACCAACCTCTGCAGATTAGGGTCAAACAGAAGTTTTATTTCTGTAGGCTCCCAGAGGCAGGAGCCCAGATGTTACAGTAGCTCCCTCTTACAACCAGGAGACAAGTTCCGCCTTGGTGTTACTTACAGCTACCAAAACTCTGCCCCATTCATTCTCCTTATTGGAGGTGAGTTCTCTTGGCACAAAGTTGTACCAGAATTCTTCACCCCATTCAAGTTACTAGCAGTTTTTATCTATCATGTGTTCTTCAGGACTGATCAATAGGGGTGAGGACTACAGTCAGCTTTGCACTTGTTTGTAGAGATCTGAGGACAAGAAGGTCAGAGCCCCAGCTATGTGAATACTCTGTCACTTGGCAAAATAGATGCAAATAGGAAAGAAAATTAAAGTTGACTGACCCCTGCCGCTGTGAAGAAGTGTGGTACTTGAGTATGAAAGGAAATACCTGAGACAGATGAGATGAACTTGGTGATGGCAGTGACCTTGCTTTGCAGTCTATGATTTGATTAACACATCTGTTGTGGTTGGAGAATGGGGACTTTGGAATCTAGAAAGGAAGGTGAGCACTGAAGTTCTTTATTTTTTCTGCCTCCCTCTAACCCCTTTGGGCTGAGACATAAATGGAAAGATTAGCAGATAAATTGCTGTCCTTGCACTGGTAGGGGCAGTGCTGCCCACTCAGCCTCATCTCTCTGGCTTTGAGTCACCACTGCTGCTCAGGATTGAGTTACTGCTCAGCTGTGCTGGGAGAGCCAGCTGTGAAGATTCTGGGGGTAATGAGGGCAGTGGGTTTTGTAAACTCTGAGTAAGTGTCCAAAGGGAAGTGGTAGGGATCCAGTTAGAAAACAACAACTGGAAATTTTTATTTTACTTACAGCTCATTAAATGGGAATAGAAAAGCTTTTTTTAAACCTCAGAACATAATCTGTTTGGTAAATCCAGGTAGGTTTAAAAAAAAAAAAATACTATCTAGATTTCTTTTCACCTGAAAAACACTCAAGGTCAGATAGCTGCAAGGTTTTGCGGGAAGAATTTGAGCCCTGGACCTCTGTAGAAACTCAAGGAGAGAACATGGAGTTACATGTTTTACCACAATAAGAAACATTGGGAGTGGGGAAGGTCAAAAACCAGAAAATGACACTTGTGCATCCTCTTGGCCCCTGATAGCAGTTAGTTTTCTCAGTGAACGAATTGAGATGACTTTATCTGTTTGTGTTTCACAAGAGTTCATTTTTTTCTCAGGGCTTTCTATTTTTAATTTATTCATACATTCTTTTCCTGAAATTCCATATTCTATTACCACTGGTCAGTCAGAGAAAGAAGTAGGGTGATCCAATTCTGCCTCTCTCATTTAGAATCAGTTTGAATTTATTTATTAATTCAATCCATATTTACTGAATGTCACTTGCTTGTTCAGTAGATAAATAAGCAAGATAAAGATAGTTATATGAGCTATGTAGGAAATAATGGTGATGTAAAAAAGAAAGTAACATGGGATTGAAGACTGTTTTTAAAAGATTGATTAGGGAAGATCTCTCTGAGAATAAAACAGTTGAGCTGCCAAGTTCAAGGATGAAAAGAAATGGTGCATGTGCAGTTTTCACGAAAGTACATTCTTCATATAGGGAACAGCAAAGGCAAAGCTCCTGATGTAGACAAGAGCCTGGCATGCTGAAAGGACATGAAGAAAGTTATTGTTAGAATAAAGGGAGCCAGTGGATGCAGGATGTAGGATGTTGGTAGAGACTAGTTCTGGTAGACTCTTTTGGTGAGTGAGGAGAACCAGTATGAGGAGGAAAGGCTTATATTCTAGGTCTGTGTCATGACTAGGGATAATATGTCAACAGTTGAGAGGGGTAACTAGCTAAAAAGAACATTGAGGGGCCTCCCTGGTGGTGCAAGGGGTTGAGCGTCAGCAGTATGAGGCTATCTGCAGCCACTGCAGCATGCATTCAATCCCCAGCCAGGGAGGTGACCCACATGGTGCAGCAGATCTCGCCTATCTCACCTGCTGCTCCCCTCAGCAGTGTATCAGTCAATCTGCCTGTTCTGCTCCCCACTCTGTCTCTGGTGAATCCTCTCACCCCTGGAATGGGAAAAAGCACATAGACAATTAGCTAAAGGTAGTTGAATAAATATAATTTACTTAAAAATTTCTGTAGATTTCAGATTTATTGTATATCATTAGTACAATGCTTATTCTATCCCAGACTTTGTGTTATACTAGGTGTTTTCAATCACACCAATTTAGTAAATTCTCTATGTTCCACAAGAGTTCATTTCTCCTCAGGGCTTTTTCTTTTTAATTTATTGATACATGCTTTTTCTGAGATCCTATAGTCTATTGCCACTGGCCTGTCAGACTGTCTGTGAATGAATTTTTTGATGTTCTGTATCAGCAGACAAGGAACTCAAGAGTGACTAATTTGCTTAAAATCCAAGTCTGTATGATTCCAAAAATATGTGCTTTTTCTATAGTCTTACTCTGTGTACCTCCTCTTATTTATCTGACGCACTTAATGAGCATTTCCCCTGAATTACTGTGTTATTTACTGTCATGTTTTCCTTTCTATCCATGGAAGCTATGATGAATTTTAAATATTTGTGAAGTTGAATGAATTTTTTAGATTTTTCTGAAATGAGTACCTGATTCCATATTGAGAATGCCAGTCATTATCAAAACCTGGGGACTATGTGGCAAGACTTGGGAACGGATAACCTGAATCACCTCTCGTTATCCCTATTGGAAGAGTGATGGTCTTTCTCATTAATAGCCACAAATAATAGGTGTGTAAGAATATGATTACTTCTGTTTTGCAATAAGAAGATGGAATTTGTTTCTGGAAAAATTTAAGTAATTTGTCAGTAGCTAGCATCTGTAAATAAACTCTGATTTCCTCATTTACAGGTGTCTTTTAGAGTTTCCAATTTTGTTGGAAATGTTTGATGAAAGAAATTTCTCAAGCCACAACTTAACTTGCTGAAAATTGAATACTGACTAATTTCTACTGGTGGATATTTCCTTTTTTAGGGACAGATCCTGTTTGGATTCTAAAATCAAGGGTCAGGATTCTGAAATAAAAATGTGCAGTGTGTTTATAAACTCTCATTCCTCAGGGTTCGGGAGATCTCTGGTCAGCCTCGTCAGTGGACTTAGGTGGAATGGTTTATGAAGGGCAGAGCAGGGTGAGATTGGATTTCAGATTTAGCTTAGATTCCTGACATACAGTGGAATTTCTTTAGCAAGAGATTTCTCTAGAGGGTGTTGTGTCTCCAGCGCTAAGTAACTAAGTGAATGTTAGATGGTGACATACCAGGGAGCAGGGGCACGTTGATAAATTAAGGGAGGGACTGAAAAGATTGAGGTCAGATCTTGAAGGTCTTGAGCCCCTTGGATCCCCTGAAAGTAGGAAAGGAATACAACTGGATTTAGTTTCTAGAAAAGAAGCCTGTGAGACCATGTGGAAGATAAAACCAGAGTGGAAGGAACCTTGTGACTGTAACTAAAGAGGTGGTATTCTCAAAATCATTGAGAGCAGAATAGAAGGGCAATCTGGGAGGGTCTGAACTCCAGAGCGCAGAGCTTTCTGGAGCCTTAGAGCAGTGGTTTTCAGAGCTGATTGTTCACCAAACTCACTATTTCCAATTCGGCTGATCTAAAGTGGAATTTGAGAATTTGCATTTTTAACATGTTCCCAAGTGCTGCTGCGGTGCTTCTGGTGTTAGAAACCACTGCCTAAAAGGCTTTTAGCAATTGAGATAGAAATAAGAGTGTCATGGTCAGATATTAATTGGCATATGCCTTCTTTCACTGCCCTGGGATTTCATGTTTATAAGTCTATACTTCGGAATCTTGTAACACACTTTACAACATCAACAAAACCTGGTGAAGGCCATTGCCCTCAGTCACAGTGACCCTTGGCATAGTCTGCATCTCCCTTCTGGACAAGTTGCCAGCTGTGTGCTTGTCTCTAAACAGGTGTTTGATTTTTGGAAAATGCTCATCCTGGCTTTTTGACTCATTAGAACAGCTGACATTTATAATCTCCCACTTAGAACACAGCCTCCTGGCTGGCAGGACTGATTCAGGGACTGTGGGCAGGTTTGGCATTGAGTACTGTTGATTAGCCAGGTTTACACAGGACATGCCTGGGAGATTATCTCCTTAACCCAGGAGTTGAATTTCAAGGGCAAAGTCCATAGTTGGCAGTTGATAGGCTGAGAACACCTGAAGAGTATTTTACTTAGCCAGGCCTCAGCACCTCTTCCCACATAGGTCAAGTTTTCTGGTTGTCTGCTGCCTGGGCAGCTTACTTTGTGATGCATCTCCTGGAGCAGCATGGCTCCAGCCATTCCCGTGTTCTCTACTTCAGGGAAGATCTTCATTTCTCCCCAGTGGTCAGTGACTCAGATTTTCCAAAGGCTTTCCTTTTCACCGATTCCCTCATTTTTTCAGCACACTTGTGGAATTGTTTCTGTGGGAATTGTGGGGAGGGCTATTAAAGATTACCTGATTTAGTTCTGCCCTGCACACACAGAAAACAATAATTTCTAAATCATCGTGGGGTAAGAGTAAAAGACTGCCAGTAGCCCTAGACAACCAACTTGGGATTCCTTAACCTCATTGCTGCTCCAGGGATTGAAGGTGCCTGACCTTAGCCAACTGGCTGGGAACTCTGATCCAGTCCCAGGTACCTCAGTTTAGAGATGAGAAAACTGAGCCCCAGAGGTGGCAGAACTAGGACTGGACTCACATCTTTTCACTTCTGCTGGTTCAGGGCTTGTTCTATACAAAATGCAAGAGCTGTGATGTGTTACAATTTCAGGTTAGAAAGCATGGATGATATTGTCTAGGGCTAATTTTTAAGAATTTTTTTAAAGATTTATTTATTTATGCATACTGGGGTACAGGCCAGAGATGCAGGGGGTGAGAAGATTCACTAGAGACAGATTGGGGAACAGAACAGGCAGACTGCTTGAAATACACTGCTGAGGGAAGCAGCGGGCGAGACAGGAGAGGTCTGCTGCTACGCCATGTGGGTTTCTCGTTGGCTGGCCAGGGATCGAACTCATGCTGCAGATGCTGTGGATTGCTTCATAGTGCGGTGCTTAACCCCTTGTGCTGCCAGGGAGGCCCAAGATTCCTTTGGGTTTTTGTTTTTTGTTTTTGTTTTTGTTTTTGTTTTTTAACTAACAAAAGCAATCTGTTTATTACACAGTGGTTTACAAAATAAAGAAAACATATGTCAGAATATGAGCCTCCTCTGTAAACTAACCCGTATCCCAGAAACATAGTCATTGGGGAACAGTGCACTTTCTCCTATATTTGTAGGTACATTTATTTTTGTATTACATGTCACGCTAGTCAAAAACATGGGGAAACATGTTGGGTGAGGATATGGAGATGCCAGAACTCTCATACATTGCTGGTGGTTATGTATATGTTGCAACTGTTATAGAAAGCAGTTTGTTGATTCCTCATAAAGTTAAAACTTGCCATATGACCTGGGATTCCACTCCAAGATATAAACTCCATAAAACAATAATAGGAGCTGACATTGCATGCCAGTTTTGATAGCAGCATTATTCAGAGTAGCCAAAAAGGTGGACACTATGCAAGTATTCATCCACGGATGAATGAATAAGCAAAAGTATATGCATACGATGGAATATTATTCAGCTATAAAAAGGAATGAAGTACTTAGATCTGCTACCAAAGGGATAAACCTTAAAAATTCTATGCTGCAAAAAATGGGCAGAAGAGCTAAAAAGAAACTTCTCTGAAGAGGAAATGCAAATGGCCAACAGGCATATGAAAAAATGTTCAACATCACTTGTAATCAGGGAAATGCAAATCAAAACTACCATGAGATACCATCTTACACCAGTGAGAATGGCACATATTAAAAAAACTAGCAACAACAAATGTTGGCGAGGTTGTGGAGAAAAAGGAACTCTCCTGCACTGTTGGTGGGAGTGCAAACTGGTCCAACCACTATGGAGAGCTGTGTGGAGATTTCTTGACCTACTAAACATAGAGCTTCCATATGATCCAGCAATTCCACTCCTAGGTATTTACCCAAAGGACACAGAAACATCAATTCCAAAGAGCACCTGCACCCCTATGTTTATAGCAGAACTGTTTACAATAGCTAAGCTTTGGAAACAACCCAAATGCCCCAAAATAGATGACTGGATCAAGAAGATGTGGTACATATACACCATGGAATATTACTCAGCATTCAAAAAGATAAACACATGCAATTTGCAGCAACATGGATGGGCTGGAAGGGATCATGCTCAGCGAAATAAGCCAGAAAGAAAAAGAAAAATACCGGATGGTCTCACTCATAGCAGGAATCTAGAAAACTTAAATAAGGGACCAGGAAAATGAATAACTATAAGAAAGTGAAAATCAAAATCAACAAAAAACTATGGGGGGTGGGGAGCGGGAGGAGAGGGATTGGGGTCAGAATGGGGGGATTGCAATTGTATGGGGAATATAAAAATAATATAAAAATAAAATTTATTATTTAAAAAAAAGGAAAAAAAAATTCTATGCTGAGTAAAATAAGCCAGACATTTGAGGACAAATAAAGCAATCGTTTATGTTTTGTTTATATGAAATATTTATAATAGGTAAATTCATAGAGATAAAAAAAAGATTAGTGATTCTCAGGAACTTGGGAAGAGGGAAGAATGGGGAATTATTGCTTAATAGTTATAGAGCTCTGTTTGGGGTGATGGAAAATTTTGTAAATAGATGGTCATGGTGGTTGTGTAACATTGTGAATGTAATTGATGCCACTGAATTGTAACTTAAAAAGAAGTTGCTTACAGTAGTAAATGATATATTTTTTACCCCAATAAAGAAAAGGAATAATAAAAGGATTATATTCTACTGAAAAATTTCTCACTTGGTAACTTACCAAAGCTTTTTCCCCCATCTCAGCCCATTACTATACCACCAGCATTGTGTTTCTTCAGGTGGGTATATAATATTTTATTTAACCAAGCTCCTGTTGATGGACATTTTAGTTATTTCCAGTTTTTCCTCATATAATAAACCACTGTCTTTACCCAAGTGTTCTGGGACTTGCATTACCATAGGCAAAATTCCTAGAAGGAAAGATTTGTTGATGTAAGTGTATGCACATTTAAAATGTTAATAAATAGGGCCTCCCCTGGTGGCGCTGGAGGTTGGGCGCAAGAGGTTGGGCGCAGGTGGTTGAGCTCAGCACTGTGGCTGTGAAGCTGTCCACAGCCTCTGCAGCGTTGGTTTGATGCCGGCTGGCAGGTGAGGGTCCCACATGGCGTGGCAGACCTCTCCTGTCTCGCCCCCTGCTCCCCTTGGCAGTGTGTTTTGTCAGTCTGCCTGTTCTGTTCCCCATTCTGTCTCTGGTGAATCCTCTCAAGCTCCCGCGCATCTGGCTGTACCCTGGTTCTTGTATAAATAAATCTTTTTTAAAAAAGTGTTAATAAATATTGTCAAACTGCTTTCTGAAGAAGTTGCATCAATTCAGCTGCTGAATTGAAGGTGCCTATTTCCACCACATCCTTGCCAACTTGTTATACATTTCTTAATCTTTTCCAATCAGATAGGCAAAAAAGATTTTACTGTTACTTTATTTAGGACTTCATCTATTATAAGTGGAGTTGAACGCCTTAAAGGCTCACTGGCAGTTGTGCTTCTTCTTATGTGAATTTTCTGTTCAAATACTTTATTCATTTTTTTTTTTTGTTGCAGACTTTTAGGAACTTTTACATACATTTTAAACGTGTAATACATATTACATTGGCACTCTTTGCCATATGGGTTGCTGATATTTCCCCTCCCCAATTTATTTCCTTTTAATTTTAGACTTTGGTTTATATAATTACTTGCTTTTTATGTGTTCTAAATTTTTATGAAGGCATATGTATGATATGTTTTTCTTCATGACTTTTGAGTTGAATTTTGTTCATACTGTGAAAACTTTTTCACTCATCAGAATTATAAAAATAATTCATTTACGTTTTCTGCTAGTGTTTTATGGTTCCAATCTTTATACTTAAACTGTAATTAATTTAGTAGTAAGGAGTGAAGTAGGGATTAAATTTTATTGATAAAAAACCTAAAGTAACCTTCTTCTTACTAAATTCATTCTTTATATAAAATTTGTATACTTTTGTTCGTTTTAGTGTTCTTAGTGAGACTACCTGTATTCAAGTTTAATAATATTTTTCAGTTATTATGTACCATAACCATTAGCACCATTTTCTGAACATCTGTAGGGGAACATATCTGATTCAGTTTACAAAAAGAAAGAAAGAAAGAAAGAAAGAGAGAGAGAGGGAAGAAGGGAAGGAGGGAGGGAGGGAGAGAGGAAGGAAGGAAGGAAGGAAGGAAGGCCTTTTGTGAGAGAGGCAGATCAAGAAATTGTACCCAGTCCAGTCTTCTGACCCCAAACCCGCTTTATTGTTTCTTTTATATATATATATATATTTTTTAAAGGTTTATTTGTTTATGCATACAAGAGCTGGGGTACAGGTCAGAGATGCAGAGGATGAGAGGATTCACCAGAGACAGAGCGAGGAACAGAACAGGCAGACTGACTGAGATACACTGCTGAGGGGAGCAGCGGGTGAGACAGGAGAGGTCTGCCGCGCCATGTGGGTTTCTCGCTGGCCAGCCGGGGGTCGAACTCATGCTGCAGAGGCTGTGGATTGCTTCATAATGTGGTGCTTAACCCCTTGCACCACCAGGGAGGCCCACCGCTTTATTGTTTCTATTATTGCCTATGTGATACAGCCAGATTCTTTTTCCTAGTGTTTGAGGATAGTTGTATCACTCTCCTGAAAAGCTGTATACAATTATTGTATTGACACTCTAGACCTGGATATGTGACATAAGCCTGGTGAGTTATGCCTGGTTGGATAAACTCAGCCTGATGAAGTGGAAGCAGGGAGGGCAGTTTTTTGTTAAAGATGCACAGTTTGGTAATGAGGATATTCAGGATCAAAGAAGGGAAGGCTGAGGGGAACAGCAGGAAGAAATATGAAGAACAGCAGGAAGAAATGTGAAGAAAATTAGGGACTTAGAATTCAGATGAAGGAAGATTTTGAAGTGAAAGAAAGAAGAATGTGTATTGAGATCTCCTTATGTCCCACTTACTAAACTCATAGCTTCCACAAGATTTTATGTTAAAAATCATCCTTTAGTGCTGGGCCAACCTGGCATTGCTAGTCCTAGAGGCTGTGAACCCAGAAAAGAAAATCTTAATTAAGGATCAAAGTAAAATCCTGGATGCGGAAACTAGAGTTAGGCATCATTTCTGCCCTGGTCAATTTAGATGTAATGTTGTTAGAGGAAATAGATTGTATAAGAAGCCCACAGAGAAACTACTTCAGATGAGCAGTGTTCATTAAGCCTCAATGGACCAGCTGCATATAGACAATCCCTTCCCTGAGGGAACTTAATAGTTTAGTGGATAAAACACATGAGAGTCACACACTCTAAGTGATTCATACCACTGGACAAGTGGCACTGGGGGGAAAGGATTAAATCGATCCCTGGCAGGAAGAGAGTGAGGCAGATGAGGGTAGGATTTCACAGAGGAAATGGTGCTGTTTCAGATTTTGAAGGATGAATAGTTTGTTTTTAATTTTGTCTGTTTTGACCACCATGGTTATTTTTCTTTCTTTTTTTTTAGATTTATTTATTTATGCATACAAGAACTGCGGTACAGGCCAGAGATGCGGGGGTGGCGAGAGGATTCACCAGAGACAGAGTGGGGAACAGAACAGACAGATTGACCTAAGTACACTGCTGATAGGAGCAGCGGGTGAGACAGGAGAGGTCTGCTGCACCATGTGGGTTGCTCTCTGGCCGGCCGGGGATTGAACTCTGGTGCTGCAGAGGCTGTGGATTGCTTCATAGTGCAGTGTTTAACCCCTTGCACCACCAGGGAGGCCCACCATGGTTATTTTTCAACAGACAAGATGGAGGGGCTTCCAGGTAGAGGGAAGCACAAAGAGAGAGAATGCACAAAGAAAGAAATGATGCAATCTGTGTAGAGTAATGAGCACATTAGGACCAATTGGTCATTTGTGCATAGGAGGGAGGACAGAGTGAGCAGTGGCAAGATGAGACAACAGAGATGGTCTTGGGGACTAGCTCTTGAAAGGCTGGATCTACCATTGTTCTACATACCGATTTGCCCCAAAGTATGGTGGCTTTAAACAATGGTCATTTTACTATTACTGTATCTCTCGTGGTTCTGGGGGGTCTTGCTTGGAGTCTTCTTGGGCAGTTTTAGTCATACAGTGGCAGGGGTTGGGATCATCAGTAGACTGATTGAACAGGGAGAGACATCCGAGCTAGAGCTCTCGAGCACCTGGAGCTTGTGGGTGCCATCACTCTCACTCATTATTACTCTCTGTGGTCCCTCTAGCCAGCTCTTAGGGTAATTAGGATCGGGACCTGAAAGCCATTATTAACCTTAGAAAGACTAGCAGAGGTTGTGTGGCCTTTATCTAACCTAGCCCTGGAAGTTAGGCACCACACATTCTGTTCCTTGAGGCAGTTACAGGGCCCATCTGGTGTAGGGAAAGGACTAACAAACAATTTGCAAATCTCTTTTAAATCACTACAATTATACAAAGAATCTTGAATTTTATGCCATAGGGCAGTTTTCTGCCCAGACTCAGTTTCCTACTCTCTACACAGTATTACCATAATCTTTTAATACCTGAGCTATTATTTGCATGTTTAAATCAGCTCAGTTTTGAACTTAAGATTTATTTTATTTTATTTATTATTTATTTATTTTTTATTTTTTAAAACAATATTTGTTTCCCGCCACCCCCTCAGGTTGAGTCCCCATAGAATTTTCTTCCCCAAGGCACCATCACCACAGTGCCCTGTATCCCTCCCTCCCTCTGATCCCTCTCCCTCCTCCTCCCCTGCAGTATGTCTCTGATTTATAATTGTCTGTTTTTGCTTTGACTTTTGAACTTAAGATTTATTTTAAAAGGAATGTTATTGTTCCTTTTAAAGTGGAAAAATCAATATTACTTGCTGCTTACAGAAGACAACTTTTAAAGTAAATACAATAAAAAGAAAAAAAATGTTTTCAAATTTTAGCCAGAATTTGCTGCTTATGAAAACCTCTCACCTTAAAAGATTATCCAGTGTTAGAGACAGCAGCAAGTGGAGACCCTCCTCTTAATCTAATGAGAAGCTTTGAAAGGTTAAAAAGTGAATAACTTTATCACCTTGTGATTTCCCACCTTGTGATGTTGTGTCCAGAACCTAGCAGCATGTGATATGATATGGATGCCTGCAGTTCCTCACCACATTTTGGGAAGTACTGCTGTGGGCAGTGGAGCTACTGAAAGAATTTGAGCACTGGAGTAATATAGTTAAACTTGCATTTTAGCAAGTGCACATTAGCTGAATTGTAGAGAGTAAATTTGAAGAAAATAAAACTGGAACAAGGAGATGGTTTCTAGGAGATTATTGCAGTAAGTCAAACAATTGATGATAAAATCTGAGTTAAAGAGTGGCAAGGGTTGGAGGAGGGGAATATAACACATTAAGGAGGTAGGATTTGCAGGACCTGCTCATAAATTGAACTAGAATAAGAAGATGAATGAAAAGTCAGGGATGGCTTGCAGAAACTTGTACAAGAGGGAAGATTATTTTATAAGAGGTGGAGTGGGCATGATGAGTTCAGTTTTAGATTTTCTTCTAAAAAATTATTTAACATGAATTCAATTGCCACTTTATAGATTTATCTGATTGTTTCTTTGGGGTAGTTTAGGTTCTTTTTGGCCACCTGTATTTCCTGTGAAATGTAAATTAGATGCAAAGGCTTGATTAGATTTAGGTTAAACATTTCTTTGGGGGAAAATCTTTATAAATGATGCAGGAGATCAGAAGCACATAATGTTTGGTTTTCCCACAATTATTGATGCTAAATTTTTGGTCACTTCTTAAGGTAAGACTAGCCAAATTCCTCCTTTGTAAAGTTATTGTTTCCATTTCATGACTGCTGGATAATCTGTGGGTGACCTTTGTGTTGGTTACCATTAATCTCTCACATACGTGGTTAGGTTTCCTTTTTAAAAACTTTTTATTATGGAAAATGTAAAACATGCAAAAGTAGAGAAAAGAGAAGATGAACACCCATATCTATTATTCAGCTTCAGCTATTATCAACATGTGGTGGACTAGCTTGTTTCATCTCCATTCTATTCCTCCTTCACTGGATTTTTACCATTTTATCCATAAACACTTCATAATGTATCACTAAAAGACCTTTCAGACATGTCTTAGATGTGTTGAATCCTGACCAGCAATTTTAGTCACTCATGAAGGAACAGAGGCTACTGAAAATCAGTTTGTCCACGGGTGTGGGCTTTACAGTGGCAGGTCAAAGGGGCTAGAGCTTGAGAGTGGTGGGTGGTGTATTCTTACTTGGATGGACAAAAAGGTGGTGGCTGATGTAAATTAGGAAAAAAACGAGGAGAGCCCAAGGAAAAGGAGAACCTTACCAAGGTCAAAGAGCAACTATTGGGTAATAAAAAGGTAAAGAGAAAGGCAGGAAGGGCAATGTGGTCAAAGAGTAGGGGTTTGGAGCACTGGATTGGGATGTTTAGTCTCAGGCAAAGGCATGGCCCAAGGTCTGTCCGTAGGTATGGCTGACTAAAGTGGACTTGAAGTCAGGGAATCACTTGCGAGACAAGGGTTCTGAGTGCATCCATTCCCATAGGTATGAAAGTTGCCAGGTAAAGGGGGAGCCTGGTGTATGTTAAGAACAGATCTGTAGGCACTGTTAAGAGTTTGAAGATGTGGCGTGGTGGCTTTGCAGTAGAGCAGTGACACTTATGTGATAGGTTGGAAGTGTAATCAGCGATGGGAGAAGGCAAGGTGAAAAAATTGCAGAAGATCATTTAAAAAAACTTTTAAGCCTATTGTGCTCTAATAGATAGTGTTGTCCACTGAATGAGGTGGGAGGAAACTAATAGGGTAGGGAATTGATGCTAAAAAAGAATTGTGCTGTGTGCATAGGAGTTGAAACAGGAGAACTCTTGGAGACGCACTTGCTCTCCTAAAGCAGTGCCAGTGTTAGGGGAGCTGGCTAGGGGCCCCTGTTCTCCTCTTTCCCTACTGGTTCTCTTTATATAGTAGTAGCCCCTGATGCTTTTTTGATTGACACTTGTTTTGTGAGCCAATCCTTGTGAGGATTTGTGTTGCATTCTTTATACTTTGCTTCAAGGCTTTGTACAGGGGAGGTAGAAAGAAGGGATGCCTGTCTCTGATGAAGCACTGGTCCAGAGAATGCCCAGCATTTTCTTGCCTCTTGGCTCTTAAGTCTCTGGAAAGCCATTGATTCTCAGGACTGGAGGTGGAGTGTCCTGTTTTCTGACTTCATTTGAAACTTGGTCTCCAAAATACTAGGAAAGGCATACATATCTCTTCTGGGACATAGCCATATTTAGGAAAGAAGCATATTATAGATTTCAAAGTTTTGGAAAACTTTAAAAACCACAGATTTGTGGGTACACTGGAAACGAAAACTTGAAATGATAAAACCTCTTCTCATAGATAGGATCTCTTGAAAAATTGCTTTTAGGATGACCATCACTGAAGGAGACGCGATTACGAGGAAGTGGAGAGAAAAGGTCTACCTGGCTCACCACCAGCATCACCTTGACTCTGAACCAAGTAGTCTAGAAGTGTGGTGATTTCTCACTGTCTTGCCAAACACCTATGTTTAAGAGAATGACTGACGCACATTCTGACATGGCTTTGTGAGTTTTAATGTTGAGAGAAAAGTTTTTCTGTTAGGCTGGACTTGGAGTTAATTTCCTGCTAACAATGCTGGTATGTGTGCATGTGCACATAAACAGAAATGTCAGCTCTGCTTTATGCATCATTTCCTGGAGGATAATAATTGTTATGTACATGACCAGTACCTACAGCATATGAAATATTTTTACATATTTTATTGGTTTTGCTTTCTGTTGGGAAGAGGAATCAAAGTCGTTGTCTACATAACAAAAACAGTACCTTACTGTTTTTCCCTAAGTTTCCCATGGGATAATGGAAGGAGCCAGAATTTTAAAGACAGACATGGTCTGACTTCTGGCCTTTCCCTTTACTCTCTGCATGATCTTGGGCTTTAGTTTTCTTACTTGGTAAAAAATACAATTGATAACATTTACCTCATAGGATTTTTTTAGAGTTTTAAATAAATTAACATAATTAATGGATGGGAACAGTGTTTGGCACACAGAAGATCACTGAAAGGAGGCCTTAATCATGTTAATAACCTAGAAACAGATTATCAACACCAGAGAAAAGAAGGGCTTGCCAACGTTCTCATCTAATTAATTAACTTGGTCGCTATGAAAGGCTCTCTGAGCTCGGTGACGGAGCCCCTGTGCAGTCTGAGAGGCCCATAAGCTTCTGACTCTACTAGGGAGGAGGAAACACACCAGTTTTTCAAGGCAAAGTTTGTTTTTTAGTTTTATATTTTGATGAGATTTCTTATGTAAATATCTTTGTAGGAAGTGTTGAATGTTCCATGGGGCAGTAATCATTACCGATTTTTAAAACTGAGAGTATGTTTAATTATTTTTTTCCTTGTTTTTATAACCACAGGACATTTCCTTCCCCTTTTTTACAAGAAATGCTTATACAATTTCAATTTCCTATTGCTTTCTTACAGTGACTGCTGATAAAATAAACTTATTACATAAAGTTGCCACTTGGTGAAAACCATATATAATGAATGTAAGGACTGAACTGTAGTGACTAAGCTATTGGTATACTATGTAGCTTTCCAGTGATAGAAAAATGGAGCTTAAAATACATAGGAGCATGGATATATACATCATATCCCTCAGTCTTTTTTTATAATTTATTTATATATGTTTTACATCATTGTTCATTTTTGTACAATGTTTGCTTTCTCCTCTCAGGTGTAGTCCCTGTAAAATTCCACCACCATTTCACCTGTGCACCATCACCATAGTTCCTTGTGCTCTTCCCTTCCCTGTTTTGAACCCTCTCTTTTCCCCTCTCCTGCAGAATGTCTCTGATTTATAGTTGCCTGTTAATTTTTTCTGTTTATTTATTATTATTTTTTTTTCCTGATCCCTTATTTGGTTCCTCCATATTCCTCCTATAAGTGAAACCATCTGATATTTTTCTTTTTCCTTCTGGCTGACTTCTCTGAGCATAATTTCACTGAGCATACCCTTCCAGCTCCATCCATGTTGCTGCAAATGGCATGAGTTTATATCTTTTGATTGCTGAATAGTATTCCATTGTGTATATATGCCACATCTTCTTGATCCAGTCATCTATTTTGGGGCATTTAGGTTGTTTCCATAGCTTACCTATTGTAAATAGTGCTGTAGTAAACATAGGGTGCAGGTATCCTTTTGAATTAATGTTTTTGTGTCCTTTGGGTAGATTCCTAGGAGTGGAATTGCTGGGTCATATGGTAGCTCCACTTATAGTGGTTTGATGAACCTACTCCACACAGCTTTCCATCGTGGTACTAATTTGTATTCCCACCAGCAGTGTAGGAGAATTCCCTTTTCTCCACATCCTCGCCAACATTTGTTGTTGCTAGTTCTTTTTTTTTTTTTTTGATATGTGCCATTCTCACTGGTGTAAGGTGTTATCTCATTGTGGTTTTGATTTGCATTTCCCTGATGATAAGCGATGTTGATAGATATCTTTCTTTTTTTCTTTTTCTTTTTAAAGATTTATTTATTTTTATACAAGAACCGGGGTACAGGCCAAATATGCGAGAGGGTGAGGGGATTCACCAGAGCGGGGAACAGAACAGGCAGACTGATGAAATACACTGCTGAGGGGAGCAGCGGGTGAGACAGAAGAGGTCTGCTTCGCCATGTGGAATTCTTACTGGCTGGCTGGGATCGAACCTGTGCTGCAGAGGCTGTGGACAGCTTCACAGTGCGGCGCTCAACCTCCTGTGCCACCAGGGAGACCCTGATAGATATCTTTCTTAATATCACCTTTGTAGTTGGGTTTATGTAGGAGTTGGACAGCAGTTACTCCAAGACCTGGAGTTTCTATATTCTTTACTCTGCATTCTGTATTTCCAACTGAAAGCAGATCCATAGACTTTGGGGAAATCAGTGGGAGGGGTTGATTTCCTATAAGAATGTTAGAGCCATAAAAAACCTGTATTGAAATATTTTGTTTAATCTTTGTAGTCTTGCCAGGAAAGCGGACTGACCAAATGTTTTATTTCCTATTAACTACACGCTTCTCCTCTATTTGCAAATAGGAGTCTCATGGTGTTGAGAGATCAGGTGACCAAGTCTCCATCTCTTGGGTCATAAATGCTGGGCAGAGATTGTCCTTTGCTTTATCTGTGCAACTATTTCTGATCTGGAGATGACTGTCTACTTCTAGGTAACCCCAGTCCTGGGCAATTACTGAATGAAGCTCATACAAACAAGTCATGGGATTATGGTGACGAGAGAGAGCTCCTAGTTGAAAGTGGGTGACTTTTCTAGAAGGTACACAACAGTAGGGCAAGCCTGTGATTTTCATGCCAAGAGAATGTCTGTGCTGTCACAGCAAATACTTTCTTGGGTAGTTTAGATGTTTTACATTTGCCTAAGTGAAAGTAAACTCGTGATTACCACCTTGTTCAGCTACCCACTTTTCTCTCTGTTCCTTAAGCTTCCTTAGCCTTCATCTTACTAGTTCTGGAGAAACAGAATCTTGATTGTGTCACTATGAGGTCACTATGAGGCCACTGGTTTGGCTCCCTCAGATACCCTCCTCGTCACAGGTAATGCAGTCATGACTGACCTTTCCTCAGGACTTCTACGTCTGTATGAAGGGTTGAGGGGAGAGTTGAATAGAGGAAAGAGAGTGGGCTGGCAAGGCTACTCCTCTGACAGCTGTTCTTCTAGATTTTCTACCTGAGAAGCTCAACCAGGAGTCTTCCTTTCATTGCTGACTATACCAAAAGATGCTGGTCTTCATGGCAGATTTGGAGCTGTGTAGTTTGACACATATTCTCAGCCCTTCAATCAGGAATAACTGTTCCCAGCTGACTTTTTACCTCTCTTGTTACTAGGAATTCATACTACAAGAGGAAACTTCTAAGCCCCCTCTCCAACTCTCATTTTTGCAGAGCTTTGGTTGCATTTCTCTCTACAGCATCTCCTTCTTTGTCTTCTAACATCCTGCATTATTCTAGGGAAAACCTTGCTGCTATTGGCAGACCACTTCGCTCTTCTCTTTTTCCCTTTTCTTTTCTTCTGTACAAAATTTATTGATTTTTAAATAGCAAAAGAAATCCATATTCATTGCATATTTGTATGTAACAAAAATATTAGAAAGTAAAAATCACATATAAACTATCAGAGATAGCAGATAGTTTATTGTTAATTTTTTGGTATATATACTTTTTTGTCTTTTTCATCTATGTTATAGATATGCTTTTTTAAAAATAAAAACATGGCACTGTTTTTATAACTTGCATTTTTCAAAAAGATTCATTTATTTATGCATACAAGAACTGGAGTACAGGCCAGAGGTGTGGGGGGTGAGAGGACTCACCAGAGACAGAGTGGGGAACAGGAGGAACAGGACAGGCAGATCGACTGAAATATACTGCTGAGGGGAGCAGCGGGTGAGTCAGGAGAGGTCTGCTGCACCATGTGTGTAGCTCCCTAGTCAGGGATCGAACTCATGCTGTAACGGCTGTGGATAGCTTCATAGGTTATATCTTAACCCCTTTCACCACCAGGGAGGTCCATAACTTGCATTTTTTACTAACTCTGTTAGATGGATATCTATATCTTCTATGGGCAATTGCATGTAGAGTTGCTTTGTGATGCTTAGTGCTGCATAGGATTCCACTGTGTGGGTGGAGCGTTATTTAATCTCTTAACGAACTTTTGGGTTGTTTTTGCTATTTTACTGTTAAAAGCTATCCATTGGTAAATATCTATACACTTACGTATTTGTTCCTACTTGTGTGATTATAATTTAAGAATAAAATTCTAGAAATGGAATTACTGAATCAAAGGATATGTGACATTTAAATTTTAAGTATATGCAAAAGAGAAAATTGATATAATAGAAACTTATGTACCTAATGCCCAAATTTAATAAATGTTGACATTTTATCAAGTTTGTTTTAGATCTCTTATTTAATATTTTTTAATATAACAGATATGACTAAAGTTTCCCCCAGTCCTTTTCTACGTGAAATTGATGAACTTCAATACCATCTTCTACCTTACCTTTTATATGTATATTGAATATATGTGTGTTCACACATTATTATTATTTTTGTCTATTATGTATTAGGCATTTTTATTTATTTCAGATAGAAACATGAATGAAATAGATAAAAAAGTCCACAGTATTATATCGCATTGTATGTTTTAAATTTTTACACGCACAGTACCTTTCCTGTATGTAAACATTTGCAGCTTCATTTTTTTCACAATGTTGTTTTTGAGAAGTAGCTGGAACAGTGTGATATCCATAAAAAGGGGAGGTTCCACCTTTCCAGATTCACCCCAAGGAAGGGTGGAGCTGGTCAGGGAGGAGAAGCTAGAAAAGACTGGGAAGAACAGACTTGAAAGAAGCAGAGAGAGATGGAGAAAGAAGAAATCTGGAGGAGGCACAAGGAGAAGAAACCACTCTTGTTTCTCGGCCTTGGACTTGTACCAGGGACTTGGGGGATGTGGAAGAAGATACTTGAAAGAGACAGAGACATGGGTGAGAGACCCAGTGGGAGGCTGACAATGGCTGCCTATATCTTAACTTGTATTTTGATTTTACTCTTCCTTACAGACTTGCCTGGGCCCTACTGCCCCTTCTCTATGTGTCCCCACCAGGAGGTACCTTAGACTTGTGGCAAGCAGTGCCCTGCTTTGGGCCAACCCTGTTTGGCTGGGCATTTACCCACGAGGGGATGGGTAACTTTGGGTATTTCATGGGGAAACTATTTTAACTGTATTCTTTCTCTCCTTGTCTCTTTATTGCACACTAGTTGTATTAAAGCTATTTTCTATTGAAGATCCTACGCACAAAGAGTATATTTGTCTTTATGTGGCAGATGGCAGAACCCTTTTATAGCAGGCAGGTTTGGGCTTCCCAGGGTGCCTTTCAGCCTGCCTGCTAACAGGATGGCATAACCCACTTAGAGCAAGCAGGTTTGGGGGTCCTGGGGTGCCCAACTTAGTTTGCACTCTAACAGACTCATATATAAATAATTTAATTTAATTGGTTTGTGATGGACCATTGTATGATATTGAGAGATGGTGAAAGTCTTTCTACATTGTGTGTATTACAAATAGTGCTGAGATGAACACCCATGTATGAGGAATGTTTCAAAGTTTATGTACCTTAACTCCCTAGAAATGGAGTTGCTATAGTAGGGTGCTTGATTCTTCAGCTTTGCTAATCATACCAGGTTGCTATCCGTAGTAGTTTTGTTGGGGGGAAATTGTACCAGCAATGTTTATGCATTTTCACTTCCCCAATTATTGGCTAACATTTGGAGATTCTATGCTTGTCAGTATTTTCCAATCTGATGAATATGAAATAATACTTCATTGCTTAAATTTGCATTTATTTTCCTGATTTACCAGAGAGATTTAGCATTGGTTTATATTATTTGGGTTTCCTTTTTAAAAAATTGTCTGTTCTTATCTTTTGCATATTTTTCAATTGAGTTATTTATATTTTTCCTTTTGATTTTTGCAAGTTTTTTTTTATAAATTCTGATTTTTAATCTTTTGTCACTATGTGCTTTGCAGTTATTTTCTTCCTGTGACTGGTATCATCGTTTGATTCATTCTTCAGAACTTTTTTTTTTGATTTATTTATTTATGCATACAAGGGCTGGGGTACAGGCCAGAGATATGGGGGGTGAGAGGATTCACCAGAGACAGAGTGGGGAACAGAGCAGGCAGACTGACTGAAATACACTGCTGAGGGGAGCAGCGGGCGAGATAGGAGAGGTTTGCCTCGCCATGTGGGTTTCTCTCTGGCCTGCGTGGGATTGAACTCATGCTGCAGAGGCTGTGGACTGCTTCATAGTGTGGTGCTTAACCCCTTGCGCCACCAGGGAGGCCCTCATTCTTCAGAACTTTTGATAAAAGTTTATACATCAATACATACATGTCTAAATTGTTCTCTGGAAAAGTTGTACTGGTTTAGAGCACCTGCACCAGTGTGTGAATGCCCTGTTCCCACTCCCTGCCTGACCTTGGCAATTGTTTTATTATCTTGTCTGATTTGATAAATACAGATTCCTGCCTTTTCATTGTAGCATAAACCTAGTTTTCCCTGAAGATCTCTTCCCTTGTAACCTTATCTAGTGAAGAACTTCATCTCCCCATGACTTTCACTGAAGTCCCTTCCTGAAGTCAATCCCTCCTTTCTCATACATCTCCTCTTCTCATTCTCAGTGATCTTACCACTTTCTTGACTTCTGTGGCAAATGCTTACAACCTTCTTCATAACTTTCCTTTCTGGCATAATTAGGACTTGGGACTTCACACTAAGAATCCTTGAGTGCTCTGGCCTCACAATCTCTCAATCTTTTCAACTGTAGAGAACTCATCTTCCTGAACCTTCCATTCCTCTGCAAGTACTCGTAGCATGGCCTCATCCCTTGGAGCTCTTCCACATTCAGAATCTTAAACCCTGACATTCCTGTCCCTCCCAAATCTGAATGTTTACACCTCCCTCTCCTTCATTACCCCCTCCTGGCAGCTCAGTCTATAGCCTTTCCCTGTAGATTTCCCAGTCACTTAGCTGCCATGGGGACTGCTCACTAATTTTCCTGTTCATTCTGAACCTCATAGATAAGAATGCCAAACATGAACTTGATTATTTGATCCCTCCCTCCCTTATCCTTCCTATGTCTTTAGTCCTGGTGTTCTACATCATCAGCTCTTCTGTTACAGCTCCTAGATTTCTGAGTACTGCTGCTTCATCTTTCAAAAGCACAGCTCCTGACCCAATCTGTATTTCTTCGAAAATTTCTACAATTTCCCAGAGAAAAGATCCTTAATTTGACTCTCAGAGGCCTCTAAGATCTCACATTTCTCTATTTTTCCAACTCTCCTTCTTCCAGGTCTACTTTCAATTAAATTCCTGTCAGAAAGAGCATCTTACTATTCTTCATGTCTTCTGCTTTCCTGCCTCCAAGACATTGGTCCTGTAGTTCCATTTGGCCAGAATTTCCCCTTTATCCTTTTGGCCTTTGATCTACTAGGCCCAATACAAGGCAGTCCTCTCTATGAAATCTCTGCTTCTTCAGTTGGAAGTAGTACCCCTCTAACGAAATCTACTTATTGTATCTCATCTCCCTTGGTGGCACTTAATTTCATCTCTCTTAATAGCATTTAAAATAGTGTCTCTGGTATTTGTTGTATTTTTGTATCATTGTATTCATCTTTTAAATTATAAGGTCTTTTTTTTTTTTTTTAAGGATTTATTTATTTATTTATACAAGAACTGTTGCACAGGCCAGATGCACGGGAGGGTGAGAGGACTTACCAGAGACAGAATAGGGAACAGAATAAGGCAGACCAACTGAAATACACTGCTGAGGGGAGCAGCGGACAAGACAGGAGAGGTCTGCCATGCCATGTGGGACCCTCGCCGGCTGGCTGGTAGTGAACTGAAACTGCAGAGGCTCTAGACAGCTTCACAGTGCTGCGTGGTGCCACCAGGGGAGGCCCTAAAATGTAAGGTCTTTAAGAGGAATCCGGGCATGCCTGGTGCTTTTTTGAGTCTCTCCCAACACTAAGCACAAGTTTATATATGGTTGGTGTTAAGTGTGTCTTAGTTGAATCCTAAGGGTACATGGTAAGGGTGAATGGAAGGAGGAGAGTCTTGCCCTGGCTTACCAGAGATTGTATTTAAAATTTCATACCCCAAGGTCCTGACCCATATTATAACAGGAAGCTTGTCCTTTTGTGGAGCCAGAGGGTCTTGAGTACCAAGAGTTCTATCGGGATGTTTTCAGATTTAGGAAGTTAGGGTAGCTATATTCCGTGTTGGGGACAGGAATTCAAAGTAGTAGTACAGAAAAAAATGCCTTGAGCATGGCCATGGCAGAGGTAGGAGCAAGGACTGGAGAGCGTGGTGACCCTGAGGTGAGGATTTTATTTTCATCATCAGGCTAGTCTCTTTCCTCCTTACCTGCCAGGACTGAGCCTCAGTTAAATGAGCAAATACTATGGGCATGACATTTGCCCTTGTTCCTGCCTTGGGACCTTGAGTCATAGTCTAACTCTTCATCAAAAACAGCCTCCTGTCTCATTCTGTCCAACTATTCTTTGTCCTTTGAGGTCTGGCTAGCGTTTCATCTCTCACAGAAATCCTGTCTTGAATTACTCTAACCCCTCTTCTCTGACTCTTTGTACTTTA
The DNA here is from genome assembly GCF_014898055.3 of Talpa occidentalis. Classification (NCBI taxonomy): domain Eukaryota; kingdom Metazoa; phylum Chordata; class Mammalia; order Eulipotyphla; family Talpidae; genus Talpa; species Talpa occidentalis. Next base: position 25,492,124 of record NW_023603184.1, on the reverse strand, counting down.
GAGTACCTTTAGTCTGCAGCACACGTTTTATTACTTCCCCTCAGTCTGTGAATTGCTTGAATGCTAGGATCACATCTTACATTGGTTTTTTTTTCCTCTCTGCTTAAAGAAAAGCAGTGACCAGTTGTTCCTATTGATTTTATTGATGATTCTGATATTAGAACTTAGATTATCAGCAGCAGAAAAACTGAAGATGGGAAAGGACATGAAAGTAAACCTGAGCCTGGGCTGACTTTCCAGCCTCTGGGTCTAGGGAGGTGATGCCTGTTCCTCTCTTATAACTGCTAGTGTACAAGGGAGGCAGGTGAGTTTCCTGGATTCCCATATTTACAGCTCTACTTTCCAACAGTAGTTAGTATGCACGCAGGTGAGAAGCTGAGTTGTTCAAGATGTGACCTCCTGGGCAGAAGAGGGAAGGCTGATGATGGCTGGGGTGGGGCCCCATGCAGCAGTCACCAACTTGGGGCAAACTGGCACCTTGCCAGTTCCCCTTGCACACCAAGGCATATGTGATAGATGAGAGCTTGAAGAGCCCTTTACCAGACCCTTCCCTGAGCTGGAAGCACCATGGGGAATAGCAAGCCATTTGGCAGACTTGCCTTCTCTGCCTTAAAGTACTTGGTTTCTGTTGCTAACAACAGACATGGGTAGTGTAAATAAAACACAGACACACAGGCACATAGACACATGTGGAGACTGAACATTTAAATTGTCAGGGGCCAGGGGAGGGGTTGAGAAGGAAGGGTATATTAAAAATATGTAACTTAGTCTCTGAAGATACTTGGTGTGCCAGTGGGTCCTCTCTCCAGCCTTTGGTGATGAGCCTGCTAGTAGGGGTCGTAGAGAGGGGTGAGTGTAGACAGTGAGTAGGAGATGGTACTCTGTCTGAATGCCACAGGTTGCAAAGACTAGGTCCTAGCAGCAGTTAGATGCAAAATTGCCCAGGTGGGTAGTCCTTGGAGGTACGTGGGGGCTGATGACAGCTGCCTCCCTTCTCTCCTGCCCTTTCTTTACAGCTTTTACTCACTGACCCCTTGTATTGCTCACATGTGGTGTACATTGATCAGTAGCAGCTGTGGCTTTTCTGGTGGTGCTGACCTGAACTCCGTGAGGTATGCACCCCTATATATGTGACTGGTGTTCTGGGAAGGCTCCTGAAAGGTGTGAACTTCGTTAGCATGAAGTGATACCGATTCAGCCTCACTGGGAAGGGTGGTGTTACTCAGTGGGAGGCTAACTAGTTGGCACTTACATGAAGTAATGTAATGGTTGTGTTTTATGTGACATAATAAGCTTATTGAGAGACTTGAGCTTCAAATAGATTGTGCTGAGCATAAGTGATAAGGGAGATGAGTCTCCTTTGCTGGAAATGTAAGCAGGGATGGGTTAAATATTCTCTCTTTCCTACTTAGGTCTAAAAGGGCTCTAAGATTACAGCTAGAGGACCTCTTCTATTTCTGATTCAGGGAGAAAAGGCACTGCACTGATAGAGTGTATTATATGGAGTTACAAAGTTTGTTACTACAAAAGTTAAAGGACCAAGGTACATGTGAATGGGTTACCTATTTTTATAATTTAGAAGGTTTGCAAGATTAGCAGTCTGACTCATATTCTGATAACCTTTCTTGAATAGGAGAGAAGTAGAATTACTCTTAGAGTCTGAGAATGATATATTTCCCCAGAGGGGCCTAAGGGAGTCACCTCCCATGTGACTTCTATCATCTCTGCAATCCTGGTGACACAAAGTGCAGGGACTTCTAAGGGGAATGTTGGTTGTTCTCCTTGTCTGTTTCCTGGTCCATAGGAGGGGTCGTTGACTAGGGCTATTATTAAATGGGGTTGGACCCAGGGTCTAGCTCTGAAGCTGATAAAACTCAAAGCTGGACAGGAGGCAGTGCTACACAAGATGATTTAAGAGAATGATGGTTCTTAGGATATGTTCTAAACCACTAGACCTGGGTAGCTTCTTGGAAAGACTGAAGGAAAAACTGAAGTGAGAAGACCTTGTCCAACTGGACTTTGTGACCCTACCTTAGTCCCTGCTAATCAATTCACAGCAATCTGCCCATGATGTCTAGTTGTTGAGTCTCCTAGTTGCATGGTTCAGGTGAGTGGAGAGGTTCATGTTGAAGCCTCCCCCGCCAGTTTGGAGCAAGTAGGACCATGTTGTTTTTCTTTATTGTGTCTTCAGTATCTGTCCCAGCAAAGTGCTTGATTATTGATTGTGGATCCAGTAGTTTCCCAACCTATACTTAAAAGGGATCTTAGACTGGGCCTTAGAGCACAGCCAAAATTTAGAGAAACAGAAAAGAAGGAGAGTGCTTCCACCAGTAATGGTTTGGGCACAGAAACACAGGAGTAGAAAAGGACAAGTCTGGAGCAGGAGGTGTTTGGCCTTGAAGAGAGAAGTGCAGAGGGTGTGTGTGTGTGTGTGTGTGTGTGTGTGTGTGTGTGTGTGTTTGGGAGTGGACAGGAGGGTGTGATGGTAGGGTATGAGACTCTTAAAGAGAAGGAAGGAAGAAGAGGGATGGAAGGTAAGTTGGTTCCATTTGACAGGATTCTGGAGGAACTGGAGGAACATGGCTGTGATGTGACTGGTGGTAAAGGAACCCTGTACACAGTAATGACATGATGCTATTGATATTCAGGATGCTTAGTCTGTCATTTATGAGCAAGGAGGACTGGACATAGAGGAGAATAAGTGGGAAGTAATAATGATAATTGTAATAATAACATAACTTGCATTTAGTGCCTCCGATGGGCTGGCACTTAATAGTGCTCTCTATGTGACCAGAGACCATTGTACAATAGTAATCAAGGTATGAGGCAATAAGCAGGAGAAAAATTGTACAGCAGACAATATAGTTAATAGTCTTTGTATGTGTTTGGCTATGTTTGACTTTCATTTAGTTAAATAAGAAATGGCTCCAAGTATATCTTTATGGTCTCTGCTTCCCAAAACTTGCCCTTGAAGCTGCTAGAGCTGGGGTTCTTATCTGGCTGGGTTGAGCTGCTGAATTTTTACATACTCCTTGCCAGCAACTAATGTCCTTGGGCCTCTGCTGGGGTGTGTCCCCAGTCCAGCCATCTGGAAGGTCAGAGAAATTAGCCACTAGAATGTATCCATTTAGTGCTTCGAGGGGTTACAACCTGTCAGTGGAATCCTAAGCCTGGGAACTGCTGCTCTCGCAGGGCTTTGCAAAATTGGAGCAGGCTAACTGTTCTAGCACTGACTGCTCCCTTATTTGGACACTAAGTTTTCAGGGTGAGATTGGGCTTCTCCTTTGGTTTAGGAGAATTTTTTAAGAATCTGATCCCTTAGTGAGCGATTTTCAAAGAGATAATGTGACATCAGAGCTATACCTTTCTTCACCTGATCCTTTTTTTTGACCTCCAGTCCATCCACATGTAAGACCAGGATGGGGCCTGTGGACTCTCCCCCCTGTCTTCCTAGAGGAGAAATGGATGACACACCATAGAGCCAAGAATCAGGTGACTGAGGCCTGAGAGTTTGACTTCAGGAGTTGGGGACGACATCATGCCCAGCCTTGAGGTTTAACTCTTGACTTTGAGGAACTTGCTGTGCCCATTGAGTTGGTGAATTTGCTGATCAGTCACCCCAGTATTATGTGGGGAGAAGGGTGCATGGAGGGGTGTGGGTAGTGGTGGTGACAGACAGTGGTGGTGGGTGGTAGTGGTGCTGCTGATGGGGAAAAATCTTTTGTGGCAACTTTTAAAAGCATACTCACCACTGCCCTCCCCCTGCTGTAGATAGCTAATCATAGTGGAAGTCCAGCCGCTGACTTTCCTTCTGGTTGACCCCTGCAAACCTCAGGAAAGTAATTCAGCTCATAGTAGTGACCTTGAATCCTATTGGAGGAAGGGAGAGCAGAAAGGAAAAGAACAGGTTTCTGTCAACAAAGGTGTGCTTTCACTAGTTGGAACTTGGTGTAAGGTGCCTTTCATCCCACTGGGTGATTGCTGTAGGCTTAAGGTGCATTGCTCATGTGGAAGAGACTGTGAATCATAGACGTGTAGGGCTGTGGGGTGCAGGTAGGACCTCCATCTGCAGTTGCAAACAACCCAAGGGAAAGCTGACTGAACTGAGAAGCTGCTACTGCCCAGTGCTTCTTTGCATGGAGTATGATATTTAATGCACACAATAGCACGTCGTGGTTGGAACTGTTATCTCTATTTACAGATGAGAAGCTGGAACTTAGAAAGCTTAGGTAACTCATCCACAGCATCAGTGCTAGTAGAGGCAGAGTTGGAATTTATACCCAGCACTACTGTTTTCCTATTATTCCTTGTAGAGAATACCACTGCAGCCATTGGTTTTAATGTTTTTGATTTACAGAAAAGTTGCAAAGGTGGCACAAAGAACTCCTATATACTCTGCAAGACATTCATCCCCTTCCCTTCCTTTTCTAGTCCATTTTATTATGAGAACTCATGGGGGCTGGGGTTCAGATTTAGAGAGAGGACCTCTTTCCCAAAGATTTCAGCTTGGTGAGTTTTCAGCTAGGATTTTTTAAAGTTCATCAGAGCGTGTTATTCTGGAGGTGTGATTTCTTCTCTGTCTCAGCTCTGCTGGTTTGGGCTTCATGTGACTTTGATGACTCGTTTCAGAGTCAGATACTCTATTTTCTGACTCTCTGAATAGGGTTGACTAGTATCTGGGTTTCAGAGAGTTGGGGTAGGGAGGGAGCTACGAGGAGGATCCTTACTAGTTCAGCTTCTGGACATTCTCTCTGATGGGGTTGTGACGGGAAGTGTTAATAGCTTCAGTTGGTGTTTCATGGCCTGGAACCAGAGCACTCCTGAGGGACACAGAGAGTGTCTTTGCAGTGAGTCCTGCAGCTGGGATGCACTCTGGAGCCTGTGCTAGTGCATGCAGGGTGGTTTGTGGAGTTCGATGCTGTGGGCCCAGGCCTCCATCTGAAGGAGGCAGGCTGACTAGGCAGGATGATATTCGTGGGCAGCTGGTGTGGTTTGTTTTGGGTCCCAGGCACATTCTCCATTTAAGGGAAAGGGGTCTATGAGCTCTTTGGCTCTGGGTGTGAATGGGCTGGCCCAAAGTTTGCTCATGGCCTTTGCTGGATGTGCTTTTTCAATGAGATCACTCCAGAATTACATTCCTATGAAATTATATTTCACTCAGGACGTGAAGCTGGATTTGTGTAAAAGCATTGGCACTAAATCTCAGGGCTGAGAGTGGGGCAGAAATGAGAATAGGGATAAACAGCTCTTTAGAAGGAGGGTAAAACAGAAGAGAGAGAAAACAGTTGTTAAGGGATTTCACATTTAAAATTGATACAGTGTGAGCATAGCCAGGGAGTCCGATTGTCACTCAGCCCATGGAAAGGCAAACGTGATGCTTACTGTCCCAGTTGCCTGCCATCCCCAGGCAGTATGGGCTCACCCTGCCACATCTAACTTTTCTTTTTTCTTTCGCTTTTTGACTCTGTCACTTTCTCTCTCCCTTCCTTCCTCCTTCCTCCCTCCCTCCCTCCCTCTCTCTCTCTCTCTCTCTCTCTCTCTCTCTCACTCTCTTTCTCTCTCTCTCTCTCTCTCTCTCTCTCTCTCTCACACACACACACACACACACCTGTGGCTTTTCTCCATGCTGAGTATGGTATTACCATATGTGTGATTCTGCCTTGTATCCTTGTGTAAATGCTGTTCCCTTAGCCTTTGAATGTCCTTTTCTCTGTCTACTAGAAAACTCCAGCCCTCTAAAATTCATCCTTTCTGAAATCTATTGTGCTGCCTTCAGAGAATGTCATTTCTGGTACCTCTGTCCTATTATGGCCCTTTATGTACCCTACTCTTCCCCCACTTCTCAGTTGGTGAATGGGGAGGACAAGGGATATTTTTTCCAGTACCTAGTACAGTTCTTGATAAATGGTAGGTCTCATGAGATGATTATTAAAGAAAGGAGGTTAATGTACAAAGAATTGGATATGAGTGGAAGCAGGCAGGGCAAGCCACAGAATGGTGACTAAGATAACATAAGTGACATCAGAGACCAGGAGACTAGAGAGTAAGACTTGTGAAAAGGTGGTGCTTATGTGTATGCACACGTGCACAAAAATGCAGAGAAGTTTATAGAGTGGTAAGGTAGAGAGCCCAGTAAGGTCTGGTTCCATAGGCAAACTGTTATTATAGGATAGGGTCTGCACTCACCCAGTGTTAGATGAAATTACTTCCTGAATCATCAAGCTGCAGCAGGATGGATAGGAAAGTGCACTCAAACTTGGAATTGGGGAATTGGTTGATGGCGGTAATAGTACTCTTAACAACAACAGCTAACACAGACACTTGCTGTGGACCAGACACCATTCCATGAGATCTAGTTAGTGAAGGACCTGAAAAGCCCTGTGTGTATGTTAGCCCATTTACCTGACAGTACGAGGTAGCTATTGTTGTTGACATATGAAGAACTGAGCTCACACGGCAACAAACCAGTTCTAAACCTGGTTCTGCACTTACTAGTGGAGCCCTACTCTCCTTCTCTGTAAAATGGAGAAAATGCTGGTTACATGCAACCTCCTGGGTTTGTTTGGTGTACTCGAATGAAATACTAGGGGAGAGTAATATTTTTTGGAGCCACACTGGGGGAAAAGGGACACTTGTATTGTAAGTGTGGTTTAGATACTGAGCTCCTGCTTAATGTGCATGCTGCACTGAGTGTGGGCCTTAATTGTGCTTCAGTGCACACTGGTCCAGCTAGTGGCAGTATCTTTGATCATATTTAGAATCAGGATTTGAACTGCAATTAAAGAATCAAGAAACAGTTTTCTTTCAAGGCAAATGTATATGTAGAATGTCGCTAGGATAACTCTTCTGGGCTAACCAGTTCTTCCTTCTGAGCTAAGGAAACAGTGGGGAACCAGGGTGGTGGGTGGGCTTCGGTATGGAGAATTACTCTATCAGATTCTTGACAGCTGCAAGGAGCTAGAGGGCCTGGCTCAGAGAGACGTCTTGAGTCAGCACCCATAACCCAGCACCCATAACCCAGTCACATAGCAGGTGGCTGGATTCTATGACCTGCTTTTCCTCAGGTGAGAAATATGTGGGGAGTTTTAGAAGTTGCTTTGCATTGTTGTTGTCTTGGTCATGGAAACTGTGTCCAACAAAGTGGTCCACTTTTGTGGGCACTGCACCCACAAATGTGTCAACTCTTAGACTTGAGGCGTATGCTCTGCTGACCAGGGCAGTGTATGACAAAGAAGGGGGAAAGGGACAAGAAGGGGAATTTCTCTTTGTACAGCAAAGGAAGAGTAGCGTTGTCCTTCTGAGGGCCTCTGCTAACTAGTATTCTCTGGACCTCCTTAGAGCCAAGATGCCTCCTCACTGAGGTCTGAGCTCCGAGTGCCTCCTGCCTGATCGTTGCCTGAATTGGCCATGTTGCCTGTGTGAATAATTATAGGTCACTGAACAGAACCACTAGTCAGTTACATCCCTCAAAAATGCCTAATTGTAGGCTGCAAATATGAAAATATACAAGAGCTTAGAAACATGTCATCCCTCATTACAAAGAGCAATGGCATGAGTCAGATGTGACTTGGGTGGTTTTTGGTGTGTTGGGAGCTGCTTGGGGAGCATGCTGGCTAGCCCCAAAGAAGGCATCTTTCCCAACTTTCCCCAGGGAGATTGGGGACTGAGGGAAGGGGGGCAAATGCGTGCTGTGATCAGAGCTTGCTCGTCATGTTGACATGTACCCAACTCAATAATGTGGTCACTGAAAGGGAGATTTGACTCCTTTTGGGAATTGTCACCAGAACCAGTTTATAAGCCACATTAGAAAATGTCCCATTTGAGTCTTAGGTCACTTGGCATTTGTGAGTTTAGTATTTTTGGATTTAACTGTTTCTAACACACCTAAAGGCCCATGATTGGTGGTTTGTAAATTGCTGACATTCAAGTATGGGACATTCAAGTGTGGGGCACTGCTTCGAGGGCTGAGGGACGAAGGTGCCTTGCTGCATGTCAGCTTCTTTCAGTGCCCAGTATTGGCCTATTTGCTGAGCTCTGTCGATCTCCATTCAGAAATCTCTGTGCATTTGTGGGGAAGGTAAAACAGCTTAGACAAGGGTTCTTTTTTTTAAGATTTATTTTTATTTATGCATGTAAGAAGTGGGGTATAGGCCAGAGGTGCAGGAGGCAAAGGGCAGAGGATTCACCAGAAACAGATTGGGGAGCAGAACAGGCAGTCTTGACTGAAATACACTGCTGAGGGGAGCAGCAGGCGAGATAGGAGAAGCCTGCTGCACCATTGTAGGTGAGCTCCCTGGCTGGACATCAAACTCATGGTGCAGTGGCTGGTGATAACTTGATAGCGCTGAGACTTTAACCCCTACACCAACTGGGAGGCCCTAGACAAGGATTCCTAAAGTGAGTTTATGGAGGCACTTTGGGAGCTGCTGAACCTCCTAAAATGATAGACAAAAATTCTTGTACATATAAGTGTTTTATGGTGATTCTTGGGATTTACTAGATACTCAAAGGGCTCTGTGACCTCAAAGAGAATAACTGCTGCTGTACTCTAAAAAGTGACTTGGGACAGTCTCAATATGCATCCCTTTTGATTTCGAGGCTCTACCGTTTATTTGACAATCATTGCTTTTTCTGACTTGGGATGGCTTTCTCTTGTTTGCACTTTTTTTGGTCATGTGGCACTGAATGAGTTGGAAGATGGAGATTTTCCTTCAGAGAAATTTCAAATAATGTCCCAAGGGCAATTTCCAGGTGAGAACTTCAGCAGTGTTTGAGAATGCTTTGGAATACATGTGTAGGCCTCTGTTATTATTAAATAGTTTGTTTTATTACCTGCAGTTATACATTCACCTTCACCTCAGTGCTTGAAACAGCTGAGAAGTGTAACACAGCCTAAGCGAAGATCTTGGTACTGCTTCTTTGGAAAATTGCTCTTTAGTAACTTTGCTGTCATTTAAATGGCCTCTAGCCCTATAATTGCTGGAGAGGAGAGTGAGCGTGTCCGAAATGCCTCCTGTTACCTACTGTAACTGAACCATACTTACTCATTGCTGGGTTGAAGGAATCTGCTTTGTCTGGTTTGGGGGGGATGGGCTTTGAAATAAGTGCCATGCCTGATTGTGGTCTAGTCTGGTTGATCCTGCATGATCTTACCAGCTGAGGAGGCGGCGTTCGCCTGGTCTAGATTTCCAGACTTGTGAGTTGTGGTAGTAGGGTTTGACTGTGGCCTCTTTCCTCCAAGTTTAAAAATAGTTAACTTGTAAGAATCAAGGAATCTCCATTTTGGCAGGGACCTTATATGCCACCTGTGGTCACCCACAAAGTGTGTGTGTTTGGTGGTGGTGGTAGGGGAGTGGTTTGTGCCTTATGCATTGGCATAAATGTAGGCTAAACCTAACTGCCTCTTCACAGTTGAATCCACAGTATCTTAACTGAATATTCAAAAAAAAAATACTTAGCATGTGAGTGCATCCCTGTAATATCAAACAACTTTAGCAGATCACGGTCACCCCTTCATTTGACAAATATTAATAAACTCCTAGTTTGTGCCTCTTCCTCTAAGTTTGGGGGCATACTATAACCAACAGGATAGTCCTAGTCTCCAGAGCTTAGACAGTAATTGAGAAGAAGTAAAAAGAATTTATAGTCTCTTATTGGAATTTAAGAATAAAAATTCTCATTTTGGCCGTTCTGGATCTTCTCAGTGTCTGAAGCCTCTTTGGAGGAAAACACATCTAATCTTTATTTTTCACATGAGAGCTTTTCAGAATTCTCAAGGCAATTATCATCCTCCCCATCCACAGCCTTCTCTCCAGGGTAAACATTCTCAGCTCCTTTAGTCATGTCTCCCGTGACGTCCTTCTCTGCGCCCTCTCCATGCTGATCGCTGTCCTCAGGATACCATCCCAACTGAGCTTGTCCCTCTGACAGTGTGGAGTTCAGACCTCAATGCAATATCCCAAGCATTAATTTCCAGGGACAGTTCCAGCCTGGAGCCGTTCCTCTTTTTCAGCTTTTCTCTTTTTTTTCTGGGCCCAAGTGATGTATGAAGGTTATGGACTTGGCCAGACCGAGACCATCTTATTTGGCTAACCCTGGAATTGTAAACTCTTCTTGTTTGTCTCCTGCCTGGCCCACCCTCTCCTGCTTGTCCCTCCCTGCCTCCTCCTGCCGCCCCTCCACCCCCCAGAAGAATCTAGACACAGCCTTGCTGTCAGTGGTTGCCTTTCCTTTTCTGAGTCACTGCCCTTCATTACCGAGGAATTAGCATAAAAAAGCAAATTCTAGTTCTTGTATTCTAGCCCTTTGTCACATTCTCTCACCCCAAGCCCCATGTAAAATGACCAGAGTTGGGCATTGTGACATCACAACAGTTGGCCATTATATCAACGGCTGTGATGTCACCAACAGATGATTATAATTCAGAGGAGAATGGAGGGTATCAGGCTAGGAATCCCCTGGAAACAAAAAAAGTCATTTTCATGCAAATCTTCACCCCAAAGCCCTGTTGGCCTTTCAGTTGATGGGCTGTCTCTGGAAGCGCTTCCTAGATTCCCATCGCTCTCTCCCTCTGTGGATTAATAGTTTGGCTTGTGGACTTTGCCCAAGTCTGAGGGTGTGTGGAAGTCCCCTGCTGGTCTGCTGGCTTTGGGGTGGACTTTGGCTTTTATTCATGTGGTCATTACTGAATAGAACTTTTCAGGGATAAGTTCCATGAAGAGCTTGAGAGCCTATAAGCCTGTGTCGAAGTTGCCACTGATGTGCACACTCTCTGAGCTGAGCGGACCTGGTGTGCAGCCACTCCTCTTCAGGCAGAGGGGCAGCTTTTCTGGCAGCAGCCCTGGGAAGCCCCAGTGCCTCTGTAGACCCAAGTGCTTGTTGTCTGCCTACTTCTGGGGCAGGGTTGGATCTGCCCTGGGAGTCGTTGGCTCATTGACACAGAGACTTAAAAACACCTGCTGCAGAGGTTTCCATATGTTTTCAGTTTGTGAGCCTTTAGTATGTCAGTAATTTTTTTCACCATACCCATAGACCAAAAGACAAACCTAAGTTTAGCTTTTCATCATGGCACTGAAAGTAAAAAAGGAAGCTCTCATCCCTCCCAAAGTCGAAGCCAAAATGAAAGCTTTAAAGGCCAAGAAAGCAATGCTAACAGGTGTCCACAGCTACACAAACATGAAGGGCCACACGTCACTCGCCTTCAACAGCCCAAGACTCTGTTTTCCGAAAGCAACCCAGATATCCTCGGAAGAATGCCCCTTGGAGAAGCAAGCCTGACCACTATGCCATCATCACGTTTCCCCTGACCACTGAGTCAGCCACTTGTGTTCATTGTGATGTCAAGGCCAACAAGATCAAACAGGCTATGAAGGAGCTCTGTGACATTGCCAAGGCCAAGGTCAACACCCTGGTCAGACCTGATGGAAAGAAGTCTTATGTTCAAATGCCTCTTGACTATAATGCTTTGGATGTTGCCAACAAAATTGGGATTGTTTAAACTGAGTCCAGCTGGCTAATTCTAAATAAAATTTTTTTCACCATAAAAAAAAGAAATACCGAGTTTAATTTACTAAGTCTTTAGGTTTAAACAATTTAGTAAGTACTTTTATCCTAACAATTGAGAAGCCATTAGAAAAAAATCATGCACATAAATTAAGAGGGAAGGTATTTTCATTTCATTCTTAACCACAGTTACTAACTAGTTGGGTTGTGCTGGGTACTGCATAACGTCTCACATTTTGGAATCAGTTTGAATCCTGCCATCCTCATTTCCTGTTCCACATTGCTTTTCACGCCACCCTTGTTTTTTCTCAGAGAAGCTGCTGGAAACCCAGCTTCACAAAGAACTGACACCATCAAAAAGAATGTAATGCAATCTAATGTTAAAACTGAACTCGTGGAGTGTATGACAAATGTTAAGTACTCCTCAGTTTCCCTAAGACATTTGAACTAATTTGCAGCATCCCCTTGAGTTCACGATGTTGCTCAGGGCATGTCAGCACAGTTTGAGAACCACAGACCCGCACTTGTCAAGTAACACTGGCTTTGTTTAAAGAAGGGAAAACAGGCGAATTCTGTCCCCATCATACCCTTAAAGAAGTTGGATAGATGTCTGAACAGACTCCCATTATGTGCAGTCCTACCTTCAGCCTTTTTTTGACCAATGTCTATGTCAGTGACTGCCTTTACTCCCAAGTGAGCAAGAATGATAAGGAGAAAAGACCTGAAGAACAACGGAGAAAAAGGGATATCTAGTATTTATTTTGTCTTGATTCATGGCCCTCTGAGCTAGCTTAAAGAAAAATGGGGCTCAATATCAAGAATTTGGGGTTCAGGCATAAGACCTCCTTTTCTAACTACCCAGATAAAGCTGGACTACAGGGGTGTACTTGGATTAAAGGATTATTTCCTACCCCAGAAAAGACAAAATGCAAAGGACTAATGTGCTGTGGTATCATTTATAAATCTCAGCGCCAATCTTTGCAGACTCTGGGGTCTGCCACTTACTGTGAAGCTCTAGGCTAATTACTTAACCTGAGCCTCAATTTCTCCATCCACAAAATAGAGATAATGATAACTAGATTAAATAAGATAAATGCATGCATGGCTGCTGATGTGCACTGTTTTCTGTTACCTTCCAAAATTGAGGAACAAAGGACTTTTCCCCAAAGGAAAATTCATTCGTAATGATCTGGCCAAGATCTCTACTTCTTGATAACTTTGCTCTGTGTTGCTAATGTTCCCAGAATTGCTGAACCCTGTAACCTGTGTGCTTACTCTGTAGGTTTCTTTTTCATTCTCAAAATGGCCTTTCTTAATGAATGAAGTTCTTATTTAATGTAGTCTAATTTATCAGTGTTTTCCATTATGGTTATAACTTTTTGTGTCTTGTTTAAGAAATCTCTCTTTGCTCCAAGGTCTCCATGGCTTTTGCTCATGATTTTCCTTCTGCTTGCAATGTTCTACCCCCCTTATCTTCTACATGTCCTGCAAGACAACCCAGTATGACTTTCTGTCTCTTCCAGAAGCCCTCCCAAACATCTATCCTGTCCACCTAATCAGGTGCCTTTCTCCTTGCTCCCAGAGCTCTCTGTTCATACTTCTCTTCCAGCTCTTGTACATTGTACTAGAATCTTACCTTTACTTGCCTATCTAGAGAAAATGGGTTGCTGCTCAAAACCAGAATATAGCACAGTAACATGGGGGCCTCAGTGGGTTCAAGTAAGTAAACAAATGAGAGCCCTAAGTACCCACACCCAAGGGAGACACCCTCCCGCTTCTCTGACAATATTTTCCAAACTTTCTTAACTTGAGCTGCCTTTTGGTGAGCATGAAGATCTCCAGGCACATTGTGAAAGGAGAGTGGAGTAGCACAACCTGTGGAATAAGCCCCAGGTTGTGAATTAACAAAGTGCTGTGCTTCAGAAGGGGCTGAGCAGTGGTGTCCAAACAGTAGGAATCAGGAAAGGAAGATCTCTAATTCATTAATCCCCAGAGAAAGCACCTTTGCCTTTTATAACAGGAAAAAGCATTGTAAACTTGGCAAAGAACAGTTTCAGTTGAGTTCTTGAGCTAAAGTCACCCCTGCTCTGAAGCTTTTGGTGCTCAGAGGACGTGGCCCTCTTGAATTTTCTGAGTGGGCGTGATCACTTCAAGTAGGTCAGTTCTGATCTGGGAAGGTGGCCATGGTGGCCTTGGAAGATGGGCCTGGCCATTGGAGCCTGAAGCTGTCCATCCTGCCCTGGGAGGACCTCTCTAGACTGGTGGCAAATATCTTTTTACCCAAAAATATCTATTGAGGGCCTACTATGTGCCAGGGATTGCTCTGCACACTGCAGATACAACTGTGAACACACCACACAAGTATCTCTAGTTTCAAGGAGCTTATATAAACATAATAAATATGGCCTCCCTGGTGGTGCAAGGAGCTAAGCACAGCGCTATGAAGTTATCTGAAACCTCTGCAGTGCAAGTTCGATCCCTGACCAGCCAGGAGGCTACCCACATGGCGCAGCAGACCTCCAACTGCTGTCTCTCCAGCTGCTCCCTTCAGCAGTGTATTTCAGTAAATCTGCCTATTCTGCTCCCCACTCTGTCCTCTGTCTCTGGTGAATCCTCCACCCCCTGCACCTCTGGCCTGTACCCTAGTTCTTGTAAGCATAAATAAATAAATCTTAAAAAAACATAATAAATAAGTGGAAAAAAAAGTAGTATGTTACGTGGTGATAAAAGCTATGGAGGAAAAAAATAAAAGATAAAGGTGGGAATAGAAATACTAAGGGATAGCAAGGGGGAGGAAAAATTTCCTAATAGTAATTTTTTCATACCAATTTTTACAGTGTGGTCAGGGAAGGCCTCCCTAGATGACAGCTGACCCAAGACCTGGGAGCTGAGGGTGCAGGCTCCCTCATGGGGGTATATGTGGATCAGGGGTGAAGATCCTGAAGTAGGAATATGTGAATACTTCTGATGTGTTTTAGGAAATAATGACAATGTGGAAAGAGTAATTAAAATTAGGTCAAGAATGTCATGGGCTTGTAACTTGTAAAGATTTGGGCGCCATGTCAGGGTTTTGACCAGAGGTGACAAGATCTGCTCTCATGCTGGGGGTGGGTTGATGTGATATGGTAGCTTATGGAAGAGCTGTTCTAGTGTTTCTGTTTTCTCAGTGAAATAAGAAGCAATGTCAGCTCAAAGAGTGAGGCTGAGAGAAGAGGTCTGAAGGCTGAGAGTGGGGAGAAAGCTAAACTCTCTGCCCAGAGTCTTGAAGTGTGTTCCCTATTGGTTGAGTAGCCTCTGTTTTTTTTTTTTTTTTTTTTTTTTTTTTTACAGATGGCTTCTTGTTGATCTTCGTGTTTTCATTACTGTGGTGGGGTAAATTCACCCAGCGCTACAGATCAGAACATAGTGGCCTGGAGACTCGCCCGGTGGCTTGTCCTTACTCTTTACTATTCTGAGAAAGTCAGCTTGTAGGTGGTGTGTTTTTTCTTCAGCAGGAGTGTCATCTTGCCATCTGTTGGGTTGAGTTCAGCTAGACAAGAGAGCATGGGAAGGATGAGAATGAGGTCAAGATTTAGGATCAGGAAAGGCTTCAGAAAGAAATTGACATTTGAACTGGGTATTTTAGAAAGAATGGGTCTGGAGGTCGTTCAAGATGGAAGGAATTGAGTGAACAAAAGTTTGGCAGCATGAACATTCCTGGGATGTGCAGGATGTAGCACCCAATCTCTGTGGCAGACCAAAGATTCTTCTTTAGCCCCGAGACTCTGTGGAATAAGCCTCAGTTCTACTTTCTTCCTCTAAGTGATGGCAAATCATGGGGCAAAGTAGGCTCCATTGTATTGACGGAGCTTAGTGAAACACTTGCTGAGCGGCTGAGTTCCCAAACTGGCAGAAACATCCATGTCTAGGTTTTTAAAATGATCTTGGAAGCAACCAGATTTCCGTTGGCCTGGAATTGCTTAACAAGCCCTCACCCCATTTTAGACTTTCAGGAAGTGTTTAAACCCGGCTTCAAACCTCAACAGAATCTGTACTGAATTGGAGAAGGACCATCTGGTAGCAAAAGGGACTGAAAATGGTTGAGGTTGAAGTCCCAAACTTTAAAAGGCTTTCTTTGGGGAGGAGGGTTAGGAAAGAGCATGTGGAGGAGTGATAAGCAGACAGCAAAGAGATGGAAAGAGATCTTAAATTTTTCTCATTATTATTCAACAAAAACAAAAATAATCTTCATCGGGCCGACTAAGGAAGACCTCAGCCTCAGACGGCCTTGTGAAAACATCCAGCAATTTTTGTGACTTCCCAGCAAAACCAAATCTTGGTTCCTCTCTACTTGACCAAGCTCTTAGTTCCTTCAACATCTTTGCTTGAAGGGCTTTCTGGATTTAGAATCCTAGAACCTGGGGCTGGAATGGAAGAGAATCAAAGTACAAGGTATGTAGACATAGTAATGGAGAAAGAGGGTCTGGCATTTTGGAGGGAAGGATAGGAGGGTCTTGAAAAAAATCCTCCCTCACTGCCTTTCTAAAGCTCTTGATGCCCATCCACCCTACCTTCAGAGCCTACTTTCTCCCCTTTCCCTTATAATTTCTTGCTTTTAGGCACAGCAGAGCCAAAGACAAGATGTGTGCAGGTAACTCGTGAGAAATGAATCAGGAGAGGAGGACAAAGGGAGGAAGGAGGAAGCCAATATGAATGAGAGGAAGGCAGGTTTCACAGGAACAGCCCTTCTTTATGGGTGTGTTGGATGAGCACCCACAACTCCAGGAGGGGCCTGGAAGATTCGGACTTTTGAGAGGATATTGGAAAGCCCTGAGGTAGATAAGGTTGACAATGAGGTGGGAGGAAAGGTTTGCTCTTGACAGTCCAACTGGGTTTTTGTGGTTTTATAGCAGCTGTTACTTCAGGAAGAGGAGGAGTACACCTTAAAGGATGTGGCCAGTGCCAGAATTTCTAGGGTCTTTGTTGACCTTGCTTTAGACTCCTTGGGGGCCCTCTTTTGTCATCAGTTAGCAAGTCAATTAACATCTATTTGAGCACCTTTTATGTGCAGAACTCTCTGTGCTCAGCGTAGAAGTTTCTTAAAATAGAGAATGGAGAAGAGCTGGCTGATGCTATCCTACAGCTTTCTCAGCCCTGAGGGAATGGAGGAGGCCAGGATGGCAGGAGACCAGGGGGATGGCAGTACTTCCTAGGAATGCCAGGGACCCCAAGCCTGTGCAGATGCACTACCACAGCCAGGCCTGGAGCTGCTGTCTTGGCACAGCTATGAGAAGTTAAACTAAGCCCCATCCAAGTTAGATGCAGAAGAGAAAGGAAGGATAGAAGCCTGGTTTGGGTACTCATAAGGACCCTCCTGGAGCTTGCAGTGTCTCTGGGCTGTGTGTAGGCAGGGAGGAGAGATAAGTGTGGCTGAGAAAGAAGGAAGGAGGTGGCCCCAAGAAGTGGAAATGGGCCATAATTATGTCTCAGATTCCTCGACCATTTCTAGGAGTGCATTTATCCTTTTGACAGCTAGTTAGGGAGAGATGGAGGGGCTGGGCCAGGGAGCTTTTCCATAGGGAACCTAGTAGGGGACCTTCCCTCTAGAGGAAGAACTAGCGCTGATGTTGGGATCTATAGGATATACGGGTGCTGGGGTGAGGTTAAAGTCCTATGGTGGGAAGGAGCACTCTGATTTGGTCACCTTGGTCAGGCCCCTTGCAGTGCCAATATTGGCTACTGAGATGCTGGGAGGAAGAAGTTAAAGTTGAGGCCCTATTCTGGGGAAACTCAGTCCATTTCTCCTGAGCCAGGGCCAAGGGCTGCGGAAAGGTCTCAGGAGGGAGTCAGTAAGAAGGTCACTAGGGTCTGAGGAGGCGGGCTCTGGCAGGGTGAGTAGGAAGCTGGACTGGATCTGTGCCCTAGGCCACAACTGCCTGGTACTGGTTTCAGTCTTGACTGGTGCCAGGTTCTTGGGGCATGTAAGAGCTCGGTTCCCTTTCCCGCCTTTTCCTTCCCTGTGGGCTGCTTCCTAAGGTATTACTTCCACGCAAGCAGAGTGCTTAGTGCGTCATTGGAAAGCATATGTCAGGGGTTTGCTCCATGATTTACAGTTTCTTCTGTCAGGTGTCTTGATTTCTTACCTTCAGAGCTCCCTTCAGAGACTCCATCTCATGGATTCCTTAGTGGACCCAGGCAGCGGGGCAGGGCAGTGGTAAGTTAGAGAGGACTCACTGCATCTGAAGGGGCCATTTCTACTCCGGTGGCACCACTGTAGCCATATAGAATGCAGACTTTAATTGTGCATATTCTAATTTTTCAAGAGAAACCAGAATCTGGATTTTAATTTCTGTTTTACTTGTACTCACCCAATTCTTAAAATGCTTGACAGCCAATTCAGATGATTTAGAAATAAAGAAAAGACCAAATGAGACTTACTTTTGCTCTTGCAGACCACCAGTGTGTCTTTGGATATAAGCTCTGTCCCCCAGGAGCTTGGGAGTAAGGAGAAAGTGAGGAAAGCACCCAAGGCAGGTGGTGGAGTTGTTTCCAGATAGAAGAAGACAGAGCACAACAAAGGCTGATGAAACTGCTTTTGAGGGAACAGTGACATTTTACCCCAGTGATGTAGCTGCTCCTTTGTTGTTGATGGTCAATGGTTCTGTGCAGGATGGGATGGGAAGTGGGAGGTTGGAGAGAGGTTGGGAAGCAGAAGGGTGAGAGGGGAGGAGGAGCTGGACCCCAGTGTCCATCTTTTATTTGCTTATAGCTGGGTAAACGCTAGGGAAGATAGGACCCATGACTTTCCAAGTCCTTAGAGAACACATTATATAGGACACAGATTCTCACATGTATTGCTGTAGAACACGAGCGTGTGTGTTTACTAAAAATGCAGATTCCCAGGCTTCGTCTCCACAGATGCCCATTCAGGAAGCAGAGGTGGGGCCTGAGACTCTGCTTTTACTAACAAGCACTGCATTGATATTAAGGACAGTGGAGTCAGACAAAACTGCTCTACTCCTTCACTAGGTGAGTGGGCAAATGGATCGGCATTATCACTGCCTCAAAGAATGGGGAGAACTAAATTAGGAGACTACTGGGGGAAACAGAGTCTTGGCTCAGAGCTGGGGCACTGGTGCAGCCTCCCCACCCCCCTAAATTCCTGTCTTGTCACTTTTTAGCCAGCTATTTAATTGCTCTTTATCTTACTTTCTTGGTAATGTGTAAATAATAATAGAATTATTATTATAATTATAAATAATTAAATGGTTTAAAAGGATTAAATGATTTAATATATGTGATGTGCTTATAACTTTAGTCATTATATAAAGAATCTAACAGCATGTTCTCTAATAAATGTCCCTTTCTTTTCCTTAGGACTTTTCATTTTAGTTCAGGTATAGATCAAGGATTACTTCAAATGCCACCTTCTATGAGGCCTTCCTGGAGCCCTGTATTACTTAACTTTTCTGCCTACGGATTAACTTCTCCAGGCTAGGGGCTGTGTCTGTCATTTTTTTATCCTAGTAGCGTACACAGTGCCTAGCTCAGAGTGAATGGACTGGATGGCAGTGTTAGGGAGTCTGAAAAATGACTCAAACTTGGGAATAGAGAGGTTGCTTTCCATATACCTACAGAAGCATTGTGTGAAAGAAAAACCATTAAGCTGTGTGCCAGACTTACCAGCCACATGAGGTAGGTCATGTTATAGTTCAGTCTTTGGAACTTGCTTATGCAGTCCCTTAACCAGAGGTTGACAGAGGCAGGGTTGGCAGAGTTGTTTGACTCAAAATCAGGTCTTCCTGCTGTGCCTCACGTACTTGGAATTATGGTCTCTTCATCTCAAATGCACAGTTTGTAGAAAAGTTCTAGAAGTACCTTATTATGCTCCTTTCTCTGGATTGTAACTCTTTGTATAATTGCCTATAATTTGTCAGAGTTGAGTTTTTGAGTAACTTGTGATTGATAGTAGATGCTAATTGAACAATTTCATTTTCCAAACATGCAATTTCTGCCTACAGTTTGCCATTGTGGGTGTGGGATCTAGTGAAACAGTCTCACATCTCCCTAGCTTCTCTGCTTCAGATCCGTTATTTCCTGTGGTTATTTCCTCTAAGGAGTGACTTCCCTCCTTGCAGCCTGGCTTGCCAAGGTGTAACTGGCTGAAAGTGTAGATGAGAGCTTCGGGTTAGTCTTAGCAGTGTCGCCCAGGAAACCAGCCATGCAGACAGTGTCCAGATCTGTTAGCCTGGTCTTCAGTTCCTCAAGCCCCTGGGTTATTCTCTGACCCTCATAGACTGGACTTGGAGAGAAGAGGTGGTAAGGAGGATGGTGACTTGGTGTCTTTGTCCTGACCTAGGCACCCTTCTGGATTTCTCGCCTGCCCAACCTGCTTTAGCTCCTAGGCCACTTCCAAGAATGGCATCTGAGAAGTATAACCATGGGTCCCTGACCTGGACCTATTAGCGATTTTGATTCACTGGTTTCTTGGTTACATCTTAGCAAGATTTTTCTTCTGGACCCAACCAAGTGTCAGAGTCATTTATATTTTCCCTTTATCAAGTTGGCTCTGTAATCTCACGTACAACACGTAATAGCATTTTAGAGCAGTGGGTTTCACCCTCTTTAGATGGAAATCAGAAATCAGGAAAAGAAAGAATATATTTTTCATCATGTTCTTTTAATGTATTTCAGTTTTTTATTTTTCCACAAATCTTCTGCCCTTTCCTTGAGAGTCTTCTCTGGAGCTGTTAGAGCATATTGCAGGTCCAGTGTTGTTTGGATGGGCTATGATGGTTGTTGTGACCTTTGTTACCATGGGGACAGTTGAAAGCTGAAGCTTAGCAGGTTAATTTCCTTGTAGCACTTTACTGCCTGAGGACCCTGAAAACTGGCCCTGGGAAAGCTTCCAGAGGCTGCCTTTTCTCTTTTTTTCTTTTGCACACATAACCTATGCCCAGCCCTAGTACTTGGTACTAGGTGCAGGTAAATGTCCCACCAGAGCCAGTGCACATAGGTGCCGGAGGGGCAGGATTGACTCCTCCTCCTCCATCTTACCTTATAAGGTATATTTCAGTCCATAAAGACTTTTTCCCAACAGGTAGCGGGGAAAGTGGAGAAAAGTGAGACTTTTAGTATTGCATTCCTTTTTCCAAAATCATCTGCAGTGTTCACCTTGGAGTGATTCTGTTGCCATCATCAAACAGTCCCCCTTATGCCTGCTGGTGGCTTTCTTCCTTTTCAACTCCCACTCCACCATGACCACTGTCAGCCAAACCACACTCAGTGAGCTCATGTAAGTTAAAGAAACTATCATGATATCAGGTAGAAATTTGGAAACAACTATAAATGTTATCAAATAAGGTTTGGCGCTTTTTTTTGCCATCAAGAACAATCACTTACTTGCAACTAGGTAATTAATAGATGACCTCCAGGAGTAACATCATTAGTGGCCCTCAGTAAATACATTTAACTTTTATATTCAGACTTACTTCATTTTGTTCAATGTGATGAGAATACTAGTAAGAGTGAGAGAACTAATTCCTGAACTGTCTAGCTTCCTTGAAACTGGTGTGAGCTCAGGCCAGAATGCATTTTCCAATGTATTCACATTGGAAATAAACTTGATAGCTTAATTGTGTTATCTCTCACATCTGCTCTCCAAGGTATTATGATATTCTCATATCATGAAATTCACCCATTTAAAGCATATAATTCAATGGTTTTTAAATATAGTTACAGAATTGTGCAACTATTAACCACTATCTTATTTTAGAATATTTCGATCACCCTAAAAAGAAACCCCTTACTCATTATTTACCATTCTGCCACCCACCTCCTTGCACTCAGCAACTACTAAATTCCTGTCCTTTTCTATTTGTCTATTTTAGACATTCCATAAAAGTGGCATCATGGTTTCATCCATGTTATAGAATGTATCTTCATTCTTTTTATGCCTTAATAATAAATATTCCATGTGTGGATATGCCACATTTTAGAATGCATTCACCCTTATAATGGGCATTTGGATCGTTGCTGTTTTTTGGCCATTATGAATAATGCTGTTGTGAACACATGTACAATTATTTGTGTGGACATAACATTTTCATTTCTTTCAGCTACCTACCTAGGAGTAGGTCATGCTGAGTCATATGATAACTGTGAATAATCTTTTTTGAGATACCACCAAAACTTTCAAAGTGACTATTATTTTACACCCCCACCAGTACTGAGTGAAAATTCCAGTTTTTTCACAGCCTCACTAGCACTTGTTGTGATCTGTCTTTTTGATTATAGCCATTGTAGTGGGTACAAAGTACTATGTCATTGTGGTTTTGGTTCATATTCCCCTAATGATTAGTGATGTTGAACATTGTTTCATATGCTTACTGACCAGTTTTACATCTTTGGAGAATGTCTGTTCAAACTATTTGTAAACTTTTGAATTAGGCTATTTGCCTCTTTATTGTTGAATTCTCAGGCCAAATAACTTCCCTTTCTGTGGATTGTGTTTTACTTTCTTGATGGCTCTTATTTTGATATAGCAAAGCTTGTCTTTTTTCTTTTGTTGCTTGTGCTTTTGGTGTCCTGCTATGAAAGCATTGCCTAACCCAGTGTTGCAAAGATTACCTGTATATTTTCTTCCAGGCTTGTTTTTATAATTTTAACTCTTACATTTAAGCCTATGATTCATTTTTACTTAATTTTTGTGTATGGTGTGAGGTAGGGCTTCTCCTCTTTGCTCTTTTGTATATGAATATCCAGTTGATCAGCATCCTTTGTTGGAAGACTCTTCTTTCTCCATTGAATTGTCTTGGCATCCTTGTTGAAAATCAGTTGACTGTAAGTGTGAGGGTTTATTTTTAGACTCTCCATTCTATACCATTGATCTCTGTTTTTATCCTTATGCCAGTGTGCACTGCCTTTGATTACTGTAGCTTTGTAGCATGTTTTGAATTGGCAACTCTGAGTCCTCCAAGTTTATTCTTTTTCAAGATTGTTTTGGCTGCTCAGGATGCCTTACATTGCCATGACATATTAGCATCCTTTGTCAATTTCTGAAAATCTTAGCTATTGATGGGTATTTTGTTCCATCTGTGAATCAATTTGGGAATATTGCCATCTTGACAATATTGAATTTTCTGATCTGTGAGCATGGGATGCCTTTAATCTTATGCCTTCTTTAATTTCTTTCAGTAATGTTTTGTAGTTTATCATGTACAAGTCTTGTACTTACTAATTTTATTTCTAATTGTTTTATTCTTTTTGGCTTCTATTATTTAATGGAATTTTTTTTTTTTTTTGGTGGGTCCCTCGCCAGCTGCAGGGGAATGAACCGGTGCTGCAGAGCCTGCAGGCAGCCTTGCAGCCCAGCGCTCAACTGCTGCGCCACCAGGGGAGGCCCTGGAATTATTTTTCTTGATTTCCTTCTTGGATTATTCTTTGTTGAGGTCTAGAAAGAAAATTGATTTTTTTTTTTTTTTTTAAACAGAGGCATGTTTTATTTATTTATTTGTTTGTTTGTTTGTTTTGTTTATACATGCACTGGGTACAGTCAGAAGTGCGGGAGGGTGAGAGGATTCACCAGAGCCAGAGCGGGGAGCAGAGCAGGCAGAAGGACCGAAGTACACTGCTGAGGGGAGCAGCGGGCGGCAGGAGAGTCTGCGCGCCATGCGGGACCCTCCTCCGGTGACCGGGGAGCAGCCGGGGATTGAACCGGCGCTACAGAGGCTGCGGGCAGCTTCGCAACCCAGCACTCAACCGCTGCGCCACCGGGGAGGCCCAGAAAATTGATTTTTTAATACTGCCCTGTGTCCTGCAAACTTACTTGAATTTATATATTAGTTTAATATCTTTTTAGTGGAATCCTTAGAGTTTTCTACATACAAAATAATGCCATTTGCAATTAAGAAATAATTTTATTTCTTTCCTTCCAATCTGGATGTACCATTAAGCTTTAACTTTTTTCTTCTTTTTATTATTTTAGCATAAACCAATGTTCCCTAAAGGATAGTATTGTATTTAATTAACTGTATATGGTACACAAATGACCATTTTTCACTTATAGGTACTTAAATATCTTAATGAATATTAATTTTATTTTAATGAGTATTAAGGAAAATAATGAAAGCTTATAATTTCATGATATTGGCTCAGATGTTACTTTATCAGATTGTTGTTCCCTGAACATTTTATTTAAAATAACAGACCTTCCTCACTTTCCTTCTATGTCTCCATTTTTTGATTCATAAGACTTCTCTGCACCATACATTTTATATTTAAACATATACTTGTGAACCACCACGTGATGATGAGTGCATGCTCACTGTCTGCTTGTCCACACTCTCTCCAGAAGGGCAGAGACTTTGTTTCATTCTTTGCTGGATGACCTAGGGCCTTGGTGTTCATTAAATATCCGTTGAATGAATACTTAATTGTTTAGAACAAGGTTAGATTTCTTTTAGAAAAGCAAGTCAATTTCAAGTTGATTCAAGAAAACACTGAATAATTTAGAAGGTATGTAAATATGGCAAAATTCATAAAGGCTGTGTGGCATGCAGAAGTTTGGGAAACTAACTTGAGAAATGAGAAGAGGTAGGATAGAAACAGATTTTCTTACGTTATTCTCTGTGAAGTGATGAGCTATCTGTTAACTCACAGACTCTTCAGGTCAGGAATCCTTTGAAACTCTTAAGCTGTACCACATGGAATTAAATATATGTGGGAAAGTGGTTCCTATCACCCACCACAGAAACCCGCTTGGCAGTCTTGGAGGTCATCTGGAAGATGTTTGGGGTGCTTTGGGATGCTTGTGGAAACTTGGATTATAGTCTTGTCTTCTTTGCAGGGCTCTGGATTTGCAGAGAGCCGAAATGACCATGACTGCCAACAAGAATTCCAGCATCAACCATGGGGCTGGAGGCACTAAGGCCCCTCGGGAGACCCTGAGCAGGTGAGTAGGGGCACGCTGCTGTGGGAGAGAGGCTCATTGGAGGGTTGCAGTAAGGGACAGTCAAATGACCTGTCATGGGCTGGACCTCTGCCAAATTGTAAGCGATCATCACTGATCATTAAGGTGATTGGTCTGGCTCCAGCTCATGTTGACTATGAAATAGAAATCATCTGTAACACATATGCTATTTTCTAGCTATATAAATCTCCACAGAAAGTGAGTAAACAGAGACCCTAAAACAAGCTTTGCCTTATGTTATCTGTTGAAGTTACTTAGATGCCAAGGAATGGAGCCAGAATGTAGCAGCTGATGTTCTTCTGGCTGTATTCTTTTTCCAAGAAGGGGGCAGCTTGCCTGAGCTCTAGCTCTTGCCTGAGCTGTTCTGTAGGAAAGAGGCTGATCACACTGGGGCTTGGGATGGGGAAGCAGTTGTACATATTAACAGCACAAGTTCCAAGCAGAAGTCTAGACTCTAAGGTTTTAGGCTGGACTAAAGGAAAAAAAAAAACAAAAAACCCGGCTTGGGGAATTTTAGTCAGTGTAAACTATAATCTACTTTTTCTGGCATTGTCTTCTTTATAAAGGTGGGAATTTAAGATCATAGAAAGCCATGGATTTTGGAATCAAATCCCAAATTGAACTACCTTCAAATCTAAGCTCTAACCACTTACCAAATAGTGAGATCTCAGGGTGTTTTCTTGGTTACTCATCTATAAAATAAGAATAGTACTTATCTCACAGAGTTGCTGTGAGGATTAAATGAGATATGTCAATGTTTAGCATAGTGGCTGGCATGAAGCTACTCAACTAATGTTAGCTCCCTCTAGATAAAAGCTTCTAGAACTGGCAGATAGATGTACAGTGCTCTCACCAAAGCTTCTTATGCCTTGATAAAGGCTGGATGCCCTAGAAGAACCTCCAAGCTCTTTTATTAAAGCCACATGCCTTTCATGGCCCCATTTGCTGAATCTCTAGTGGACAAATTTTACTTTTGGGACATAAGCCACTAGAGTGAATAGCTTTGGGAAGGATGCTCAGCTTAGCTTGGGGTAGGACTCATTCCTTCCTGGTTGTCTGGGCCATGCAGTGCCAAGCTGTGTCCAGTGGAATGTGCCACCCTCAGTTCTGGCTAGAGGTATGGTAGACATTTGGTTCATTGACAGCTGGAGTCCAATAATGGTGGAAAGGATGGGTGCAGGATATAGTCTCTGGGAGTGACTGGAGTAAATGAAGCAGGGGTTCTGTACACCATGGGTTAGTCCTAGGAGAAATGGTCTGAGTGGACTTTGCCAATTAAACAGAGATTGGTAGAATCTGATGTTTTTTAATGTAAGAGCTTGGAATTTAGACCAAAAAGTTAAATATCCTCTCTGTGGTAGCAAGAACAATAAGAGTACTCCCCTGCCCTGTGCCTACACATCTCTTCCAACCTGGGCTAGAGTTGCTTGCATACCTGCTTCCCTGAAGTGGATGAAACTGGGAATGGTAGGAAGCAATAACTCTTGGGTAAAACAGGTGGAAAACTTCAGTCTTCCGGGGCATGTTGGTGGCCAAGGCAGAAACTGGTCTAGATCTTAGAGTCTTTGTTTCTTGTTATCTGCTTCTGGGAACCAATTTAGGTTTTTTTTTTAAAAAATGTGACACTGTTATGGTAAAACAAGCATTATATGTGACTGCATAGTTTCATCCTTAATTTCAAAGAAATAACTTACTTAAACCTGAATTGAAAATCACTATACCCATCAGTACTCAATCCCTTTAAATATTTTTGTTTTCTTCTCACTTTCACTATGCAGCGGGAGATGCATTAGTAACATCAAATAACAAAGCAGAATTAGGACTGCTGGCTGGTACCTCTATTTCTATTTGGAACGCTTACCTACAAGTTTTAAATATTTTCAGAGGTTGTTCTTCCCTTGGTTTCCCAGCATGCATGTCACTATAACAGGATGGGTGTTTGTAAGTATCTGAGCCTCTCCTGTGCCTCAAAAAAAGCATTTCTGGTGAGTCCTCTCACCCCCCGCATCTCTGGCCTGTACCCCAGCTCTTGTATGCATAAATAAATAAATCTGAAAAAAAAGTCATTTCTCCAGCCTCTCATATCCAGCCTCTTTCCTGCCACATTCTCACTTTACTCTCTTCTCTCCTGGGAACCTGGCTTTTGGTAGGGAGTCATAGGCTCCTGTGTGCCTGCAGATGCTCTTCTCTCAGAGTGTGCCACCAGACTGAAGGTACTATTTAGATATTGTCATGTGGTGCTTACTCTGACTGCCTTCATCCCTAACCACATCTAAGAATATTCTTTGGCTGAGTAGGGTAGTAAATCACCAGTTAATTTGGGAAGTTGCTGTCAGTGAGCTCGGAATACTGGCCTCCTAAGTACCTGGTCCTGCGGAGGACAGTGGAGAACAAAGAGGGATGACCCAGTCTCTTTCTCCAAGGATTTTAAAACTGGGATTAATGACCATGGCACCTACATTTCTTATTCTGACTTTTCAGTAGATATTTGGCAGTCACCTGAGAGTTTTCATCATTGCTAGCCTAGGAGTCCAAGTGGGAGGAGATGCCCTGATATGACCAGAACTTTGGTTCGGGAGGGCAGGGGTGCTAAGACTTTGGGAAACTGGGCCTTTATCCACCCCCAGTTGGCAAATGCTACTTCTCTCCCAGTACTTTTCTTGACCACTCAGCTAGAAAAGATTCCCTTCCCCTCTGTAGTCATTCTTAGAACCTTCAACTTGCACCTCCAAATTGATTTCTGTAGAGCCGCATAAGGTAGATGTTTAGGTGGATCTGAAATTCTCTAGAGGACTAGCACATATTCTATTGGAAAGTTAGAGTTGGAAGACATCTTGGGATTCATTTGACTGAGTCACTTGATGTTATATGTAAGGAAGCTAAAGCCCATGTAGCAATTCATAATGGAACTATAATTCCAACTCTGAGTTGTAGGTTTCTGTGCAAAGGAAGGTCTTGGTTTGTGATAGGGTAAACTCTCGAGAGGTCTTGGGGTCCCACTGCTAATGTGGGTACAGAGACAAACCCTGTGCTTAGATTTCAGGAAGAGAGTAAGAACTTGAAGAGAATAAAAATCTGCTGAGAGTAGTGCTTTGGGTAAAAGATAGTGTTGCAGAGCCTGTCTCACCCATGGCCTTAGTCCCACCACCTGAAATACTTCCCAGAATCCAAACATGATGTCATCAGTATTGCTCAGCTTATTTGTTGCTGTGTAATAAATGACTCTAAACTTGTGGCTTAAAACAATAACAGTCATTTATTTTGTTCACAGATTGCAATTTGAGTAGGATCCAGCAGGGAAAACTTGTCTCTGTTCCTTGCAGCATCAGTTGGGGTTACTCGAAAGTTGGGGGTGACTCAGTGGTTGGGGCTGGAGTCATCTGAAGGCTTGCTCACTTGTATGTCTGACAGCTGAAGCTGACAGTCAGCTGGGATCTTAGTTGGGGAACACCGACAGCATGGGAGGCAGGAAGTAGAAGCTGCTGGTTTCTTGAGACCTGGGACTGAAAAGGACTTAGATTCATTTCCTTTGTATTCCGTTAGTCAACCAGTCACCATGTCCACATTCAAGAGAATGGATTATTTTGATGGAAACTATGTCAGAGAATTTGGGGAACATATTTTAAGACTACTACAAGTATTTTGGCTTGATTTTTTGGAACTAGATTTCTCTCTCTCTTGACTTTGCATAGTGCCTGTTTCTGTTTATTCTGCAGCTCCATTTTACTGGACTGGGGCATTGGGGATATTTCCATCAAGTATCATTTTTTTATCTGCCTCAGAGGGGACTTCTACATTGTAAATCTTCTATACCCATTGACTATACCCATTGAATTTGGGGTTGCCCCTCAAACCCCAAGGATTTGCTTAAAAGTCTTTGTATTTCCCTAGAAATTAGCTTCAAGGCAGACAGGGGTGGCTTTCAGAGATTCATAGATGTGTTTTGTGGAGGAGAGAAGGTGACTCAGTTTCTGATTTGATCATTCTACTCTGCCATTCTACTTACCCTGGCCACCATTCTACTTACCCTGACGAACTATGATTGACATCAAGAGTCTCTGTAGATGGCAGCCTAGGTGTAGCCTCATGTGGAGGCTGAAGCTACCTGGGACTCTGCTGGGGGAATCCCAACCATTTGAGACCATTTCTGCTTTTTAGGAGCAGAAAGGCCAAGTTTTGAGTCCTTTGGCTTTTTATCAGGATTACCCCAGAATGGGATGTCAGCAGGAGTTACTGGACTGAGCCAAGTAACTGGGAACAAATTTCTGGACTCAGGCAACATCCTCTCTTTGCTCCTCTTGCATATTCCAAGTATGGCCTTGAGGGAGTACAGTGAAAGCATCTTCTGAGCTTGGGCAGTCACTGTGTATGTCGGGAGGTGGAGGGGATGCTGATGCCCACTGAGCCAACAAGGGTCCACCTTAGTTGAGCAACTTTAGAATGAGGAATGCCTAAACTCCCAGTTAATTTCATTTGAAAGCAGGTATTTTGGGTTCTTGGACTCACTTCCAAAGTGCAGAGGGGAGTTCCCCTATACCACGAAGCAATTCTCTGGAAACTAGCTGGGTGATCTACGATTTAACTTAGCTGTGACATCACCTACCAGGAGATAGCATCAGATTCCAAGGTTAAGGGCAGTTTTAGATGATGGCTCCTCCATTCCTATTGTTCCTTGTACTTCTGACTAAATTGCTACAGATTGAGGGCTCCAATAACCCTCTCCTTGGGCCTCAGACGTCAGTTACAAGTCTAGGTTGTTACTTGTAATTTTGACCGACTGGCTATAGTCAAGTTCCTGTGACTTCTGTCCCCTTTGGATTCAGTTAATTTTCTAAAACAACTCACAGAATTCAAAGAAACATCTTCCCAGTTACTAGCTTATGATGAAAGAACATAACTTTAAGATGTAACGGATGGAAGAGATCCATAAGGCACGTGTCGCAATGTCCCCAAATCTCCAAGTATTCTCCAACCCAGACAACTCCTTTCCTTTGGGTTTTCATGGAGGCCTCATCACATTGACAGGATTGATTAAATCTTTGGCCTTTGGTGATTGGTCCAGCCTCCAGCCTTTCATAGTTGGGAGGGTGGGACTGAAAGTTCTAATCCTCTAATCACATGCTTTCATTTCTTAGGCTACCAGCCCCTTTCCTTAGGGGCTTTCTAAAATCAACCCAATTAGTATAAAAAAGAAGACACCTTAATAACTTTCATCTCTTAGAAAATTCCAAGGGTTTTAGGAGCTATGTGCCAGTAATGGCAAGAAGCCCAAATATGTTTCTTGTTACAAGTCACAGTCTCACAGCAGGCTGGACACCTGCTTAGCAGGGACAGGAGCATTTTGGAAGCTGGGCTTGTATAACCTTAACTTTCAGATAGTCTCACTTCATACACCCATAGCCCATCTTGGTACATCTGGGGTCATTTCCTGGACTCCCAGGAATGTTCTCCAATGGGCCCTAACTTGTTCTTCTTCCTGATATGATACTATGAGAAGCCCTGTAGTGAGAACATGCTGAGATCAAAACTGTCTTGTCGTCACGGAACTAAAGATACCCTCCCCCAAAGTCCCTAGGTACACTTGACAATATACAGGGAATCTTTTGGCCTCAAATCCTTCCTGCTGTGTTACTGGAGAATGAACCAGGTCAGTAACTCAAGGATTGGGTCATGTTCTGAACAATACCAGAGGGTAAGGCAGTTATCTTGCACTTTAACTCACTTTCTATATGTCTGTGTGTGCGAGCATGTGTGCATATTCTTTCTTTTTAATTGTTTTCTCTTTCCATACCTTAGTGTGTGCTCTTTTGGTCCTACTCACTCGTCTTACATATTTGTCCCTGTGTCTGAATGTTTATGATCCTGTTTCTTTTAAAATTCCTTTGCACTCTCCCCCTTTCTTTTTCTCTTTCTCCTTTTTAATCTGTTTATCTTACTCCCTCTCCTGTAGATGTTGGTTTTGGCCGGTCAGATGCTGCAGTGTTGGCATCCATACCCGTGCTGAGCAGCAGAGCTGGCTGCTTGCTGACAGGGCAATGGCACAAGTGCCCAGTTTCACATTGTCTGCCTCCCCAGGGGCAAGCTCTGGGATTTTAGAATAGAGGGAGAGATGGTAAGAACAAAGTTTTTGGTGTTTTTTGACTGCTTTGTGTTTACTCGTCTCTTGTATTTCCTCTACCTTCTTGGAACTGTTGATGGTGTTCAAACACCTTTACAAACTGGCATCATCTTATTCACACAGCTAGTATGTGAGGATACTCACAGCAAGTATTTCCCCCAGCTTTATAGATAAAGAACCTAAAACTCTGAGCATTTGGGTGACTTCCCATGAGCACACCTAGGACATGATGGAACTGGGACTAAGAAGAACCCAGGTCCTTAGACTTTTGGTCTAATATGTGATTTTTGCCTGGTGGGAGAGTGTTGTGGGGACTGACAACCATGTTGGGCCATGTAAAGTGCCCTGTGCACCATTTTTTGTTCTTCAAGTCATGTGGCTCAAAGAGGGAGACAAGAAAGTCCATGGACAATGCCCTGGACAGGAGACCTAGGTTTTAAGCATTTCTGTTTTATTCATTCATTTAGTCATTCAACACAAATACATTAATTCTTACTGTGTTCTAGAGGCACTGCAAAGAGCAAAGGATATCAAGAAGGTGACTGTCATCACCTTCAGGTAGACCACTTAGAATCTAGAAGGGACTATGGTTCTAGAGGCACTGCAAAGAGCAAAGGATATCAAGAAGGTGACTGTCATCACCTTCAGGTAGACCACTTAGAATCTAGAAGGGAATATGGCTTCAATAAAGCATTATGCTACCATCATACATTTTCTGGGAAAGTACAGGCACTAAAAATAGGTCATCTTCAGATGGGTGAAGGCGGGGTGAAAGGAAACATAATGTGAGAAGGCTGAGAGGTGTGAAAAGCAGGGAGCTGGATGTGGCCAAGGTTAGGGTACAGGATTTCATAGAGAAAAACAGTATGAGATGACAAAAGATATAGGTAGGGACCAGATTTGGGAGGTACCTTGTCAACCCTGTCAACGAATTTGCACTTTCTTTTTTTTTTAGTTTATTATTAAAAAAGATTTATTTATGCATACAAGAGCTGGGGTACAGGCCAGACGTGCGAGGGTGAGAGGATTCACCAGACACAGAGAGGGGAGCAGAGCAGGCAGTCTGACTGAAATACACTGCTGAGGGGAGCTGCGGGCGAGACAGGAGAGGTCTGCTCTGCCATGTGGGTCACCTCCCTGGCTGGCCAGGGATTGAACTTATGCTGCAGAGACTGCAGATAGCTTCAAAGTGCTGAGACTTCACCCTTTACACCACTAGGGAGGCCCTGGATTTGCACTTTGAAGCACGATTAATTTTGCATTTTAGAAAGAAGTCAGAAGATGAGAGGGTAGGCTGGACCCAGATTAAGACTACACTCAGAAAGACAAGTTAAGAGACTGTTTTGATAGTCCTGGAGAAAGATAAGGTCTGAACCAGGGAAGTAGCAGTAGCAGCAGCAGTGGGCATTGCAGGGAGGGGGATAGATCTAAGAGATGTGAAGGAAGTAGAATTGATAGGACCTCGTCATCAAGTAGTTCTTGATGACAGTGTGTTTGGAGAGAGAGTTGGGTCCAGATGCTTGAAGGAGGGGGAAAGAAAAGAACAAAACTGGGCCTTTTCTCTCTGTGGGATGAGTTGGAAATACATGTAGAAGTAAAAGCCAGCGGTGAAAGAAGCTCAGACCATCATAGGGGGAGACTGTGTGAGAAGACACTCAGCCCAGCTGAATGGGAGCAAAAGGGGTTCCTCAAGCCTTCTAGATAGGCAGTGGACTGACCCTCTTCCCCTTGATTGCGTACTCGAGAACAACGCTCCTGTACTTAACCCCACTTATCCTACCTGGACAATTTCTTCTTCCCTCTTGGATCATTCCAGTCATCATGCAAGCATGCTGTAAGATTTCCTGGCTCAAAATAGCCAACAAAAGCTTCCTATTACCCCATAGTCTTCTCTGACTACCACCTCATTTCCTTGTTTTCCTTTTAGGAAAAACTTTTGAAAGACTTGCCTGAACTCCTTGTCTCTATCCTCTCTTACCATTTTCTTGAATTCCTCCCAGTCAGGCTTCCCTTCCTACCTCTCCAGTGAAATCTCTGTTCTCAAGGTCACAGTGACCTCTGTGTTGCCAAGTTTAGCCATCATTTCTCAAGCCTTTCTCTTACTCGATAGTTAACAGATTTGACTCTGTTGATTGCTCCCTGTTTCTCTAAGGTCTCAGGGCATTGCTCTGTATTCTTCCTTCCTCACTCTAGTCTCTTCTCAGTCAGTTGCCATTGCCTGTTTTGCTAGTTTTCCTTCCTCTACCTGACCTTGAAACACAGGAGTGCCCCAGGCCTCAGTCTCTAGCTACATTTGACTCCTTAGATGATCTCATTTAGTCAGATAGTTTTAAATAATATTCATAAAACAATGATGATTCCAAAATTGAAATTTATTAGCTTAAATCCATTTTACCAGGTGCTCAGGCAAAAGCCAAAGCCCTTGATGACAGTCTTGACTTCTCTTTGTCTTTCATACCTTTCATCCAGTCCAACTGCAAATCCAATTGGCACAGCTCTCAAAATAGATCCAACTCTGCTGCTACCATGCTAATCTGAATGGTCATAAACTTATGCCTGGATTGTTGACCTTTCAATGATCTCCCTGCTGCCGTACTTGCATGCTTCATTTTTTGATAGGAAATCAAATCCTGTCATTTGTTGCTCACACCCCTTTGAGAGCTTCCTTTCTCTCCATGAGTCAGTCTTATTATTGGTCCACCGGGTCCTCTGTGATGTGGCCTCTGGTGCCTCTCTGACTAATCTCCTGTCTATGCCTCATCTACATACTCTGCTCTGGCCACACTGGCCTCCTTGTTGCTCCCAGAATATAGTAAGTCTGTATCTCAAGCCTTTGACCAACTGCCCCTTCTGCCTGGAATATTTCTCCCCTCAAAAAATCAACTGCTTGGCCTCTCTGGTGGTGCAGGGTTAAAAACATCTCAGTGCTATCAAGCTGTCGCCAGCCACTGTGGCCTGAGTTCTGTCCCCAGCCAGGGAGGTGACCCACATGGTGCAGCAGACCTCTCCTGTCTCACCTGCTGCTCCCCTTAGCAATGAATTTCAGTAGATCTGCCTGTTCTGCTCCCTACTCTGTCTCTGGTGAATCCTCTTACCCGCTGCACCTCTGGCCTACACCCCAGTTCTTGTATGCATAAATAAATAAAAATAAATCTTTTTTAAAAAAATAAACAGCTTACTTCTATAAGGTTATGTTCTCATATCCCCCTGGCTGAGAGGCCTTCACTGATCACCCTCACTGTTAATGTCTCTCCCTTTACCCTGTTCTATTCTTCATTCACCCCAGAGCCCTCTCAGAGTTGATTTATTTGTTAACTCTAAACAAATAAAGCCATACTGTCTCCTTCCACCAGAATGTTACCTGTATAGAGAGACTTTGTTTTTAGTTATCTGCTGATCATTAATACCTAAAATATTTAGAGCTCAATAAATATTGGTGGAAGAGCCAAGGTATGTCTCAAGCTAACTCACTGTGGCTTGGGCAATAGGTGGCTGCTTTGTTTCCATGTCCAGCATTCAGGGAAGGTTGGCAAGGAGCTGTCTTGGGAAGTTGGAGCCTGTCAGTGGCATAGTGGGATGCCAGACCCAAAATAAGGCTTTGCTCAGATAGTTGGCTTCTTCAGAATGCCTGGGTCCTGGCACTGCCATTCTCTTGGCCATATTTCCTCCTTGTCAAACAGGTGGATGTTTAGTCCCAATCTCAGTTTGAGGAACTGGGAAACACCTAGAAAATGAAACTGAAGCCCAAGAGTACTCTCTCCTATCTAGTCAAAGGAGTTGCCACCTACTGTATAAACTCTGTAACAAAGAAAGACGTATCTTAACTGCTAGCCCCCATTGTGTTCCTTTTTAAGTCTCTCTGTTCTCTAGGTAATAGATCCTCCTGGGATCAGCTTGGGAGCAAAGACTGATGGAAACTGACTGTTGGGGCTATAGCACTAGGTAGCACTAGCTCTATTTCCAAGGTGCCTGTTCATTGGGTGCCTGCAATCTTCTACAATTTAAGCTTCATGAGGACATGGATTTTTGTCTCTATTGTTAATCCTTGTATCTAGCACCTAGAGCACCTGTCAGCACATAATAGGTGCTCACTAAGTATTTGTTGAATGAATAAACAAAGATATGGTCATCTTACCCTACCTCCAACGAAGAAGAAATGAAACATAGAATTCTTTGTATAGCTTAGACATTCTTTGGCTTACTGAACTGGACAGATGACCCTTTGCATCCATGCTTTGGTGAAATAAATGACCCAAGGCCCCTCTAGCTTGTGAGTAGCTGGGATCTCCCAGGTGCAAGCCTGGTGCATTGCCTTGCTGCTGTCTACTCTAAGGAGAACTGAGGTTTATTCACTTCATACTTCCTCGCTGAGCAGAGACTCTTTGGTCACCAGCTTGGCTGGGCACCGGATTTCTCTCATCTGTGCCCATGTACATGTGGAATGGTTCTTGTTTGACTTGCCCTTTTAAAAACAACTTAAGCATGTAGAGGTTTCCTGTTGGTCGGGGGCAGCCAGAGGCTATGACCCAACAGGGAATTGTCAGCCAATCCCTGAGTCACTGGAGCTCCAATGTTGTGTGTGTGAGCAAGCAGTGACAGAAGCCTGGCTCAGGGGCAGCTGGCTGCCTTCCTTGGATGGCATGGCACTCTGGAACCTGTGAGGCTGGACCGCCCAGTTTTGAGGGCCATGGCATTAGGGTCAGCGAGGCCTTTGTAGCATGCAGTGTTGGCAAAACCCAATTGTTTCTGAACTAAAACTGTTAAGAATCTGAGAGTGATAGTAGGCACTAGAAAAGTGTACTAAGAAGAATTATGCTTATGGTTCTCTTCAATAAGCTCACTTTGACCTTTCCCCTCCTTTGTTTGTTCAGTGTTCCCTGAGCATTTTCCAGGTACTGAGTGTGTATCTGTCAACCTGTGGTGAGTTATGGTCTAGTAGGGAAGACCAGGAGCTCTCTTGGTACTTACAAATGCAACATTGGAGACAGGGCTGTGCCCAGTATTGTGTGTGTGTGTAAAGGGGGTTCTGCAGAGTTATGTCTGGGACACCTAGGTGGTTTGCAAAGATGGTGGAGATCACTGCTTCCTCTTTAGAGAGGCAGCACAGTGTAGTGTCAATGCATGTCCTGGCTCCACCACTTATAGCAGAGTGACCTTGGATGAGATATGTAACTTTCCTATATCTCAGTGTTTTTCATTTGTAAAATGAGGATAATAACAAACAATAATAACCTTAAAGAGTTTTTGTAGATTAAATGAGTATATATAGATATAGATATATAGATATCTATATATATATATTGGGTTGTTGGAAAAGTCATGATGTATTTTTTGTGTTTTTCAAACAAAAAAATGTGTCATGACTTTTCCGACAACCCAATATGTATATGTATATATATTTAGAACCCAAAGCATGCTGGAATCAGTTATTTGCTAAGGCTCATAATTGGCTGGGACTTCTTTGATGAGAGGCCACTGTTGGAGGTAGAGCTGCTGAAGGAGTTGTTCCCCCTCCCCATTAGCCTCTGCATTGAGAGAGTGGAAAGGACTCTTTCTTGAAGGGATCATTCTGATCCTTGTGAGACCTTCAGAGATCCAAATTCTGATTGAGACCCAATCTGAGGAGCAGTAGCTTGTGTCTGGCAGTGTAAGTCTTAGGGGAGATAGGGACTTGTTAAGATAGATAAGAGGGCTAAAGGGTATTTTGGGGACTACTTCAGGAGTTGGTTGCGGTGGTTGCTGTAGCTGCTTTTTTTTTTTTTTTAAAGATTTTATCCACTAATGCATACAAGAACTGGGGTACAGCCAGAGGTCTGAAGAGTGAGAGGATTCACCAGAGCCAGAGTGGGGAACAAAATAGGCAGACCGACTGAAACACTGCTGAGGGGAGCAGTGGACGAGTCGGGAGAAGTCTGCTGCGCCGTGTGGATCTTTTCCCTGGCTGGGGATCAAATTCGTACTGCAGTGGCTGCTGATAGCTTCATAGGTTGTGTCTTTTTTTTTTTTTTTTTTTTTTTTTTAGATTTATTTATTTATTTATACATACAAGCACTGGGTACAGTCAGAAGCACGGGAGGGTGAGAGAATTCACCAGAGTCAGAGCGGGGAGCAGAGCAGGCAGAAGGACCGAAGTACACTGCTGAGGGGAGCAGCGGGCAGCAGGAGAGGTCTGCACGCCATGTGGGACCCTCCTCCAGTGGCCGGGGAGCAGCTGGGGATCGAACTGGCGCGGCAGAGGTTGCAGGCAGCTTTGCAACCCAGCGCTCAACCACTGCGCCACCGGGGAGGCCCCATAGGTTGTGTCTTAACCCCTTGTGCTACCAGGGAGGCCCTGCTGCAGCTGCTTTTGTCTGAGCTCATGAGAGCTGATCATTGTAGTATTTCCTCCCAACTCCATATTCAATGACATCACATTGGTAGCTTGAAATCAGCCATAATGGGAATATTTATACCATGGAACTTGGCAAATGCTACAAATATATGCTCCCTCCCACCTCCCGAGAGCCTTTTGTTAAACCACAGGTCATATGTTCTCTAGTTGACAGTTGTAAGCTCTTTGGATGCTCTAGCCTGTCACAGAACTGACTTCTGTTCCAGACAGAGCAGTTCTTGAGGAGCAGCCGGGTCTCTGGGGTGGACTGGTAGCGAGGTCCACTGAATCTGACCTGCTGTGGATAAGGAGTTGTTTCTTTCCTTGAGGACAGCTTTGGGGGTGCACCACTTGAATAGAGTACTTTTAACTGGAGGGTCCTACAAGAAGTGATACTGAGCTCTCTAAGAATAAAAACGATGTCTCTGTTTTTCAGGGCACTCACTGCCATTTTCTCTTCTCCTCCTTTTTTTTTTCTGTTTTCTCCTAGGTCTCAGTCAGTCTCTCCACCTCCAGTTCTCTCCCCACCGAGGAGTCCCATCTACCCACTCAGTGACAGTGAAACGTCAGCCTGCAGGTACCCAAGCCGCTCCAGCTCCCGACTGCTCCTCAAAGACTGGCACCCCTGTGAGCCTTTACCCCCAAATCCTCAAGCTGCCTCCCCAGGCACTTCACCACCCATCTGTCCCCTCAAGTCCACCGGCTTCAGTTATTTGGACGGAAGCCCTTCAGCGTGCAAGAAAGAGGACCAGAAGGAGAACGTCCAAGGGGCAGCCCAGAATGTAGAGGGAGTAGCTGCTTGCCTCCCCCTTGCCCAGAGCACTCCATTCCTGGGACCAGCGGCTGGCCCACGGAGCGTCTTTCTGAGCCGCTCTGGTACCCGTGCCCATAGCCTGGGCATCCGGGAGAAGATTTCAGCATGGGAAGGTCGCCGAGAGGCTCCACCCAGGATGAGCATGTGTGGGGAGAAATGGGAGGGCTCCGGGGGCGAGTGGGCAGTCAGTGAGGGCTGCCCCAGCGTGGGCTGTCCTAGTGTGGTGCCGTCCCCCTGCGGCTCAGAAAAAACCTTTGATTTCAAGGGCCCCCGGAGGATGAGCAGGACCTTCTCTGAGTGTTCCTACCCTGAGACCGAGGAAGAGGGAGAGGCACTCCCTGTCCGGGACTCTTTGTACCGGC
The DNA here is from genome assembly GCF_014898055.3 of Talpa occidentalis. Lineage (NCBI taxonomy): Eukaryota > Metazoa > Chordata > Mammalia > Eulipotyphla > Talpidae > Talpa > Talpa occidentalis. The sequence continues at coordinate 25,454,009 of NW_023603184.1, read as the reverse complement.
TGGAGAAACGGCCAAGCCGGAGTGAGCCCAGCGCCTTCCTCAGAGGGCATGGCAGCAGGAAAGAGAGCTCAGCCGTGCTGAGTCGGATCCAGAAAATCGAACAGGCCCTGAAGGAGCAGCCAGGCCGGGGACTCCCCCAACTCCCCAGTAGCTGCTACAGTGTGGACCGAGGGAGAAGGAAGCCTGGGACCTTGGGCACCTTGGAGGAACTGACAGGGACTGCGGGTGTGAGCGCTGGCAGCCGGGCGATAGGAGTGGCTGGAGTTGGGGGGGAGGCAGGCCCACCCCCAGAGAGGGAAAACAGTGGCTCTACCAAGCCTGGGACCCCTGGAAGTAGCCCTAACTCTCAGCTGCTGCCATCAAAGGGCTCCCCTGATCCCGCTGTGAACCCTGTCCCCAAACCCAAGCGCACCTTTGAATATGAGGCTGACAAGAACCCCAAGAGTAAGCCAAGCAATGGTCTACCTCCTTCACCCACACCTGCTGCTCCACCCCCTCTGCCCTCCACCCCAGCCCCACCAGTCACCCGGAGACCCAAGAAGGACATGCGTGGTCACCGCAAGTCTCAGAGCAGGTAACACATGTCCCACCAGTGTTTTGTAGCCAGGCACAGTGGCTTTCTTCAGTGGAGGGTGAAACAGCAGGTTGTAGTTGTGGCTCACACCGTACTGCTTTCCCAGCTCTGAAGCACTGAACACTTACTAGGTGGTAACATGAGTTAGATGAAGGTGAGGTTATTGTGCTATTACAGGATTAGGATTCTTAAACATGGCTGGGATGGTGAGCGTTTGTGTCCCAAATGCTGTGTACTGAACATGTTGACTGGGTTGGACCTTCATGGGTAGAGGCAGGCTTCATTTAGCACCCTGTGGGAACTTGATCAGTCCTTCATGGGAAGGATAGACCCACTTTACTTTTAGATAGAATAGACAATCCCTTAAGGATCAGTAGAATCTTGGCCTTACGACAACCTGAAATGCCAGCATTAGAAACTTATTTCTTCAAGAGAAGCATTATCAGGTTTCTGCATAATATCATTAACACAGTGGTACCAATACATTTAACATGATTTCCTTTTTCCTGAGGGCCACCTGGCCATCACTTGGCCACAGACCCTGGGTTTGTGTGGAAAGAGGAGACTGGTGGGAAAGGGGTGAAAGAATATTTCACCTACTTCTTGGCCATGTCCAGCACTGACCTGTTATGAGAATCACATTGGTTTCTTGGTCAGGCTTAGTATTCCTGATGCTGAAGACCTGGGCCACCCTCACAGTTACCCCACTGGCTATCCCGGTGTCTTTGGAGCTGGAACTGCTGCAGTTGGTGAAAGTTGACAGGCATCTTGTTTTCTGAATTGAGGCTGGCTGGGAGCCACTCTTCTGGAAGGCCTTTCCTTCTACCTCACCCTGCCTTTCTATTCTATCTCAAATTCAGATGGGCTTTCAGGTTGGTTTTACTTCCAGGGATTCTTTAATCAGACTCCATACTTAGGGCTTCATCCAGCAGATCCCATCTCATTCAGAAACTGCTGCCATGTGCAGGGAGGATGGAATCACAAAGGTTCACACACATGGGCCAGAAGAGCCCTTGGCTGCTAAGGGTAGTCCCATGTTTGGGCCTACCCCAACTTGCTCACTGACTTTCGTTCTGTTGCAGCTTGCCAAGAGTGTTTGCTTTGTCCTTACTCATCCATTTTTGTAAATACCCATCTGGAGCCTGCTATGCACCAAGCCTTGTGCTGCTCCAGGGGAAACAGAGGCAAATAAGACATGGTTCTTCCATTCAAGGAGCTCGTGGTCTAGTGCAGGAGAAAGAGGCACAAATAAATCACAGATGCCTTGTTGTACACCAAGATCCAGACGGAGAGACGTCTGTGGGGAAACTTTAGGCTGAGGAAGAGGGAAGCCTCCTGAAAGAGGGAGTTGCAGAGCTAAATTTGGAACAGCAGAGACAGTAGGTGAAAAGTGGGAGCTGGAGGAGAGCCCATGAATCTGAAGGTGTTGCACATACTCCCACCCACATTACACTTGTATACAGTATGGAGCCACATTCCTGCTATATGTGGGGGAGTTGCTTCATGTAAGAATTGCCTTGGCAAGTACAAATCTGTGCTGTTCGCCAAAAAGATAAACAGTTCAGAAGGTACAGGCTGTTTCATTTGCCTTTTCACATAGTGAGCATGTTCACCTGGAAAAGATCAAAGGGTAAGTTTCTATCTGTTGTGCCAGGTGTGACTCTTATATTTAATATGCCTTTTTTTTTTCTTTTAAAAATTAAGGCAAATATTTCTTCTGGTATTCAACCCCCAGAAAGAAATGTTTTAAAAATCTGAGGGAAAAACTGTATTAATTTTAATGGAAAGACAGTGTTGGTCCTTGATGTGACACCTTCCTAAGGGTTTTCATAGATAATTTGGCTGAACATATTTTGTGTCTTATTTGCTGACTTGGGAACTCCTGGGGTCATGTGTTGGCTGCACTGTGTACATTTGAAGATTAGGTCTCAGACCAACATCCTGCAACCACTGCACTCAGCCATTGACTGTTTACCCATGTCAGATGTCTGCACCAAAGACAGAGATTTGGGAGTCATCAGGTAGAAATGGTAGATATGGGGCCTCCCCGGTGGCGCAGCGGTTGAGCGCTGGGTTGCGAAGCTGCCCGCAGCCACTGTGGCGCCGGTTCGATCCCCGGCTGCTCCCCAGCCACCGGAGGAGGGTCCCATATGGCGCGCAGACCTCTCCTGCCGCCCGCTGCTCCCCTCAGCAGTGTACTTCGGTCCTTCTGCCTGCTCTGCTCCCTGCTCTGGCTCTGGTGAATTCTCTCACCTCCCGCGCTTCTGACTGTACCCAGTGCATGTATAAACAAAACAAACAAACAAAATAAATAAATAAATAAAACATGCCTCTATAAAATAAAAAAAAAAAAAAAAAAAAAAAAAAAAAAGAAATGGTAGATATGGTGAGGGCCCATCAATATTTGCCTCCCAGAAAGTGCAGAGTGAGAAAGAGTCCTGAAGGCAACTTTGAGAGACTCTGGCATTTAAAAAGCATGTGGGAAAAGGGAAATCCCTCACACCAACCTGAGAAGTAAATGCCAGGGAGGCAGTTGAAAACAAGGATTGGATATGTCATTGAGGCGAAGGCAGTTGGCCAGGGTAGAGTGTTGAGTTGTGTCAGGTGCCATAGAGAAGCTGAGAACAAAATGTGGCCTTTAGGACACTTTTAGTCCTTGACGTTTTTCTGTAGCAGTTCATTAAATGAGAGGAAAGACTTCTTTGATGAAAGGTCCAGTGTTACCCAAGAGTGGCTGGAGGTTTGATGGGTGAGAGGAGGGATTCCATCAGTCCCTTTCTCCTACTCCAGGCACCTGCTAGGACCTGCCTTGGAGAGGGAGAGGACTTAGCTGAGGTCACATCTTAGAGGAAGAAAGTACCTCCCTAATGAAGGAGAGGAGCAGAGAGGACTGTGGGCTCAGGGTGTCTGAGTTGCTAACCAGCTGCAGTTTTGATATTGTGTAGTAGAAGGGAATGTTATTTGAGAGATGGAAAGGAACTGAAGTCTTGGGAGTAGCTCTTGCTGCCAGTTATCCTAGTCCTACCTCAGAAGTGGTGTGATTTGTTTTGAGGGCTCAGACCCTTCCTTTTTCAACAAACTGCTCACCACTTAATGCTTCCCTAAATAGTCCTGGGCATCTCCTGTCCAATGTTGAGCACTCACAACCTGCTCAGTGCAGTAGCAGGGGCCCTTACTGGGAGGCAGATGTGAAGGCAGGTCAGGTGCTCAGTCCCTATGGCAATGGCAGCTTCTTCTTGAGGAGGACATTCTCCAGGCCTTAGAGGCTCAAGTCAGTTGCTCAGACCTGGAAGTCAGACAGTGTGGGCAAGTCCTTGTCTCTGCCACTTCATCTCTCTGCACCTCTGTCTCCTCATCTGTAAAATGGCACAGAATACAAGAGCAGCACCGTAAAGATAATGCTGATAACACATGTAAACCATTTGCCATAGCCTCATAGCACCCTGTGGCATTTGGGACACCCAGGCTGGGCCTTTCAGACCTGCTAGCTCTTCATTTGGATGGTAAGTGTGGTAAGTGTGCTTTGCTGTGTAGGCGAGGTAAGGAGGATCTCTGGTCTTTACTGTGGCCATTCCCCACTAAGGTAGCAGGACTCTAGTTCACTGGAATGACTGTTACTTTTGTTACCCACAGAAAATCCTTTGAGTTTGAGGATGCATCCAGTCTCCAGTCCCTGTACCCCTCTTCTCCCACTGAGAATGGTACTGAGAACCAGCCCAAGTTTGGATCCAAAAGCACTTTAGAAGAGAATGCCTATGAAGATATTGTGGGTAAGCACTGGCAAGAGTGGCAGACTGCCTCATCTCTGGGGGCTGCAGAAGGTCAGGAACAGGAGGTACTCTCCCAGGTTCCATCTCATTCACCGTGGGCAGAACTCAAGGAAGTGGGCATCAGAGGAAGCACCTTTGCAAAGACTGAGCAACTAAGAGACTAAAACCTTGACTGAACTAAAGCCACAAAAAGGGGAAAACTGCATCACTAGTCCCCTTCTTTGTTCATAAGGCTTGGGAGTGCCAAGCTATGTTCTTAGGCAAATCAGTTACTTTTCTAAGGCCTCCATTTTTTCTCTTATAAAATGATGATAATAATGTGCTGATAGTAACAACAATAATAACAATATTTCTAAAGATTTTTAGGATTAAATGAGACAAAATATTATAGTTCCTGGAACAGTGCCTGGTCTTTACTATATATTTCTCCTGCCCTCCCCTTCAAAAACTATGAACACAGCTGAGATTTTTTTTTCTCTGCTTGCAAGCTAATAAGTTTAGCCTGCCCCAGTTTCACAGATGCTGGCAGAAGACACAAGACTCTTGGATCACAAACAAAGGACTTTACTCACAACACAGCAGGCAGCATGAGCTCCGTGTTCACAGGGGTTCCCCTTGCTGCCATGTCCCACAGGGCACTGGAGAGGAGACCTAGGTGGAGGCTGCACACAGAATGGGTCTGTGTCTCAGCTAGGAACCCCAAGTTTAGGAAACCCCAATCATTTCAAGGGGCTGCGGGCAAACCTGCCCAAACTCTGCACAACGAGAAGACATTACCTTGTTACTGGTCAGGAAACATCTGTCTGCCCTACTCAGAGGGAGATGTGATCTCTGTCTTCCCAGGATGTTTGCTATATAAGTATCTTCAAAAATATGGTCTGGAATTGTTCATTCCTCTTGCTCAGAAGGACAGAAATGTAAGACACCACGGGGAATTATGTTCTTCCAACAAGTGGGAGGACTTGGTGTTGGCAAAATTGAGTTTGACCGTCAACACAAAAAACAGTGTTCTAAACCAAGTTGGGTTTATTTTTGGCTTTCATGTAATTCTGGCCTCACATCAGTGGGCCTTCAGTTCTTCCAAAGTAAAATGTATGTCGCTGAAGAAGAGAGAGGAGAGCAGTCATGTATTTGGGCTTGCTCCTCTCTCAGCTGTCTCAGACTTCCCTCTGTCTCTCTCTGTCTTAGGCCTGAGTCTAGAAGACAGTTGGCACATCAGAGAGGAAAGAGGCCCTAGTGGAGAGTCCTCCAGGTCCTCCTAAGACAGTGGAATCTTAGGAAGAAAAGGCCGTCTGTTCCCTCTGAACCATCAGTTTGATCAATTTCTCCTTAAACAATGGCTAGGGCAGCAGCAGCAGTGCTTGGGTCCACACAGGCCCTGCTTTTCCCTGGGATGGAGTGTCTAGAATGTAGCCATTCAGAATTAGGTCAGAACAGGAAAATGGTGTGGAATGAGATGCCTAGGCCAGCAAAAGTGTTTGGGGAGGAAGGCCTTTCCCTTTCCACTGGAAAAAAGTTAGCTTTTTATCAATCGGTCATCTGGAGTTGAGGTCAAGAACTATGGAGATCAGAGGCACAAACCCCGCCTCTCTTCACCCCTGTTGCAGAGTACATTCCTGTTTCTGTCATTTGGAAGAAATTGTAATGTGTCACTGGGCCCAGGGCCATTGGGGGCACCCATTGTGGCTGCTGCAGTAGGCAGAGAAGGCTGTGGTTTCTGCTCTCCTTCCCCCACTCTGCTGTCTTCTCTGAGAAGGCTTTGGCAGCCCTTCTGTGCTGCCCAAGGATTCCAGGTAGGGGAATGTTCTTGTATCAGCTAAACTGAAAAAAGAGACAAAGGGACAGCTTTAACCATTTTCACTGCCCACGATTTCAGGACTCTGTTTGGGGTTGTTTAGAAGCAACCTCTGGATGCAGGTTGGATTTTGGAGGCACAGCCTCAACCTTAGTTCAGGTTAGAGAGAAGAGGAAGAGAGAATAAGTGTGTCTGAATGTCAGCCTTCTTAGTAGAGGGAACTTACTGCCACTCTGGGATGTTGAGTGAGGAGGCAGGAAAGTATGGGAACAGTTTGGATGTTTCTTATTTGGATGAGCCAAAGCTAAGGGTGGGAGCTGGTGGGAGCTAAGATTGGAGTGTCGGTGTGTTCCTTAGCCTGCTGGCTTAGTTTCTGAATCTTTGGAGCATTGTATAGGAGGAAGAGAAATGGGGGAGGGTGTTAGGGGAGGCCAGGGATGTGACCCAGCACCTGGGTTTTACTTCAGCCTTAGGGGTGAGGGCCAGTGTCAGCATCTGGTAGGTTCATTGCTCTGGGCACATTTTCTTCTTCTGTATCCCCATAGCAGTCTGGGTCTAAGTTTCTAGACCTGACCAGGGAGACATGAGGGAAATACAAGGGAGATATTCTTTTCTTTTAGAGTCTGGCTGATTTATCCCTTTTTCCTTCCCTGAGACAGGCCCAAGAATTTTGGACCTCCTTCTTCGCCCCACCCCAACTTCATGGGGGCCCTTGTTGCTGAACTCAAATGTCAATTTTGCTTTTTTGCATTGCATTGACTGGTGCCTCTGACTTCCCAGGAGTCTTCTTTCTGTTATTCTTAGCATGTCCTCTATGAGCTTAAGGTCACTACTTCTGACTCCATTTGGATTATCCAGCTTTTATGCTGGCTCGCTTGCATAGGGACAGACGGGACTTTGTTTTGGGTGTGGTAAATGGGGCTAGGGTGGGGGTGGAGGGTTGGAGGCAGAGAGAATTCATGGTGAATCTCCATTTTGGCCACAGCCTGCTGGAATGGAGTTTCTGGTCTATTAGAGGTTAAGGGCCAGTTGACCCAGAGACTAACATGTCTTCTCTGTGAGCCGTAAACTTGAAAGAGGGGCCTTGGCGAGTTTGCTGGTCTCCCATCCATATCAGGCAGGACTCTCCGGGAACTGGAGTGGGATACTTCACAACAGGCTGAGGTGTATCATGCTAATTCACAATGGAAGTGTTCAAAAATAAAGTGACTACCTTGCTGCTTCGTGGGGCTGTTAAGTTTTGTCTGTTCAGTTTGACATCTGCCCCTGAAAGATGTGATTCTACATAGCCTTACAATCATTTGCATTCTGAGTCTGACACTTAAAAATGCACCCAAGGAAGCAGCTTGTTAGGGAGTTATGTGGAGTGTCCTCGGCGCCTGACCAAGGAGCCTGGGCTGCATTCCTGCAGAAATTCCCACTCCCATCAGCTAACTAGAGCTGAGAGAGAGTTTCCAGGAACTTGAGTGGGATGCTGGGGACAGGGCCAGTCAGCCTTACTGCAGAGCTTTCTGAGCCTTTGCCCTCTCTGCATCCTCATAAGCAGGGGGCACCTACAGCACAGAGGCTGCAGTCAAGGGGTGCAGCCCAGGGACTGGTGCTGGCTAGTGGGAAATGGTGTCCAGGCAGAGAAGGTGGGGAACAGCTGGTGCCTTAGAGCTCCCATCAAGTGGGTGTGCTCTGCATTGTGGGGAGAGTCGGCCCCTTATCCTGTGAGGGAAAAGGCTGAGAACTAGGAGAAAGCTCTGGTTGGAGCCAGGGAAGATTAGAAAGGAAAGCTGCAGGCCCAGGACCCTAGCCCTAGGTGTTGTCCAGGATGCCTAGGATTCTGTTAGGAGAAATTCTCAGTGCCTGCGCACATACACATACTCCTCATTCCCCAACTGGTTCTTCCAGTTGTGTGTGCTGGGGATTTGGGGGAGGAGGGTTTGGCACTTGTGGTTATTGACCCAGGGAGCTGGGGACATGGGGAGATGGGCGGGTAGGGGGGGGACAAGTGGGGGCAGGACTGGGTGTGGTGGGGTTTTTCCTTCAAGAGGAAGTGTGACAAGTTTGGGAGTTGGCAAACCCCTTTAAAAGAGTGCAAATCAAAAATTCTTGGCCATGCCCTTGTCCCTTATCTCATCAGCAAAGCTGGGAAGGGTTGAGACCTCTGGCTTCCCCAGCTGGGCTTGATGAGATGGGCTGCTCAGGCCAGGCCTCCAGGGAGGAGGGCCCACCTCTTCTCGCCAAGGGCAGCATGGCCTGCCTTTCAGGACGCTGTGTTGTAGGAATGCAGGTGAAAGTCTGGCTGTCTGGCTGGCTACTTGTCTCTCCATCCATGCCCCTGTGAAATTTTCACATTTCTCCACTCAGTCCTGGTTTCTCTAACTTTGCTTTAGTTTTGCTCTCCCTGAGGAAGTTCTGAGCCCTATTTGCCAGCTCAAATTTGAGCTATTGCCTTGGTATGTATTTACTTCCAACTGGTTCAGTTTAGTGGTTCTGGGACTCAGGGCCTGCTTAGCTTCCACGCATCCCATCCCCTGGGCACCCTTACCACCTGGAGAGATGATTGGAGGTATCTCTGTGAGATGGGTCAGAAAGGGTAGCCAGGAACTGTTTAGGAAGTTGGGAGTGGCAGGTGAACTAGAGCTGTGAGGGAGCAGAGCTAAGGTTGGGGTCGCAGAGGTAGGGCCAGGGCTAGCAGTCATTTTCTGGAGAAACAATTAGTGGCCCGGTTATATCAGAGAATGATAAAAACTGCTGGGGAAGAGACTGGTGTTAGAGCTGGGCAGAAGGAGCAGGCATTTGTGGCGCTCCTGAAATGCGGTTCCTGGGGGTGATAGTCGTCAAGAGAGCCTGGTGCCCCAGCTCTTTTCTCCCAGTTTGTCACTGAGGAGCTAGGACACTGCTCCCTGAGTCTCTATTTCCTACTTTTGTTTCTTGGAGCTTTGGGTTTTTTGTTTTTGTTTTTTTCTGGCAGTCTTTAAAAACATCTTTTTTTTTTTTTTTTTTTTGTGGGACCCTCGCCGGTGGCCTAGGAACGAACTGGCGCTGCAGAGGCTGCGGGCAGCCTCACAGCCCAGCGCTCAACCGCTGCACCACCAGGGGAGGCCCTAAAAACATCTTTATTGAGATTATAATTCACATACCAAAAAGTCCACCCAGTTAGAATTATAGTCCAGTGGTTTTCGGTGTGTTCTCTTAACGATTCTGATTTCAGTGTAATTCCTGACACCCTAAGAAGACTTAGAAGCTGCTCAGACATGGGCAGGGAGACGGCGCCTTCTCCTTTCCCACTCTTCCCACTTACAGTGGCCTGTGTCCTCCCCCAGGGTGGAGTGTTCTGTCATTTTCCAAGGAGAATTTCCTTTCCTTTTATGTTTTTAAGTTCCTTGTCCTCCTTTCTTATTAGCTTTTTCTCTTTCATCAGTTCATTCCTCTCCCTTCTTGCCTCAACTGTAATTTTTACTTTGGACATAAGCAGTGTTGGAGCTTTGAATTTTGTATCAAAGAGAGAAGAGAAGGGGGCCTCCTTGATGGTGCAAGGAGTTAAGTTTCAGCACTATGAAGCTACCCGCAGCCACTGCAGCAATGAGTTCGATCCCTGGCCAGGGAGCTACCCACATGGCACAGCAGACTTTTCCTGTATCACCCACTGTTCCCCTCAGCAGTGTATTTCAGTAGATCTGCCTGTTCTGCTCCCCACTCTCTCTCTGGTGAATCCTCTCACCCCCTACCCCTGCACCTCTAGGCTACACCCCAGCTCTTGTATGCATAAATAAATAAAATGAATCTTTAAAAAAAAAGAAGAGAAGGAAGTTGGGAAGGATGGAAGAAAAGAGAGTTTGCTTTGGGACTCATGTCCTGGTTCTCAGAAGTTATTGGGAAGCAGTGTTTTTTATATTGGTGGGGGTGGAGGGGTTAGGGGGTGGCAGTTTTATCTATCTGTCAATCCATCTGCTCAGGGGACATTTGACAGTATCTGGAGACATTTTTTGTTGTCACAATCGAGGGGTGCTATCATCATCTTGTGGATTGAGTTCAGGTTTCTGCTAAACATCCTTCACAAGGCAGTCTACCACCACAAGGGTTATCCAGCCCCAAATGTCAGTAGTTTGGAGAATCTGATGTAAAGGAGTTGAGACAAGGTCATTCTGTAGGCTGAGCGATGATGATACAAACTCTGGCAGATCATCTAGTCCCAGGAAGTTTGGATTTGATGAGCTTGGAATAAATGTTCTTCGCCCCCATCTGCACAGGGACTCTGATCCTGTGTCACAGGATCAGGATGATGGTGTCCTGGCATTTTCCAGTCCTCGATCTCCCCACCACAACCTACAGGATCTATAGTGGTAAGGCGCTGAGAAGTACAGAGTCTGTTCTGACTTCTCCCTAAGTGCCCTCCCTGGGGTAGGAGGGAGAAAACATGTAGGAATGGCAGGTTGGATACTTGGCTTCTTGAAGCAGGGCCGCTGGGCCAGCTCTGCTTAGTCAGGCCTCTGGAATGGAGACAAGTCATTTTCATAGCATGACTGTGTTACAGGAAAAGGTCTGCTCAATTGCTGGGGATTCTGCTTGGGTTGAGAATTACTTAATCCAGTCCCAAATCCTTTCTGGACCCATCATTGACTCATAAGTTTCCAGAGATCGTATTGCTCCCTGGGCAGGCTAATTAGCTGCCACTGAAATCCTCCCTTCACACTTCTCCCCACCCCCTCCTCCCACACCTCTATAAAGGCACTTCCTAAATTCATTGTGGTCTTTCAGGATGGTTGTAAGTAGATACCGCAATTTGGGGCAGTATTGGCTTTGGAAATGGAGAAATGAGTAATCATATCAGGGTTGACTTTCTCTTGTGTCCCATCCTAGGAAAGCTTGCACTCCCAGCGGCCTTTGTTTCTAGTCCTTTAGCTCTTTGGGAAGTGGCCTCTGAACTGCTCTGGGGTGTAAGGAGGCAGCTGAGCGACAGTTGGGGCCTTAAGGGTCACCAGGTTCACTCCTGATGCTGAACAGGGAGAAGCTGAAGCAAGCTCTGCTCTCACCTCCAGCAAAGTTTTGTTTTTTGAGTATTGAGCTCCCACATCCCACATAGCAGCATTGCAATGGAGGGGAGGCTATGGAAAGACAGAGAAAAAGCAGAGGGCTGTATTCACTCACTGTCCCCACATACCTTGTCAGTACTGTGATTCTGCTGCAGCATTGAGCCAGGACTGATATGGCTCAAGATATTACTGTCTTTTAGAAAAGTCTAGGTATGAGTTGTAGGGGAAGGAAGGGGCAGGAACATACGGCTTATAGAAAGGTGTTGTGCTTCAAGGACAGGGATCGTGTTTGGACTTTCTGAGATTTTCTGTTAGTGCCAATACAGTGCCTTCTGCCAGGCATTTTAGAAATTAGGATCACAAACTACCTGAGGATCACAAACCACCCCGACCCTAGCCCTTTGGCTTAGTCTCCTTTCAAGCCTTTCACACGCCTCCTGTATCACAACAGTTTATTCCAAAGGGGGACGAATAGAGACTGACAGTGGAGTACAGAGGTTCATTAAACAAATAATTACTGAGCACTCGCTGCTTGCTCATCACTGTTCTGCTGTTGGGTAGCCTGGTAAAACCCTACTCCCTGGAGTCTGTAGTTCCTCCATGCCCCTCCCCCAGAAGTGGGCCCTCTGGAAGCAGTCAGTAAAAGGACAGCCATCTGACCTCTGAAAGCTTTTCTACCTTAAACTGTATATCTCTGAGACTTCAGCAGCAGAGGGATTGGAGCCAAGGAAAGACGCCTGGTGTTGGCTTTGTCCTCTGTCTGGGCACAGGCAGGGGTGGCTGAGCCAGCCTTGTGCAATCCCTGAATGTATAAAGCAGAGGCCCGACAAGGCTGAGCTGAACTGGGGGTGGGGGGTTTAGCTTCTGGCCTTGGAGCCAGGATCTGTTTGCAGCCTCCCCACTGCAGACGGGCAGCTGCATGACTCATGAGCTGAAGGGGCCAGGCAGAAGCCATTCTCTTTGGTTCACAGGAATTCTGCCTGTTTATTTGTATGTGTGTGTGAGTGCGTGTGTTTCCTTTTTCTCTTCTCCCCCTTCTTTAACTTTTCCTCCTCTGCAGGAGATCTGCCCAAGGAGAATCCATATGAGGATGTGGACTTAAAGAGCCGAAGAGCAGCTCGAAAATCCCAGCAACTGTCTGAGAACTCCTTGGACTCTTTGCACAGAATGTGGAGTCCTCAGGATAGGAAGTACAACAACCCACCCACTCAGGTAACGGCAGCTCTGCCCTGGGCCTGCAGGGGCAGCCCTCAGGCCACAGTGGGACCTGCTGTACCACGGCTTGGCCTGCTTCCATTCAGGCCTTTTCCCTCGCTAGTGCTTGGCACAGAGGTGACCTCGGGAAAGAGCTCTGCACTCAGAGACTTCTGCCATTTCAAACCCTTATGGACAATTGAGTCATGCTCTTAGGGTTACCCTGTCCTACCTTCTTCCCTTCACTGTCCGAGCTCTGAGCAGCCAAACTAAGCCAGGAGCCCCTGTAGTCTCCTGGCTTAACTTACTCCTCGTCCCCTTTTGTGGGAAACAAGAAGACAGGGCCCTGGTTGGAGTCTTGGTATTCTGCAGCTCAGGCAGAAATGATCTTAGTACTAGCATTTGAGGGGCCAGGTATGGCCCACGAACTAGACTTGAAGAGCAAGACAGGCGTCTCAAGACCTGGAGCCACTCCTGTTGCAGGGAATAAGAGTGAATCTTTGAGGAATGAACTGATAAAAGGTAGAATGAGAAGAAAGATGAGAAGGTAAAGGAGACCCTTTGATTTAAACTTACTCTGGCCTTGTCCAGGGTGGACAGAGACAGGTGAATGGAGATGCTTTCTCTGACCTACCCAGGCAACTCTAATTCTCACTAATTGGAGGGACCTGGGTATTTGATAACATTGGCTAGAAAATATAAAATTTATTTATTTGGCTTTGGAATGATGTGATTGTTTTTATAGTTTCTCTCTTGAATGTGCTGTGTTCAAACAAGTACCCACTGGATTTGTATTGCTAAACTGAGCAGGGAGGGAAACTGGGGAATGGGGAGGAAGGAGGGCTTGCTGAAGAGTGATGAGAGGTAATGTTGAGTTTGCTGGGGTACCTGGCTTTGTATTAGAGAGCAGGATCCACTGAGTAAGATATCCTGTGCTGAAGAACATCACTCTAAATGAGGAGGTGGGCTGGACCTGGCCGTGAGGCCTGCCTTGCCCAGACTTTGGTGTTCAGAGCCCAGAGCCCAGTGTTCTCCTGGAAGAACTGAGTAGGGCCAGGCTGCCATGGTCATCTAGCAGAACAGACTGTAATGTAGATTACAGCTTCTGCTAGAGATACCTTTTAGGACAGGATCAGGGACTGAGGGGGATGACTGGCTTCATTAGCCCTGTCAGTAGTGAACAAAGTCTAAGCCTTGTCCCAGTTTACTGGAGGTATCCCCCAAATTCCTGCTTTGCCTTTTCACTCAGATGAGAGCAGTTTTCTTAACCTCTCCTTCCTTTTTTTATTTTCTGGCAGAAGTAGTTTAGCTTCCTCTGTGTAAGCAAGTATCTGATCTGCAGATTAGCAGCTAAGGTCTTAAAAAGAAAAAACCCTGGTGGATGGAAATTCCAGGGAGGCTTGGGGGGAGGCAGGGATGCCAGTCTGTAGCTTCTGTGTCCTGGTCTGGCTCACGGGTACTGGCCAGGGCATCTGTGGCGAGCCCTCTCCCACATCCTCTTCCCCATGCCAGCTCTCCCTGAAACCCAGCAGCCAGTCCCTGCGCGGTGGTAACTGGTCAGAAAGGAAGAGCCACCGGCTGCCACGCTTACCCAAGAGGCACAGCCATGACGACATGCTGCTGCTGGCTCAGCTGAGCCTGCCGTCTTCCCCCTCCAGCCTCAATGAGGACAGCCTCAGCACCACGAGTGAACTGCTGTCCAGCCGCAGGGCCCGCCGCATTCCCAAGGTAACCTCTTCTGCCTCTTCTGTAGCCTTCCTCCCTTCCCCGATATGGGGCTGCTCCCTCAATTCTTGAACGAATTCTGGGTCCATGCACTGGCTTCCCTTTTCCATATGGTTAAGTCCCCTTTTTTTAAAATCAGTAAAGATACAGGATGTGATTGATGGTACACAGATGTTAGGGGAAGGACAGGCTAGCCTCTGACCCTAGGGAACATACCATGTGGCCAGGTGGATGGAAACCAGTCCTTAGGGGGCTCTGAATTAGTGTAGTGTATCTGAATTTTGTGGTCTCCATGCTGCACATGTAAACATTTCCAGGCTGTCAGAATCTCAGGCTCAAATCTGGGTCTTTCCTTCTATAACTCTCAGAATTGAGAGTTATCAGCAATGATTAGTACACGTAGACAGCTGGGCCCAAATCCCCAGCCCAAAGCAGCAGGATTTAGCCAAAAGGTATTTTTAGCCTGCAAACAATGCTTGGGTATATTGGGAATTTAGCTTCTTCCTGTCAGGGCCCCAAGCTGTAGCCCAGAGGGGAAAGGCTAGAATCTTTGTTCCTGTTATTGCATATGAGAAGCTCTTTGTCTCTGAGGGTTCAGTGACTCCTGGGACTCAGGAGCTCCCATCCTGTCTTGTTTGATCACTGTTCCTTCCTCTTGGGAGCTAAGTTTAATGTCCTTGTCTTGGGGCAGACCAATTAGGGGACTCTGCGAGCTACCAGACATGGCCAGCGAGTCTGCACTTAGGGTCAGTACAGCAGGGAGACCAGCACTAGGCCCAGTGCAGGGAGGGCATGCAGCTCACATCTGCAAGGGGTTGGGTAGGCTTCTAATCAGCCTCCTTGGAAGAAGAGGCAGCTGGTGTTCAGGTTATCTCACCCTCCCTGCTTTTCTTACCTAGCTTGTCCAAAGAATTAACTCCATCTACAATGCCAAGAGGGGAAAGAAGAGGTTAAAAAAGCTGTCTATGTCCAGCATTGAGACAGCATCACTGAGAGGTAGGCCTTGATGCCTGAGCTGGTTCAGGTATCTACAGCCCTTGGGTAATAAGAATGAGGAGAAGCACATATTGGCCTCAGTTTACCCTCTGTGGGCCAATTGTAGATCTTCCTGCCTTCTGGGAGAATGGAACCTTGCCAAGAAGTTGCCACATAGGAGGGTAGGGCCGAGAGAGAAAGCCCTGAGAGGGGTACTGCAGGCTTTGGCCTAAGAGGCCTTGAGTAGGGAGGTGGGTGTGGGAATCTGCTTCTGGCCGAAGGAATGGCCAGGCTCACTGAGCTCTGTGGTCTTTGTCCTATTTCAACCTTGGCCTCCTGGAGGCAAGACCCTTATGTTCCAGACCTGGAGGGCTCTCTACTGGCTCAGCCTTGAACTTGGGCCACTGCTTCTCTTAGATCAGGACTGCAGGGACAGGGGTATGGGTATTGATTAGCACCTAGTCTGAGCTCTGAGGGACTCTGGCTTCAGGCCACTCATCGCCTGGCCATGTTACCCACAGGAGCCCAGGCTACGCTAGCTGCACATCCATTCCTCATGAGAAGAGGTGTATGTGGGGGGGAGTGGGGGAGGTTGGGGTAGAAAACATTTGCTGAGGGGCAGTGGCTTAGTAAGCATACTCTCCTGTGCTTTTCCAGATGAGAACAGTGAGAGTGAGAGCGACTCTGATGACAGGTTCAAAGGTGAGACATGGCTCCCTGCATGGAACCCTTTCCCAGCCCTGGCTTTTGGGAATCAGCCTTTCCTTCCTCTGCATGTATAATTCCAATGCATCCAGATGGCCTGCTTTGGGGAGGCAGCAGGCAGGCCATCAGAGCAAGTAGCTATAGAAAATCCTTCCCTGCCATCATGGAAGCTGAGCCCTGAGAGATAAAATTTAGGCATCTGCTTTGCCCAAATTTAAGGCTGGTGACCCTGCCCATACTCTCCCAAGCCATTATCCATGAGAATTAGATTTACCTGGTAGATGTTTTGAATCTGGAGTGTCAGACATGGGTTTAGAAGATTACAAGTGCCTTTTCTAGTTGCAAGAAATGTGTCATAGTCTGAGGAACCTGGTCTTCTGGAGGCCCTGGGGCCACTCATGTCCCCTAGCCTCAGAGAGGAGGATCCAAGGTTCTGGTTTCACATTGGGAAACCAGGCTTAGACCTTGTTGGATTGTTAAAGTATGTGGGAGCCAGCTCCCTCTGTCTCTTCTTTCCTGGTTCCCCAGGCAAGTGGGCAAGTGTGCTTTGGGCCTGAGGTCAGAGACAAAGGGTCCAAATCCAAGGATGCTAATAGGGACCTGGATTGAAGCCTTTATGGATATTTGTATCTTCTAGTCCTGTTGGCATAGGGATAGGGAGTGGGTGGCTGGCCTAGCTTAAGCATCCCTACTGGCCCCAGCTCAGCCTCCAGAGGTTCCAGAATGCCTAGACCGGTAGTTCCCTGGGTCTGGGAAGAGTCTTTGTAGACACCTTGCTCCTGTGTCTTCTCCCCAAGCCCAGCTGGGCAAGGTGTCACACTGGGCCCATGTACCCTGAGTCTGGGGTGGAGGGGACTAAGGTAGGGTTTGTGAGGGCCAGGTCTGCCTGTCCCCTGATGTGCGACCTGCCTTCAGCCCACACGCAGCGCCTAGTCCATATCCAGTCCATGCTGAAGCGTGCTCCCAGCTATCGGACATTGGAGTTGGAGTTGCTCGAGTGGCAGGAACGGGAGCTGTTTGAGTACTTTGTGGTGGTGTCCCTCAAGAAGAAGCCATCTCGAAACACCTACCTCCCTGAAGTCTCCTACCAATTTCCCAAGGTGAGGCCATTTCTTACCCCACCTGCACTAACCCTCTCCTCTCTGCCTGGCTCAGAGGTGTGATCCTGCTCCTGCAATAGCGACTTGCCCGACTGCAACAGCTGGAACATGGCCTCCTATAGCCAGGAGGGAAGAGTGGGCTTGAGGTCAGACCAGTGCTTATTCAGAGGATCAGGGCAATGAGGGTTCAGAGAGCCCTCTCCCTACCTACTTCTCTCTGTCACATCACTCTGTGTATTTTCTATGAAATTTTGCTGTTGATTATCATTCTGCTGACCAGAATGTGCAGGGACAGGGACCTTGTCCACTTTATTTTGCATTCGTAGCCCAGTGTGGCACATTGTCAGGTGCCACATAGAAAGTGCTTGCTTGGCGTATAGTGAATAAGTGATGACTCAACACAGACCCAGACGTCTCTGTAAGGATTAGGAATGGGAATAGGGTTGCTGAGAACCATGCCAGTTAGTAGGATGCCATCTAGGACTCTTAGGGGAAGAGATGCTTCTAGCCACCCCTCACCACCCCTAGGTTCCCTGAATTTTCCTGTGTATCTTTATCTCCATATTCTTCTTTCCTGCAGCTGGATCGACCCACCAAGCAGATGCGGGAAGCAGAGGAAAGACTCAAGGCTATCCCCCAGTTTTGCTTCCCTGATGCCAAGGACTGGCTCCCTGTATCAGAGTATAGCAGGTGAGGCTTGGCCTAATTTGCCTGGAGGGAGGAAGGGGGCATAGCCTCATTCACCCCTACTGCAGGGGGCAACTGAAGGGGGCCCACCCTGGTCCCAGCCTCTTCTCCTACAGTATCCTGGTCCCTCACCCAGGAGTGGCAGTCCCCCTTCTTGGGGGCTGTTTCCTGGGTCCTCTGATATTCCCTGATACTAGACCTCTCCCTGTTCTAGTGAAACTTTTTCTTTTATGCTGACTGGGGAAGATGGCAGCAGACGCTTTGGCTACTGCAGGCGCTTATTGGTGAGTAGGGCCATTTCATCCTCAGGGGATGGGTGTTTGTGTCCTTCTGTAACTTTAGCTTGTATGAAATCCTATCTTTACTCTCTTGTATAGTCCCTAAGGTCACGAACACACACTCACTCACTCACTCACTCTTAGATGAGGCACCCCTGGGGTAGCAGGAGTCAAATGTCCCCTCTGACTGGTCGCTAGAATCTAAAATTATCTGCAATAAGGGGAAAGACACCTTCTACTTTGCTGTCATGTTTCTAGCTTTCCTGTGCTTTTTCTTTTCATTAGTTTTCCTCGGACTTGGGACTCTTGATTCCTGATCCCACATTACAGGATCATTCCACCCAGCAGTATGTGGGTGTGCCTCACCTTGGGGTGGAGGATAATGCCCCTCACCTCTATACCTGGCCAGCCTGATGTGGGGCAGAGCCCTGTCCATCATCTGGTAGGGCTGGTGGATGAGGAGGGACAGTAAAGTGCCGTCTGTGGGCTTGTGGGAAAGACTTCCATGAACTCAGGGGAAAGGAAACATTGTAAAGTAAGCAGCCAGCCCTTCCTTCCCCATCTCCTTGCCTTTTAGTCCTGAGAGGGAAATGAATTGAAGTAAAAGCAAAGAGAGCCTGGTTCCAGTTGTATCCTCTCCTGGACCTCACTAGGTATGCTGTTGGCTTGGATGATTGACAATGTTTGGGGGTTTCCAGACCTTAGTGAGAGGAGGACTCACTAAATACCAGTCTAGGGACAGATGAAGGAGATCCTAGGAGAAGGTATAGTGGGGACCCCAATTGAAGGATTCTGGACCATTCATTCTTTCATTTATTCATTCAGGAACACCCTACACTTACTGAGGATTACACAGTATGCTAAAGACAACTAACGATGAGTTAGACATCTATCCTCAAGGAACTTTGACTAGAGGAAGTGAGACTTTAAACAGAGGGAAGGACAAAATGAATAAACTGTTTATTAGGGTGTATTGTGTTCCAGGCTAGATGCTATAAGTATGTTATTTTCTGTAATTCTCAAAAATAGCCCTTATAGTATTATTATATCTGTTGTATAAATTAGGAAACTAAGTCTCAGAGGTGGAATGACTTTCCCAAGGTCACACAGCCAGTGAGGGACAAAGCCAGGATGACTCCAAGTCCTTTAGCACCAAGACTAAAGTACTCCAAGATGATACTCTAGGATCACCCCAAAGGGTAGTTTGAGGAGAAGAGCTATTGGGACAGAGAGTGCCCAGTGAGTGTGGGTAAGGGAATGTGGAGCAGTGCAGATGCCAGGTAGGGAACTAGGCAGAAGCTAGCATGCCCCAAGTTCATCTGAACTTGGAGGGAGTGTTCCAAAGGCTGCCTTTGCAGGGGCATAGTGGAGCAGAGCTGCTCCCTTGCAGTGGGCCTGCTGCCCCCAGGGAAGAGTGTGTTTGTCCTGGCCTGCTCAGAGAGGGCCTGGGCTGGGTCCCTGCCAAGGGGGCTGGCACTCGCTCGGCATTCCTGCAGATTGGACACAATGATTCTAACCCAAAGCCCACATACTTGATTTAATCACTTGGGGCTTTAGGCAAGGCGGGGGAGAGGGACAGAGAGAGGAGTGAGTTTCAGGCCTAATATGGACAAAAACAGATTCTGCCTTCCCTTTAGTTCTGTGACGTGTGGCCAGCAGGTTTGGAGACTGAAATAGCCCCATCTGTATTTGCTTAGCAGCCTGCATGAGGGGCCAACACCTGCTGCTGTGTTCCCTCCCCACACAGCCATGCCAGGCACTTTGACCACTGAGTCCAGAGACAGCCAGATCCCTGCCAACCTCAGGCCCTAGAAGGCTCCTGTGAATTCCCTGTCTGAATTCTGGGGTTTTAGGCCCGGGAAACTCTTCCAGCTGTCCACCTTTGAAATCCCTTTTCCCCTTTGTCCTTTAGTTTAGCATACTTCTCTCCCCATCCTTGTGTCCCTTTTTCTTCCTGTCTCAATGCAGTATACTTTAGAGGTAAGACAGCAAATCAGACTCCTGGCTCCTGGCTCCATGACCTCTAGATACATGACCTTGAACAGTGGCTTATTATTTTTCAACATAGTTTACTCATCTATAAAATGGGGATGGTAAGGCCTGTTTTGCAAGTTTGTACAGTACCAAGCTGAGACTCAGGTAGAGTAAATATTTGATAAATAGTAGTTTGCTCCCCTTATCTATTTTCAGTTTGCTTTCCTAGAATGGGGATAGATCAAGGGAAGGAGAAAAGAGCAGCTGAGAAAAGGAATATTTTGTAGTGTGTCGCCTGTTGGGGCCAGAAGCTGCAAGGTCTTCTCATTACCATTGTGTCCCCCAGTGTCCCATCTTAGAGATGTAAACCCACAAATCACCCCATACCCTCTGCCAAACTGCCTCATCCTTTGCCATCAGTGTCCTCTTGGGAGGAAGGATGGCGCCTGTGTACAGCCTGGCAGGAGCCTGGTACCTTGGGCTGGAAGGCCATGCAGAGGCCCGGCAGGGTGGCAGCCATTCTTTGGGGGGTGGGGGGGCTGGTGTCTGAATAGAGGTTTGGAAGAGTCTTGGAGTCTTCTTCCACTAGAAGAGCAGTTTTAGTCCTCAGTTCCCAAGAAAAGGAGCCAGATAGAGTAATTGTGCATTCTCTGTCTCTGTCTCTTTCCCTGTCATGCTGACCCAGCCAAGTGGGAAAGGGCCGCGGCTGCCAGAGGTATACTGTGTCATCAGCCGCCTTGGCTGCTTCGGCTTGTTTTCCAAGGTAAGAGGGCTCTGGCTTACTTCCTCCCCCTTCCCCCAGCTGACAGCTCCCACAGGAGTATCTGCAGTGAGCTTAGATGAGAAAACCACCTGTGTGTGTGTGTGTGTGTGTGTGTGTGTATGAGAGAGAGAGAGAGAGCGAGAGAGAGAGAGAGAGAGAGAGAGAGAGAGAGAGAGCGAGCGCACGTGCAAATGCAAGCCAGCTCTCTGACTCCCTCATTACTCCCAAACCTGGCTCCCCACCAGCCAGCTGGCATCTCCCTAGCGCTTGTGCCAGCACTGTCTGTTAATATGCAACCCACCCTGGGCTGTGGGCAGAGCAAGAGTCCTTGGGGATGCAGACCACTTACAAAAGCCAGTTATCCAGGGACCCCACTGAAGTGGTATATCTTCTGCTCTTGGGGACTGAGGCAAGGACTAGTGCCAAGGGAAGTGGAAGGGAATAAAGACACTGCTGAGAAAGTCCTCCCATCCTCCAACTTTTAGCCCAGACTGATCAGATGCCAGGTTGCCCTCTTCTCTGCTCAGAGGGGCAGAGGGGCAGCTCCCTGACACCCTTCCTCTTTTGGTTGCTGGCTCTTGGCACAGGTCCTAGATGAGGTGGAGCGCCGGCGTGGGATCTCCGCTGCACTGGTCTATCCCTTCATGAGAAGTCTCATGGAGTCGCCCTTCCCTGCCCCGGGAAAGACCATCAAAGTGAAGACATTCCTGCCAGGTGCTGGCAACGAGGTAAGGATTTCTGCTGCCCATTCTCTCAGACTCCAGGCTGGGGCTGGAGTAGAACCTGCCTAACCAAGTTTGCAGTATCAGGGGGTGCAGAACATGACCCCTTCTTTGTTTACCATGTTTGTATAGATAAGCAATCGGGACTGAAAAAGTGAGTGACAGAACTGTGATTGTTGCCCAACCCTGTAACTCCCAGGGGCCTTCTTCGATCTGTTTGGACTACACTGCACTCTGCCTGCCTCCTTTTATTCATTCGTCAAACATTGACTGCATGTGTACTCTCTCACAGCCAGGGGTCATGCCAGATCTGGGGTGGAGTCATTAAGTGAAAGAAGGCAAGACTCTGCCCTTGTGGAGTTCATAGCCTAGTGGGAGAGACTAATATTAGAGAAATATTTTTACATATAAATAGATAATGCCTAAATGTGTTAAGTGCCAAATGAAAGCACAGGATCCTGTGAGAATGTGTAGTGGGGATTTGCTTTAGATTCAGGGCAGGGAAGGCCTCTTCTGGGGAAGTGACATTTATTAGGGTCCAAAGGTGTGTAGAGTCAACTCAAGGAAGTGGGCGAGGGAGTCTGAAAGAGAAGGATGTGGATGGGAAAACGTTATTCCGGGGAGAAGAAACAGCCTGTTCAAGGGGAGAAGTTGGGGATATGTGTGTACTTGTCCAGAAATGAAAAAAAAAAAAACCAAGATGGTTGAAAGAGTGGTGAGCAGAGGCAGATAGGCAGGTGAGAACCAAATCACAGTGCTGCCGGCTAGGACAAGGGAAGGGTTTTGGATTTTATCAATGGCAGAATTTTGATAATATCACAGATATTTTTAAAAGCTCACTGTGGCTGCTATGTAGATAAAGGATTGTAGTGAAACAGGGGTACTGCTGCAGTAACAGAGGTGAGAGATGAGAGTGGCTTAGATTCACGTGTGACAGAAAAGACAGAAGTGAATGGATTTATTTTAGAGTAGGGGATTTTTAAGGCTAACTCCTAGCTTTCTGGCTCGAGCAGAAGCCATATACTGAGTGGGGAGCACCTGAAGGAGGAGCAGATTGTGAGGAAGAAAAGGAAGAGTTCTATTTTGGCCATCTGAGATCCCTGGGAGATTCCCAAGGGAAGGTATTTCATAGCAAGGAGTGTAGCTAGAGAAGAAGAGAGAGCCCAGGACTCGGTCCTACTCAGTCTCAGGGGCTCTGACACTGAGAGGGCTGTAGTGGAGGAGTGGCAGCCCTAAAGACTGAGAAGATGTGGGGAACACCCGGAGTGGGCAGGTGCGGAAGCTGGGAAAGGGAGGTCTTGAGCAAGGAAGGAGTGATGGGTGAGTCAGATAGAACTAACAGGTCAGGAAGAGGTGGGTTTCTGAAGAGTGGGAACTGGGGTGCTCAGAAGCCTGAGTGGAGTGAGCTAAGCAGTGAAAGTGAAAATAACCTGTATATACATCTTTCCAAGAGTCTTGACTGAAAAGAGAGGAAAGGGGGCAGTAGTGGAAAGGCAGTGCGGGGCCCGGGGAGATTGTTGGAAGAGGATTCTTTGGCTGGTGGTGGGAATGATCCAGCAGTGGAAGGAGAGAGGACAGCAGAAGAGGAAGGGGGTAGGCAGACTGTTACTGACAGGGCCCAGCGGTGGGATCACAGGGTGGGTGGGGGGATTGGCTTTCATTAGGAGAGAAGGGAACTTCCTTGGGCAGGGAGGGTGGGAGCTTGTAGCTTCTTACCTTAGGGCTTCGGTTTAGAAAAGAAGGTCATCCTCTGAGAGTGAGGGTGGGTATTGGGTTCTAGGAGAAGGAAGAAGACGTAAATGAGTTGTTGCAGAGGTTGGGAGAGGGACCGACTAGAGAAACACTTTGGTTTGCTGGTTAGTGGTTTGCATTCAAGACCTTTCTCTCAGCCTGTCTTTTCCCCACGCATGTTTGGGAGCACTTTTGGCTTTTTGCGAGGTCTAGGGGCAGCTGTGCTGATCCTGCCCTGAGAGCCCAAGGCATGCTTGGGAGTTTTTCAGGATGTGACCCTGCCACATCCCCACTATTTATTATTCTGACTTGAATTGCTTACTGCTCCCAACCCCTGCTTCCTCTTGCCTAGAAGAGACACCTCCTTCTTCTCTCCTTGAGCAATCCTAGTTAAGCATCTTGTGCTCTGAGCTGCTGCCCTGACCCCTCCTTGTCTCTTAGCCCTTATGTAGATGTTAATCGCACCTTTCCTCTGTGCTGGACAGCAAACTCACACTCACAGGCTGATTGTTCAGTCTCATTCAGCCCCACTGGACTGATGTCCTTGAAGACAGGCATGAATGAAAAGAGACCTGGGTCATTTGAGCTGTCTATATGAGTTCTCCCTCCCTGGAAAGCTCCCAGACCCTCAGGGTAGCAGGATTGCGTCTGAGCACTTAAGGAGCAGAGCCTGTTGGACAACACCCAGGCTAGGGAGGGGAGGGCAGGGGGAGCGTCATATCACTGTGACTTCTACACTGGAGGCAAGGACAGTGGTGCAGAGACCTCTGGAGTAATTGCTGGTGGCATTCCTGCAGCTGCATTCCCTGAGCATTTTGGGTGTGCCTAGCATGGAGCTAATCACTGGGCCTTTTGGGAGATCACCAAAAGGATCTTCCACCACCATCTGGTGGAAGAAACAGTATAAACAGATCTTTAGGGCAGCTTGTGTCCATTGTGTACCCATTCACCCTCTGGGGCCCAAAGGGATGGATACTGAGTTCAGAATTTAGAACTTCTTTGCTTAGACCCTAAGGAGCAAATAAAATAATGGGGTAAAAGCCCCTGGAAAAGAATGGGTTCTGATGTCAGGGCTGTAACCAGAGAATTAGTTTTTCACCCTCACTCTCAGGAGGCCTGCACATCCATGCTGCCCTGAGACACTGAGGGGCCAAAGGGAAGACAAGGCAGTGCCCAGTGGCGGCTGCTTTGGCATGGCCTGTGCATCAGCAATCCCTCCAGCACTCACTGCTAGGTCAGTTGTTCCTTCTACCCCCATGACTGTCCTCAGGGAATAACACTGGCCTTGGGAGTGACCTTGCAATCCTTTCAAAGGGAAGAGAGCTCGGCCAGACCCTGATAAGGAGAGTCCTGCTTCCTGGCAAAGCTGTGGATAGCCAGACCTCCCTTGTGTTTTCCTTGTCCCTGGCATAGCGATTAGACAGATATAGAGGCCAGGATGGCAGGACAGCCTCTGGAAGGAAATTCTTTCTAGCAGGAAAGGGAGGGGATATGGCGACAAGGATGCTGGCATTGCTTTTCAGAGATGGGTGAGACCAGATGCAGAGACGTCGCTCTTCCTAAGACTTCGAAAGCAGGAATCAGTGTGGGGTCTGGTCAATGTGAGAGCCAAGATGGTCATGTGGGAAGATGGGCAAGAGGGGATGGGAGGACCTTACAGATAAAGCCGTGTGGTTCCTGTATTGTCTTTGTCTGTACGAGCAGTCAGCTCTCCTTCTCCCTCCTAAATGCCTGAAGCCTGGCCCCTCCAATCCCTCCTTCTGGTGCCTCCTCACTGTCGCAGCTAACCCACTGGTCCACAGACTGTGGCCTGAGGGGAGGAAGGAACTGGGTCTTATTGCAGAGTTGGGTAGATTAGAATCACCCTGGAAAAGAGAGGGTGAGAGAACAAACCAGCACCTGCCCCATGCACCCACCTGGCCTACTTCTGCCCACTTTCTCCACTGCTGTCCTGCAGGTGTTAGAGCTGCGGCGGCCCATGGATTCCCGGCTGGAGCATGTGGACTTTGAGTGCCTTTTTACCTGCCTCAGTGTGCGTCAGCTCATTCGAATCTTTGCCTCACTGCTCCTGGAGCGCCGGGTCATTTTCGTGGCAGATAAGCTCAGGTAAGGCCCAGTAGGGCAAAGTGAAGAAGAGGGGGAGGTATAGCCATTAATTTTTCCACATATTCATGAGCCTGAGAACGTGCCAGCTGCTTTGGTATTAATATGTGGGGTGTGTGTATGGGTGCGTGCATGCATTGTGGGTGCATGTGGTGAGATAAAGATCAAATGAATAGGGGAAGAGTTAGCAAACCCAGGGCGAGTAGGTGGTTGAGGGATCAGCGCTGGGGAGCATGCACAATTGAGCAGAATTGAAACCCAATGGAGGACTTGGCCTGAGGGTAGAAGATGGCCACATCTTTTGCAACAGCCAAGACTGTGCCGGTGCAGATAGATTTAAATGGAAAAAGGTAAGAAGACATGAAAGAGATTTCTGACTGATGGCGGCATTTCTTCGAGGGGGAGGCAAGGCCATCTTTGTAGGATGCTGAGTTTGAGGAGCATGATGAACTCTAGGAAGAGCCACTATGAAGGATACCCAGTAGAGGTATACCAAGCAAAGATACAAAGTAGAGGTAGCATAAGGAGCGCTAAACCAGCCAGCTAGGGGCCAGTTGAAGGTATTACTTAGAAAAGGTAATTACCTGGAAAAGTGCCCAGGGATGGGTGCTCGGGGATTTGTGGAGGGCGAGGAGCGTGGGTGAAGTTTGGCTAGTCAGCTAGCAAAGGCAAGACAGGCTCAAGGGACTGGAGGTATCAAGGAGATAGGAAAATTTAGGAGGAATAAGAATTGGGCCTGATGGATCACAAGTCCTGATCTGAAATGTTGCAGTGATGAGTGTAGAGGTAGAGGAGTGCCAGATGCCAAGATCTGGTTGTGGCCATGAGGGAAGGGGGTGTGTGGCAGAAGTGCCACCAGATCTGAGGCATTCTGGTAGAAGCCTGACTGTTGTAGGCAACCAAGGTTTAAGAAAAGGAGTATCTTATCCATTTGGACTGCTATTACAAAAAACACAGACTGGGGGGTGCTTATGAACAATGGAAATTAGAGGCTGGAGGTCCAAGGTTAAGGTGCCAGCAGAGCTACATTCTGGTGAGAGCTGGCTTTCTGGTTCTTAGCCAGTGCCTTCTTGATTTTCCTCACATGGTGGAAGCGAGAGCTCTTCTGGGGTCTAGTCTAGAAAAACATTAATCCCACTCATGAGGCCTCTCCACCCTCATGACTCAAGCACCTCCCCAAACCCTCACTTCCTAATACCATTGTATTTGGGAGTTAGGTTTCAACATGAACTTCAGGTAACACGAACATTCAGACCATAACAAGCAGTATATGTGGGGGCATATACCTGCTGGGAGAAGATGAGGTCTTGGCAGCACATTATATATTTTATTTTGGTCGAAGTTCCCTCACAGAAAGCAGTGGTTTTTTCAGAGTGGTGGAAGTAATTCAGTCTTTAAACACGTACCTGCTGCGTGCCAGATCATATGCCAGGAGCTGACACAAGGCGCTCAAAACCCTCTGGTTTGTGTCCCTATAAATCCAGGATCTTTTCGTATGTTTGAGGGAGTCAGGAGGAGAGCAAGAGAAGTAGACTCCCAAATGCCCTCACCAGGTGCTCGGGGAGGAGTCAGGCTCATCCTTTGCCCAGGAGAAGGGAGAAGAAAGAAAAACCAACCAACACTGCTAACTTTCCAGAGTGCCAGATTTACAAATGAGAGCTGCCTTTTACCTGCCATCATAGTTTCTGTACCCCACACTTCTGTGTATGTCATTGGCCCCTCAGGCCCTCATGAAGGGACAGAACCCCTCAGGTGGAATTAGCCAAGCGAGGTAGCTCCCCAGGCCCTGCCTGTTGCTGCCTCTTGCTAGCCATTTTCAGCGTCCACCAGCAAAGCCCCCGGCTGCAGTTGTGATGCTTTAGTCTGGCCAAACCTTGGTGTCCGTAACAGAGCCTGGACCTTGAGGTTTCTTTCCCTGACAGTTTCATTCCCACCCACCTACCCCACCCCCTTTGCCACTCCCACCCTTAGCCCAGCTTTCCTTTAAGGCTCTGAATACAGCTATTGTTTCCTGTGACTGCAGCTGCCCCTGAACACATTCCAGGACCTTTCTGGGAGGCAAATACCCCAGAGCCCCATTCCTGGTCTGGGTCAGCACTCAAGTTTTGATGGTCCTGGGTGGTAGGCAAGATACCTTCCTACTCGGAGTCTCTCCTACTAGCAGAGGGCGGGACAGCAGCCCAGTGGTGGCAAACAGGCTTGGACTAGGCACAGTACGCAGTCAGTTTAGCCAGAAGGTCTTCCATTGGTCCTTTTTATCCCATCCCCTGACCTACTTCTGAGGTCCGTGTGTTGGAAAGGGGGTACACTAGCTCGCAGTCATCAGCCCTGTGCCTCCCAAGCTCCAGACTTATTGGAGATCAATGTGTCCCTCCACCCTGAGACAGTCCTTTTCCAGATCTTTTTCAGATGGGTTGCCTGGTGGTTCAGGGAGCCGCTGCCCTAGGGAAGAGCTGTCCGGATCAGGACCCCTGTTGTGCCTCAAGACCCAGTAGTGTTTTAGGTGTCCTTTGGGTAGGAAGATAGCCAAGCTAGGGACTGACTGACAAAACAGTTGTGAGTCTGCAGAGAGGTCCTTCTAGAAAAAGGGGTCAGATAGGGTTTGATTCTGTCACATTAGTCCTAAAAGGTTGAGAATCTTCCTTGGAGTCAATCAAGTCAAGCTCTTTTATGGCTAATAGGTAGTTCCGAGAAATGTAGAGGTACAGGGTGGTTAAGTCAGCCTTGAACATGAACTTGACTGTGAGCCTCTATCTTCCTCATCCTTAACGTGGTGCCTAAGGGACAGCCTTGGACCTTCCTTCTGATGGGTGGGCATAATTCAGGCCGGCATGTCCCCTGTGTTTACTGGTGCCCACACCGGTCCTCAACACGCACGAGAAGGGTGCACCCACTTCTTTATCTCCTCGCTAGCACCCAGGGGACTGTCCTCCCTGTCCCCTCATTGGTCATCTGCTTGAACAGCCAGCTCTGCAGTGCTTCTGGGTCTGGAGGCCTGGAGCCCCCTCCAGGCCAAGAGAGGGATGAGCCCACTGAATTTTTGGGAGCCTAAGAGGAAAGATGGGAGAGGGTGGGCCTCCTCTTTAGCCTGGTAAGAATCCCATCAGTCTCCTCCCTTCTCTGTCCCCTCCTCAGTCAGACCACTTTTCTAGTTCAGGAGAGGAGGGAATGGATAGAGGGTGGGAAACAGGAAAACTGGTCTTGCCCCAGGTCTGCTACTTAAAACCAAACAGACCCTTGGGTAGCAGTCGCCCCAGCTGTAAAGTGTGGAATCGATAAGATGACCTCTAGGGCCTTCCACCTCTCTCTTACATGCACTGAAATTATGCTGAACTCTTGCTCAGCTAACTTTTTGTACTTCCTGGCCTGAATGGATACTCCCACAATTCAGGACTGCCTGTGTATTTGAGTGGCCTTGGGGATGTGTTTGTGAGTCCTTGGTGTGTTCAAGTGTTGCTACATACCTTTATGGCTGTTTCTAGGTAGCCTCACCAAAAACTGTATTTCAGTGTCTTGAGTCTCTGAGCCATGGCAGCGTGGGGGCTTTACCAGCCTCAGATCTGTAGGGTCCGATCTGAGCCCCATTAGCATTTTTGTTGGACTGGGAGGTTTTTTAACATTGAAGGATGTCCAGAGCTCCCAGCAGGCTTTACTGACTGTTCTCCGAAGGTGCTGGGCCAGGGCTCAGGTGTTTTGTCTGTCTGTCACCAGTACCCTATCCAGCTGCTCCCATGCGGTGGTGGCCTTGCTCTACCCCTTCTCCTGGCAGCATACCTTCATTCCTGTCCTCCCGGCCTCCATGATTGACATTGTCTGCTGTCCTACTCCTTTTCTGGTTGGCCTGCTCTCCAGCTCCCTCCCCAAACTGAAGGAGCTGCCTGTGGAGGAGGTAAGCCACCTGGGGAGACAGCTGCTGGGAGGTGGAGGTAGAAAGGGATAGGAGGGACTGGAACCCCAGAATGGAATGGCCAAGGGGGAGGGATGGAAGAGGGGAAAGGGAGAAGGGCCTCTGGGATTTCCAGGTGGCCCCTGGACCTCTCTAACCAGCTCTCTAGACCTCCTTAGGGGGCCTATCCCAGGCTGAAGTTATTTCTGCTAACTGACCCTGGGAATCTGGGAGGTCTGGAGGCCTGGCCAGGGCATTTCAGGGACACATATCCTGAATCATGGCTGCTAACAACTCCTTTTCTCAGGCACTGATGGTGAATCTGGGATCGGACCGATTCATCCGACAGGTAAGAGCAGGATGCAGAACATGGTCTACCAGGACGCCCAACACTGTTACAGTGTTCAGCTTTTACAGCCCATTGGTTAAGCTCTCTGGGCTTCATAGATACAGAATAAACTTGAGTGAGGACAGAAAATCTGAAAACCTTGATCTTAGCAGGATCTGCCTTTTTGATTGGCATTGTCAGCTTCTGGAAGGCAGTGTGGGAGTGTGAGGGACTGGAAGTCTGAAGACCTGACCTCTGGGCTCTGTTACCTTTGAGCCACATGATCTTGGAAAGGCCTTCAAGCTTCTCTGAGCCAGAGTTCTCGTCTCTAAAACAGGCATGGTAATAACACCTGCCTTCAAGTGTTGCTGAGGGGTCACACATGATGTAAAGAATGCTGTGGAATATAAAGGTTTGCAATTGTTGTCAGCTTGGAAAAGCCTTTGCTAGTCAGGAGCAGTCCTCTTGGCTCTCCAGAAGGACGATTCGAGGCTGTGCCCTCCGGGAATCTAGTCAGTTATAAGCAATCAAGGTAGGGACACTAAGCCAAAATGATAGCCTACCCTCAGTCTGAGACAGGCTGGGCCACAGTTTCCCTGCCCTGAATCGAGGTGCTTCCCACCTTGAGCTGAAGATGGAGGCTTTGGGGAGACTTCGTCAGGTGCTGGGTAGCAACCCTTAGCCTTTCCTGGACAGTGAGTACGTTGGCTCTATCACTTTTAATCTGTGTGACCTTCGACAAGTTTCTTTTTTAAAAAAAGATTTATTTATTTATGCATATGAGAACTGGGGCACAGGCCAGAGGTGCGGTGGTAGAGGGAGAGGATTCACCAGAGACAAAGTGGGGAGCAGAGCAGGCAGATCTACTTAAATACACTGCTGAGGGGAGCAATGGGCGAGTCAGGAGAGGTCTGCTGTACCATGTGGGTATCTCCCTAGCCAGGGATCGAACTCGTGCTGCAGTGGCTGCAGATAGCTTCATAGGTTGCATCTTAACCCCTTGTGCCACAGGGAGGCCCCTAGTTTCTTAACCTTTCTCTGTGCCTCAGTTTCTCATTGAAAGTGAAGTTGATCATAGCAATCACAGTTAACTAGTATCTGGGAGAATTAAGTGAGCTTATAGATTTAAGTTTTTTTTTTTTTTAAGATTTATTTATTTATTTATAAAAGTACTGGGTATAGTCAGAAGTGCGGGAGGGTGAGAGAATTCACCAGAGCCAGAGCGGGGAACAGAACAGGCAGATTGACAAAATACACTACTGAGAGGAGCAGCAGGCATGGCAGGAGAGGTCTGCAAGCCATGTGGGACGCTTGCCGGTGGCCAGGGATCAAACTGGAGCTGCAGAGGCTGTGGGCAGCTTTGCAGCCCAGCGCTCAACCGCTGCGCCACCAGGGGAGGCCCTAGATTTAAGTTCTTTGAGCAGTGCCTGGCAGAGTGAGTGCTCAGTGAGTGTCAGCTAGGATTACTGTCATGTATTTTTCTTCTGTAGATGGATGATGAAGACACATTATTACCTAGGAAATTACAGGCAGCTCTGGAGCAGGCTCTAGAGAGGAAGAATGAACTGATCTCCCAGGACTCTGACAGTGACTCCGATGATGGTGAGTGAGGCTTTCCAGGGCTGAGTCAGCTCTCGTACCAGACTTCCTCTGCTCTGGGTCTGTTCCCCAGATCCTTGCTGGCTGATATCTCGGACCTTGGTATCACTATTCTAGATAATTCGAACTCCAGTCCAGTGGGATTTAGGGGGCTAGGGGTTTATTGGCTCTGAGGGAAGAGAACTATTATGGCATTCTGTCAAAGGGAGTCCAGACACAAACACAGGCTGCTTCTAGCATGGCCCAAGCTGTAAAACTACCCTCTTCCCTCTGAGTCTTCTGTCTCAGGAGATTTGTGAAGGAAAACAGAAAGACTCATGTCTAGCTGACAGAAAACTATACCCCTCTCAGACCTTGCCTGGAGCCATTGCAGGAACAGGAGGAAATTTCCTTTTTCTGGGAAGCCAAAAGAAGCACAGAGTGAGGGGTGTCGGGGAGTGTGGCACTCTGGTCTCTGCTCGCCACTCTCATTCATCCAGCAAGTATTTGCAAACTGCCATATTCAAAATACAATTTCTGACCTCCCTGCTCATGGGCTTGTAACTAGCCCATGAGCACAAGATATAAAGTCTCAAGAATAGACAAGTGGTTCTGGCTGGTAGCTTTGTTGGGGAGAGAGAGATGACATCATCTGGAGATTGCAGGTTGCAGGTTTGACTCGAACCTCAAAGATGTTCTTTTCTGTTCCAGAATGTAATACCCTCAATGGGCTGGTGTCGGAGGTGTTTATCCGGTTCTTTGTGGAGACTGTTGGACACTACTCCCTCTTCCTGACCCAGAGTGAGAAAGGGGAGAGGGCCTTTCAGCGAGAGGCCTTCCGCAAGTCTGTGGCCTCCAAGAGCATCCGCCGTTTTCTTGAGGTTTTTATGGAATCTCAGATGTTTGCTGGCTTCATCCAAGACAGGGAGCTAAGAAAGTGTCGGGCAAAGGGTAAGCCCAGAAGAGCTTGGGGTTGAGGATAATGGGTCCTCTCCTTTAAGCTTTTTTTTTTTAAGAAGTGGGGTACAGGCCAGAGTTGCGGGAGGTAAGAAGATTTACCAGAGAGCGGGGAACAGAACAGGCAAATCTACTGAAATACACTGCCGAGAGGAGCAGTGGGTGAGGCAGGAGAGGTCTGCTGCTCCAGGTGGGTTGCTCCCCAGCTGGCCCAGAATTGAACTCGCACTGCAAAGGCCATGGACAGCCTCACAGTGCTGCATTCAACCCCCCGTGCCACCAGGGAGGCCCCAGGTCCTCTTCTCTAGAACCTCTCTATGACTATCAAGACTAAGTAGCTGGGCACTGTGATGGCAGCTCTTGGGTGTCAGCTAGAACCAGGCCTCCTAGTAGAAACTTCCAAGGGAATTCTTTTCTCCTCTCCACCCAGTAAATGCCTTCACAAGGCTGTGCACAGCCTCGAACCATGTAGCTGGAGAGTGGGGCTCATCTCCATCAAAGAGAAGTTTGACACTGGTGGCTGATCCCCTCCTCAGATGACCTTCTGTGGAAAAGAGAAGGAGCAATTTAGGGGGTTCTGAGAACCCATGGATGATTTGAAGAGAATTGAGCTAGTTCTTAGGTTGTGGCAGTCAGAGCAGGTCACCTTAGTTCTTTTATTTGCAACAGCTCAATTTACTCTGTTTTATCTTATCAAGATCTTTCAGTCTCAGCTCAGAGTTATTATTTCTTCTGTATATTAATACTGTCCTTTTAGTCTAATGAATATTTTTGGAACATGGTGGAGTGGTCTAAAAGGAACTAGAGAAGGTGTCCATTCAGGGGACAGCTCTGAAAGGAATGGCACCTTCACCATAAAGTAGTTCAAGAACGTGCACTGGGAGGTGAGTGTTGATATGAGGGCCTTCTTGCTATAGGAGTGAATGCCAGTGTGATGTCATTAATGACATTTTTGGTGAGCAAGTCTGAATTCCAAGTAGCTGCTCCTATAAATTATAATTGCAGGTCCTTGGTTTCTCCCATTTTGGGATCTGTGTCCAGGGGTGCTTCTCCAATCAGCCTCCCCTTCTCTTCCTCCAATAACTGTTCTCTTCCTTGTTCCTTTTTCTCCTCTTACCAGGTCTCTTTGAGCAGCGAGTAGAGCAGTATTTAGAGGAACTCCCAGACACTGAGCAGAGTGGAATGAATAAGTTTCTCCGGGGTTTGGGTAAGTAGCCTTGTGACTGATGAGACAGATGCTCAGCAAGAAGGGTCTGAAGGATCTATACCACAAACCACTCAAAATCAGTGCCAGAGGGTATTTATATTGGGACTGTAGGCAGAATAGGAAACAATCCCTTAGTCAAGAGAAGGTGCCCTGCCAGCGTGCCAGGAGCATTTAACACAGTATTTAGCAAACTCCAGGACTAAGAAAACCCACAGATTCTCACATAAGTCAGGGTGCACTCCTTCCTGGGTCAATATGAGGGCCATTAGGCCCAATGAACTTTTCTCTAGACCAAATAGAGTCTACAAAAGTAGCAGTGCAAACCTCCACTCTCCAAGGAACTCAGCAGCTAGATCATAGATCATAGCATATCTCAGTTTAAAGGGAAATTGAGACAGAAAAGTTAGATGGCTTGTCCAGAGCTGATTAATAGCAGTGCCTTAATTAGAACTCTAGAATGTTACCACCTTGGATCCGATCTATCACAGCTGAAATCCAGTCTTTTGAATTCATTGTTTTCCATTGAAAGGTTTAAGACTTGTTGGAAGAGATGATACTGAAGCAGAAATTCTCACTTTTGCCTTCTCTGACCCACAGGCAACAAAATGAAATTCCTCCACAAGAAGAATTAAGTCCCTTTCCCAGTAAGAGAATTCAGTGCCTTGCAGAGCCTGGATCCTGGGGAGGGGCCCAGCCTGGGACCCACTGGGCTGCTGTGGCTTCTCTGCCCCCACAGACTCCACCCTCCAAGCCAGCCCACTTCTGCCTTCATGATATTCTGGGATACTGTTTGTAAATAACCTGCTGTAAGCTTTCATATCTGTTTTTGTAACAAGCAAAGAGAATCTGGTAAATATTTGTATCTTCCCAAGGGGCTTTCCTGCCCTGCCTGAGCTTGGATGAAATTTTGCTGGGTGCTGGTGACTGGCCAATTATGTGCAGCTGACTGTCTCAGCCAAACCACTGATCTTCCCCTGAAGGCTTCTGGCCTGCCTGCCTGAGGCCCCTGCTGCCAGTCTTGGGCCCTGGAGAGCAAATGTTGTCTTGCTATGTACAGGAGGACTATTTTTTTTTTAATCTTAGAGTTTCTATTTTTTTCTAGTTATCCCCTTCCCCTAAACCTCTGCTTCTGAAAGGCAAAGGTCAATCAGTCCCCATTTGCAGCATGGTGCCAGGCTCTTGGGCCTGGTCTTCTCTTATCCCTCCCACCTTTGAGATGGTCAGTGAATCCTGGGAAGCCCACCCCCAGCTTTGTAAGTGCTCTCCGGGCCTGGCTCCCAGTCAGTGGTGGCCATGATGCGGTACAGGGCATCCCTCCTTCCTTCCATCTACAGGTGTTCTCAATAAACAGTGTACAGTTGTTTGGGCCCAGAGCCCCTTGTGTTTCTTGGTTTCATTATCTAGTAGGCTGAGACTTCCATTTCAGTGGTCTGAAACAGTGGCCAATCAGGAATGAAATGCTGTCTTGCAAGGATTTGAATATTTGATTAAGGGTTTAGTGTTGGTCACTGACCTCCCCTGAAATTAAGTTCTTTGGCCTGAGTGCTGTGAGTTAGGTGTTAGTAAATATTTCTACCTATAGAGAGGACATTCCCCTTCTAGTGACTAACTGTTGAGACTCTAAGTGTTTGCACTGCACTGATGAAAAGAAATCTCTCTCCCATTTGGTTCCTTTACTGGGATAAAAGGTAACATTTTCCTGTTCAGTATGAAGCCCTTTAGATATCAGTGGGTATGCTGACATTGGTGAAGTGAACTCCAGCTATAGCCAATCTGGGGCTTGCTCCCAGCCCTGGCCCATTGCCTGTGGCTCGTCCATGTCACTCTGTGAGGTGCTTTTGGTTGGAGGCCTGGGTATGCGTACAGAAAGTTCTATGTTCCAAGGAAGAGCAATCAGAGAAGCAGAGTGGGGAACATGGGTGGCTTAGTGTTTTCACCACCTGAGGCCTTTGCAAAGACCTTGAAAATTCTCAAGATGAGCCTGGACATTGGAACTCTTTTCCTTGGTATTGACTTTGGGTCTGGCAGCATTTAAACTATGGGGTAAGGTTTTTCTGTCTTTCCACCTAAGCCTACTTAAATAGGCAATGGTCCCATACTGAGTTCTCTTTCCTCCTCTCTCCATCTCCACTGAGGCCCAGGCAGGTCCCAAACTATCTATGGTTTGTGGTTGCTATCAGCATAAAACAAAGTAGATAGTTTGTCTTACGGTAGGACAAAGTTACCTTCTCTTCTGAAAAAGTCTCCTACATAGGAGACTTCAGTAATAGGAGAGCAGGTATTGAGGCCTCATGAGTCTAGATTTTTTAGTCGAGGTAGAGAAGACAATGGTTATAACTAGAAAGTTTAGGGTGAGTGTAGTTACTTCCAGAGTTCATCACTGTTAACCTAGCCTGAGCTTCATGACTGATTCCTAAATAATAAAATAATAAAATACTATTTCTTTCTCCTTTCCTTTCCCACTGCCTTTTTAAATGTAGCTCCAAAGAACCCTGAGATGTGATCAGATCATAGGCTATATAGTTGCTGTTTTTTTTTTTTTTTAGATAAAATCTGGAACTTCTAAGTATCTTTAAAACATAGAGCCCATACAGTGACTGCATATAGGCAAGGCACAGAAGTCCTACGGGTAAGGTAAAAAGGGTATGTCCAGGGGTCTTGGTTTGGGGTTGACAAAAAGTGTTTAGGCATCTTTCCTAGTTCTCTTTTCATATGATTTCTGGATCCCTAAACCTATAATTCTCAACCCAGGAGATACAACATTATTTCCATAGCAAATAAAGTGACTTCCTCCTTCACTATCCTGAAGTGAAATTCAGATCATATAACCTATCTAAACACATCTTGATTGTAATATAAAAGGAAATAAAAGGAAAGTATTTTGCTATGAAATAACATGTATATAAATATATCAAGGCTTGAGTATGACTGTCCTAGAAGATATACAAAGAAGTATGATATTTTTACCTATACATAGAATTGCTATGAATGCAAAGCTACACATGCAGATAAAAGTACATTGTATTAGCAACTCCAATTCTACTAAATAGATCACTTACTTGGTCGAAGTTTTCTGACATGCATTGCCTTTGGTAATATTCTGAACAAAACATAGTATGAACTTGTGATTTAAATAGTAGTTGAAATCCTGGAAAACTAAGAAGTACATGAAACCTGCAAAAACAAATAAAAACCCCAAACTTGATTATGGATAAAATTGAGTTATGTTCTAAACTTGGTTTTTCTTTGAATCAACTGATACTTTGCAGGTCATCCAGCACCCCTGCATACTTCCTCTCCATGATTGTGACAAAAAATGTCACAATGCATTTCCAAAACGCTCCCCTAGAGGATGGCATTGCCACCAATGAGAACTAAAGTTCTCAAAAAGTGCCTTGTAGACAATTCTGGGACAAGTGCTCAGTGTGTTTGGGGGAAAAGGATGTCCTAAAGCTAATTCCATACAGGCTTTGTGGACTGCCGCAGACCAGCGCAGTGGTAGACTGGCAAGGCCGTCCCAGGGATGTGAAACTAGTGCAGGATGGTCAAAGATTCAATGCATAAATGACAGACAGACACATTTCAAGAGTGAAGATCTGAATGTAATTTGCTCAAATCATTACGCATATTTATACATTTTCAAAAGGCATTAGGTCACACAAAATTTATTTTCCCAGCATAACAATGTTTCTTGTTACCTAGGCATAGAATACAATTTTCTAGCTAATGATTTAGAAGTTGCTAAGCATATGTGGTTACAACACATTTCCTGAAACTGATTTTTTACATATATAGAAAAAGTCAGGTAGGTAAGAAAATAGTATAATTACAGACAGGTTGCTAAGTTGCTTCTTATTCAGGAACAATGACTAACTGGTTAATGGTTAAAACTGCTTTGTAGGTAATTCCATCAGGCTTGTTAGTAGGCAACGCTCTTAGCAGCCTTATTTACAAGCAAAGGAGAGGTTTTTTACTGCGGGCTTATTGCCTAGATTGGGCTTACAGCCATTTAGACATTTGCCTGAATTGAATGCCAAAGATTTTCATGATGAAGCCCCTCAGGGACTGCGCCTGTCTTAGGTCGTCAGGAGTCACAGACATGAGGCTGGCCAGTGCCTTCTTTAGTCTGCCCCGGATCTTACCTGTCATTGACTGTCCAGTCCAGCGCACAGGGGAAGGGGGTCTTATTCACAAGGATGTACTATGTGTCTGAGTGAAAACCTCCCTCTTCCCAGTAAGTTCACTGGCGTTCAGCGGCAGAGGCAGCCACAGTGGACTCCAGTGCTGTGTCCTCTACCAGAAGTTCCAGTGTCTATGGTGTCAGCTCCCAGTTAAGAAAGGCCCTGGGGTTTCTCCTATAACTTTTAGAGCAGGGCAGATGCTCCATTATAGCTAAATGTTCTTTTCAGTAAGTAACTGTACCCTGATAATGATAAACTTGCATTAATATGAGGAATTTCCTTATAAACATCTTCATTTAGGGACTATTCTGAAAGTGTGCCTTTGGAAAGCCTTATTTCCAACTGTGGTTCACACTGGGATTGTTTGTGGAATGTAGGACCCCAAGAAAACCGTTCTAATTATAATCCCAACTGAGTTTAAATTTCTGTTTAAAATGTACTTATAACCTAGCTTGTACTCAAAAAGACGTACTGTAAGCATTCATAAAAGGGCATTTTAAAAAAGTGGGAATGAAAGTAAATTTGGCTGTAGAGACACAACACTTTAATCTTTATTCTTAAAAGGGGTGATACACAAAATTAGTTTCTAGAGCCTAATTGTGGTGGTGTGCACTCCAAAACATCTTAAATTTACTTACATTTGGTGGGTGTAATTTAAAAGATGGTGAAAACTCTAGAACAAAAGAATGTATTACTTTGCAGTACGGACAGGTTTTTGGCCTTTTTAAAAAGGTGGTTGTTTTGTCCAGTTATATTGCCTTTTACCTTTTAATATGAAGGTACTCCGCACTTAAACCTCTCTAAACTCATCAGGAAATCCCTTCCTGTTTTATGTTCTTCCGAAACATTCCCATGTGTGCACCAGTATTGTTTTTCAGCCCAAGACAGCCGGAACATGGTGCTCATTATCTTCAAGGCAACTGAAGCAAAGTCAATTAATTCTGAGATTTGGAAATCTCCATCTAGAAAAGTGCACACAGACCACTCCTCTAGTTTTTACCGCTGCCGAAGCCTGATCTGGAGCGGTGGAGCCATCTGCTCCGAAGGGGCCCCTTAAACCTCCCGCCTCGCAAGGAACAGCGCCCGCTGGTCCCGCCCTGCGCTGCAAACTGCGGGTCGATGGGGAGGGGCCCGCCGACATGCTTCCGGGTCGTGTGGGTGGGGAAGTGACCCCGGAACCAAAACCTCTCCCCGTCCGGAAGCAGCTCTCAGATGCAGAGCAAAGGGAGCGCGGATTGGCTGTGTGGCCTCTGCGGCGCAGCGAGCTCCGCTGGGATCCCGACGCCCCTCCGTCTTCTAGGGTAGGTAGACGCGGCTCTTCGCCCGCTGACGGTGCCCACCTTTCGGTTGTTCCCATCCCAGGAACTGACTGCACTTAGGGTAATTAGCCATCAAATAGGATTAACTTCTAAATAAAAAATTTTAATGTCATTTAACCGATTTTGACAATGAAAATCACTTTTGCAAATATTTTCTATAAGTACTGGATTGAAATATATTTAAAGCACATTTAATTAGGCCAGGAATTATATGGAAGAACGTCATCAACTCTGTGCAGTCACTAAAGACAGTGACAGAATAGTCCTAAGGAATCGGAGTCTAAGCTTGGCAGTCTCCTTAATGGCATTTTCTATGCATTAACTTTTGTCTCAGCATTGGCACCTTTCTCTCAAATATAAAATGGTTTGTTAACACAAAACAAGCCAAGTTGTTACTCTAGGTCTGTGTCCTCCATTTGGGACATGAATGTTGTTTCTCACCAGCTGCTTTGAACGGTGCTACTGCCAGCGGAGGAAACTGAGCACCTGCCTGTTAGCTGGCTGAGTAAGGCAGTTCAGCAGTTCTGTAGCTGCCTCTCCTAGCCCAGGAGGCAGGATCGCATGTCTCCGGAGGGGCGCCGGGATTCTCTGTTTAGAATGGCCATAGTAGTGACTTCCACATTTAGTATATCCTTTTTCTGTGCCTCCATATAGTATTTAGAGGACCATTGTCCCATCCAATCCTGTATCATCTTTCTGGTTAGTCATGTGACAACAGGGGACCAAGAGTGAATTTTTCATCTATCTTACCCCATCATTTCAGTATTAACCACTTTGCTATCAACACCCTAAATAAGTCACCACATACTGCCCATTATGTTGTTTTTTTTTTAAGATTTTTTTTTTCTATTCATACAATAGCTGGGGTACAGGCCAGAGGCGCAGGAGGGTGAGAGGATTCACCAGAGACAGAGTGGGGAACAAACAGAACAGGCAGACTGACCGAAAGCACTGCTGAGGGGAGCAGTGGGTGAGACAGAAGTCTGCCCCACCATGTGGGAATCTCCCTGGCCTGCCAGGAATAGAACCTGCACTGCAAGGCTGCAGACAGCTTCCCAGCACTGTGCTCAACCCACTGCGCCAATGGGGAGGCCCTGTCCATTATGTTTTGAACCCTACCTTTTCCCATTTTCATGATGTGGTCTTCTCCCTTCTATCATAATCCAGTCCTTAAACTATAGCCTCCCAGGGGCTAATAGTCTTGCCCAGATCCACTTCATGTAATACCTCCCCAGTTGTTTACATTTCCAAACTGGTCCTAAACCCATGTTTGCCCTTTGTTCTGCTCAGGCCACATTTCCATGGACTGAATCACACTGGGGAGGTTGATTGTCTGCTGCCATAGTACTTGCCATTTACTAACAGTTACTAGGAGTCTAGAACAAGAGTTTAATAAATGTTTTTCATTTCACTTTTAATCTATACATCATCCTTCAAGTAGGTACCTTTCCCTAAATATGAATGAGGACAATTTGCAAGATGAAAAAATTGGGCTATGTCTAAGAAAGAGTTCAATTAGGATCTAAATTTCACACCCAGTCTGAATCTCAAGATACTAGTATTTATACAGTTCTGTATCTTCAGTGTCTAATAGGAATCTGAATATAATTGAGCCTACTGACCACCTGTTGTGGACCTATGAGATTTCGTGTTTTAATTCCCATAAGTGAAAATCTATTTTAACCATCACCACCATTATGGAAGATGCAAATCCTAACAATCTAGACACGTTTGTCCAAAATCTTCCTAACACCACCAAACTCCCCCATTACTGTTCAATTGTTTGCTCCCCTATGCTTCCTTATAGCCTCCCCAAGAACTTCTGAAGGTTGTCTGGATTTGTTCCGTAGAAAGTCACGGTTCCCAGCCCATGTATAATCTGAGAGTACCAAGGAAACTCAACCCTCCATCATCAAATTAAACCTAGCAGTAATTTTAAGTACCATCTTAACTATTTCTTTGGTAAGAGTACTAGACTGTTTTATTCTGGCACCCAAAAAACCCCCCAAAAAAACCAAACCTACAAAATCTTGGGAAAACTATTGAAATCTGTGTTGTATACAAGTGTTAATCATCAACGTTTTGCAGGAGAAACAAACTATAGAGAACCCCGATTCTAGTGTTGTCTTTAGGATTTCCCAAATTTCTTCACTAGATACATTTCAAACCAGAAGAAAAAGTTTTTACAATGTATTCACATAGAGACCCATAAAATCCAACAATTTTGGTTTGTGACTTAAATGGTTTAGGGCTTAAGGGAGGTGAGGGGACAGGGACATGACACCTCAATTTGGATCAGTCTGTCAACTCTAGAGCCCATGGGACAACAGTTAAAGGCACATTCTCCTACTCACTATAAATTCAGAGTATGCAATACATAATAGGCCCTTCAACTGTAAGATACAAAAAAACTAGTTATAATTTCTTACTTATAAATAAAAGATCCCAGTCAGGTAGTTGTTGGCCAAGGCCTCTAAATGTTAGTAGTATTTCTCCCACACTTTTTGAGACCAAGCAAGAGTCTAAGCCCTTGTAACTCACCAGGTAGATTTCTAATGTGTGTGTGTGTGTCTGTGTGTTGGGGGAGAGGGGGGGAACCCGGACAATAAACCTACATTTAGACCAAAAGAGAAAAGCACTCGTAGCATTTAATGAACCTTCCTCCAAGTGGCTTCAAGCTACCAAGACACAGGCCCCTCCCACACCCTTAATCTTCTCCTCAGCTCTTCTACTGAAGAATTTGGCCTTGACGATCACAGGCTGCTTTGGAAGCTTTCCCTTCCCCAGAACTTTGTAGTAGCCCTAGAACAGAGAAAAGGGTTATGTCACAACAGTTATCAACCTCCTGTGGATAAGCCTATCAACCTTCCCCATCCAGGGGAAGGTCATGTTTCTGACCTGGGCACTAACAAGGGCATTGATTGCCCTTGCCAGTGAATCAAGACCAGCAGATTCTCTCCGAGAACTCTAGCACACCAGGACAAGAGATGTCAGGATGTGACTCTAGTCTCGGGCAAGAGCTCAAATCCCATTTCCCCTACTTAGTTACCTTCTGATAAGCAAAGAAAAGGAAAGAAAGAAAGAGAGAGAGAGAGAGAGAGAGAGAGAGAGAGAGAGAGAGAGGGAAAGAAAGAGAAAGAGAGAGAGAGAGAGAGAAAGGAAAGGAAGGAAAGAAAGAAAAGGAAGGAAGGAAGAAAAGGGAGGGAGGGAGGGGAGGGGAGGGGAGGCAGGGAAGGGAAGGGGAGGGGAGGGGAGGGGAGGGGAAAAGGAAAGGAAGGGAAGGAAGCAAAGAAAGGAAGGGAGGGAAGGAAGGGAGGAAAGGAAGGAAGGAAAGAAAGGAAAGCAAGAAAGCAAGCAAAGAAAGGAAGCAAAGGAAGGAAGGAAGGAAGGAAGGAAGGAAGGAAGGAAGGGAAGGAAGGAAAGAAAGAAAAGGACGGAAGGAAGAAAAGGACGGAGGGGAGGGGAGGGAAGGGGAGGGGAGGGGAGGGGAGGGGAGGGAGAAAATCAGATCCCCAGCAATGTCCCAAAATTGCTCAAGGAATGCTAAGCTGGCTGGGGAAGGGGATTTAAAAACGGACTACATCCATACTCATGGGAGGTAAAGGCTGATGCAAGAAACTCAATTTCAAGTAAGACACTATTCTTTTTTGGGGTTACTGGCATGTACAGTATTATTCTTCAAGTATTTTTCCTTGAATCATAATCCAATCATGCAACCCGTGTGCCTCCCCCTGCCCCAATTCTACCAAAAGGTGCAACTGCCTACTAGGTAAATAGGTATAGATGTAAGGTGGGAGA
This sequence comes from Talpa occidentalis, assembly GCF_014898055.3. NCBI lineage: Eukaryota > Metazoa > Chordata > Mammalia > Eulipotyphla > Talpidae > Talpa > Talpa occidentalis. Next base: position 25,411,635 of record NW_023603184.1, on the reverse strand, counting down.
TCTGGCGATTTAGTTTTGAGAAGCGAGAACCTCTATAAAAGAAAAACTCAAATTTACTCACCGCTCGCACCACATCAATGATGGGAGCAGCTCCGGTCTTATTTTTGGCAGCATTTACCCGAGTCTGCTCAGTGACCAAGGTCCACAGTTTATCAAGGTTGACAGTTGGGCAGAAGCTCTGATTCCTCTTTAAGTGGTAATGCCTCATACCAACTTTCCCAAAGTAACCTGGGTGACTGGGAAGAGAAGGCACCACTTTCATAATAATCTCACTCCAATCAACCTACACTGATTATAGTCTATCGCTGGCATTAACACAAGATATTCATTGGTACAGGCACTCCATTTGTCGAGTAAAACAAATCTTTTAAAAAGCCACCAATGACTATCAAATTCTACACAGTCCTATAACAGTGTCCTACACAATAGTTAAAAGACCATCTCCTAAATTTGTGAACATCAGTGAACCTAACACTTGCATAGGTCAATCACAATCATGTCACCAACCTGGTGACTGACTATACCACAAGGGCTACAGTCAGTGAATAAGGTCAGCAGTTATTCTTCGAGGGCTCTAGCACACTAAGGCAATAGGTGATACCCAAGCGTGACTCTAGCCTCGACAACTTCTCAGTTTACATTAGTGAGTCAGCAATAGGCAAGGTTTGTGAATGGTAGATGTGCATCTCTTAGAGGATGTTCTGAGTCGGCCCTCTGTCCCTGTTCACAGCCATCAGTGTAAATAAAAAGTAGTCCAAAAAGCACTCACTATTTGTCAAAGTTGATCCTGTGATGATGCAGGCCACCAGCATTACCTCGGCCTCCAGGGTGCTTCCGGTGCTTTCCTGCAGAAACAGAGCTACATGGTTAACACAGCCTTCTCGATACTACTTCTTGCATAAGCATTTACTTAAGCTATTCCCTGTCAACAATACCTCTTTCTAGCATTGCTAGTCCCCGAAGAATCGGTTAAACAGCTCTCTGCAGTGTTCCACATTACAGTACAATCATGCACTCTCCAGGCACTGTGCCGGCCTTCGCCCGCCCCCCACCGCCCAACTGATGTGAAATTCTAATTGGAGCCCTCGATGACTCTCAATAAACAGTCAAAAGTAGACGGTCAAATTGAATCCGAGTGAACCGCACAAAGCCTTTCCTAAGCCTCTTCTAAAATACATACTTTCTGACCAGCTAAGCACGCGGCCGACCACGACGGGCAGCCTGCACTTACCGATGCGGCCGTGGCCGTGGCTCACGTGGCCCCGAAGTTTCCGGGTCTTCCTCAGTCTGGATGGCTGCGTGGAAAAGGGTGCTTGGTGAAAAAGCGCAAGGGCAGCTGGGCAGGCGGCGAAGCTTGCCAGCCGGTGGGAGACCTGAAGACTGAGCCAAGGATCCGCCCGGTGGCGCAAAGCTGGGGCCGAGCAGCCTCATCAGGGCGGGACCCGGGCGCCCCGGTCCGCGTGGCCCAAAAGATCCGAACCGCGGGCCGAACACGCGATCCCCTCCCCGCCCTGGGTGCATGCCGCCGCTCCTCCTTGCGGCCAGTCGCACGCGATCTGGAGACCCGGCCACGGTCGGGGTACAGAGCTGGGCTGCAACGCGAGTAGAGGCCCCCAAAGAATCACCTACCATGTTGGCGGCGCAGACGAAAGAGGGAGGACTCGCGAGACTCTCGCGAGATCCCGAGGGCGGAGGCGGAGCCAAGGCCTCACTTCCGGTCGGGAGGCCGGGCCTGGGGCGGAGCCTCTCCCGTTCCGCCAGTCGGGCCGGCGGTCGGCCTACCGCTTCCCCTGCCTGCGGGTTGGGCCCTGCCGGCGTGTGTGGCGACTGAGGGCTCTTCTTGGCGCGTTCCGTCTTGTGGCCAAGCTCGGAGGCTTGGAGCGCTGTTGTGCGCGCCGCCAGGCCCAGGTGGGCCGGGTCCCTTTCCTCTCCGAGGCCCAGGGCCCCGCCGAGGCCGCCGCCGCTCTCAGCTAGTCAGACGCCCGGCCTGAGCGACCCCGCGCGCCCCGCTGCGTTCTCAGTGGTCCGCTTGGCCCTGGCGGTGGCGTCACTGACTGCGCCGGCCAGGGTGGCCAGTGTGGGGCCGCGGGGCGCTCGGCCACCCTCCCCGTGCCCGCTGGGGTCACTGTTTCCTTTTGAGGCGGAGCTGCTCGCCCACTGTCTCTTCTTTGCCCGCCTGCTGCCTTCCGAGGGGTCCTCAGTTTGACCTGGTAATCGTCGGGATCTACAAACCTGGCGACTTTATGGTTCTTTTGTATCTAGGTCCTGTAAATTCTGGAACCGCCACATTTTAATTTTCGCCTGAACCTGGTATCCCTTACCTCCTGCACCGGAGAACCCCTGCTCAGCCCGGGCCCCATGCAGGCTTCTCCTGGGAAACTTCTGATCCCTTCAGTCTTCTTTGCTCACTCCCCTAATTTGGGCCGCCACAGAATGCAGCGCACAGCTCTATTATAATTGTTGATCCACACTGATCTTCCCCACTAAACCGAATGACAGGCTCGAGGACTTTTTTTTTTTTTAAATCCACGCAGTCCCAGTTCCTGGCATGTACTATATATTCAACAAATGACTGTTTGAAGGCACCTACTCAGCTCACTCTAATCATAATAGTGTGAGGCATCTTCCTGTTAAGTCGCCACCAGTGTTCACTGTCTCAACCATCGTTCCAGCCCCCAGGCCTTCATTTACTCCGTGTATGTTTTATTTTCTCTGCCTTACTCCCGCTAAAATATCTTTTGGCTAGAAAATCTTCAATTCTCTCTGTCTCTTTCTACTATCCTGGCTCTTTCCTCAGTAGTCTAGCTTCCCAAAGGACTGGTCTACAAATCCTGTCCATTTGCTCCCTTCTCATTTGTTGCTGAATCTTCTGCAATCTAGCTTTCAGCCCTGCCACTTCAATGTAATTGCTCTTAACCGCGGTCATCAGTGAAGCAGATAGCAACTTTGAACTTCCCATTCCTCATAGTGCTTGTTCTCTTTGTTGTATTTTACACCCTTTGAATTTTTTTTTCCCCCAGAGAACTCTTGGTTTCCTCCTACCTTTTTGGCCACTTCTAATTCTTTTCAGGTTCTTCTGATTTTGTCCACCATTTAAAAGTGTTCTTCAGTCTCTTGTCCCTGCTCCTCTTAATTTTTCATGGTATATTATCTTCTTGGGTGAAATTCTCTTGATTGGCTTCAGTTCACATCTCTACTGAGCTCTACACACAATCACTTAATTTCCATTTACTATCTCAGACTTTCTACAGACAAAATGGATAAACATATCCTAAGACCTCAAGCTTCCCTGCTTACTGGTGCTTTCTCTTTTATTCTATATCTTAGAGAGTGGTACCATTATCTATCTGGATAGTGACGTCAGGAAGATCTGAAAATCAACCCTAAATCTTCTTTTTCTCTAGTACACTATCACTTTATCCTTTTGTTCTATATCTGTCTCTCAGAACTGTTTCCTATTTTTAAGCCCTAGTGTTGTTGCTTTCCTTTAGTCCTTCACCTGCGAAATTCAACACGCTGTTTGCATTCTAACACTCTTTCAATTCCTCCATCCTTTATAGCTTTGCCAGGTTAACCTTCCCAAAATTTGACTTTCATTCTTCCACCATCCAAAAAGCTCAGTAGCTCCATATTGCCAACAGAATACAGTACACTTACCTCTCCATCCTTACCTCAACTTGTCGCCTACAAAAGCTTTCTACGGCAGCCAAATTTAGTACAGCCCTTTTGCATTTTTGCCTGGACTTGTACCATTTCACTTGCCTGTAAGGCCCAACCTCTTTCTGCCCAGATCCTGAATCTTTCTTGATCTTTAAAGATCCACTTTATAGTCTGCTTCCTAGAACACCACAGTCCACATGATTATAGCCAAATACACCTTGAAGTTTACAAAATGTATCTGCTTGAGAAGTCAACACTACCAACCCTGCTTTATGAATGAGAAAATTGAGGCACAGAAAGTTGACTGACTTGACATTGGCTACAGAACTGCTAAGATACAGAGCCTGGGCCTAGTCTTGAGTCTTCTGTCTCCACATCCCTTCTTTTACCTCAGTGACTACTCCCTCTCTGACCTCACAGCATTATGGTCTTCATCACTTCTTCAGTCCTTAACCACCTACTGCCTGTCATCAGCAGAAACAGGGCCTTGTGAGTAGGGAACAAGGTCTAAGAAGAAGTACTCATCTATTTGACATCAAAACTGGCCAGCATGTGTAAAGGGATGAGCTGAACTACCTGGAAACAATCCTTGGGAAGATGTTCTATAATGAAGGTAAGCTGAGCAGAGTTTTGGGAATGGAAGCTAACCCTCAGGTGTCCTCTAAATATGGCCTGTAGCAAGGACCAAGTCTGTCCAGAGGGTAAGGTATGGTTCTGGGTGATGGGACATTGTTCTGGATCATTTTGCCACTTTCCTTGCTAAGAGGGGTTCTACTTCCTGCCCCTCAGGCCACATGGCTGAATGGGAGGTCTCCCTGAGTGGACCAGTACTCTGTATTGGGTTCTGTGATTATCTAACATTCTTCTCATTGGTGGTCTGATCTCCAGGGTGGAGGGAGTGCTCTAGGCAGTTGTCTGGTTCTAGTTTTCTTTTATTCAGGTGCTTCTCCTCCCTAAGGCAGTTGTATGACTTCAGCATAAGGGGCATGTCAGGTTGATCAGGGTGGGTCAGTTACCCTAGGTCAACCAGCTCAGAGAGAGCACACAAAGCTGAGTTCTGTATCAGCAGAGTTAAATAACAGCCAGACATTAAGTGACTTCCTGCCAGGCACACAGGACATGGCTTTGGGCATGATCCCTAAGAGACCACCTTCTCTGTGACATCCCTTCTGAAGTAAACCATAGCCTTGTGACATCTCAGGAGCTGGGTTTCCTGAGTCAGGTCCTCAGAGATACCTGTGAAATGAGCAGAAGTAGGGTGATGCCAAGCAGTAGCCTGGTGAGGCAGGTAAATATGATGCTGACTTTTTTTGCTACCCCAAACCTTGCTCCACGGGGCCACCCTGAAGAGGGCCCTCATTGCCTCGCTTTCTTCCTTTCCTCTCTGGGTTCCTGAGTCCCTCTGCAGTCCTTGAGACAGCCACACAGTATGGCTGACCCAGCTTTGTTTTCTTGCTGAGCATCTTTAACTTTGGACGTTTGGAAATATGCTGCTTTCCTTTTTCAAGTAGAGGATAGTTAATTTAAGATGGAAAGAGCTGGCATTTCTGTTTTTTCCTAAGTGAAAATTAAAAGAAAACTCAGAAATTCAAGTTTATTTCAGAAAGAATTAAAAAATATATAGGTAATAGAAAAGATGTACAATAGTAAAGAACTTTTGAAAAACTATAAGAACAAACATCTCAAATCATAACACCCTACAATACTAATTTCATTTCTGAATATCACCTTTCAGTCCTTGTCTACATGGAGACATAGCCGTCTGCAAAACTGATCTTAGTATGCAAATCCTTTTATATTCTGCTTTTCATTTGATACCATGACATTTTTCTATACCCAGTCTTCATGATTGTTATTTTTAACAGTTGAAGAGAAATTTATCTTCCGCTTCTACTGTAATTTACTAAGTCATTTTCTTGTATATTTTGTTTTCATCTTTTTATTCTTACTAGGTTCTTTGCTATTAGACATAGTGATGCAGTGAAGAATTGTGTATGGGTATGTAGTTTTTTTTCTTCTTCTGTTGTATAATTTGTCTAGGATCAATTCCCAGGAGTGAAATTGCTGGAGTATAGGGTATGAACATTTTTATAATTCATTTTATATTGCTATATATTTTTTCAAATGCATTGCACTACTCTATGCACCAGCAGCATGTATAGTTTCCAACTGTATTTCAGCTTCACTAGGCTCTGGGTTTTTTTTTGTTCTTGTTTGTTTTTTGTGGCCATAAGTCATCTAGAGATAAGATCCCTAGGACCACAGAGTTTTCTTCAGCAAAAACAATATAACTTGAGGTTTAGGAATTTCTAGCAGTCTTTCCTTTCTCTGTTGAAAAGATTTTTAAAAATCTCATTGTACTGCCTAGCAGGTATATTCCTAGAGACTCAGTTGGAAGTTTGGATGGAAAACCTGATGTCGTTAAACTCAGAACAGCAAAATGTAAAAAGAGGAATTCTAGGATCTTTGAGGGCAGTTTACCCTATAGAGCAAAAATGAGAGGTGACTGTCTTAGGTATTTGTCTAGACAGAAATAATAAGTTTTAGTATAAGGTTTAGTTTTTTATCCATTAACCTTGAAGGCTACCATCTAGCTGAGTCCCGTAGGAGCCAGTAGTCCATGGGAAAAGAATACACTGATTGTTTCTGCTTTGCACATGACGATGTAATTTCTCTGCTTGCTAAAAATGAATAAATAAAGACCTGTTGAGTCCCTCGGCAGAAGATACTTGCACCTCAAAAAAAAAAATCCTTATGTTTTAATTTAACTTCAGATGATAAAATTAGCGAAGAGAACAACACACCCTTGGGTTCATGTGCTACTTCAATTTTTTTTTACTGGCTGAATGATATTGAAAAAATAACCCAGGTTCTTTCAATCTTCCTTCTTTGGTCTGTGTAATGAAGAAATAAGATTCATTCGTTCATTTTACAAATCTTTATAAAGACATAGTCCTGTCCTAGGACTGTGTCTAAAACAGAGAGTAAACAACTAAAAAATAATTTATCCCCTTTAACAGAGTCTAGCAGAGATTGGGTGATCTCTCATTAGCTCCCTAAATTAATCTCTAAATTGAGTACTATTTCGATGATAACTTGTTATGTGTTGTCTGTGGGGAGAGTCTTTGAAAGTTTTGCTCCCCATGTGGCATGGAATGACTTGTTCTGTCATTACTTGGCGAGGCTAAAAAGTCCCTGTATTTTCTTTCTTTGAGACTTAGATGTGAAATGTCAAAAAGTGGTCATTTCTGCTTTTCATCATAGACATTCTTAAGTGAAACTGACTTTTGTTTCCTTCTTTTTTCTTTCCAAGTCTTTTCTTTCTGCAGTTAATGTCTAGCATTGAAAAATATAATAACTTGCACCCTCAGTGTTACACACCATTGCTTTGGCATCATCGGTGCAAATGACAAGCCAGTGGAAAGGGTGAAGAACATCTTTTTATTATGAAAATTATTTTGACCTTGTAGACCCCCTAAAAGGACCTCACACTTCACACAATCCTGGGAATTCAGATTGGCTTCCTAATACTAGTGGGAGAGAATTCACTACACAGGGTAAGAATATAAATAAATATTTCATTTCTGACTTAGAAAACAACTGAAATAGGGCCTCCCTGGTGGCGCAGGCAACTGAGCACAGTGCTGTGAAGCTGTCCGCAGCCTCTGCAGTGCAGGTTAGATCCCGCCCAGCAGGGGAGATACCCACATGGCATGGCAGACCTCTCCTGCCTCGCCCGCTATTCCCCTCAGCAATGTATTTCAGTTAGTCTGCTTGTTCTGTTTCTGGCTCTGTCTCTGTTGAATCCTCTTACCCTCCTGCACATCTGGCCTGTACCGGGTTCTTGTACGCATGAATAAATAAATCTTTAAAAAAAAAAAAAACAACTGACATATCTCTACAAGGGTCAAAGGTTAAATCAAAGGCACAGCTAAGCAATGAGTCTCTGATCTGAGGATACAGGGGGAAAGTCAAATACCCCTATTCTATTCCCTCCCTCCTGTTGCTTGTCATGATAACTTAGCTCTTGCCTCTCCATATGATCTCCCTTTCCTGGGAAAGTGGAGAGGGCTGAATTTAGCAGGATGTTCTTTAGCCAAAGGTAGCAAGCTCAAATACTTACGGTAGCCTAGTTTTTTTTGTAAAACTCCATTTTTACTTGAAAGGATAACTGACAGACAAACTGTGGTTAGCCAGAGTTCAGAATTTGGCAGATATTTTCTCAAAAATGAAATGAGCCTGTCACTTCAAGGGAAAAACTGATGATTTGTTGCCAATGGTAACTTTTTAGCTTAAGTAAAAATTAGAATTCTGGTAAAGTTATGGCTGCCTCCCTGAGTTTGACAACTTACAAATAGTTAAAAGACTTTTCTGATGAGATTAGGGGTGACTTTAAAGAATATGATTTTTTTTTATTATGTAATGAAATGCATCCATCACTATTTAAAATATTACAAAAGTCATTGAACCAGTATTTTCCAAATGACCAATGGTTGGTGTTATAACATTATGCCTAGATAAAAGAGCAGTTCAAAGTAAAAAACAGAGCAGTGGGTTGTAATGTATCGGGGTAGGGAAAGTTCATTGATATAATTTCAGATTCCACATTACAACTACTCTTTAAGAAACTATAATTTTGAAATTATCAAAGAAAAATTTCCATAATTATCTGATAAGGTGATTAAAATATTCCTGTCTTTTCCAAGTGTATAGCTATGTGAGGCTGGATTTTCTTTGATACTTTAAAACAGACAACATATAGCAAATTATTTGCAGAAGTAGGTATGGGAGCTCAGGTATCTTCAATTAAGCCAGACGTTAATGGAGTTAATTTCTTCCTAGAGAAGTATGTTATTTATGTTGACATGTATTAGCTTTGTCATTTTTTAAAATGAATTAATATTTTAAAATTATCTGTTTTAATTTGTAAGATGGTACATAGCAGTACATATCACACATACAAACAAAATTTCTTTGGAGTGCTCAGTGATTAAAAAATATAATGAGGTTCCAAGACCAAAAAGTTAGATGTTCTTGAAGTCTGATGAAATAAAGTCAGCCACAGTTAAATTTTGTAATAGAGACTATCTTCACTTTTATGGAGGTTGTTATGATATCTGCTCTCTGGGAAATAACTGCCCATAGAGCCCCAGGATGAGATAGAGGTAAAAAGTTCATCTGTTATTTTGTTTAGTGTTATTTGCTGGACCCCTAAGCCCAGCTTTTACTAGCCCCATCACCATTCCTTTTGAGTGGGGTTGGTTCCCAAAGACTTTGAATTGATATAAAAGTTCTTTCAAATTTGCATAATTACAGGACACCAGATTTGAATTGAGATTTTCATTTTGTTTCTTAAATAAGTAAAAATATAATGCTTAGATATAGTCCTTTTGCTCTTATGGGTACAAAATCAAATGCAATTTATAAATTAAAACAACTACAAAATCAAAATCAGCAAATTAATAATATTTCATGTGCAGATGACATGTTGTTAAACTATTTGCATGATGGCTTAAATGTGGTGCTCTTTGTTGTGGCTGAATTTGACAAATTTAAGCCACAATGATGATGGACCAATTTCTCCACCTCCTCCATTTACTCCAAGTGTTGTGAAATACTCACAATCATGTGCCAAAATGGCCTTTAGACATCATGTGGTGAGAATGTATCATTTACATGCTAAGTCTGTCCCTTTTTCTTCTCATTAGCCTGAGATACAGCTTGATTTGAACTAGATCCTATGCTTATTAAACTGCCTCTAAAATATTATGGTGAATATAATACAGACTATTAATACTATAAAAAAAACTCTTATCAGAGTGACACACTAATAAAAAAAAATTATTGGGAGAGGACTCATGAAAATATGTGTGTGGACCACAGACTGAGAAACATTTCAGTGACTATGGAATCTGAACTCAGATTGACCTGGATTTGAATTCAAGCTCTGCAATTACCATCTGTCTTTGTACAATTACCCAGCCTCTCTGAGCCTCAGTTACTAGGCCTGTTCCTCAAGGTTTTGTTTAATTTACATAAGTATCATATTTCCTGTCTTCAAGGGTGATTTGTGATGACTGAATAAAGAATACGAAGCACTTGGCATATGTGTTTTTAATAAACCCCTGTCCTTTGCTAAAAGAAAATCTTGGATCAAACTTTTCCACTAATAAAGAGAAACCCAGATAGTCGGGGACACTATTGAAGGCAAATAAACCCAGTAAGAAACATACAACCTAGCTGATGCCTCCAGGCTTCATTTTTCACAGCAGAGATACTGGACTCTCGTGGGCCTCAGTGAAAGGGGTGAGGCTGTGTCCTGCTGCTGGACGTGAGCCATCGGTTCTGGAGAGAGAAAATGGTCTAGAGTTTTGAGGCCTTGGTCTCTGAGTCTTCTCTGGCCTGTCCAGGAACTTCCCTCCCTCCCAAAGAAGTGAATCACTCTGCTTTGTGCTTCATTTGCAGGGGATGGAGCTAGCTCGCTCTACACGCTGCTTCACACCTGAGGATATCTGTGGAAAAGCCCTGGTCCTGAGCCCGGCCCCAGCACCGGGTAGAGGCATGAATATGGGCGTGAGCTTGATGGGGCTGCCACCAGTTGGCCAGAAACACTGCCCTAGAAGTGGACAGATGAAAGCTGTGGTACTGACCTGCTCATTGTGCCGAAAGGACCTGCAAAACTTGGGTGCTTGGCTCCTCCCCTGCCAGCATTTGCTCTGTAAGAACTGTTTCCAGGGCTTGAGCCAGGAGCTCAGGCAGGGTGCCAGGGCTCATGGGACTGCCCCTAATGGTGAGTAGAAGAGCACCACAGGATCACCTCCTCCTACATACAGGTCTTTTCCCGTTTCCTAGTAACTGAATTTCAGGTGTAGAAAGAATCAGAATTTAAATGCCTGAGGGACACTCCATTGTTGAAAGCAACTCTTTGGGGAATCTGTGAGACAAAGCAAATCCTCTTGATGCCTAATATATCTGTTTTGTAAACTGGAATGTTTCATGTTGGGATTTCCGTAAATTGGTGGCAGGCTAGGAAACTTGGGAAGGTTTTGATTCAAGGTTTGACTGATTCCCCAGATGGAGAAGGTGTTCATACAACTTCCGAGGTGGGCAGAAAATAGCTGGGCTCCTAGGGTTGGTCAGGAATGGATAGATTATGAACAGAATCACACTGATTATTCAACCATACACATCTAAAGTGGTGCTCAGCAGAGAGGAGCCTGTGTATTGCTCCTGAATGTCAGGTTTCCTAGGAAACAATCTTATTGAGAACTGTGAAGTCCTTGGAGACAGGAACCATGTTCCTTCATTTCAGTGGTCTAGCAAAGGGCTTGTAACAGAGGGGCAGTGAGTATCTATCAAATGAACTTGTAGCCTGAGAAAGTCAAATAAATTGGCAGCATTTAGAAATATTGCTTTTGTTTTGTTCTTTGCAGTATTTTCAAAGTGATTTGTAGTGCAGGTCTAGGCTCTCTTTGAGGCACTGTGGCTAAGAGTGGGCTTTAGAACTGCATTTTGAGCTAACACTTGGGCAAGTTACCTAGCCCCTCTGAGTCTCTTTTGAGAGTTTGGAGCACAGAAAAGAGATGGTCTAGTTTGATTTTTAAAATTAATATCTGAATTTTAAATGTAGCTTAAACTTGATTCTTCCTTAAGCTTTTCATTGGAATTTACAAATCTTATTCTATTTATAAATCCAGCATCTATTAAAAGATCTTTCGTTAATATTTGAACATATTTATAAACTTAGTTAATATTCACTTTTATAAATTAAATGTATTTTTTTTGAGTAGTCAGTTGCCTAGCAAATAAGAATTTAAAGAACTTAAAGTTAACTCTCGAAAATATAATAACTTAAATTTTTAAGTATTGTAAATCTTAAAACATGTCTTGAAAGTTCTAGCACTATTGAATTAATATCCAGAATATATAAAGAACTCCCACAATGCAAACAATACAAAATAAACAACCCAATTAAAAGTGGACAAAGGACTTGAATACACATTTCTCTAAACAAGATACAAAATGGACAAGAAGCACATGAAAATATGTTCAATATCATTAACTATCAGGAAATACACATTAAACCCACAATGAGATACCACCTCATATCACACACCTATTAAAAATCAACAACACAGAAAGTATCAACTGTTGGTAAGGATGTGGTGAAGAAATCATGGTCCTTGTACACTATTGGTAGAACTATAAAATGGTGTAGTCACTGGAAATCAGTGTGGTAGCTCTTGAAAATTCAATTGCTTTATCATCCAACAATTCCACTTCTGGGAGTTAGTAGCATTATTTTCAATAACCTAAAGGTGGAATCAACACAAGTGTCCCTCAACAAGTGAATGGATAAACAAAATGCAGTATATACATACAATTGAGTGTTACTTAGCCTTAATAAGGAAATCCTGGCATCTGCTACAATATGAATAAATCTTGAGAATATAATACTAAATGAAATAAGCCAGTCACAAAAAAACAAATACTCTATGATTCCACTTACGTGAATTACCCGGAGTGGTCAAATTCATAGAGATAGAAAGTAGAATGGGGGGCCTCCCTGGTGGCGCAAGGGGTTAAGCATAGCACTATGAAGCAATCCGCAGCCTCTGCAGTATGAGTTCCATCCCCAGCTGGCCAGGGAGCAACTCACATGGTGCAGCAGACCTCTCTTGTCTCACCCGCTGCTCCCCTCAGCAGTGTGTTTCAGTTAGTCTGCCTGTTCTGTTCCTCACTCTGTCTCTGGTGAATGCTCTCACCCCCCACCCCAACCATGCCCCTGCCCTGTACCCCAGCTCTTGTATGCATAAATAAATACATATTTAAAAAAAAAAAAGAAAGTAGAATGGTTGTTGTTAAGGAGTTGAAGGGAAGGAGGACTGGGGATTTGTGTTTAATGTTCTAAAGTATCAGTTTTGCACATTTTTAGTCAGGTTATTTTTGGGTTTTTTTGGTAGAAGTGCTTTATATATTTTGGATACTAGATGCATATCAGATATATAATTTGGAAATATTTTCTCCTAATCTTTAAATTGCATTTTCATTCTGTTGGGAGGCTTCTTTTATGCAAAAGAATTTTAAATTTTGATAAGTCCAGCTTTTTTTTTCTTTTGGTATAACATTTGGTATCTTTGCTTCTACCTTTTGGTTATTACAAATAGTGCTGCTATGTACATATGCTGCTGGGTGTACAAATATCTGTTTGAATCCTTGCTTTCAATTCTTTTGGGTGTATACTTAGAAGTGGTATTGCTCGATCATATGGCAATTGTATTCTTAATTTCCTGAAAAACTGCTATCCTGATTTCCACAGTGGTTACACTTTTTTTTTTTTTAAAAAGATTTATTTATTTATGCATAAAAGAGCTGAGGTATAGGCCAGAGGTGTGGGAGGTGGGGTGAGAGGATTCACCAGAGACAGTGGGGAACAGAACAGGCGGATTGACAGAAGTACACTGCTGAGGGGAGCAGCGGGAGAGTCAGGAGAGGTCTGCTGCACCATGTGGGTGCTCCCTGGCCGGTCAGGGGATCAAACTTGTGCTGCAGAGGTTGTGGACAGCTTTATAGGTTGCATCTTAACCCCTTGTGCCACCAGGGAGGCCCTATTTTGTTTTTTAAAGATTTATTTTATTTATACAAGAGCTGGGGTACATGTCAGAGGCGTGGGAGGGTGAGATAATTCACCAGGACAGAGCGGGGAACAGAATAGGTAGACCGACTGAAATACACTGCAGAGGGGAGCAACAGGCAAGGCAGGAGAGGTCTGCCGTGCCTTGTGGGCATCTCCCTGACTAGCTGGGAATTGAACCGGCACTGCAGAGGCTGCAGACAGCTTCACAGCGCTGTGCTCAATCTGCTCCGCCACCGGGGAGGCCCCAGTGGCTACACTATTTTATATTCCCACCAATAGTGCACAAGGATTCCAATATTAGCATCTTTGGAAAATCCATTGTCATGAAGCTTTCCCCTTAAGCTTTCTTCTAAGAGTTTTATAGTTAGGTCTTTATCTCACTTAAGATTTTAAACATGAATTAATTTAACCATGCCTCAAGACTTGCTTGACTCTAGAGTCAGAAAACAAAATTCATGCTAATGACAATTAGAATCAGTGTTTGTTGCCAAGTTATTCTGAGTATGAGAAAGGATGAAAACATGTGCTTTGGTATAAATATACCTGGGCATCTAAGTATGTGTCCTCATCTGCCTGCTCTTACTAATGGTATACATTTAGCAAAGGAGAAGCAGAATAAAAAAGCAAAAATTGAATATCTGTACTCAAATAATGTTATTTACACTTGAGCCTCTAATTAAAATATTATAAAAGTGAGAGGCAACTGCAAAGTATGAGAAATTGAATAAGGATTTGGTTTTGTTTACCAAAATTCAAACACACACAGAGACAATAATTGTGTAGCTTGGGCAAGTTTACAGATATTTTTTGCCTATAAAATGGGCATGATGATAATAGTGATTAATTCATAGAACTGTTATAAAAATTACATGAAAGCATGCATACACAGAGAAAGTGAATCAGGTGGAACACAGTTGTGTAAGCATATTCCCAGTAACCACCAGGACCTAATTTATTTTAGAGGGGCCACTTATAAGTATAATTCATTCAAGTCAAAAATGGGTTAACAGTGTTAACAGTGGTGACTTTAATCACTAAAAAGAGGATTAAAGCTATTCTCCTTGATGCTGAATTTCTTGAATATTTCTGATTTTAACTTGGAGTTAACAATGAGTTTCATATTAAACTCAGTTTTATTTTGACTTTACTTGTCTGAGCCCACATTTGAAAAAGTAAGCATTTCAAACACACACACACACTCACACACACGCACGTGCACATGCACACACACACACACAGAGACAGAGAGAGAGAGAGAGAATATTGTTTAGATATAGCTTGCGAAGTTTACAGACATTAATTGCCTGTAAAATGGAAATGATGATAGTAGTGATTAACTTACAGGATTGTTATGAAAATTAGATGAAAGCATACACAAAGAAGCATTTTGTATTATAGCCAAGAGATTAAGAAATATGGAAAAATATTATTTTAGAACTCATCAAATTGAGTTCTAAATCAAACAAAAATCTGTTTATTTTTTTTTTTTGAAGGCAAAACATGTTTGATTTGGAAGGCAGCTATGCTCATCACTGTACCACCAACACCTCTCAAATATTTTTGATTTGGAACCTAAGAGGCAATTTCTTGAAAAGGTGGCATCGTATTCTTTAGGTGTGTCTGAAGATTTGGCTAGGTCATTGTTATCTTCCACATTTGCGTTTATGGATGAAGACTGCAGTAAATTTCCTCTACTACTCAGAGATGATGTGTGGTACTTGTTGGTTTGTGTGACTGAGCCTTCACAGATACTTACTGACTATTTAGGATGCAGGGATGGAAAGACAGGGCCCTTGCTTTTGAGGAACTCATATCTGGTTGAAAGACAGGTCAATAAATATATCATAAAAGTACAGAATAGTAAGGAGACAAAGAGAAGATGGTTTAAAATTTGGATGAAGGATCAATAGCTCTGGAAAGTTTCTCCATGTACCCAGACTGGTGGATATTACCTGCTCACGGAAGGTTTTATGAAGGACTATAAGAAGGGCCCCAAAATGAGTTGTCTGCTGAAAAGTAGAGCTGTCACTTATCTCTGAAGTATCTAGTGAGTTTCCCAATACCTGAACTTAGATTTCTGGTCTATACTTTGAGAAGTGATGCTTTAGGAGTATGGTTCTTCAGGATGAGCTTTTTGCACTGCTACTTTATCCGACAGAGTAGGAACACAGATTTACTAAAAGGCTTATTCTCTTTCTGCCAGTCTGGGTTTTCTGAAAGTGAAATGTGGGAGCAGGTAGAGAGTTGGCAGGTGAGATGGGTAGAAGTTGAAGGATATATGGGTCCCTAGCTTCAATGCCTCCAACCAGATGGGACCACATTGCATGGGGGTAAACCCATGAAAAAAATCTATTTCTCTTCATGGCTGGGGAAGAGATGAGCAGTTGTGTTGAAAGGAAGAGAGGCTGTGCCTGGGCTCAGGTTCTGTCCAGCTCACTTTAACCCCTCCATTGAGCCTCCCTAGGCCTGTATTCTAGCACTGGGACTCAGAACTGAGGGGAGCAGCTAAGATGGACAGCTCACTCAACTGGGCTGTGCCTTTATTTTCTATAACCCCACAGCCTAGCACATAGCCAGATAAAGGATGGGGTGAGGGGTGGCCTTTGTGAATATTTAGTGAGCAAAAGATTAAATCAGTAACTCCACAAAGATCTCCCATAACTCTTGCTTGGAAGGAAGGCTTTTTTCACTTGTGATGCTTCCCATTTCCATTCCTCAAGTCAGAGGTACAAACCACATTTATCAAGCACCTACTGGTTGACATACACTGCTAGGCCTGTATCGTCTCTAAACTTCACAGTAACCCTGTAAAGTAGGTTTTATTCCCATTTTACAGATGAGAAATCTGGGGGTTGTAATTTTGTAATATCTAAGACCTAGCAACTACTAAGTGTCAGGTTAAGTTAAATTCAAGTTCTCATGTCATCAAAGCTTATGGACTTGCATTACAGCACTTTGCTCAAGGACCGTTTCCATGCGCACCTGGAATCACTGAACTGGTGGGGAAACTCCATAAAGAATTTCTGAGAAAAGAACCAACCCTGCAGCCAGGGCCATCAGGTGCAATTCTTAATTAATGCAGTCTCAGGCAAGATGAGACTCTTGCAAATCTAGCACACTGGGAAATGGGTGTGCATCAGGTCTCAGACTCTGCGGATGCCAGCTGGGCAAGGAGTTCAAAAGCTTATGATGGGGACCAGAACAAAGACAGTGGTGTACTGCATACTCCATGGTGTAGCCAGGCAGTAGGATGACTGGAGCTGCAGGCTTTGTACAGAAAAGGTGGGTATTGGAAATGTCAAGCAGCCAATTCTTATTTTCAACTAATGAGAATATCTGCTTGGGACTATTTGATTTTAAGCCTAATTAAAATGGTCTCAGGGCAAATTCTATCTGGAAAGTTGGGCATTGAGTCCCAACATTTATAAATAAATAAATGTAGCAAGCTTTGAAGGAAGCTGGCATGCCTGAAAGTGACATTTACCATGTGCTGGATTTGTCTTCCAAATTCTTAGATCTCTTATGGTTCTATTTGTTGTTTTAGGGGAGAAAGGCAATTAGTAGGATATATCCTTTCCCATGTAAATAAGAGGAACATTATTATTTTTCTTCAAATCTACTAGGAAACAAATTCTGGCTGGAAGACCTTGATCCTAAGATTTAAATTCCAGAATCTACGTGTTTAGCATCTTGCTTTTCTCATCATCAGTGTGGATGATGCAGTAGAAATGTGGGTAAAACCGTGGTCTAGAAGTCATGATGCCTGGAACTAGGTCTTACCCTGACTAATTGGGCGATACTGGGTCTTCTTTGGCTTTCAGGGCTGGACTTGAAGAGCTCTAAGAACACCAAGTATACACGAAACCTCATGCTTTTTGAAACTAGTGACAGGTGACAGATTATTCCCTATAAACTATAAATGCTGAAAGGGGGAGTAATCTCTGTCCCTCAGTGGGCAGGCCTTGGGGCTTTGGGAAGATCCAAAGAGAGGGCACTGATGCAAGATGCTACAACCTCAGAGTCAGAGAGGGAAATGACTCCTATCTTAATGAGCACCTCAGCTGGAGGGGCTCTAATAGCCTGGGGTGAGAGTGGGAGGCAGTGGGTGGGATCTCAGCTTCAGGAGTCTGGCAGGTGAGGTGACTGCTGTTTGCTCGTTTCAGGTGCTGGACAGTGAGTGTGTCCAGCCTTGTGGGGTCTGTGGTGGGCAGTGGGCCAAGTCTCCCAGGTGGAGGGTGGACCTGCTGAGCTGGGATGAGCTGGGTGTGCAGCAGGTGCAGAAACTAGAGCTTCGGAGCCCTATCATCAGGATGGCTTTTTGGTTCATGAACAGTTTCCTCACCTTAATTGGCTCTCTAGGGCCCTGGGAGTAGCGCTGGCACCTCAGAACAGTACCTGTTACTGGGAGAGCAATTCCCCTGGGAATGGGAGGGAGGCAGCTTGTGTTTGGGGGGATGTGCTTGCTGCTGCCAGTGTTACTTGAAAGGTTATAGCTAGAACAAATTTGCTGAGAGGGAGTTTGAGGTAGTTGTTATTGATGGCCCTGGTCTGGGCCTCTTGTCTGCTGGAACTCTCTCATTCACATGAGGCCAGCTATAGTTGACTGTTGTGGAGACCAGCAGTAGGAAAGACCCTTATCTCTAAGCCCTCATTGCATAAATAGGGCATTAGAAGTCCAGAAAAGTCTAGAATCCTGCTTAATGTCTTATAAGCGGCTACTTACAGAGCCAAAGAAGAAAAAAAAAAAGAAAGAAATCTAGCTTCCTTCCCTGCCAATCCAGGACTTGCCTGAACTTGAGGGCCAGTAGGAACTGCAAACCTCCCACAGTGTGCTGTCTTTTGTTCCCCCACCATTGGAAATGAGGACACTGGTTTTGCATTGAGAGTGTCAGTACATCAGTCCATAAATTGACTCTTGAGGTTTGAAGTGAAAAGGAATAGAGGTGCCATTCTATCAGATGACATGAGCCTGTTCTCATCCTACCTATACCTTCCTCGTACCACTGTGGGTAATTTCTTGCCACAGTAAGTTTGTTTCATAATGGGCTGACTCCTGAGCATGGGTTCTGAAGATCATGGACTGTCCATCCCCAGCCTCAGCTGATCACCTGGCTCTCATGACCAGATTCTGATTCCTGGCTTAGGTGCTGCCTGGCCTTGCCCTATAGTCCCTGGGTACTCCTGCCACACCTTACTTCACCTATTGCCTCTGTGAGTTATCTTCCCAAAACGTCTAGCATCAACCCTAATCACTTCTTTATTCTGGGCCTGCATTTTTGCCAACTAAAGACTCCCAATTAGTTGCAGTTCAGAAAAGAAGTAGCCTGGTCTTCAAGGTTCTTCCCAGTCTGGCCCCAAACTAATTTTAGAGCCACATCTCCTATTCCTCTACATGTGCTGGCCTTACCAGTGTTCCCCCAAGAAACCTCACATTTTGACTTCAGTAGTTCTCTGTTTATGATTTTCCTTCTTCCTGAAATGACCTTTCCTTGTTAGCAATATCCTACCCAAACTGCTCAAATGTGATCCAGTTGTGAAAACTACAGTATTCAGATCGGGGTTGACTTGGGAACAAGCAGGACACCCATTACCAGAACTGAACTTCAAAGGGTGAAGCTAGGACAATTTAAGTAGCTATTGCTTTAGACTTGGAATCAGCAAATGTTTCTTGTAATGAGAGAGACAGTAAATATTTTGGACTTTGCCTGTCATATAGATTCTGTCATAACTGTTCTATCATTGCAGCATGAAAGCCACTATAGATACTATGGAAATGAAGGGGCATGACTGTGTTCCAGTAAAACTTTATTTCCAAAAGCAGGTGGGCTATAGTTTAGACTCTGTCTGGAGAAATTGGGTAGATTTGATTGGGATGGCAGGATGGGTGGGGATTACCAATTAGAAATAACTATGCAGAAGCCAGAAAAATATGGAAAGGAATCACAGGTAGGGAATAGTGTTAGGACGAGGTACATGGATAAAAAAAGGCAGTGGGAACAGGAGACTGGGATAAAGGATTGCTTGAATGAGAGAATTGGGAGATGAGACCTGGAAGAGAAATTTAGTACCAAACTGAATGGTCTTGATCAATTTAAACTATTCCATAGGACAGTGAGAGTCATTGAAGATTTTGGCCAGTGGAGTATGATCAATTTTGTATTTTTAAAAAGTCGTTCTGGGAAACCTGCTAAAAATACTGATTCCTGATCCCACACCCATACTCCAGAGGTTTGGATTTGGTAGACTTAGGACTTGTAACAAACCCTCCAAATTTGGAGAAGTGGTCCAGGCAAGGCAGGTTGAGGCTTGATCTTAAGAGGCTATGGCTACCAGATAAATTATGACTTAAATAGGTGAGGTGGGATTTGGCAGCTACCCTTTTCTCTTATTACCTGTCTCTGTTTATGACAACACATCTATTTGCCTTTTTTTAGATTTATTTTTATTTATTTATGCATACAAGAACTGGGTTAGGCCAAAGGTATGTGTTTGGGAAGGGTGAGAGGGGTGAGAGGATTCATCAGAGACAGAGTGGGAGCAGAATAGGTAGATGTACTGAGATACACTGCTGAGGGGATCAACAGGTGAGACAGAAGAGGTCTGCTGCACCATGTGGGTTAGTTCTGTGACCGGGGATCAAACTCATGCCACAGTTGTTGGTGATAGCTTGATATTGCTGAGCCTTTAACCCCTGTGCCACCAGGGAGACCCCTATTTGCTTCTTTTTCTTCACATACTACCACTACCCCCAACATCATTTTGGTCATATCCCACTGGTTCTTTTTGAAACATCTCTCCTGTCCCTTTTCCATTTCTACCCTCATTCAGGATTCCATTAATGCTCAACTAGACAAACCTCCACCCTGATCCCCCTACCTCTAGTCCATCAAGATAAGTCCAGCTCTGTCATTCTCCAGAGTTTTGTGGGGGCTGCCTTTGCATTTAGCATAAAGGTCAAGCTCCTTTGCTTAGCACTCAGGCCCTTTGGGAGCTTAGTCTCCTGCCAATCTTTCCAAGCTTGTTCCCTGCCACTCCCCCTTTATGCCGTGCTCTGTGCTCCTGCAGTTATCTGGTACTTGTAGTCATGCCCCATCCTAATGTTTTCCTCCATCACGACCCTGTTTTTCTTTTCCTTTTTTCTCCCTCTTGTCTGCGACTGTATCTCCCTGAGGAACAGAGTTAGCTGCCAAGGGACACCTACCAGGACCTTTGTGCATCGTAAATGTGTGTCTTCTCCATCTGAAGTCTTAATCCTCTGCTTGTGACGGACAATTGGTCACTATGGCAACTGACTATGACGTCACAGGATAAGGACTTCAGGTGAAGTGGCAGGAGCAGGTGAGTGTGTAGGAGAGAGATTTTAATGTCTGTTGAAAGCCCTCCCCCACCCCACCCCCACACCTTCTGTCAGTGCTGGGGGCATAGAGGGATGTCTTGGGCTCCTGCTGATTTTTAAAATGATGCGGTGAGAGTGTGTGCCTGGCATCTGCGTGCTGCAGCAGTGTGGGGCTGACAGAGTGTGTCAACTTGAGCTCTGGCTGTGCAGGCACCGCTGCTGCGTGAGCCTGTTATTCCATTCTGGATTGCTATTTTGATACCCAGATTGCATCATTCTTCCTACGTATAAACAGGGGGTCCCCAGGGCCCTGCAGCTACTCACTTCTCCACCAACACTGTTGTTGTGATGAGCTCTATTTAAATGAGCTGCCGGATCGGGGCAGGTTCCAGCCACACATGAGCACTGTCATTTTGGGGAACATGGAGGGCTGAAGGATTTTTGGATCGAGTCCTAAAAAGCTGAGAGTGATGGCCTCCTGAGCTGTGCAGAGGGCGACAGAGCTAGTTCCTGAAAGTTGAAAATCTCGTTTTCTTCCTTCTGAGCTTCTATTCCGAGGCACCCAGAGGATTAGGAAGGAGATGCAGCTAGGAAGAGAGTCGCCTCTTTGAGGTCTCCCTCTTGCTGTTCAGTTTGGGAAAATTGCTGCAGAGCTTCGAGATAAACAGGAACAGGAGGAGTCAACCAAGCCCTTTCTTACAGGAGCATCTCAGGTGAGCTGGAGAAATGCATCCCTGGCTGAGGATGCATCAGAGAGAGGAGGAGAGGATCTAGGCTGCTCCCCCAACCCCACCCAGTACCCAGCTCCCCAAGGCAGAGGCCCTGCAGCTGCAGTGTGCAGGGTGGGTGTTCCTGGGTGCTTGATAAGCACCATCCTCTGGGACCTGTGGTGGTCTCACCTGTCGCTCTTCTGACTTCTCTCCCAGGTGTTGCTCTAATCACAGGGCAGCAGGGGCCACAGGTAAGCCTGCTGGCAGCCAGGGGCAGGAGCCACAGTCACTTTAGGATGGAAATCTCTTTCTAGCAGGAGCTGGGCATCTGGGGGAGATGGTGCAACATGTTTCTTGAAGGAGGTGCTGCTGTGGGGTCTGAACTAGAGTAAGGCTTTAGGGACTGTGTGGTGGGATTCTTAGCTGATGCCCCATGCTCATGGTGGCTGCTCTTGGGTGGGAGGGCAGGAATGGTTAGTGAGGATGGCCAGCCTGCCAAGAGGATTTCTTCTTGCTTAGTGACTGACAGAAGCATAAGGAGATAGACTGTCTTACTTTGACTGCAGAGGTAATTGGGATTGCTGAGTGGTTCAAAGTACCACAGGGCTCTGAGGTTTTGACCTAAGTCCCTCTCTGTCTCTCTGTCTCTCTGTTTCTCTCTGTCTCTCTGGGTTGCCATGTAACCATTTGTATGGTGAGAAAATTGGCTAGATGAACAGTTGAAAAGCTAATGTGTGAGCCAGGTCTGTCCAGCTTTGGTTTACAGGTGAGAACTGGTAGAGGAGCATCAGGCTGCTTCGGAGGATGCCTTTGCTCTCTTGGAGTTAGAGCTTGGGTGTCAGCTATAGAGTTTCACAAACAGGAGCTAGAAAGAAGGGCTTTTTAACCCTCAGAGGGTTGCTTATGTGCCTGAGTGTATGTGTCCCTTTATGGGGGCAACCTGACCCACTTCCAGCTTTCAGAGGGTGGTCTTCGGATTTCTCTCCCACACCAGCCTCCTAGTAATCAGGTTGTGTGGGTGCTGCTATTTATGTGGACTAAAGGGTGGACTACCTAGTCTTGACCCCCTTTCTTGCTACCTTACTGAGTCATGGCCTCACACACTTTCTAGGCCCCAGAAGCAGTCATCATGGTACCAAAGCTCAGGCTGCACCCTAAGCCTGTTCACGGCTTCTTCTGTAGAGTGGGGAGTTAGGGGAGGAAAAATGTATCTCTAGCTCACCACCATTCCCCACTGTACCTAGGGATCAGGATACTATTCTGTCTGTTGGGTAGTTGTTCTTTGTTGTATTAGAGGGAAAATACATCACAGTGATATGCTTAACTTCATAGTATCTTAACTTCTTAGCATCTTTAAAACTGGGTGAGCCTGCAGTATCAAAGACAACCTCACTATCACTCTTGTCAGCAAGTCAGGGGACAGGTGGCTGAGGGGAGGCCTGGATTTAACAGCTCATCTTATCTGAAAACAGCAGAGATGGAGAATCATGGCATGTTGCAAGCAGATCTCAGGGAAGCTGTGGGGCCCAGCAGACTGGGCAAACCTCAGCAGCCTGATACAGGGAACAGAGCTATGAAGCTTGGCCACGGGGGTAAGGGGTTCCCCTCTAAGGGTGGTCCTCAAACTTGGTTGTACGTTGTAATCACCTGGGGAATTAAAAAAAAAAAAACACTGGTGCCTAGATTCCTCTTCCTGAAATTCTGATTTAATTGATAATGGGATATGGACTAAACATCAGAATATTTAGAAGCATCCCATATGATTAAAATGTTAAAAAATA
Organism: Talpa occidentalis; assembly: GCF_014898055.3. Classification (NCBI taxonomy): domain Eukaryota; kingdom Metazoa; phylum Chordata; class Mammalia; order Eulipotyphla; family Talpidae; genus Talpa; species Talpa occidentalis. Next base: position 25,388,511 of record NW_023603184.1, on the reverse strand, counting down.
TGAGAACCACTGCCCCCAGATTTTTTTCCTTCAGGCCAAAAAGCTCCATTTCACTTCCCTTTCTCAAAGATCTCATTTCTTAAAACTTTAAGCACAGGTAGGATTGGCTTCCAACTCCTACTGGATTCCAGAGCAGGCCACCATTAGAGTCTGATCATTATCATAGAATATTTTCTTATAATCAAATTATCTAGTTAATTAGAGGAAAATTACTTTGTTATAGACACTTGAATTAGAAGCATAGCATAGTAGAAAGGACTGGACTTTAGAGGCAGACAGACTTGTGTTCCAATAATAGTTCTGCCGTTGCTTTGTACAATCTTTGAACTTCAGTTTCTGCACCTGTGAAATGGGGATGGTACCTTTCAGAGGTGGCTTGATGATTAAATGAGATAGCACATGTAAAGTGTCTGGTTCAGGGACTGGTGGTAAAAGAATAATTTGTCCCACACCTCCTGGGGACCAAAAGTACTCACTCTTGTGACAGATGGACTGAACATGCTCAGCTTTCAGAGCTCCTCTTCTGGGCCCTCAGGTCTCCAGGAGCACCTCTGGTGCCTGTGACTTCTTCGTTCTGGAAATAGAAGCCTCGCTTCTTCAGGGAATGGTTGTGTGGCTTTGGGTCTTGGGTAACTATTTCTCAGAATTGATGTCTTGGTATCTGAAATAAAAGCTGAAATGAAAGCTTGATTAATTCAAATAGGGGAAAAATGTATTTCAATAATTTTGTGTAATATGTGATTTAATTATGTGTTCATAACCAAGTTAATGTTAAATATTATAAGTAGATGGTCAGTGGTTTTACATACATCTGTAGCCCTAAGAGTTTGTGTATTCCAATTGTCTAAATTAAGACTTTGTTTTGGTATCCACACTGAAAAAGGGGACAACTCTTAAAAAAAAAAGTTCAAGCCTGACGGTGGCTAGGGACCTTTTGAAGGTAAGACACAAATTTCTGGACAAAAGTATTATGAGGGCCTCCCTGGTGGTGCAGGGAGTTGAGCACTGCACTGTGAGGCAGTCTGCAGCCTCTGCAGCACGAGTTCGATCCCCGGCTGGCCAGGGAGAAACCCACATGGCGAGGCAGACCTCTCCTCTCTCGCCCACTGCTCCCCTCAGCAGTGTATTTCAGTCAGTCTCTCTGTTCTGTTCCCCACTCTGTCTCTGGTTGATCCTCTCACCACCACCCCCCTGCCCCCATCTCTGGCCTGTGCCCCAGCTCTTGTATGCATAAATGAATAAATCTTAAAAAAAAAAAAGTATTATGACTAAAAGAGAGCACCTGTCCTCTGTGTCCACTCTGGGCCCCACAGCCTCCCTGGGATGTGCCACAGCTCTCCATCTCTGTTGCCTGCTGCAGCAGCCCCTCTTCAGATGAGATGAGCTGTTAAATCCAGGCCTCCCCTCAGCCACCTGTTCCCTGACTTCCTCACAAGGGAGTATTCAGGTTGCTGTTTGACTGTCAGTCCCTTCCATCTTGCCCAGGGATTATCTCTAAGACTGACTGCAGTGGGTAGAGGAAAAGTGCTCTTCCCTATTCCCCTGCTCTTCCTAGTCCCTTCATTCAAAGGATATAGGAAGTGAGATTCAGAGAAAGAGGGTGACTTACCTAAGGTTACACACATAGTTCCAGTCCTGGTTCTGGAACCCACTTCTCCTAGTTCATAGCCTTTTTGAAGCACCATACCTCTGCTGCAGATTACTCATAATTCCTTTAACATCCTGGGCTGGCTTCCCCATCACTCTGAAAACCCCCAGATGTCTTCTTACTTCTTTCCATGGCTGTGAGTGCAAAAAATGCACAAGAAATATCCCATCCCCAAACTTGTCCAATCTTCAAAAAATCCTCTAGTGCGATTTTCTTTAGCAGCAAATGTGGATTATTTTTGTGTGCAACATATGACTGTATAGTTAAAATGCAGTGTAATATGTATTCTATTAGAAGGACATTCAGGGTGCTGTGGGAACCCAGAAGAGGGAATAATTAAGCCATTCTGAGGGAAATTAACCCTGCTTCTCAAATGTGGAACATTTGAATAGGCTTGAAAATATGGAATGGGAGTTTATTTTAAAAGGAGAACAAAAAAATATTTTGGGGAGAGGGGATGGCATTTTTATAAGCACAGAGTTATGCAAAAGTTCGATGTATTTAGGAGATAGCAGAGTTATTTGGCATGACAAAGGACATATAGGATGTATGATATATGAAGCTAGAGATGAGACCGGAGAGATAAGGCCAACTTGGGGAGGATCTTGAATACCAAGCTGAGAATTTTTGACCTTTATGGCCTTGAAGGAGTAGAGGGTGTGTGATGAGACCTTGTCTGATCTCTTTAGTTATTTATTATGCTAATAAGACCGTGTTATTATGACTAATGTTTGGGCATCTGGTACCAGGGAGTCAAAAGCCTTATGGAAATTATTTTCAATAATTAGAGCAGCATTTCAGTCCTAGGAGTAGATAATGAAGCCAAGTGGAAAGGAGGGACAGTCACCTGATTTTCCTGGATGGCTTTACCTGTAGAGAAGAGAGCATCCTTCTCCACCTCTGGCCATTATTCTTAACAGGCAGGGGTACATCTAGGAGATTCTAGATCTAGCTCTGTCATTAAAGAACATTGCTCACAAAGGCAGAGGGTAGTTTTTTTTCAGAGGAGGTCAGAGAAGAAAGAGTATTGAACTATTATTTTGTATGATTTTGATTTTTCAAGCATATATGAGTTAGCTTTTATGGCATAATAAACTACTCCACACTTAATGGTTAAAACAACAACTTAACTCTAGTGTATGAGTCTACAGGTCTGCAGTTTGGCTTGGGATTCACTCTGGGTGCTGCTCTGGGCTAGCCAGGCTGGGCTAATCTTGGCTATGCTCATGCCTGTGTCTGTGCAGCTGGTGGGTCAGTGGGGCTCACTGGTTTATGGTGGGACACCTGAGACAAAAGAAGCTTCTCTCTCTACATGGTCTCATTTTTCAGCAGGCTAACTTGGAGTTGTTCACATGCCAGCCTTTGAGTTCTGATAGTCAGAGCAGAATCATACAAAGTCACTTGAGGTCTGGGCTCAGGACTTGTTCATTGTCACTTTTGTTGTTCTGTTGGCCAAAGCAGGTGATAGATAAGGCCAACCTGACTTCCACGTGTGAAGAATAGACTCCATCTTTCAATGGTTAGCATTGAAAGGGCATGGATACATGGAAGGGAAGAATGTGTGATCATTTTTCAATGTAACACTTAGATTATCTGACTTTCATCACCAAGGAGGGTTGATAATTGAGGCTGCTTTATCATAACTGGGATTTGAGGAATCTTTTGACTTGAGAATCAATAGTCATGTGCTTTCTGAAGTATTACCTCAGTGAATCCTCACAGCAACACTTACTTTCACTTTGTTTTACATACCAAAAAATGGGTCACAGAGGAGGTAAGTGAGATTGATGTATCCAAGGTCACTGGGTGGTAAGCCTGGTGTTTGACTGCAAATCCAGAGCAACTATCATTGTATCATTTTGATGAGGTGAAGCAGAGGAGACTGTGGTGGTCCTGCTTCATTCACTGTCATTGCCAGCCTCTCTTCCGTTGCTCCTCATCCCTGGGCTCCGGCACCCATCCCAGGCTAGCTGTTCTTGGGGTGGCTTGAAAAGAACTGTAATTTCCAGGTGGCAGTCTCATATATCTCCTCTGGGAATGAGGATAAGAGAAGATATTTTCAAGTGAAACATACGTGTATGTAGTGTACCCAACGTGGACCAGGTAGAGAAGGTTCGATAAAAGATCTTTGAGCCCCAGGAGTAGATTGAGAGATAATGGCTATATAAAGAGAAAAATACCTTCTAGATGAGCAGGCAGAGTCTTGCCTTTCTCTGGATAGAGCCTTCTTGAAGCTTTAGCTTTGAGATCTTAAAACTAATTCTGCTATGTGGTAATCATAATGTCTGGCACTGTGCCACAGGCTAAACTGACCCTCTGGAACTCAGCCAGTAATGGAAGCTGACCCTTCAGGGCTGTAAAATCAAGAATAGGAGCAACAGAAAGGTCCTTAATTATCAGAACCTGAACAGGGTTGGGCCTGTAGTAGCATGGCTTGTGGGGAGGGGAGGTTGATAGGGCCAGGTGAAGACAGAAGGGGATGGTCATGTCCAGAGACCATAGATGGTAAGTGCACACTGTGGCATCACATAGCGCTCATTTGGGCATAAAGTGGTATTGGCACGTACCTTGGTACTATGTGTTGGAATACCTAGTGTCTAGGCCTTGTGTTTCTTGTAATTGGCCATGTTTCTCTGACTCTGCTTTCTTTCCATCCCCCAGCGCTCATCATCTGTCCTGGGTGTAACCGAGTATACCTTACCAGGGATGTAATTGAACATGTTTTTCTAAAGTGTTTGTCTACTGCTCAATCCAAGATGGCCAGGGTAAGTCAGGACAAATAAAGAAACAGCTGATCCTTTTAAGAAATTGATGCCCCTGCCCCTGTCCATAAATCTTTCTATCCACCCATCACTCCCCCTGACTTGTTACTCCTCTGTCAGTTTGTATATCTATCCACCCACCCATCCACCCACCCTCCCACCCATTCATTTTTCTATCAAGAAGAGAATCAAAGTGTTTGAATTGGGGAAAACAAAATGTGGTGCTTTTCCCCTCTTTACAGCTCTTACTTAAAAAAGGTAAGTACTGAGCTTTTATTTCCTTTTTTTTGTCCTACTGAGCTGTAACTCATACACCAGGTAGAATAAACCAGGTTCATCGATCTTGCCTATATTTAACAACTATTACTTTTTTCCTGGTTTTTTGAACTTTCCCATCACTTACTGTTACCCCTTCGGTTCCTCTCCTGACAAAATTATTCATACTGTTATTTCATTTGCAATTTCTTTACCTGTATTTAATTTTTATTAAATGTCTGACATGTGCCAGAGTCTATGTTGGTTGCTATGGAGATAGACACCCATCTCCTTTACCCTCAAGGAATTCATAGTTTAATTAGTAAAACTTGTTTTTCTCATCATTTTTTTTCCCACCATGGGTTTATCAGAAGACAGTCTGAGGACAAAGCCATCAAAATCCACATCACTTTGGTGGGTTATATTATTCGGACATAGATAGGCTAATGTTTTCTGTATCTCCTCCAGATGTTTCAGTATCAGTCCTGCAAGGTATTTGCTATTCAAATGAATGAACATTTTGAACTGGGAGAGGACTAGGAACCCTTAGACCCTTAAGCCCCAGTAGTAGAAACAACTCTGAGAGTTGACCTGTGCTTGCTCTTTCCAGGCTGCATGTCATCACTTTCTGTGAACTCCTGAAGCCGCAGCTCCCTCCTCTCTATAGGCACATTCAACATTCTGCTCTTGCTTGTGCTTTCCCATTTTCCTCCTTTGTCTGCCTGATGAACTTCTACTTGTCATTCACCATCCAACTCAAATGCCCTGGAAGGACCTGGAAACCTCCTGCTCCTTCCTTGGCACTTAGTATACTTCCTTTGTCACAGCATTATCCATTGACTGTCTGCCTCCTCCAGTTCTTCCAAGTATATTCTTCCATGCATATCTTTGCCTTATTCATGTGAGTATCCTCAGCTTTATCAGTGGACTTATCCGAATAACCCCTGAGGCCTTTTAGTCATAAAGAGTGCTTCCCTTCCAAACCTCCCCCCACCCCGTCACTCCTAGGCAGCTCTCCAGAATTGACTCCAGAATAGTAGAGGGACAGCCCTACAGGACTCATGTCCTATAGTGTCTCCTGCTCATTCAGACAGACCCAGATGAGGATATTGTCAATAACTCCAGAACTCTCTGCTTCTAGAACTGCTCTGAGTGCAAGGAGAAGAGGGCAGCACACATCCTCTGTACCTACTGCAACCGCTGGTTGTGCAGTTCCTGCACAGAGGAGCACCGGCATGGCCCTGCCCCCGGGGGCCGCTCTTTCCCCGGACCCAGAAGGGATCTCCAGGTATCACTGCCCCCTCTCTACAGCAGCTCACATGCCTTTAAGGAGTGCAGAATCCTAAAATCATTGGAGAATAGTTTTCTGAACTTTTTTTCCTGCTGGGGGTGGTCTCAGACCCTGTGCTAGAGTCACAGTCACAGTTAAGTTCACTCTAGGCTCTCCCCATTGGGGGTGGTAGTGGAAGAGTGTATGTGAGATGGTACATGGAGGAAGAGTTTTTAATTACCATGGAATCTAGCTGAGTTCCCTACCTTTCACATATATTTAAAGTTGTGATGCTTTGCTCCTATTTACTTGGTTACCTGAAAATCCTGGATTAGGGCATGCATATTTGTCATCCATTGTCACCAGTTTTAAATGGCAGTCTTCTTGAAAATCTTTTCCCAAAGCCCTTGAACTGGGAGCCCTTTTACCTTTGTTATGGCCATAGGAATGAGAGGGCATGATCTGTGTGATTTAGTGTGGAGCCTGGCAAGGCTGGGTAGCTGGTTTCAGTCCCATCATAACAGAGTCCTGATTAATGTAGAGGTGTAGATTGAATTTTAGAGGATTTACTATTCTACAGGAGATCCATATGCAACAGTAGGAAGTGCCTTTGTCAGCCTCTGGCAGGTGATGGGATGCCTGGGGCTTGATGGTCCAATATTCCTGGGCATCTGGGCAGATCTATCCAGGCTAAGCCTGTGATCCTCCCTGTGCTCCTGGAACCTCAGTGGCTCAGAGAGGCCACTCCCATTTTGCCCTACCTTTCCTCTAAGCTCTGTTACCTCCCCTGTGTTCATTGAAAGCTCAGGGATGCTCAACAAAGCTTAACTGAGAGGTCTTCCTGAGCAAGAGCAGCCACTTCTTCATCTTCTCTAGCAGGAGTGAATGGTGGCTCTGGGGACTTCGCCTTGTACTGTCCTCTACACACACAGGAAGTGCTCAAGCTGTTCTGTGAGACCTGTGATGTGCTCACCTGCCATAGCTGCCTCATGGTGGAACACAAAGAACACAGGTAGGGTGACACTCAGGAGGGCCTTGGGAGGGCTCTGGACTCCCTACCCATGAGAGCTCTGGCCTCCCAGTAGATCCAAATCATCTGCTTGCCAAAGCCAACCTGCAGCTTCTGGGCTGAAGTTTTTCTCTACTCCTGTTGTGAAGCTTTTCTAGAGAAGTCCTGATAGGCCAAGAGCCTGTGGTACCTTTGACTTTCCTTCTCTACAGTCCCAGTCTACATGGGCCTGAAGTGCTTAGAAAGAGACTCAGTCCTTCTCAGCCTTTTCTCTGTCACTCCCTCTAGGTGCAGACATCTTGAAGAAGTTTTGCAAAACCAGAGGATGCTTCTGGAAAGTGTGACTACCCAGGTGGCACATAAAAAATCCAGTCTGCAGACATCTGCAAAGCAAATTGAGGACAGGTAGCACAGGCTAGCCCCTTGCCAGCGCTGGAAATGCTTTGCTCCCTTCCAGCCTGGCCCTTCTAGGCCTGTAGGGAAGGGTTCACTAGCCGCTGTCCCATCTTCTTCCAGGATCTTTGAAGTGAAGCATCAGCACAGAAAGGTGGAAAATCAGATCAAAATGGCCAAGATGGTTCTGATGAATGAGCTGAACAAACAGGCGAATGGACTCATAGAGGAGTTGGAGGTATGCTTGGGCAAGTGGACCAGATGAATGGGTTTACTGCTCTCCTTGGTCAGAAACCAGGCACCTACTACACTAGCCCTATTGTTCAGAGCTGCCTGAACCGGAATTCAGATGTGCAGTTTCCATAACTCTCTGTTGCTCCCTACATCTCAAATATCCAGTCTAAATTTGGGAGGGTGGCTAATTAAGGGCTGGAAAATCGGTTAAAAACCCCCATCAATGTTCTGACTCTAAGGCAGCTGCCTTCCTGGACTACACAGTCTTATAGCCTTGGTAGAGATTCTTGAGACAGCTTTCATCCAGTTATTTCAAAGAGATGTAGACATTCATTCATCATCCATTCCTACAGAAATCTACCTCACTTTCTGTCCCTCCCTTCTCTGTCTGTCAGCAGCCTATGGTAGCAGTCCTGCTGTCCTCTCAAGGTTACAGTCTCATTTCATTCCATCAGTGTTCACTTTGATACAGACCAGGTCACTATCCTTGCCAAGCAGATGGGTTAAAGTCCACAGATAGGACCTTGGACTCTACCTTGTCTCCCTACCCAGGGCATTACAAATGAGAGAAAGCGGAAACTGGAGCAGCAGTTACAGAGTATCATGGTTCTCAATCGTCAGTTTGAGCATGTGCAGAATTTCATCAACTGGCTGTGTGCAGCAAAACTAGCATCCCTTTCCTTTTCAGCAAAGAGCTGGTAAGAACAACTCCTAATCCTCAATCACTGCTTTTGCATTAGTAAGTGGATACCATCTTTTAGCAAGTCCCACAGTGCAAAGGACCCAGGTGCTAAAATTGCCCTGCTTCCTCCAGGCAACTCAGCTGGGAAATTTTGTAGCTTTTTGTCATAAGTAATGGATTCAGACATGATCCTGGATACTAGCTGTGTGCTCATCATCACATAGAAAGCTTCTGGGTTTAAGTGGGGGACTAAGGAAAAGCTGGAGTTGGGGATGATGTTGAGGATGCTGATGCCCTGGAGAAGGGGCAAGGATTTTGAAAGAAGTTGGTGGAGTTTTTTGGATAGGTTCAATCTAAGGTGACTGCAGGGCATCTACTTGTTTAATTTTTTTTTTCTTTTATTGAGGTAACATTGGTTTACAACACTGTATACACATGGATTCACACCTCCTCAGGTGTGTGTCACCACCAAGGCACACAAAGTCCACTGGGAGATATCCAAAATCTGTTTTGATAGGTGGCTCTGCAATTCAGAAAAAAAGTCCAGGGTTGGAGATAGAGGTGTGGTAGTCACTGGGATATCAGTGGTATCGCCTTAGAAGAGTGTATGAAGGAAGAACAAGCCTGGAACCCAGGGAAATACTGCCATTTTCAGTATAGAAAGAGGAAGAGGATGAGTGAAGGAGAGTGAGAACCAAAAGCTAGAAGTCAGAAATAGGACCATGTGTTGCACGGAAGCTAACAAAGAGTTTGAGATTCCAAGTGGCCAGTCTTAGCATTGCTGCATAAGTAAAAGAATGTGAGTGGTGGAGGGAGGTCTTAAGATCTGGGAAGCAGGACATCACTGGTGATATTTTGAAAGAAATTCCAGTAAAGTAGAAGGTTCGAAAGTTAGAATGGGGACACCGAGGCTGGGAGGTGAGGGAATAGAGACAGACATGAAGAGAAATAAGTTAATTTGAGAAGGAGACAGAGCTGGAGTGACACTGATTTTTAAAAATTTGGAAAACACTAGCACATGCTTATTTGAGAGAAGAGGTTGGAGATGGAAGAAATGGGTGGAGGAGTGAGAATACTGAGAAGTCAGGAAGAGTGAGATCTAGAGTAAACCAGTTCATCTTAAATGTAAGAGGCACTCCCTTTCTCTGAGATGGGAGAAGAGGGAAGTTATTATTATAATGTAGTTAAGTTCAGAGGTAGGAGGGATGCAAATTTCTGAGAGTTTGCCCTTTATGGTCTCTTTTTGGCCTATGTGAAGTAGGAGCTGATAGTAAGAGGGTTAGACTTTGGGTAAGTGGCACTGAGGGAGAAGTGAAGCTTTTATTCATAGTCATTGAATAGTGAAAGAGGAAAGTCAAAAGAAGTGACAAGAAAGGACTGGGGGTGCCACTGAATTTAATGATCACTGAAGTGACCCCAGATAATGTGACTTTGGGAGGACAACTGTCCTGGGCTGGATTGACCTAAGGTCTGGCATTGGTGATTGTAAGGGTCAGGAATGGACACAGTGCAGGTTTTCTGATCCCTTGCAGTCCGGGTAAAGGAGGAGTCAGAGTCCTCAGTGGTTTTGCAGGCTTTTATTGTGATTACCAGGTACATGGCAGGCAGGGGTGTTGGGGGCTGGGAGGCTGGCAGGCCTCCCAGCCCCCAGCAAGTCTTCATTCTATCTGGGCTCACTGGCGTTCTCTGCTTCTGCTTCTTTGCTTCTCTCTTGTGCTTCTGCTGCTGCTGGCGTCCCTGTGACGCCGCCCTTAAAAGCAGTCTTAGCCCAGGTGAATCCCATCTACCTATGCCCACACCCTATTCCAGGTGCCCACCATCAGGCATGCATTCAGGACCGCAAGGATCCATCATTTATCCTGATGGCGGGAGGGCAGAAAAGCCTGGCATTTTTCCTTACCCTACAGTGATGGAAAGGGAATTAGGAACTAGTGATATTGTTACTAAAAATGATGGGAACTGGGACAACCCAATGGACTGATGGAGCAGGATTTGGACAGTTCAGCACAGAACCCACTCAGAAAGAGCAAGAGCTAGTTCTGATCAGGGGGTAGGTCATTGTAGTTTAAAGTCTCATAGGTAGAACAGTTCCAGATGATTAAAAGGGTCTGCATGTGGTGACTGAACTGAGAAAAGAGGTGGAGGTGATTGACCTGACAGAGATCAAGGAAGTAAGAGACCAATGTGTTGTTTGGGACATTAGTAAACTAAATGATGGCAGAGTAAATTGGAAACTTGCCGAAGTCCTAGCTAGGTAAATGGGAAAATTGGTGATAGGAAATAGATGAAAGGAATGAGAGAAGGAGAAGACAGTTGGTTATGATGGAAGAGTTTTTACATGTGGGTGGAAGTCATCAATGAGAAGCTCAGAGAATGCCTGCCCCATTAGGCTCATAAATCAAAGCCATGGTAGAATGAATGGAGTACTCTTGAGTGGGTTGCCAGTCAAATAATATCCTAAGGGACAATTACAAATCATTTGACACCTGCAAGAGAAAAGGGTTCTAAAACCTCAATAAAAGGAAGGGGGATCTGCAGTGGGACAATCATTAAGGGGAAATGCAGATAGAAAGGCACAAGGAAATGAGAATATGAGGGAAGATCAGAGCCTGAAGAGCCATGGCTGTGACCCCTCCAACCTGTCCAAAGAGTGAGGGAGAGAGCATTGTCATTCGGGTGCAAGGTTTGCCCCTCCCCCAAGTGATCTCTGGTCTTGTCAGATTGTGTTTCAGATGCAGCGATTGCTGGAGACAAATTGTAATACAGATCCTGGCTCCCCTTGGAGTATCAGGTTCACGTGGGAGCCTAACTTCTGGACCAAGCAGCTGGCTTCTCTTGGTGAGTCAGGGCCTACCTACCCTGTGGGCTTTTACCTAGTTGCAAAGAACAAATACAGAGCATCTGCCTTAATTAATGATTAGGTCAGCATATGCCAAAGAGAATGCACTCCCTGAGACTGCCAGTGATCATCAAGTCATTCAGCAAACTCTGTGTGTGTGTGTGTGTGTGTGTGAGAGAGAGAGAGAGAAAGATCAGGGAGAGGAAAGTGGACAAGCTTAAATAGCAGTGGCAATACAAGGACTGCTGGAGAAGAGACAAGATAGCAGCCCTGTTCTCCAGGGTGCTATGTCTGAGATCATGCAAGGATATACCTGTGTGGGCACCAGGGACACAAACAGGTATCTCAGCAATAGGTAGGGAGAGAGAGGAGGGAGGAGAATGTGACACACTGTTGTGCCAGCAAGGCACTGGGCAAATTCTCTATCAATTCGGGCAGATGGATAAAGAGAATCCCTGAGCCCTCAGTGCCTTTTTCAGGGTTTAATGCTCTTTCTACGCCAATTGTTGTGGGGCAAACCCACAGATTGGCAAGGCAGAGAGGCCAGGGCGCTGAGAGGCTGGTAGGCCTCCCAGCTCTCAGCAAATCTGTATACTTTTCTCTTTGGGCTCTCTCTGGTGTTCTCTCTTGGTCTCTTCCTCTTGTAGCTGTTCCACCATAGCCATACCTGTTTCTGAATGATGCCACCCTTATTGCCTCAGGCTCCATGCCCAGGTGTGCTTACTCATGCATGTGCACACCATACTCCAGGTGTTCACAATGAAGCACCCGTGCCCTGTGCCTACTCTCCCAAGTGCCTCCTGCATTTAGGGCCACAGGTTATAGCCACAAAGGCCAGTGGCGTTAAACAAACCTGACCATCTCATTTACCCTACACACACACACACCTTTGAAGGTGAGATGTAAGCAGATAATTCATGACCTTGTGCATTTTTCTTCCCTGTTGAGATAATTTGCTGGCATTCAGTCTTTACGCAGAATGTAGGTGACTTGAAGTTGTGCCTGTGTTGACAATCTAATGATAGGTTTGTTAAATTAATGGCCAGCTGCTGCCTTTCACTTCATCTCAATGGAAGTTTTTTGAATTTGAAAGAGTAGTGGATGACATCTAGGCTTTTTTTCCTTTTCTCTCACCTTTGACTTAATTTAGCAGGCCTTGGGTGGGTACCTTTCTGGGTCAGTCCCCGCACTGTGCTCTTAAGGGACCAAAGGTAAATAAAACATACCTATCCCCTTTAAGCAGCTCACTCTTTCCCTAAGGAAGCTTCATCAAAAACAATGAGCTGCAGGAGCTGTTAACCTAGCAACAGTGATCATGCACTGAGGGTGGTGATCATGCAGGAGGGTCCAGAGGCCTTCTAGGGTGGTGCTGTTGCCTAGCGCTGTCCTGGTATTACCCACTCTCTTCCGTCCTACTTGCCCAACACACAGTTCCCCAGATCTTTGTTTGGAGACTTGCTCATTTGCCCCTGATGACTGTCCCTCCTTTGCTGCTTTCCAGCACACTCCCTCCTCCTCCCCAATGTTGATTTTTTGGGTCCAAGTCTCTTTTGAACTATTCTGTTGAAAGAGTGGGTACTCTTGGAGGGAGTCCATGATTTCTCTAATGGATCAAGAGATCTGGGAAAAACTGGTTGATTTCTCAGATGCTCAGGCTCCCCAAACAGGTGCATACAGATCATTTCTAGCACCATTCTAGACTGAACCTTGTAGATCATGAGTTGAATTTCTTAATCACTGTGCCTGGGACAGATTTGTTGAATAATGGTCCCAGCAACAAGAGATAGGAAGGTGGGGCACAACTGTAGATTCCCTGTGGAAACACTCTCTATTCTGAATTTCCAGGCTGCATAACTACTGAAGGTGGACAACAGTCCCGGGCAGATACACCTGCTTATGGAAGCTTACAGGGACCGTCATCCTTTTATCAAAGCCACCAGTCCCCAGTGGCTCAGCAGGAGACTCTTACCCACCCCTCACATAAGTTCCAGCCTTCAGCACTGTGTTCCTCTTCTGTGTGTTGCTCCCACTGTTCCCCAGTCTCACCCTCCCTCAAAGGCCAGGTCCCCACGCCAGGCATGCACCCAGCCCACAGCTTTAGGCAGCCCTCTGAGATTGTGCCCCAACAGCTGGGGCCACTGCAATGCTCTGCCCTGCTGCCTAGGGAGAAAGAGCTGGCCTGCAATCCTCATCCACCAAAGCTGCTGCAGCCGTGGCTGGAAACCCAGCCCCCTGTGGAGCCGGAGAGCACATCCCAAAGGCTGGGGCAGCCACTGACTTCCCAGCCGGTATGCATCGTCCCCCCACAGGATGTTCAACAAGGAACCCATGCCCAGCCCACCTTACAGACACCCTCAATCCAAGTCCAGTTTGGCCACCACCAGAAGCTGAAACTCGGCCACTTTCAGCAGCACCCACAGCAGCAGCTGCCACCTCCACCACCTCCACCCCCTCCACCCCAGCAGCAGCCACCACCACCTCTACCTCCATCCCAACATCTGGCTTCTGGTCAGCATGAGAGCCCTCCCGGGCCTGCCTGTTCCCAGAATGTGGACATAATGCACCACAAGTTTGAACTGGAGGAAATGCAGAAGGACCTAGAGCTTCTCCTCCAGGCTCAACAGCCCAGCCTACAACTGAGTCAGACCAAATCTCCTCAGCATCTTCAGCAAACCATCGTGGGGCAGATCAACTACATTGTAAGGCAGCCAGCACCTGTCCAGTCCCAGAGCCAGGAGGACACCGTGCAGGTGAGCCTCAGGGTGGCTTGGGGCATGCATCCTGTCCTAGGGTTGCTCAGGAAACAAACCTCCCCAGTCACAGGGAGGCACAGGAAAGTCTCTTTACCGCAGGGTGACCTTGAGCTCAGCCCTTATATTTCAAGAATTCCCTGTGTGCCACTAATCATCTCAGGAAAGCTTTAGAAAACATAGTACCTGCTCTCAACATAGATCTGAGCTTAATCATCTCCAGTGTCCTGGCTTAGTCCTTTCCTCCTGGGTGACAACGGCCCTTATGCATGAATGGAACCTTCTGAGCTGTGCTGTGCTCCTACAGATGCCAAGTCAGAAGGGGGTCTGTCTTTTATCTTTGTAACCTCTCTCCTTCCCCTGATGAACTTAAGAATCCCAGGCAACCTCCCTGGTGGTGCAAGAGGTTAAGCACCGCACTATGAAGCAATCCGCAGCCTCTACAGCATGAGTTCCATCCCTGCCCAGCCAGGGAGCAACCCACATGGCGAAGCAGACCTCTCCTGACTCACCCGCTGCTCCCCTCAGCAGTGTATTTCAGTCAGTCTGCCTGTTCTGTTCCCTGCTCTGTCTCTGGTGAATCCTCTCACCCCTGCACCTCTGGTCTGTACCCCAGCTCTTGTATGCATAAATAAATAAATCTTTAAAAAAAAAAAAGAATCCCAGGCAGGGGCATGTGTGTGGTGGGGGAAATTTAAGAAGGGGAGCACTAAATGCTAGTGATCAGGAGGTTTATAATACCATACAGATGCAGGCTTAAAATTTATTTGAAACCTACTAAACTAGGAATGTTTTATATACATTGTATCACTTCCTCTATGTACAGAATTGTTAGGTAGGCATCACCACCCATATTTTATAGGTGAAGGGTCAGAGAGGGCAAGCAGTTTGCCTAGAGATCATAAATCATGGAACGGTAGAGTCAAGTCTTGGATCAGATCTGCTGACTCTAATGCCACAGAAGAGGTCTTGTTCCATCCCTGGGGAATAATAAATGCTGCTCCTCTTTTCTCAGTGAAAAACCAATAGAAGAGGTGCGCTTTGTACCTCTAGGGCCTTTGTTTCATTCCACACTTTCGTTCTTAATTCTTATTTTTCTTTTTTAATCAGAGCTGCTTGTTCTAGCCCCTTCCCCTTCCCACAGTGGTGTCTCCTTTAAATCTGTAATCACATTTTTATTTTCAAAACTGCTGTATGGACTTTTACTTCATTACAAAATGGAAGGCCTCACATTAATGCTTTAGCACTGATCAGATGATTCTTCAGATGTCTTCCTTTGAGACTCAGTTCCTTTGAGGGCTATGGAATAATCCCCATGTTGACAGAGAGGGTCTAGGGTTCATGGAGATCACACACTGCATGTAAGTGAAAACTGTTATGTTGCTAAACTGAAAATGACACAACTCAGAATTCTCAGTTTGGTTTCTGTTCTAACACTGTCATATTAACATGTATTTGTAGGAAGAGTTTAACATAAGATTTACCTTTCTTACTGAAAACTTTTTAAGCAGTTCCCCATGTGAGGGTGGTGATAATGGGCAGTACAGGGGGGCATTAGCTCTTACTACTGCTGCTGCTACTCTCTGCGGTGAACTCCACCCAAATTCTTATTTTTTTCTCCAGGTTACAGATGAACCTCCAGCACCTGAAGGCCCAAAGCCAGCTCTCCCTCTTGATAAGAATACCGCTGCTACCTTACCTCAGGCCTCTGGGGAAGAAACCCCTCACAGTGTCCCCCCACTGGACAGCACCATCCAGCACTCCTCTCCAAATGTGGTGAGAAAGGTATTAACGGAACCTGCTTTCCCTGACCACACAGGACCCGCTTCCAGCCAAGACCCCAGGGACCTGGATGAGGATGACTGGGCGGGGGGAGGAGTGTCCCTGTTCCATCCCTGGATGTTACATAGCCCTGATTCGTGCCTTCTGTCCTAATGAGTCAGCAATATAGGCGTCCTCCACTCCCACTTCCACTCCCACATACTCACTTAAAATGTAACTAACTGGCCTTCATTTTGGTAGAAGGAGAGAGGGAGAGAAAAGTCCGTTTATTGAGCACTTACTCTGTGCCTGATCCTGTGCATGGTACTTTACAAGCATTATCTACTTTAACCCTCTCAACACATCTGTGAGGTGGTCATCCCTACTTCATAGCTAAGGAAATTGACCTCCAGGCCTCTGTGACTAGTAGATAGATGGACTGAGGTTTATTTGAAATGAAGTCTGTCAAAGTCTAAGCCTGAACTTTTTCTTCTATGCTATGAAAATGGGGGAAATAATTTATGTGCCCCCCCCTCCCACCCAAAGTTAGTTGACCTTAGAATTTGCATCAGTGGAATTTGTTGGGTGAGTGGTCACAGGGATGTCCTGCAGAGGTAGCTGAGCATCTAGGGATCTTTTGAAGAGAAACTATTGGAGGCCTTCCTGTCCACCCATTTACCTGCTTGCTGAAAGTGTGGACTTACTCTGGCAATAACCTAGAGACCCACAACTCATCAACTGCCCCACCCCTGTCATCCTCCTAACGGGAACCTCAGTACTGTGCCAGCCCTCCCTGTGTCCCTCAGCCTTGTTCTACTTTGTGTATTGCCTTTTCTGGCCTGGTGGCCTCAGTCTTCTTGGTGCATCCACTCACCCCTGTACTCTAAATCCTTCTGGGTATTCTGTATCCTCCTAGCCTGAAGCATGCCTCTGGCCCTAAAAACACTGCTTCTTTAATTGTTCTGTGTTCCTTCCCCTGACCACATTTCCCTCCACAGCACCTTTGCCGTATATGTCTTGGATCAGTCTTTCTCATCTATAATTGAGAGTTTAGAAGAATAATGGATGTCAAAAAATTAATGTTACCTTGGAAATTTCTGGTGACTCCTGAAGTCTGGGCAGGCCTTTGATATTAGTGGCTTTTTGTCTGTGCCCAGTCTGTCCTACTCTGATGAAAATGGTTTGGTCTAGAGGCCAGAGGTGCTGTGAAGAGGCCTTTTGTGGAGCTTAGGGGTTTAACATCTTATAGTTGAACTAGTCATCCATCCATCCATCCATCCATCCATCCATCCATCCATCCATCCAACCACCCATCCACCTAGCCATCCAGCCATGCAGCCATCAATGTTCAAAATATATATATTAATTTCCTAGTATGTGCCAAATTCTGCCAGGTGCCAGACCCACATTGGTGAATAAGGTATTCTCACATTGCAGCTATAGTCTAGTGGGAGAGGTAGTCATTTAAACAAACAATAACAATAAAGTATAATAAAGTGCCACATGATGGTCATTGGGGTAGTTAGATGCACCTTACCTGGAAGAAAACTTCCTAGAGGACAGGATTTTCAGCTGAATTTTGAAGGAGGAGCAGTTAGGCTAGTTGGGGAAGAGGCTATTATGAATAGTCAGAGGAAATGGCAAGGAGGAAGATCCAGAAGTGAGAGGAAAGCCTGGGACACTGAGAAAGTATTAGATAATTTGATTTTGTACTTAAGATGTACAGGGGAGTAAGAGTTATTGAAACCAGAGAGGCTGGACGGCCTTTTAAATTATGCTGTGGAGTTAGGATTGAGTCTTGGTAGTTATGAGGAGTAAATGAAGGAATTCTTGTTAGAAGGGACATGGTTTGAGTTAGATTTTAGAAAGGTGACTTTAACTACAGTAAGGGAGACGAAAATAATACAAAGGAATAATAGGAACAGATGAATGGAATTAATAGTGGGAATAAAGAAGAAGCAAGAACTTCGATGATCAAATAATGTAGCTTTTGGACTCAGATAATGGGGTGGGAAGTAAGGAGCTTGACACAGGCTCACTGTCTTGTCATTCATGAGAGCATGGGAAGAAGAGCTTATTTGTAGGGGAGGAAAAAGTTAGGTTTTGAACTGTTAATATTCTCCTGTGAAAGCTACATTAGATGACCAGAGGGCAGCTAGCTCTATATGTTGGTTGTTCAGAAGGAAGCTCTGGAATTGCCAGTGCCCAAGTGGGAGCAGAAACTGTGCAGAAAATCCTGCAGTATGTTTCGAGTCTCAGCTCTGCTTCCTTACACAGAGCAGAGGAAAGTAGGCAAGCTGCTTGTAAATATGTGGAGTCTGTCTGTGGGGGCCCACAAGGCTCTCTGAGCAGCAAGGGGATGCTGTCTTCCTGTGTGGCTGTAGGTGAGCAGTGGGACTAGTAAAAGTCCTGGCAACTATAACTGCACATTTTGAGCTGTCCCTGGCTCTTACTAACCTGGTTTATGCAGGGGTTTGGCTGGTGCTGCCTTGATATTTTTCAGATGTTTTATAGGTTTCTTCATGACTTGGACTCCCAGAAAAAGGAGTCCCAAGGTTGCCATTGTGGCCCAAAGGAAACTGCATCTACTTGACTGAAGAGATACTAGTTATACACAAAGATACTGAAATAAGAGTACTATCAAAAAGTACTTTCTTTTTGATAGAATTTGTTGTCTTGAAGCTGTGATTGGGCAGGGTGTATGGCCAAAGGATACCAGACAACATTTTGAGCATCTTGTCATTGAATGATAATACTTTGTATAGCATTTTCTGCTTTTTTCCCATTGTTTTTTACATGGATTATTCTATTTTATCTCTTTGTTTATCCTAGCAATACTTTGAGGAAGCTACTTTCTTATTCCCCTTTGAAAGATGTGGAAACTGAGACACAGAAAGGTTAAGTGACCCACCTGAGTGAGTTATACAGCCGACTACTGGCAATGTTAGAACCGGAGCACAGGCTCCTAACTCAACCCTGTATTCAATGACTAGGTTAAATTGCCACTTTGTGCACTGCAATGGGAGATGCAGGACTCTATTTGGCCTCTTACCTGCTGGATTTCCTGTGTTTAAATCTTTGAAGTGAGCTGAGGTCTTGCTGGGGAGAGGTCTTAGAACTTAGCCTAGCTTGATCTTGGTTACCTTCATCTGGTAAAGGTGTCTTAGCCTCCAACCCCCTTCTCAGCCTATACTGTCCTTTGAGTGCCAGGAAGGTCAGAAGTCTACCTGAAGTCTACAGACCAAGGAACCTGTGGCACCAGGCACCTCTCTGTGTTCCACAGGGACTTATTCATGCTCTGAGCTGCTCACAGACTTTATATAGCCACAAAGAGGACTTTTGTCACAGCAGAGCAGCTGTGCACAGGACCTGGGAGTTGATACTAAATGCAGAGATGATTAAAACAGATTGTGCTGAAAATAGATGTAAACCTCTAGAATGGGTTTTATTGTGGCATGAGCTCTGAATCTCTGGAGCAATTCATCCCACCACCTTCCCTGCATCCAGCAGGATGTTTTTGTATGAATTTTGACATTTGCCTGGCTCTAGCTATTGCTTAAGCTTCCTAATCTGGATTCAGTCACTCTGAAGAAAGACGGTGGCTACACCTCTATAACAGAGAGCCCCTTTAAATCCTAAGTGAAACTGGAAGACAGTTTGATGGCTTTGTTTTATACCTCTGAACTAGACAACTGCTGAAAACCAGATGCACTCCTTCCCTCAAAGCTCTCATGGAATCAAGGCTATAGGCATCACAGAGACCCTTATCTGATTCTCAATTAACCTGAAAAAATGCACCTGTCTTCCACTTGTAATGTGGCCCCAGATCTTCAATAGAAGTCTTTGAGGCCACCAGTAGGCTGCTCATGGCTTGAGAAGAACTGGAATGTGTTTCAGTATAACCTAATGCACAGTGGGCATTCCTGTGGTCCAGATTATTAAGAGCAAAACAGAAGAATAAAGGGAAATGACTCAGATGAATATCATTTATGCCATTATCAAGACATTTTGATGCCAGAGCTCTTAGGTTGATTCTTACAACACAGATTTATATTAACCTGTGGAGGAAGAAACTAAATTCCAGAGATAGGAAGTGACTTGCTTCAACTCTACACCTTGGCATAAATGAGGAAACACTAGGCATCTCGCTTTCATAGTCTCCAAATCCACTGCTATGGATCAGCACATGGATTCTAACATGGAAGCAATCTCTTCCTCATAGCCTGGCCTGACAGTAGCTTTTGCTTGGAATGGATCCAGGGCCTGGTGACACTTTCTTAGGGCACAGTCTGTATCTTGGTCAGCACATGCAGAACGGTACAGAGAGCCAGGAATTCCTTCTCAGGAATCAAGTCAAACACTCCCAGTTCTGACTTCTTGAATTCACACCCTTTAGAAAGCCTGTCTCCTTAGTTTTAGCTTGATTTCATTAACATACCAGCACCAAGATCTTTGTTCAGGTCTCCTGGTCCAAGAGAAAATGGGTCCTTGCTCCTAGGCTTAACTGCTTACTCTGGTCTGGCCAAAATGCCCTTGGCCTAAATCTCCCAAGTCTTTAAGTCCTGAGTCTTGAGGGTTCCACATATTTGACTTTCATTTTAGACTTATAGGAATCCACTTCTTTCCTTCTACCTTAGACTCTGGGGATCTGCCTTTTGTTTTTTCTATCTTCTCTGGATCATCAAGCTATGGAACATTCATCAGTCCTCTCTTTACCATCAATAGTATTTCCCCATTTGACTCTGGTGAGTTAGCATATATCAGCATCATTGTATCTACAGGAGTAGCATTAATTTCTAAAAGTTTTTCACTGAGTTGAAGAAGCACTCATTTCTTAATAAGAGTAATAACTTCACTATTAAAAATCAACTTGTGAAATCACTTGCTAGTAAATTTAGTTCCTTCCTCAACGATCTGGTTCAATTGTTTCAAGATCTACTACTATTAAGCCAGTCTACCTAATCTGAAGTTGAAGCACTCAAATATTCCAAGATTTAATTCACAAGTCTGTTTATATTTATCCTTGTTTCCTTATCTGCTTCCTTCACATGACTTTACTGTTTTTGCAAGTCATTGTTCCTTTATCATCCTGCAAATTTACTTGATGGTCAGTCTTTCCAATTTTAACTACTGGGAAAAAAACAAACAAACCCTGAAATCAGAAGCGAGTAGGTAGAACATCAGAGCAACAACAAAAACAGATGTCACAAACCTCACACATTATACTCTATATGAAACCATAAGTCCACACACAGGTATCTAGTCAGAGTTCTTGATCTAACAAGTTTATATTTCTTTGGAAATTTTTAATTTTTCTGCATTATGGAACCTGGGAAAGAAGATTAGAAGCAGGGAGTTGCAATTCCTGTACTCGCAGCTACAAACAAGAAGGAAGAAGGCAAGAAACATCTGGAAAAGTGCCACCGTGTGAGGTTGTTCAGTGAAAGGGCAAGTAAGCTCTGCATTCTGAGAAGTTTTCTAAAACATCACTGGATAACAACCCACTCCAGCAATTCATTTCTTCATGTCTAAGAAATGGCTCCACATACTCTGTTAATAAGATAGGGTAGTGTGTAAAGTGTTTTAGAGTACTCCCATTCAAATTATACTTTTAAGGCAATTACACTTTGTTATTGAAAGAGGTATGTTTCAGATATCTTGAAAATTAATTTCTGTGGAATATCTGTGCTACTTTATCCCCAGCAACATTATGCTTATGTAAGAACCTGAAATTTATATTAAACTCAGGGCATGTGCACTAAGTGTCTGTTTATTGACTTCTCAATCACATCTTACTAGGACACTAGTTTTCTAGCTATTGGCACAAAATCAAGAGCATCCAGCAAATTCTGGGCTCAGATTCCTAGTCTTGGGTCTAGATGAGTTTGGGAAATCTGGATAATCACTCTGTGTCTCAATTTCCCTTCCTGTTAAAATGAACAATGTTTTCTTTAAGTTTGGATAACACCACATGGCAATCATTAGAATAATAATGTAAGCACATTGAACTCTGGAAAAAGATCTAGCCAGTGAGGCTGGGGAGAGAGAGGGCAGCAGGAAACAGAACACAGGTCAAGCAGGAGACAGGTTGGATTTGAGAAAGATTGCATAGGTGACTAGTAGAAGAGGTTTTATAGACAATTGGGGAGGCAACAGGTCAGACAAGTTGTTGAGGCAGATTCAGATAAGTAGAGTTTATAGGTTCTAGCTAAGATAATTCAGATAAGTGGCAAACAAATTAGGAGACTAAAATAAAGAAGCAAGAAGCAAAAAAGAGGAAAGGGACAGGAAAAGGAAAACACAGTTTGAAAGAAGGTAAGTTTGAATGATGGGCAAGTTAGGCGAGGCTAATGAGGGACTCAGGGCAGTCTCTCCTTATAACCGAAGGATGACTTCAACTGATTATTAGAGTGAATGTTTTTGGCATTTTGACTTCTTATGTACCCTGAAATAGAAAATAGTTTTCCACTTGCACACCTCAAAATATACATCTTTTCCCTCATGAAACCTGAAGATTTTGTATGTGAAGATAAAGTCATGATGTCCATTCTATAGCTGACAGTGTAGAGTGTGGAAGTGTGAGTGATTGCTGCATTCAGACTTTATAGATGGCCATAAACTCTCACCTTTTCTCATTTGGCCTCAGAACAATCCTGAATGCTAGAGCAGGTTGGTGGCATCACCTCTACCAATGGATGAGCTCCTCCAGTATGTGAGGCATCCTATGTCAAGATGTGACCACATATCCAAACCTTTTGCAACCCTAGATATCACTTGAGAAGTCCTTTACTTCTTTCCTGGCCCAAGAAAGTTAGCCTGCCTTCCTGGCCCTGAAAATTGGCCTTCTTGCTCCTACTCACCTTGTGGCGGTGGCCAAAGAGTAGAATGGAGGTTTTCCATTCCACTCTTTCTTCATGTACATGAAATAAGTACTTTATTTTTGACATTTTATAGTTCTTCACTCTAGAAATGAATATGAAGTATCATAAATAACTAACACCCAGCACACATAAATTCCAGAAATGCCATTGTGTTTATATAGCCTGTAGAAATCAGCTTGGGCTGGCTTCCTCATAGCACTTTCTCTGAGTCCCTTCTCAGATCTCCCCCATGAAGTTTGCACTACCAGAGCTTCATCCCACTTCTAATAGTTTTGGCTACTACCAGAGCTTCATCCCACTTCTAATAGCTTTGGTCTTCTTGAGGTTGGCTGAAGATAAAGGCATGAAAGAAATCAGTTTAGTCTATAGTATCCTAAGGCATGTTACTGACCTTGGACTGTCTCTTGGGTGTTATAGGAGCAGGCCTAGGAGGCCCAGGGCAACATATACTATGGCAGAACTTATATATCTCTTGCATTGCTCAGTCTGCATGCCCTCCTTTCCTCTGTCATTATATTAACTCACATTTCATGATATTAGTAAGTAATCAGGGCAGGGGAGTTGATGTCCTACAAGTGTGAGCTCTACACCAAACCTGGAAAGTTTTGTCTGTGGGACTTTAATCTTGGGCCTATCTTGTAATGTATAGCACCTAACCATTGGACCAGTGCCAGATGGATTTTGGAACTCTTAATACTTAGCACAGGGAGTTCATTGGGATCCATCTATGTCATCAATAGAGATGAATACCAGAATTGCATTAGCTCTGAATGTCAAATGGAGAAAAGGTGAAAGAATCCAGAATTAGGTGATCATATATTATTACAAAAAGGAATACGATAATCTTTGGATATTCTTATCCATACATAAGGAAATACAAAATACTAGAAGGCTACCATATAGTACATAACCAGCATAACAAGGGGACACAGAGGTTGCAGACCAGGGTATGTTTGAGGTTACCTGTGTTTTCTTGCCTTAAGCTGGATAACATGCCTAGTTTACCCAATCTGGTTTGAGCATTTCCTTCCATTCTCTCTTCTCTTCAACCTTTCTTTTTTTTTTTTATGACTTTTTATTTATTTATTTATTTTTATTTATACAAGAACCGGGGTACAGGCCAGATGCATGGGAGGGTGAGAGGATTCACCAGAGACAGAGCAGGGAACAGAACTGGCAGACTGACGAAATGCACTGCCGAGGGGAGCAGTGGGAGAGACAGGAGAGGTCTGCCATGCCATGTGGGACCCTCACCGGCCAGCCGGGATCGAACCAGCACTGCAGAGGCTGCGGACAGCGTCACAGCACTGCGCTCAACCGCCTGCCCCACCAGGGGAGGCCCACTTCAACCTTTTTTATCTTGGGACTTAGGCTAGAAAGCAAACTGAAGCCTTTTCATTGACAACCATTGAACTAACAAGGAACAATACAAATGTTAACTTTTCTGTGGGGAGAAAAAAGGATATTTAGTCCATCTGCTTCTAAAATTTAGGATTAAGAATAGAAAATATAAGCTTTAATAAAGTAGTTAAATAATAAAAAGATTGGGCAAGAAAAAATGAAAATACTAAGTAGAGGAGAGATTTAGAGAGAGAAAGCAGGCATGGAAAGGATACAGAGGTTGAAGAACAGAGTATAGGCAAGCTAGGGGAAGGGGTGAGCAGAGAAAGACAGAGGCAGACAGGCCAGAATTATGAGTATGGCTTTCCTGCCAGAGCTCTGAATTCTAAGTCTACAACAGTTCTTCATCAAATACCATATTTAGTGATATCCTATCATATTTAGTGGTGAAATATTGGCAGGATCCCCATGAGTTTAGGAATGGGACTAGGATGGCTATCACTACTCCTATTCAATCTCATACTGGAGGTCTTAGCTGATGGAGTAAGATAAGAAAAATATAAGGAAAGTAAGGAATAAAACTTACTATTCATAGATGACATGATCTGTGTGCACAGAAAATGCCAACATGACTAACAAGGACTCTGGATAAACAAAGTCAACATACAAATTCAACTAATTTCCATATGGGAGCACAAATAAAAGGAAATGGAAATCCACAAAGTTATCTTTTCAGTAACATAAAATAACTTCAGATGTCTTTCTAGGGTCATAACAACAATAATAACAATTATAGCAACAGCAGCAGCCATGTAACCACAAATGTTTACATAGATTCCTTTTAACCATTGCAACCCTTTAATGTTTGTTATGAGGATTAAATGAGGAAGTGCATACTAAAACACTTAGCAGGTTGATTTACAAATTTGTAAATTTGTAAAATCTCAGTAAATTTTAGCTATTTGATACTCATTATTTTTGAAAGAGACTCAAACTCAGCTGTTAGTAGAACTAAACTGCTATTCATTTGGCTTAAGATTTGTAAAATGAACAGTAACACATTACTGTTTTTAAATTTTAAAAATAGCTCATTAATTCATTTATTCAGCCAGACTCATGGGTCTAGGAATACAATGTAAACAAAACAGGCAAAATCATAACTCTAATGGCGCTTATAATTTAGTAGTGGAAATAGATGTTAATCTTACAGTATCAAAGATTGTGCTGTGAGAATAAAGTGCAAGGAGTTATGGGGGCATAATGGGGTGCCTGGTCTAGCCTAGAGCAAAAAATTCACAAGTGAACTGAATTCAGAAGGATAAGAGGAATAGGTACAGAAGTAGGAGAATATTCCATGCAGAACAAGCAGTCTCTCTGAAGGGGTAAGAATTGGAGTGAGAGCTTGTCCCGTTTTAGGAACTGAAGAAATGTCAAGAGTTTGAGCCTTCCACACTTTCTCCCATTTTAAATATATCAGCAACGGCAGTTATCCATAGGATCCCCTTAAGGGAAAAGAAGCTGCTAGTGATTTAATCAGACGGAAATGTGAAGTTGGAGGGCAGTCCCACAGTCTGATCCTTAAATAAGGGACTGGGAGTGAGAGATATGACTCTGTGTGTGTGTGTGTGTGTGTGTGTGTGTGTGTGCGTACATGCTAGTGCACATACATGCACATCTCAGGTTGGGTGGTAGGTTGTGTCTCTTGCTCTCTCTCTACACACACACACACCCCAGTGTCCTTAGCCTATGTCTCTGTCATAGGCTACTGACCTCCTTGTATGGGGAATGGAAATCATACCTCCTGTGCTGCCAGAGTTCCCTGAGGCTACTAGATTTTGAGGCCAGAGTGAAATCTAGCATAGGAGTCTTATGGGCAGCATCTCTCCTTCCCCTCCCACTGTTCCCAGTTGCAGCCTGACTCTGCTCTTGTCTTTGTTCCCACAGCACTCTACTTCGGTGAGCATCATGGGCTTTTCCAACACACTGGAGATGGAGCTGTCATCTACCAGGCTGGCAAGAACACTGGAACCACAGATCCAGAGCGTGAGCAGCCTGACACCTAGCCCCCCACAGGTGGTACCAAGCCTGCTGAGTGGGCCTCCCCCAGCTGTGTCCAGCTTGACAAGTGGTCAAAACCAGGCCTTGCCTAGCCTGACAGCCAGTCACCTGCAGACCATACCTAGCCTTGTGCGTAGTATACCCCAGTCCATGCCCAACCTACTGAGTGATTCTGCGCAGTCCATCACAAGCCTGGCAAGTGATCACTCTCAGGCTGGACCCAACCTAATGTCTGGTCCCACCCAGACTGTGCCAAGTCTGGCACTCTGTCCTCTGCAGAGCTTGCCTCCAACTTCTGATACACAGCCGGAAACTGGATCCAGCAGCAGTCCTGGGTCTGGCAGAGCTTCAGGGAGTCTATGCCCCAGGGATGGTGCTGACCCCTCTCTGGGGAATACTCTGTGTAAGGTAAGTCCCAGGCAAATGCATTACACTTCCTCTGCTCATCACTAGGCAGAAGGATGGCCTCTAAAGTTATCCTGGTCTTAGCTTATCTAAGCTCTCTAACCTCTAGTGGCAAACATGCCTGATTTCTTTTATTCTTGTTTGCCTTTCACTTTTAAAAGATGGAAAGTGAGGATTCCACCCACTTCAGTGACTCTTTGGGACAAGTTCCTACAACTGGACTGAATGCTTCCAAGGACTTAGCTATTCCCTCAGAACTAGAAGAGCCAATTAACCTCTCTGTGAAAAAACCTACACTGGTCCCAGCAGTCAACACATCCATGGCTCTACAGCAGTACCGGAACCCAAAAGGTGAGACTCCAGTAAGCAGCTTGCCTTTCATACTGTCCACAAAATGGAGCAAGGGACTCAGCACTTGCAGGTGAGATGGAGGCCAGCTGACAGGCCTCTTACTGAGATAATGAGGTTGTGTTCCAGACCACTGCAGCAAAGCTAATATTGCATTAAAGCAATTCATACAAATTTTTGGTTCCCAGTGCATATAAAATTTAGGTTTACAACATACCATAGTCTTTTCAGTAAACAAGAGCACATGTCTAAAAAACAATGTGACATCTTAATTAAAAATACTTTATTGCTCAAAAAAAGATAAACACATGCAGTTTGCAACAACATGGATGGAGCTAGAAGGAATCATGCTCAGCAAAATAAGTCAGAAAGAAAAAGAAAAATACCGGATGGTCTCACTCATAGCAGGAATTTAGAAAACCTAAATAAGGGACCGGGACAAAGACTAATTAATACAAAGATTAATTAATACTAATTAATCCTGCATTTTAGGCTGCTGAAATTTTGGGGCCTTGTTTGCCCTTGAAAAGTACCTCGGACAGTGCCTGACGCTGAATGGGCAATCTGCTAGTTTCCTCCTTTCACCCCACTGCTGCATCCTGCCCATCCATGCAGACTGCACTACTCAGGGCAGGCCTTGCTGGGAGCCTCTTACCTATAGAGTATGAGCTGGCAGTGTTTCTCAGGCAGTGTTAGAATTCCAGTACTTGGCTAAAAAGGCAGAGGCTGAATGGAATGACTTCTGAGAGCAGGTAACATGGATGTATGGGGAATAGGTGATTTCTGAGCTTATTTCAAAAGTGAGAATCTGGCTTCTCTGTGTCTGACCCAGCACTTATGTGAGATTCTGTGTGGTTATCTGTGTTTATCTTTTTAACAGAGGGTGGCCTTTTTCTCCTCTCAGGTAAAAGGGCCATGCAGGATTGTCATCACTGTGAATGATTACAATGTGGGTAACAATGGTGTGACAGGTGTGTAGACAGAGGTGTGAGCAGTAGATATGAGTGGAAGGTGTGAACAACAACAGTAGATATGAATGGATATGTGTTGTTATAAATGTGTCATAGTATTTATTTGTCTTTTGCCTTAGAGTATGACAAATTTGAACATGGAGCCCTAGAGATAGATACAAAGGAGAACCAGCGTATCAGGTAACAGATTCTTGGCCCACCCTCCCTCTACTAACCCCCAACTTCATGACCTGAGAGGTTGGCACAGGAAGTAAGCATCCTTGATGACTTAGTGAGGAGCAAGTTTTCCTGCAACTGTCTTCTTCAACCCCAGAACTTCAAGTAGAGTCTATGTGGTTAGGTATCTGAACTGGTTGTGGGAGGATATCCAGGCTCCTGTACCACAAGGCACATGCTCTGTTTGAGTCCCACCCTCTGCAAGGATTCCCTTCTTGGAGCAAGGCCTGAAAGCCCAGCAGAACTGGGTGGAAGGACAGAACATGAGTCTATAGTGGGTTGGACTGAGATCTTGGGCTGCAATTCAGTTGTGGGGTCATGGTTGAGCTTGACTCAGAGGTTGGGGCCACAGAAGCTTCTACCAAGACCCAGAGGTGTTGTCTTACTGCAGACCCATCAACAGTGAGCCCAAGATTCCCTATGTGCGACTGGAGAGACTCAAGATCTGTGCTGCCTCTTCGGGAGAGATGCCTGTGTTCAAGTTGAAGCCACAGAAGAATGATCAGGATGGGAGCTTCCTGTTGATCATTGAATGTGGCACTGAGTCCTCCAGCATGTCCATTAAGGTACCACTTTGCTGTTCCTTGCCTGTGAACCTAGGCCCAGCCTCAGAGCTCTCCTTTGTCTCTGCTACCAGCACGAGTCTGACTCTGCCTTATCTTGAGTCTCAGAGTGGGGCTGCCAATTGGTAAGACTTTGTCCCCTGTTGCAAGGGACCTGTGAGATGCACCATAGGCATGGGCTCTCCCAGAATTCATGGGGCTTGACTGACTTGGGGTCCTGGAGTAAGTTGATGCTCTGGGCTTGTCAGTCCCTACCCCACTACCCTTGAAAACTTGTTGGTGCTATGCTCTGGCTCAGACTCACTTTTTTCTTCAAGGTCAGCCAGGACAACATCACAGATGCCTCCCAGACCCCAAGTCTAGGGGGAAGAAAGGTCACTGTCACTTCTCTGGCTGGACAGCGGCTCCCAGAGGTGGAGGGAACAGGCCCTGAGGAACACAGACTCATTCCTCGAACCCCTGGACCCAAGAAGGGACCCCCGGTACCAATAGAAAATGAGGATTTCTGTGCTGTGTGCCTCAATGGGGGAGAGTTGCTGTGCTGTGATCGTTGCCCCAAAGTGTACCACCTTTCCTGCCACTTGCCAGCGTTGCTCAGCTTCCCAGGGTAAGTCCTTCCAAGCGGGGCATCACGTGGCTAGCAGGATGTTCTTCCAGGGAAGCTATTCTGGGCCAGGCCCACAGAGGTCCCTTGGATGGGCTTCCTCCCTTTGTTGGGCTGCCTGAACTGCAGGTGTGTGACGTTAGTGGTCCTACATCTGTGTGCCTTTTACACATGAACAGGTAGATTTTTGAAATTTGGATGACTTCCCTTCCCTTCTTTTCCCAGTTTCCTCTCCCACAAAGATTTCTCCCTGTACTCCCATTCCAACCTCTTCCCAACTCCTGTTTTCCTGGATTCACTAAATTGTGAGTTACTGAATTTCCTTGAAGCTTATGGCTAGGAAGTCATTCCCTATGGGGCCGAGCTAGGACTCAGCTTTCTATACCACTACCTTCCACACCTGTCTTGGGCAGAGGGACCATGGAAGGGGCTCTGGGAAATGCACTGTGGTCTTACGTGGCCTCACTTGCCCCTGCAGGGGAGATTGGGTGTGTACCTTGTGCCGCAGCCTGACACAGCCCGAGATGGAGTATGACTGCGAGAATGCCCGCTATAACCAGCCTGGGGTGCGGGCCCCTCCTGGCCTGAGCATATATGACCAGAAGGTAGGGATGGGTCTCTGGAAACAAAGATCCCTGCCTGGGTAGCCACCCTGTGCTTATAGGGGCTAAAGCCTTTCTGAGGGGATGAGGTACCTCTTCTAGTACCTCTCTTGAGCTATGCCTGGGACCTTGGCCTTTGTGGGGTTTGTTATGATTTTTTCTACTGTGAGCTCTTTTCCTCTGGCTTGGTGGCTCTTACCCTGTGGGACAGAGCAAACCTCTCAGAGTTTTCAGGGTCACTATCTTTATTCTTGTTGAAGTAGAGCTGGAATAGAGTAACTGCTGCCAATTCTGATTTCTACAGAAGTGTGAGAAGCTGGTCCTGTCCTTGTGCTGCAATAGCCTCAGCCTGCCCTTCCACGAACCTGTCAGCCCTCTGGTAAGCATGGCTTCACTGTTTCTGCCTGCTATGGGGCTTTCTGCTCAGAGGGCTCAAGGTCACTCGGCAGGTCATGGTTGTACCCAGGGTGGGCTCAGAACATGACTACTAGAGAAATGTGACTAATCTGTGGATGGCCCCATTCCTTGGGGGTCATCTCCCTTTCAGTGCCTTGGCCAAGTGCTGCTGCTTAGACCTGACTTGACAAGTAAAACATTACTCCTTTCCTTTTCTCTTTACTTTGCCACACTTTCATTCTTGCTGCCTTTCTCTTCTATTCTTTCACTTCTATTCTAACTCATCCTCCACCTCTTCTTCCTTCTTATCTCTATCTTCACTTCTCTATTCCTGCTTTGCCGCCTCCTCCTTTTCTGCTCCCCCCAGGCCCGGCATTACTACCAGATTATTAAGAGGCCTATGGACCTGTCTATAATCCGGAGGAAGCTGCAGAAGAAGGACCCAGCTCACTATACCACCCCAGAGGAGGTGGTGTCAGATGTGCGCCTCATGTTTTGGAACTGTGCTAAGTTCAATTATGTATGTCTTGCCTGTTTTCCCTCTCCCCTATTTCCCAGTGACCCCAAGATTTTCATGGTTGGATGGGGTGTCAGGTTTGGTCCTTGGCTGCCATGAGGATCTGGAGCTGATCTCTTAGGTCCTACTGTAGTAGTTAAAAGTGTCCCCCATACTGGAGCCTCAGTATGGACTCAGGAGGAAGATGTTTGGGGGGGGCGGGGCTAGAAACTGGTTATCTGTGGGTACTTGTCAGGTTATTTCTGATAAGA
Source organism: Talpa occidentalis (assembly GCF_014898055.3). Lineage (NCBI taxonomy): Eukaryota > Metazoa > Chordata > Mammalia > Eulipotyphla > Talpidae > Talpa > Talpa occidentalis. The sequence goes on along the minus strand of NW_023603184.1, from coordinate 25,357,755 downwards.
AGAGCTGATACCAAACTGGTTATCCCAAGTCTTGAGAAAATGTCTGGTTCCAGGCAAGCTGGAGACCCAGACTTCATGCTGTCTGTGTAGCTCTTCAGGGACATAGAGGAGATGGGCTAGTAGAAACGGGCCGGATCATCACTGCTCTCCTCCCCTTCAGCCCGACTCAGAGGTTGCAGAGGCTGGCCGCTGCCTGGAAGTATTCTTTGAGGGCTGGTTGAAAGAGATCTACCCGGAAAAACTGTTTGCTCAGCCAAGGCAGGAGGACTCAGACTCCGAGGAAGTGTCTAGTGAGAGTGGGTGTTCCACTCCCCAGGGCTTCCCGTGGCCCACTTACGTGCAGGAAGGCGTTCAACCCAAGAGGCGGCGGCGACATATGGTAAAGAGTTGCTGCCAGATGGCAGGCAAGCAGGAGGGTGGGTGGGTGATTGGGCAGGCAGGGGGCACCTAATGTGAAGCTGGTCAGGTGGCACAAGAGAGTGGTGACATTGAACCCTCACTTCCAACTCTTTAGCCTAAGAGGAAGGCAGGCAGCACGGGACTCATCAACTCCATTTACCATGGAGGCTGGAAACTCAGAGACATGGATCTCCCAGCCCAGGGTCACCAAGCAAATTAGCAGAACCAGGGTGAGAAACCAGGTATCCCGACTCCCAGCTCAGTGCTGATTGTTCTACATTGTGATGTCCATAGGTAGAGAATTTCCAGGCCTCAGTGTCTGATCTCAACCTGGGTTTGGAGGGAAGGAAGAGATCTTTTCAGCCCCTTGGTATTTGTGTAGGAAGGAGAGGTATTGTTCGCAAGATCCTCTGACCTTTTGGTTGGTCCCCTCAGTGCAAACCTGAGATGTCATTCAATACTATTTAATTCCACCAAACTGTATTGCCTGCCTACTGTGTACTGGGACATGACCAGCCACCCCCAGTTGTTTATGACACTGTTTGGTGGCGTCAGTGAATTTTGCTATTGCATTCCTGGGGTAGAATAAAACACTTTGACTCCAGGGAATCCCAATCTCCAGGGACACTTAGCCTTTGCACATGAATAAATCCTATATGTGGCCATTCAAATTCCGATTTTTTTTTTTTTCAGGAGAATGAAAAAGCAAAAAGAATGTCATTCCGCCTAGCCAACAGCATCTCCCAGGTCTGAAGGATGGAAGGAGATGGAATGCTCTGGCAGCTGTGCCCCAACCTGTTGACCACTCCTCCCCACTTTTCAGCTCATTCTCCTCAGATCGTGGATGTCAGACAAGTCTTGTCGAGCTGTGTAGTGCTCTTCTTTGCCATTTGCATCTTACAGCATTTTTTCAGGAGCCAGAGTGCATCCACTACAGAGAAGATACCAGTAATAAACAGCAAAGAGGGAGGTATCCCTCTTTCAGAATCATCTAATGTGTAGGGTCCACTTGACAAGACCAAGCCTGGTCAGACTTGGGGGGACCTTGGTGAATTTGTTCTGCTGAGGAAAGCAGATTTTTCTCACCTTTCAGTGTGCACAGGAGCAATGTATATATCTGAATTCTTTCAGGGCCCAGAAGAGGGTAAAAGAAGGGAGAGAGGTTCTGACATATGGCAGGCCTGTAATCCCTAGCCCAGCACAGCCAAAGATTGTCACTATTTGCCTTTGCTTGGCCTGCCGTGATAGAGGCATCTGCCCTGGGCAGGGTACTGGAGGCTTCTAGAGGCCATAGGTCTCATTGGTGCCTATTCGGGTTCTAACGGTTTTCAGGGTATTTGTTTTTCATGCCCCCTTTCCTGATGTTGACCAGATGGCTGCTGGGAAAGGGCTGCTGGGAATGCTATGGCGTTCTTGACTGGGTAGGGTGGCTGTGCAGAGACTACTTACATCTGCAGACTCAGATTTCACTGACAGGCTTAAGAAGATGTCAACTTTGGAACCTGTCATTTGTGCCACTTATTTTGGACTAATAGCTCTTCTTTGATGTCAGAACCCGCCTTCTTAAAAGTGACTGTTGGTGGCTACCCCTTCATTATCTTCATTCAGATATTTAGATCCTGAGTTCTCCTTGGGAAAACTGAGGCAGCTGCTATCTGCTTTAGGTACAGAGTTCTCTGGGCAAGGAGACTGACCTACAACCAGCTCCCTCTGTGGGCCTCTCCTCTTGCTTACAGATCCTAGTTCTCAACCTTTCCTCATTCACAGAGCCAAAGATCAGAAGTAAGTTTTCTGATTCACCTGCTCCTAGACTGTCTTCAGCCTAGAAAAAGCTCTACTGGCAGCCCTTTTTTTTGTTGGAGGTTGGAGAAGGTCAGAGGGACCAGAAGGAGCCACACCTAAGCATTCATTGGAGAATTTCTGTTTAGGGGAAGAAGGGGAAGGCTGAGAAGCGAGAAGCCAGTGTCCTTTGGTGACCCTAAAGCAACCTCAGGACTTGACTTCTTGAGCACAGATAAAGTGTTCTGGAAGCCATGGGCATGGGAGCCCGAGGCTACATCTCAGATCTTTTTGGTCCATACAGGGTGTCTGTGAGGAAGAGGCACAGGCAGATGCTGGGCGGGGCAGGCCACCTCCCCAGCAAGGGCTTAGTTATGAAGGAACCTGTTGTTGATATGGTGGAGCTGTGGATCTGGTACTCAGTGGCCTGGCCCAGAGACACAGCTTGCCCTGGTCCTGTCATGGCTTGGCTGATTTCAGGGGAGTCTTAGATCATGGCTTTATTTTGCTAAGAGATGCGGTTTGAGGAAATTATTTGTAGGACCTTTGTTAATGGGAAAATATTGAACAGAAAACATTTCTTCTCTCCTTGCAAACAATGACCCTGTTCATTTCCTTCTCCACCAGGGCTGTGAGATGTTCTTTACTTCAAAACAGATTGTTTGGAAGTGTCTATTTACTGGCCATCCTTTCACGAGTACACTTCAAGCTACCATCAAAGAGATGGGCTTCCATAATTCTGTCTTCTAGTTTGGGGTAACTAAGCCTTTAATACTCCAGTAGCCAAGCAATTTTTGGTTTAGCCCTCTGCTCTTTGGGGCTCACATGACTTTCTGATTTGGGCGCTGGCCACCTCCCTTTTGATATTTGAATCTTTTTCATATTTTAGTTGACTTAGCAGCATTCTCTCTGCAATTACTTTGCTTAAATTACTGCTCTTAGTCATCTTTCCTTCATGTGGCCCACATTCCCACCTCTCTGAGTGTGCTTCATGGTGCTTTGTTTTGGGACGCCAATTGAGAGCTATGACAGCCTCAAGTTTGATTGAGATCCTTCCCTAGAACTAGCTGGAGACCACAAATATGAAGCAGAAAAACCTGATTAAATTCTTGGCTTCCCTTCTGTCCCTGAAGCTCCCAGTGTGGGTTTAGCCTGCTGAGCTCAAGGATCAGCCTGCTGGGCTAGGAGACCCTAGTAATGTGGTGGGAGGTCACATATTCCCTTCCCAACACAGAGCCCATGCATGCTGAAAGGCTCCTTTCAGGCACCTGACCAGGGAGGGCCGGGAGGTCGAGTGTCTTGTCTATACCGGTGTGAGGCCCTGGCCCACCACACCATTCCTTCTCTGGTTACTCCACGGCACCACTCTCTCCCTGGTTTTTCCTGTGTACTTAGCACCAATGTTTTAGGTGATTTTGTTTTGTCTTTGCATGCAGAAAATACAACATGTCTTTTTAGAAATGAACACAAAAAGGCTATTAGCTGAATGACTGACTTCAGTGGCTGTTTGCTAATATTTGAGCTGAATCTGCTTTTAACTTATTCCATAATGACCCCATTTTGAAATTAAGACCTCTGGCCCTTGACAAAGTCAGGAAATGGAAATGCAATGAGTTCTGGATTCTTGTGGTACAAATGCCATCTAGAGGAGAAGTTGGGCTTTTCAAGGTTGTGCTGAGAAGCACAAGAGTGGAGTGGCTTCAGCTGATGCAAAAGGAATTTAGTACAAAAACTGGTGCGGGTGGACTTGCAGAGCACTCTTCCAGAACATAGGAAGACTTGCCCTTCTGTAACTCTAGCAATGCCAACTACACATCCTACCTGGCTCAGCAGGCACCCCCTCCTTGAGTGGCAACCGCCAGACAGCTATAGGCCCTGCTCTGTCACAGGCCCTGCCAGCAATCCCAGAAGACTCTGGCTCCCGGTATTCATTTCTGGTGACATGTCTTTGCCTTACCCTTCAGACATAGGCCCCTCCTTTTTTGTTTTTGGCCTCTGTTCTGCTCCCCCTTTCATTCCATGTTGAGAACTCCTGGACTGAGACTTTGCTTCTTCTGCATCATCCCCTGTGCTTTCTCTTCCTCTTCCTTCACTATTTACCTAAATTGCCCTGTTCCTTTAGTCCATTTCCATGACTTAAGTTATTTCTCTTCTGCCAGTCTTATAGCCTTCTGGACCCCTGCCTCTCCCCAGTCTGAACCTAAGGCTCATCGTACCTTTTCTTCAGCAATCTGAACTTTTTCATGCCCCCCAACTTTTGCTGAAACTGTCCATCTTTCTCCATATTCTGCATCAACCTATTTTGTCCTTCTACCTGAGCTGCTAAGCCTCACAAATTGATAGTTTACAGTCTCAGTTGGGCACTCAGTATTGATTTTTGTATCTTTGACTTGTTCCTCTGCTTTCCATCCATGTCCTTTACCATTGCTCTTAGTAAATGACAGTCCTCATTGTCTACTTCAAAGAAGAGAGTCCGTGAAGCAAGAGCTTCCTGTCTGCTCACTCCTCTCCCCTTCCCATCTCTCTCTGTGTATATCCTCTTCTTCCTCCTCCTTGCTTCTATTTGGTGCTCTTTGTCTTGAATCCTAATATATGTCTTCCAAGAGTTTACTCCATCATTTACCCTGCTGCTCCCACTTTCCAGGGTCTTCAACATCTCTTTCCATTGGTTACCTCTACATAGCCTCCAAACAAGCAAAATTCTCCCCAAGATTAAGCAAAACTTCTTAGAATCAGTTACCCCTTTCACTTTTTCCTTGTCAGCCAAGTTTCTTTTAAAATCTTTTTCATGGAGTCTTCTCAGTGACCACTCAACTCTCCATAGTTTGTTTTTAAAAAAGATACTAGTGCTCACCCAGTTGCCAAAACAAATGGATACCTTTCAGCCCTCAACTCTCTTGAACTCTCCATAGTATCTCACATACCATCTGCCACTTCCTCTCTGAAACACCTGCCTCACTTGGTGTTTATGATGCTATAGTCTCTGGATTAGCCTCTTACCTTTCAGCCACATGCCTGAGCCCTCCTCAAAACCTTGATGGGAGGAGATACCTGATGCTTTCTACAGTCCCTCCTCTTCAGAGTTGATAGGCAGGGAGGAGCATGGCTGCTCCTGCTCTCCACTCCCTGTGTCTGCCTGCTTGCTTTGAGTCTGTTTCTCTCTTGGACTGAGTTCTCATGCCAAGCATGTTTATGAGCTCTGCTTGGGGGACAGTCTCTGGGGCCCATTCCCCTCTGTCTTTCCCCTTTCAGTGCAGCACCAAGAAAGATTTTAGCCATGTTTGATAAGAGAACCCATCTAAACCAGGCCAAGAGATTGGGTTGGGTCTTATGAAGTAGTGGTTTGGCAAGAAGGATTACTAGGCTGGTGGGCAGCGCATCATCATGATCCTCATACCAGTTAGACCTGCCACAGTCAGTAGGAGCTTGGAATCCTGGTAAAACGTTCTATGCATAGTTTAGTGCTGCTAGCCAGGAGACTCTTGGCAGGGCTGGATGTCTGCTGCTGATAACATTCTGATGGAGGGAAAACTGGGAAGTGCTGTGATTCATCACTTTTTTTAGGGCTCAGCTAGGATCAGCCTGGCCCCCTTTAGCCAGGTCTTTCCCATCTATACTGATTGTCACAGCCTGTTTGCTCCAATTGTTCCTAGGGCAGATGTCGCTGTTTTTCTTGGAAGTAGGAAGGTATAGTAGAACAATATGTGACTTGAGATGCTGAGCACCTACATTTTGGCTCTACTAATTATGAGCTGTGTGACCTTGGATACAGTTTTCCCATATATAAAGTTGGGGATGGGGGTTGAAAACAGTGATTCTAACTGTAAAGCTCAGGCCACACAGGGAACAAGGGAATTCTGGGGGGGGGGTAAGACACAGCAGGGGGCATCTTGGCCAACACAGGGCAAAGGGACTCACAGGCCAAACTGAGCTGCTTTGAGGAAATTCTGCAGTGGCTGGTGCTGCTTTGTGAGCCATGTGCCCATTCCTCAAGTTGTACCCCTTCTTGGATATCTGGGGTGAGTTCCTCCCAGGCCTTTTCTAGGAGTGCCATTGGATCCAATGCAGTTAGGGTCATGAGGGAGGAATGTTGTAAGGGGAGGTGTCATTGATTTTAAAAGGACCTACACATTCAAGAACAAATTAAAAATAGCACTTTTCTTTACCAATAATTGTGTCCTTGCGTTTTTTTCAGTGAAGATGATTGAACTACTTCATGGTCTTCTTGCCCTGGAACTACAACATCATTAGAAGACAAGGTGGGGTAGAATTGTCTTGGGAAACTTTCTCTCTAGGGAAGAACTCAGCTCTCTATTTATTACTGCATGAACACAGTATATTATTCAGGCAACAAGTATGAAGGCAGGTTTAGGGAAAATGCCTACTTCCAGGCCCTAAACACAGCAGGAATGTCCTTTTTGTAGTGCTACTCCCCAGTTACCTAGCCTTAACTCTCCTCTTTGCCCAGTGGTTTCTAGTCAGGCAAAGACAGCATAATGACCATTTGTTCTTCATTTTGACTACATAAAATTTGAATCTCTTTCCTATTTGAGGAGAATGCCCTACCTCAGGCAGCACAGTTCACTCCTCATTAGAGAAACTAAAAATATTAAAATCTTGACTTCCTACTATCCTTTGTGGTCTGGATTCAGGTCCAGTGGTGGAAGGAAGAAAGGGAGGGAGGGAGGGAGGGAGAAAGGAAAGGAGGAGGAGGAACCATAGAGACTTCTCTCTGGTGACAGTGTTGGTTGCAAAGGTTTCCATGGTGCCATGGCAGCAAAACAAGCTGAAGCACTTAGTGTGTGAAGGCAGCAGTATTTTCTTTAACACAACGATTAGCTCTTAGTTTAATTCTCTGGTCTTCCTATCAATTCTGTGAACTGCCTAAGAAAGCGTTAATAAACTCATTTTCTGCTTACAATGGCCAGAATTGGTTTACTTTTAACTAAGCCCCTGAATCGATAAGAAATATTGGCAAAACTAATAAAGATTTGGACCCACTCTCAGAGCTCCAGAGCCACATATCCTATGGACTGTGGGACACCTCCACTTGAGTGTCTTAATGTCACCGGACATGATAGTCATCCCCTGACTGTCCCAATGTCCCAGTTCTTCAAATATTCCTTATCTTAGCAGCCAGGGAGGAGGGAAGGAAACCAGGGGAAAGTGGTATCAGGCAAGTCAAGAAGTTTGTGTTTCAGGGGAAGATGATCATCACTTTTAATGCTTGTGATGAAACCTGGAAATCTTCTGACCTCTGTACCCCTTTCCAAACTGAAGTATCTGAAACTTTCCCCATGCCTACTCTGTGCTTTCTGTTGTATTTTATCCTCACTAACTTTATTAGTGCTATCCTTCTCTAGGTCTAATGAACATACGGCCTTCCTACTGCCCAATCCTCCGATTCCATGGCAAGTTGCTAGAGCAAGCCCACTGGCCTGGCAGGCAGGTCTGTAGCAAGTCTCATATTCATGTACATGTGGCCTAAGGACTGTTTTATTCACTAAATTTAGGCAGAGTATCCAAGGACCTATAAAAATAAGTCCTGAAAAAAAAATAAAGTAAGAAGTGGTATTCCCAAAATAATAGTTATGTAAATGATTGGCAATACAATAAAATTTGAGAAGAAAAAAATTGGCAAAATGTAAATAAATAAGTATTTAATTAAAAGTCCCAAAACTATGCTATTATGTTAGACTCATTATTAATTTTATAGCAATTTCATAAAAATTTTATTACACTTGAAAATTTGTAGTTTTTTTATTTCACAAGAAATTCTACATATATTACTAAGAAACTTGAGTCAATTGTAAATTGAATGAGTTACTCCTAGCAAAATAATTATAAAAGTATTTAAAAAATTTCAAAATTTTGCAATAAAACCTGTATTACACACTATAAAGTACAGGATAATGTTTGATGTGTATTATATGGCTTCCTAGAATAAGAATGTCTGCATTCTGGGAAGATTCCTTATCCATGGACCCTGGCTGGTGCTTTGGGGGTGAGGATCTCGTCCTATAGAAACACCCCACCCCTAGAGGCTTCACTGAATTTGGTTGGGGAATTGAGAGGGTGCAGCCCCCAGAGGCTACTTTCTAGTGGTAGCAGAGACTGTTAATGGTTGCCAGTATCCACTTTCTCACTGTTGGTAATAACCCCCTTCCTTACCTTCACCAGCCTCCTCAGCAGCTGGTGATTGTCTTAGGAATAAATTCTAGTCAGTCCATTTTGAGAAGCAATGATGTGTACAATTTCTAGGATACAAATGTTAATTTACTTTTTATATTTTTAACTTAAATTATTTTTATTGAGGCAATAGTTTATAACACTATATGTTTTAGGGATATAGGCCCACACTTCTTCAAATATATGTTTCTACACCACTACCAAAGGCTCAGTTCTAAAGGCAGATTTCAAAGGTTTTAGTGTGGTTTTATCTGTCTGGATATGGGTTTTAAATGAAATTTCTTGTCTTCCACTCTTTTGTTTATACCCTTCCTCCAGATAGGAATGCAGATAAGCTATTTTAATCATACTTATGAAGGTCATGTCTTTGAGAATCATGAAACAGGAAGTTAGAAAGAACCTAGGTTCTTTGACAACCTCATGGGGCAGAGTCACTTGAACTGCCTGCTTACCTCTTGGGCTATTACAAAGGAGAAATGTATTTTTATTCTTTTTAACCCCTTTATTTTGTGATTTTGTTTTTTGTTTTTTGGTTTGTTTGGTTATAGCAGCTGAGCCTATACTCTACCAAAAACAGAGCTTTAGTAGCCCACTGCACTGAGAGGATGTTCTTAAGTTTCCTGGAAGTTTCTGTACCCCTCGCTTCCAGCTCTGCATGTTCAGTTTTCATGGGGAAAGTAAGGATTTTTCCTGCTTGAAGACATGAATACCACAACCTCAGCCCTGCTCTAGCCTGAGGGCAAAGGCCTGGTGCAGATGCAAAGAGTTGTCCTTATCTAAGGCTCCGGTCCTTATTTGCTTCAGTGAGTCCCTGGTGCGGTTTGGCCCACTGACAAAGTCACTTCATGGCAAATGCTGCTCCAGGGCAGTGCCTCTGTGATTTTAAAATTTATTAAAACTTTTTCATATGGGAAAAAGTATTAAATATTTGATGGAGGGCAGTGTCTCTTTCAAAAGTATTGAACTAATAATTGAAAAAGGATTAATAAATTTTAAACATCACCATTTTTGAACCACGAACGAATAAATGAATCTCAGCAATGACCATTCATGGCCACCCATATCACAAAAAGGGAGACATGCAAAATTACATGTCTCCTGATTGAAGAACATAACATTGCCTGTGAGGTATTTCAAAACAAATTGAATCTGAATCTAATCACGTGTCTAGATCTAATTACCAATTTGCAGATGTAGCTCCCAACTGACAGGAAATGCAGAGCCAGAGGACCAGCTTAAATGACATCACAGGATACAATCGGCAAAATCCAGTGTGTGAGAATCCATAGGGCAAATTTGTTTTTTCAACAAATAGATTACAGTGGAAGAGAAATTTGATGAAGGAAAACCTATAGATTAGTGATTTCAAAAGCATATAAACCAACTGCAAAGTATGGAAATTTATTTGTATCCTGGTTTAAGCAAACAAAATATCCTGAGACAATAGGGAAAAGTTAAATACTGACTATATTTGATTAAGAATTTATTATTTGTTCTTTTAATTTTAATTTTGTTATTTTTTAAGGTGTGACCAAGATGAGTAAAGATGGTATATTAGAAACAATGACAAGTCTAGAGAAGATGGCAAAGTAATTAGTAGGATGCAATTTTAAATGTCCTTTAAGGACTCCATAGAGCATATCTTAAATGAGGCAAGGACTCTCAGTGTTTGAATTAGGAACCAAAGAGTATGAGATGCAGAAAGGGAGAAGGAAATGTCAAAGTTGTTCTTACGTGAGAAACCTCTCAAGTATTTGAGGCGTCAGTTTAAATAATAATCAAAAAAAGGAATAATGATTAAGACAACCAAGCAGATTTGCAGATTAGATTGCATTTTATAGCACATAGCACTCTGAAGCACAGGCCCCTTAAATGATGTTTTTGCATGAATAACATTTCTAAGACAAGTTGAACAATCCTGTTTTCTGTTTTTATAAAATATCATGCAATCCTTACACTGAATGGGAGGATAAGATTGTTTAGTTTTAGTGGTAGTTAAACTGGGCTGATTTTCACTAGCAATTAGAATAGCCTAAAGTTTCAAGTCTGAGCACTGGAATTCTATCAGTTAATTTTAAGACAAAACTTCCTGTTTAAGAAGCTTTCAGAAAAGAACAACTGAATAACATATCTGGCCCTTGACAGTGTTTGTATACTAGATCAAAAAATAAGCCCAGTTGTGAAAGACATTGAGACTGGTGGAGGGCGGGATGGTGGAAAATTATAATATGGGCTGATGGCTTGTATTACTATTGAATTTCTTGAGCATGATAATTTGAGTTGTATTTAGAGGGAGAACAGCCTTGTTCTCGGGTAATACTTGATAAAGTATTCAGGTATGAAGAGTCAAGATGCCTGCAACTAACTCAACCTCTTAAAAAGAGGTAAGTCAAATGTAGCAAAAAGTTAACAGTTGATAGATCTAGATGAAGGGTAGATGGGGGGGATGGGGCAAATAATTTTCACAAATGGAATATGAGGTATGCAATGTTTACATCTAGAATAACATGGAAAATACCTATGATATGATGCTAAATTAAAAAAAAACACAATTACATATAAAATAAAAATATCTTAAAATGGTACAAGTGGTTATATATATTAGAGTGGTAGCATTATGGGTAACTTGTCATTTCTCCAAACTTTGTGTTAAAAGTCACTACTTTTATATGTGTACAAATACATGTAAGTACACACACACACATATAAACTTTCATCAGAGTGTATTTCAGATACCATCTTTATGCCTTAGCTCAACCCCCTCTACAGAGAGCTTTTCCTAACTACCTAGTCTAATGTGGACCCTAGATATTCCCACTCAATATCTTGCCTTCTTGTCATTAGAACACTTACTACTTTCACTTGCCTTCTTGCTTATTTTCTGGGCCACCCCCCATTTTGTGTAAGCTCCCTGAGAACAGAAACCATGCTCAGATCCCAGAACAGTGTCTACAATTGTTCAACAAATATTTGTAGAATGAAAAGTCAGGTCTTTGTCATCTGACATCCCTGTTATTGGCTCTCTGAAGTCTTGAGAATGGGAGAAATTTGTCCCAGGATCCTCATAGAGTTAGTGGAGACATCATAAATGGAACTCAGGCTTGTGACTCAGGTCACTAGAGGCTCTTCTTTCAAATGTCTAAGACTGAAATAGCTTGTGGGCACCAGAAAAGTGACAGGAGTGAGAACCAGTCCACAGTTCATTCTCCTTGTTGCAGTGTGCCGTCAGCCCCACAGATGGCACCAGCAGCACTCATTTAGTTCTCTGGAAAAGTCAGAAAAGAGTAGTAAGGGCTAACTCTAGGGAGACATTTGGATAAGGAGAGGGATCTTTGCACAGTCTTAAATTGTCTCTTTACTGACCTGTGGTTGTGAGGTAGGAAAAATAGACAGTAATTGTACCATGGAGAAATCAGACAACACTCAAAATAGCTTACCAACGTGGGATGGGTGATAAATTTCCTTTATATGACTTTATATGACATATAAAGAACAAACACATCACCTATATAATATTACAGCCTAACTAGGTAATCAGAATATAATCATGGAGAAACACTATGCAAAACAAAAATGAGAAATGTTAAGGTCAGGGGAAAGAGTGAGTGGATTTTTTTTTTTTAAAGTTCATGTCACCAAAGACAAAAGTTATGAAATGTTTCAGATTAAAAGAGGTTAAAGAGACATGGCATCTAAATGTAATACCTATGGGTAGGTGTCAGGGGAGATGCTATAAAAATCATTATTGGGTCAACAGACAAAGTTGGGATGTGGATAAAGATTACATTACTGTAACAAAGTTAAATATTCTATAGTTGATAATTTGTACTGAGATTATAAACTAGAATATCCTCATTTGGGGGGAATTTGCACTGGAGCATGTAAGAGTAAGGGGCCATAGTGTGTGTGACTGATCCTCAAATGGTACAGAAAAAAACTGTATTTTTTCTCATTTAAATATTAAAAATATTTGTTATCTATATTTAAATTATGTATATATTTATATTTATAAGTATATGTACACAGGTATATGTATTTATATTTATAAATATATATATATATACATGTATATGTATCCATTGAGAGACATAAATAAAGCAAATGGGGTAAAATGTTAATAGATGAATGTACTAAGAATATATGGACATTCTTTTCACCATTTTTTTTTTTTTGCAACTTTTCTGTGAGTTTGAAATTATTTCCAAATAGAAATTTAGGGAAAAATGTAAATGAAATGATGATCATTTCAGGTACTTTCTCTGCCACTTCTCTTCAGAGCTGGTGTCCTGCCTTATTTGTGCTTATCTTCTGCTGTCCTGTTTGCTTCAGTCATTTCTCTTTTGAAAGAATTGTGTTTGGCTCTGGCCTCTGAGGCTAAGACCCAGGCTGGAGGGAGTGGACCTGCTGTTGTCCATGACTACAAAATGCTGCTGAAGCCTGTGTTAGGTTCTATGGAGAGGGTGTGGAGAGCTCTGAGCCTAGGCTCCACCCATTGTGGCCTCCACTAGCTGGGGATATCTCTAGAGTCAGCTTGTTGGAAGCAGTCAGACTCAGGTTAGGTTTCCCCAGCCATACTGGAGAGGCATTTGGTGACTGAGGGGTTCTCCTGAGTTGGGTGTGGCAAGAGCCTTGGTGGTATGAGGGATTGGAAGGGCTTAGCTATCCTTTCCATTTCTTGGAAGTGACACAATCTCTGGGGTGTAGATACCCCTGAATTCTTAGGAGTCCTTTCAATCTTCCAATGATTTACTTTGCATTAAATCAATAAAATTGGATGTCAGGTCATAGGGAGATGGACATATGGCACTATTGTGTGTCTGCATTTCTTCCTGGGATGACTTCTGGTGGTGTTTCCCCTGACTCCATACCTTCACACATAAATAAAAGGGACTCCATCCTCCCATCCCCATGCTGGGAGCTGCCTGTCATCTAGTCCTCCTCATAGGAAAAGGAGGCCAATTTCTGCAGTGATTTTCTGGGGGGAACTGGGGAAACTGACCTAAGGCTTAGTTCCTTTTACTTCCTGTAAGTCAAACAATGAAATTACTCTTACCTGCCTTGACAGGTGAAGTTCTGGGTTGTGAAATTCCTTAGATATAGCCAAAAAGTGTGTGCATGAGCCCATAAAACTTTCAAATGAAATTTTTTTTTTATCACTAAACCATTGCAAGAGAAACTATTGGTTTCAGTTATTCTCTTGGTCAACTTTGCATCTGGGAACCTTGGTGACTGAGATTAATGACTGACTCACACACACAGCATGTCCCAGGTAAGAGAAGCAGTGATGCTTAATGGTTAGGAGCAGACTCTGGGCCCAAATAATCATGATGGGTCTCACATGTGCCAGCTTTGTGGTCTTGGACAGGTAGCCCCAGCACACTGTACTTCTGTTTCAGAAAGTGGGATAGTAACACTATCTACTGTTGTGAGGACTGAATAAGTTAAAATACATAAAGCATATGGGACAGTGACTTAGTATTACTTGTATTTTATGATATCTAAGACACAAAGATGCTGGTACTTTCTAGGTCCTTCAGGAAGGTGTCAACAGAATGTTTTTATACCATATGTCAGGACCTTGGCTGAAACAATAGTAATATGTAATCAATTATAAGACACCTCAGCTTCAAAAATGTTCTAATAAGTGAAAAAATGTGGTTTTAAGAATCCATGAAATACAAAGCATTATTTAGTTTGTTTTTTTTTTTAAATTGAGATTTATGGCATCCATATGCCATAAAATTCACCCTTTTAAAGCATGCAATTCAATGTTTTTTAGTATAGTCACAAGGTGGTACAATCATAACCATCGTGTAATTTGAAATTCCATATGTCTAAGCAGTATAACTCTATCCCCTGCTCCTTCCAGTCCCTGGCAACTACTAATGTACTTTATATATTCTGGACATTTCATATAAATGGATTTATTCAATATATGGTGTTTTGAATCTGGCTTTTTTTTATTTAACATAAATAAGGTTTTCAAGTATCATCCATGATGTAGAATTTATCAGTATTCATTCCTTTTTGTAGCCAAATACAATTCCATTGTATGGGTATACAATCTCTTTCTCTCTGTCTCTCTCTGTCTCTTACTCTCTCTCTTTCTTTCTCTTTCTCTCTCTCCATCATTTTTTGACTATTATGAATAATGCTTCTGTGAACATTCATGTATAAGTTCTTTGTGGATATGTGATTTTAGTTCTCCTGAGTATACACCCTGTAATGGTATAACTCTGTTTCTTGAACTACTAGACTGTTTTCCAAAGTGATTGTACTATTTTATATTCTGACCAGTTTTAACTTTTGAGTTGTAGGATTTTAAAATATATTTTATTTTAGATACTAGATTCTTATCAGGTATAAGGCTTGCAAATATTTTCTTCCATTTTGTGAGTTGTCTTTTCATTTTCTTGATAGTGCCCTTTGAAACACAAAAGTTTTAATTTTTATGAAATTCAATTTATATATATTTTTTCTAAGAGTTTTATAGTTTTAGTTCTTACATTTAGATTTTTGATCAATTTTGATTTAACTTTTGTTTAAGATGTTTTTCTTAAGATTGTTTTGTCTTTTCTGAGTTTCTTGCATTTGCATATGAACTTTAAGAACAGATGGTCAATTTCTAAAAAAAAGGCAGCTAAAATTTTGGTGAGGCTTGCATTGATTCATATATCAATTTGGAAAGTATGCCATTTTAAGATGTCAAGTGTTCAGATACATGAAACTGTTGATTTTTGTTTTCATGTGCACTAACCTCAACTGTAATTAGTCTTAACCTATTAGGAGGCTGAGTCAGACGTCCATAGTTGATCAGACAAACTGAGTTAATTGTCAAATGTTTATTTCCTTTTGAACTGTTAGGATAAGATAGTTTTACTTTTGTCAAGGTAGAAGAAGAGAAAAGTAGAAAAACTTGTATAAATTGGTAGAGTCTACCAATAACCAAAAGTCCTCATTAGGAATACATTACATTTTGCAGTATATAATTTTCAAAGACATTCTCTTTATGTAAGAGATCTTAATGTAGCACATGATTCAAACACCTCTAAATTTACTTTGTTGAATAGCATATTTATGTGTTTTTGTTCTTAGTGTTGTAGTCTTTTAAATAACAGGGATAAATTATAACTAATGTATAAATTAACTGCTTAAGAAAACTGAAGTCTATCCTATCCCCACTAAACATGCTATTTTTTTAAAAAAGATTTATTTTATTTATTTATGCATACAAGAACTAGGGTGTAGGCCAGAGGTGGGGTGTGTGTGAGAGGAATCACTAGAGACAGAGTGGGGAGCAGAACAGGAGGATTTACTGAAATGCACTGCTGAGGGGAACAGGTGAGACAGGAGAGGTCTGCTACACCATGTGGGTTAGCTCCCTGGCCTGAGGATCAAACTCATGCAGCAGTGGCCATAGCTTGGTAGCACTGAGGCTTTAACCCCTGCACCACCAGGGAGGCCCCAAACATGGTATTTTTACTCACAGGATCAACAAAGCCTGGAACAAACTGTAATAATTGCTACTATATTTTGTTATACGGACAAACTTCATTTCTGATCTTCAATGTCAAGCAATTTGATACCTACCGCATTGTAACAAAGAAGTTACCATAGAGTGTTTAAGTAAATAACATATAACACTTGTTGCCAATGGTGACATTAATAATTGTAGGAATAGAACAAGAGCAGCCCCTGGAATAGATTGAATTCCCTTGGCAGTGTCCAGAGTTTGTCATGTTAGTGGCCATGGTGTTGCAAACACTATCTCAGTGACAACTGGTGACTTCAGCTGTGGTAACTAGCTATAATATTTAATGTAACTGCTTTGAGCCACTTGAAAACTTTAAAAATATTTTGTCTAAGATATTTACATCCAGGGTTCCTCAGGAAAATCCAGTGCCTTTATGTACATATTTTAGAGAATTGTGTTTTACTTCCTTGTGTGATTTCTCTGAACATCTCTATGACTGTTAGTGACATTTACATGCTAGAAATGAGTATTGTCTATTTGTCAGTCTATTTACCTACTGTCTATCCATCTCTATGTTATCACGTTCTGTAAAGTCCCTTTCTTCTTTCTTCTATCTTTCCTGTCTCTCTTCCTTTCTCCCAGTCTTTCCTTAATTTACTAATGCTACAACTGTTATTAAATAGCTGCTAGGTGCCAAGAACTGTCCCAGGTTTGGGGAACAAGCAATAAAAAAAGAGGCTGGGTTCTTACTGTCTTGGAAGTTAATCCCTGGTGAGGGAAGAAATAAAATAAATGAGATTGCTTTAGATGCTCTTAAATGCTGTAATATAGCAAAGGAGAGTAATGTGATAGACTGTGGGATAGAACTATTTTAGACAGATGGTTTAGATAGGCAAATCATGGAAGGCTTCTCTGAGGAGGTGGCAAGCCAGCTGAGAGCTGAATGTTGAAAAGGAGCCAGACTTGTGGAGGTTGGTGGCAGAGCCATATAGGCAGAGGAAATAACAAGCAGCTCAAAACAATACAGTTAAAACAATGAAATTAATACAAAAAGATTAAAGTAGAAGTGAGAGAAAAATGAGAGAACTAGTGAAAGTTGTAATGATACTATGCAAGCCAGAGTTCAACACGTTACTGAAGAAGCTGCAAATTTGGTTCTGTTCTTCGTGGAAGCAATGTGAAGAGGAAAATGTGACTAGTTCATGGTATACTTTTTTTTTAAAAAAAGATTTATTTATTTATTTATACAAGCACTGGGTACGGTCAGAAGCGTGGGAGGGTGAGAGAATTCACCAGAGCCAGAGGGGAGAGCAGAGCAGGCAGACTGACAAAGTACACTGCTGAGGGGAGCAGCGGGCGGCAGGAGAGGTCTGTCGCGCCATGTGGCACCCTTGCCCGGTGGTGGCCAGGGATCGGACCTGCACTGCAGAGGCTGCTGACAGCTTCGCAGCCCAGCGCTCAACCACTGCGCCACCAGGGGAGGCCCTCATGGTATACTTTTGTCACAAGGAAAAGGGATCTCAGTTTTTCAAGGGGAATTTTTTTTTTTTTTTTCTGGCACTCAGGTTACATTTTGCATGGACCTTCCTATAAGGGGCATAGAGTGACTTTATTCAGTGGGGTAGCCCCTCCCCGCCATAGATGTCTACCTCCTAATCTTGGGTACCCATGAATATGTCAACTTATATGCAAAAAGCACTTTGCAGATGTGATTAAGTTAAGAACTTTAAGATGGGGAATATATCCTGGGTTTTCTGGATGGGTCTAATCTAATCAAATGGGTCCTTAAAAGTTGAGAACCTTTTTAGTTACAATAAGAGAGAGATGGGATCTCAGAAGTACAGAAAGATGCAATGTCGCTGCCTCTAAAGTTAGAGGAAAAGAGCTATGAGCCAAGGAATGTAAATAGCCTGCAGAAGCTGGGAAAGGCTAGGAAACAGATTCTCCCCTAGAACCTGAAGAAAGAAACCACCCCTGTAGACAATGATTTAAGTCCAGTGAGTCCTGTGTCAGACTTCTGACACAGAACTGCAGGATAATGTATTTGTATTGTTTAAGCCATCAAGTTTGTAGTAATTTGTTGCAACATCCTTATAAAACCAATATAATTAGATCATTTTATGTGCAGTAACAGAAATTCAGTCATTTGAACTAACTTAAGTGAAAAAGGATCTTTTTGATAGATTTGAAAATAGTCCATGGACTTCAAAGCTGAGGATTCAGCTCATTTCAGGAAATGCTTTGGTCAGGGAATGGAAAACTGTCAGAATTCTTTTTGTTTCTGCTCTCTGAGTCTTTTTTCATTCTTCCTATTTTCATTTTTCCTGCAGTCTGGTGTTTTGCATTTCTCCAGGTCACATGTTGGCAAAGCATCAGTGGACAGCTCCTGATTTTCTCTTACAGTTTTCTATGTCTCCACATTAGCTACCTAGAGAAAAACTCAAGTCTCGCAGTCTTAATTTCAAATTTCTGGGAAAGGGATGTGATTGGCTCAGATTGAATCTGGTACTATATTGGAGCAACTGACTGTGACTGGGTAGCCTAGTTACATTGTCTAAAGATCGTGGACTAGTTTCCAGAAAGGGACAGCTAGTTATATTGCTGTTTTTCAAGTGCAACTTACAACTCATATAGGGATCAAGAAATCATTTTATGGGTGAAAACCACCATTAAAAAGATATTTTAAAGTATCAGCATGCATAGCATGTAATAGTTTATGGAGTAATAGTTTATGAGTAATAGTTTATGGAATTTGTTTTAGTTCTTAAATGTGTAAATACACATATACTAGGTCATAATGTAAAATATATTCTTTTTGGTGATCATGGTCCCAAAAGTTTGAAAAACGTATGGGCTGGGTAATCTGGTATGATTCTGCTTATAGGGAGATAATAAACATCATTTAAATACTAATCCCTCTAGTAAATGCAGAGGTGGCATGAGTATGTGTTTTTTTCTTTAACAGTGTCTCTTAAGATAAACAGATGGCATAGGACAAAACCTTATGGTTCAGGCAATTTTGCAAGGGTGAAGTGGTACAAACACACTGCTTTTTGAGTCTGGTTAAATTTAGGATACGATATAATCCAGTGGTTCCCCAGCCTGACTTTGTATCAAATCTACTTGAAGACCTTTTGAACATGGTTTCATGGACTCAATCAGAATTTCTGGAAATGTAACCTGTGAATCTATATTTAACACAAAATAAAGCAAAAGAAGCAGAGCTCCCCTGAGAAGTCTGTGATATGTAGTCAAGATTCAGACTCACTGACCCAGAGGATAGACAGAGGATGGGGTCATCTGCATGCTGTTCAAACAATTCTCCATAACTACAATGATTTTCAACCAGGCTTTTCTTAGACACGAAGAAGAGAACAGTTCAAAGTTATTTGTTCATAAGGACCTGGAACTTAAGCCTTCATAGTTTCCGATTAAAGGCAGATCCATATGTCACAGTCCAATGAAGCAGATGGTAGAGTTTATCTCCTTTTGTTGGACATTGTGACATTAAATTCATGCTTGGATAGGAGCAGAGTCAGGGGAAAGAGGAAGAGAGAAAAGCCTTGCACGTTATTCCAGACCCCATTTAAACAATAATTCTGTACTTCTCCAGAACAAAATCTGGTTGTGATTCCAAAGTTTTACAGGACAGGACGTGGTATGGATTATTTGAGCCTGGAAAATTTGCAAAACTGAAGTCACCAGTTGCTCATGATGGCCATTGTGAATTTTCTGATGAACAAGATGAATGAGTAGCCAAATGTAGCTCTACTTTTAAGCAATAAAATCAATGAAACTGCTTTATCAAGTTATCAGCTACCAATCAAGTACATTTTAGAGTACATCTGCCTGAAATTAGGTTAGTATTAGGAAGTGGAAATTCTTCCCTACAGCTGCTACAGAGCAAGACCCATGTGTCATTCCTTGTTCAGGTCAAGAAATAAATTAGCATACAGCTGGAGTCTGTATTCCAGCCTCTGTTGCAGGGGTTATGCATTGGATGGCCCCGCAGAGGTTTGTGGCTAAAACATATTCCTGGGAGTTGTCATTTGACCTGTCAGATGATTTCTTGGCCTCTCTGTGGGGACACACACCCTCCACCCCGGGCCTCCTCCCATCACGGATATAAATTCATTTCCCAGCCTTTTTTTGGCTAGCTTGGCACTCACTCCAGTGCAAGGCTTGCAGCCCCAGCTTCAGCGGGCTGGGCAATGAGGCCTCGGCCCTGAGTGAGAATATTGGCCCGGCTCTCATCTCAGTCCCACGAAAATACTGTTTTAAACTTCTAATTTCGTGTAACATGTGACTACTTCTCTGTCCCCGAAACAGGCGTCTCAGGTGGGCCCTGAAGACCTGCTGCTCAGACAGAAGCCTCTGCGCGCGCCCGAGGCCGGCGGACGCCTCCTCCCAGCCGGGACGCCCGGGGCGCGGGTCGGCGCGTTTGTCCCCGCGCGGCCCCCGTTCTCCAGGCCGCGGCGGCTCCGCCAGCGCAAAGTTTCTCCAGGTGCGGGAAGCCGCGCCGGGCGGCTGCCCCCGCGAAGGTGCGCGCCCGTGGGGGGCGGGCGGGCCGGCAGCCGGGGTGAGTAGCCGCGGGCGTCGCGGCGCAGGGCGGGCCCCGCGGGAGGCAGCGCGTTGCTATGGCAGCGCGAGGGCAAACGGGCCTCCGGGGCTCCCGCTGCCGGGTCAGCTGGCGGCCCCGAGCCGCGGAGGGACCGGGCCGAGGCCTGCCCCCGCTCCTGGCGTCTCCCGGGGCCGAGCGGTCGTGACCCCCATTTTCCCCGGGTCCGCAGTGCGGGGTGACCCCTTCCCTGGCTGCGCCGCCGGTTCTCCTACACCTGCTCACTTCCACCCCATCTTGAGAAGTGAAGCTGTTTGAAAATTTAAAGCGAACATAGGGTAAGTGTGATTTAGGAAAAGTAACATTCTTAAAGGTTTTGAAGTCGTAATTATTCTCCGCACCCCCTGCCCCTCTCTTGTCCTAGCCACTGGCACTTAGTCGGACCTCATTGTAGGGTAGCTCTTTCTTACAGAATGTCATACAGTCCCTTGCACACAGCTATCGCCTAACGGACCCAACGGGGGTCTTTGCTCACTGCCCAGAAAGCCAAGCTCCCACCCAGGGGACTGTTTGCACAGAGTTTATTGTTGGCAGCGGCTGCCGAGGGAGAGGGCGGAGTTGATACTCTAAAAGCAGCTGAGTCTTTGGATGGGGCATGGTGGTGGTCTTGGAATTATTTGGGGGTGGGTGTGTTAGGGAGAAATGATGTCCTCAGCTAATCCCACACAGGCTTTGTGGACTCCACCCCCACTCCAGACCAGAGCCATCAAGACATTGGGAAAGACAAATCCCATCACCACCAAAGGGAAGGTGGCTGGGACCTGAGGGTGGAGTTAAGCAGCCAGGTTGGGTATAAAAACCAAACACGTGGGCCTTGGGGGGCTCGCTGTCGCTGGCCTCCTGGCTACACAGCTCCTGGCTCGAGGCCAGCTCTCAGAGGCCATTTGGGATTCCTGATCGGCGGATCGGGTAGGACTCATATAAAACTTTGTCTCCCACTTTTCTTCCTGAGCTGTACATTTCCTCATTTCCCCTTCCCTTGTAAATAAACCTTTTATTAACCTTTCGCGTGTGCCTGCAGTAGAGCATTGATAAGTCCTTTTAAGCGCGCGGGTGAGGACCCACAGTCAGGCACCCCGTTTTGTATCGGGGCTGCTCTACAACAGGTGGGGATGTGAGGGGCTTCATCTGTAGGGCAGTATAGGCTCCCGAGTTAGTGTTAATCCTCTTCGGTGCTGTTCCTTTTTGGTTAACAGCCCGTGGTCGGCAGGTGCTTGGCCTGGTGTTGTCAACCAGGGAGAGGGACAGAGTTGTTAGAGATGAATGCTGTTGGAAGAGTAAATCAGGTGGTGAGAGAGAAGGGAGAACTTTTCCATTCTAAGAGATTTTTAAGCTACAAAATGAAGGGAGTCGGGCTACAGATGCGCACAGGCGACAGTGTGACTTTCTGGGTACTAGACAGGTCATTTTCGCACCCTACCGCAGTTTCCTCATCTGTAAATGCAGGTTATAATTACCGACAAAGTTGTAGGCTTGAAGGAGCCTGTATGTGAAACTGCTTATTGAACAGCTAATGTAAAGCACTTGAGAGTTGATGTTAAGGGATATTTGCATGCCGTAGCTAAGGAGGTGTGGGGTATTTTTTTGTTTTGTTTTGTCTGACCACCATATAACTCCAATAGCCAACCAGAAATAGTATAGTCACACACTGGAGGAAGGTTCTGTGAATGGGAAAAAAAAACAAAAACCACACTCCAAGGTTTGACCCTTGTCTTTCTCTCCTTGCTTTATGCATTCCTCTGTGCCATTGTTTCAAATTATGCAGATGTCTCACACTTAAATTTCAACACCATGTAAATCTCTAGTGTTTCTATCTCAAGGAGTCATACCATGATCCATCCAGCTGGTTTCCAAGCAAGAAATCTTGGATTCAAACTTGACACCTGGCACTCCCTGGCACTTCCATATATAAGTCATCAAGTTTTATTTATTTTATCTTCAAACTACTCTCAAATCCTTCTGTCCCTACCACTATCTCCCTAGACCAAGTTACCATTATCTCCTGCCTGGTCTTCTGTAGTAGCCTCCTAGCTGGTCTAAAGATATTCCCCCATCCTTTATTATTATTTCTACCGCAGCTAGGGTAATCTTTTGATTATGATTAGAGCCATCTTCCCCTCCCTTAACCCCCAAATCCATAATTATTTCTCATTGCTCATAGGTAAAGATACAACTCTTCAGTGTATCCCTATAAATTGGGTGATTATATACTTTTACATCCATACCAAGACTTTTTAAAAATCATATTTAGAGAATGTTTTTCCTTATTTTTTTATTAAGGTAATATTCATTTACATTACTGAGTATGATTTTGGTAGGAGGCTAAGGTTCATACACACACACAGATACACTCTCATACACACACAGCAGTACTACTCAGTTCTAAAAAATGATGCAGTTTCATCATTTGCAGCAACATGGTTGGGACTGGAAGGGATTATGCTAAGAGCAGTAAGAAAGAGAAAGACAAATACCTAATGGTATCACATGTGGAATATAAAAAAAAAGGTGAGATAAAACCAAACCAATAACAAACCCTAGAAATCTGACTTTGAGGCTACCATGGGAAGGGGGTGCAAGCTGGGAACAGGGCACAATGGACTTTGGCGGAGAACTCCGGGCGCGTTGGTGGTGGGTGTAGTGTGGTAACATACACCTGAAGTGTGATCCTGTACCTCTAAATTGTATGTAATGTTGTAAACCAGTGTTACTTGAATTAAAAAAGCATTCTTGTTTGATATTAGGTTTTTTTTTTTTTGGCAAATTACTTATACACATTCTTTACTTATTTTTATATTGGAGTCTCAGGTTTGTTTTTTTTATTAATAGTTTAATTGTTGGATTTCTGTCTCCCCCAGCCCAGGTAGGAGCCAGTATACTGGGCTTTGGTTGGTTGGTTGGCTAAGGTATCCCTGGAGCCTGGGGCGAGTTGTTACTTGCCTGCAAGCCTCCGGGGAAAGAGAAAGCAATGTTTCAGAGACTGGGACTTGGGGAAAATCTGGAATCAGGCCTAGGCTGATTTTGCTGTTTATCTGAGTCTTCAGTCTTACAGGGCTTAGAAGAAAGAGGGCATTCAGGTAGGAGGCAAAGGATCAAAGCAGATTATGAGAGGTAGAGAGATTCTCAAACATGAAACTGTACCCTCTATTTTGTAGGGAATTTGCAATTTCTTGTATGGATGAGGAGGGAAATACTGGGGGCTCTTGGCCTGATACTGATTTGTATGCTCTATTAAACCTTACTTGTCATATGGGGGCATTTCCCCCACAACTGCTTTTTTTAAAAGTTTTATTTATGCATGCAAGAACGGGGGTATAGGCCAGAGGTGTGTGGGGTGAGAGGATTCACCAGAGGCAGAGGGGAGCAGCGGGCGAGACAGGAGAGGACTGCTGCACCATGTGGGTAGCTCCCTGGCTGGCCTGGGATCGAACTCTTGCTGCAGAGGTTGCAGATAGGGTCACAGTGCTGTGCTTAACCTCTTGTGCCATCAGGGAGGCCCCCCACAACTGCTTTTTAATTTAATTTAAGATGCCTTTTGATTTATAGCAATCAAGTCAGTTTTATGTTGTCTACCTTTAATCTTTTCTTTTTGATTCATTGCTTTTATACTTAGAAAATGCTTTCCATGCAGAGACCAGCTAACGATCTACATAGTCTATAAAAATCTTTTGTGATGTCAGCAAATAAAGTGTTAAGGAAAGTAAGTAAAAGAGAGTTTTGTGATTTCTAATAAAAAGCTTAGAAGATGATGGTACAAAAGGTGATACTCAAGTCAACTTCATGTCTCCTTGAAGATAGGAAAAGAACTTATGCTCCTATAAGGGAGGTTGAGGAAAATTTGTCCTGATGGTTTCTATCCACATTGAGCACTTGTAGAGTCTTCTCCCTGGAGGCTTTTATGAGTCTCCTGAAAGAGAAGATGGCATCTCTGATGATACTTCCTACTTGTTTCATCCATCTGATGACTCTGTAGTATTTCAAGCACCCCCATTTGTTTGAGAATTTATTTCTTTGTTTTTAAAAAAGGCTTTAAAAAAGGAAAATGCAAAGTTAATTGCTAACCTTCTGGGCATTGAAAATAGTATGATTTAGAAGGAAATCTCCCTTGCTGCTGAACCTTAATAGAGATCACTGAGAAGATTGTGTTTTGATTGGATCTGTCCTTGGGATCCAACGTGTGAAAAGTGGACAACGTATTGTTAAACTGTGCTAATATATTCTTTCTTAGTTTATTAACTAAAATCATAGGGTTCATGAGAAATTAATCACCTAACAAATTCTTTCAAATTTTATTGGCCAGAAGGTGTGTTATTTCAGAAAGGTTTATAAGGTGAAGGGCAGTTTTATAATTAGTCACAATGTTCTTTCTACTTATAATGGACTAATTATCTTTATTAATAATAATTTATTTGCCAGTTTGAATATCAATGAGGATGTGGTATTAGAATAGGAATAAAGCAAAGAAAAAAACTGCTTTCTATTGATGAAGATAAGTTGAATCAGAAATAGTTATTACCATGTGCCTTATTTTTTAATCAAAATTATTTAGTAAACATTATTAACTATTTATTGGGTATATAGGATGTGCCAGGCACAGACATTGTGTTACTTTTTCATTTTTACATTGTCTATATAGAGAATTTGCCTGTGATTACATATTCTTAACATGAGCTGTGCTTATTTGGAAAACTGGTCATTTGGACTCACACATATTCATTCAGGGAATCTAATAAAAGCCTTATAGAAAATGTTCATCTCCTCTCTAAGGTTGAGATGCTGGTAATTGAAAGTTCTACTCTGTTACTTTGTTGTTATCACGGTAGAATGATCACCTGCCCACAGAGCTGGCTGGGAGAGAATCCATTTACTATTTACCAGAGGCAGCAGCGTCTGAGGCTCAGGTTCTTATACTTGAATTCTTTCAAGTCTGTTTGCTGTTAGCATATCTAACATAGAGGCTCTTATATCTGCTCTAGGGAGCTCAGATTCCAAGTAGCTGAGGTATCAGGAAGAAAGCAAATATTTATCTTTGGATGTTTTTCATGGAAATCAAATTAATTTTTCCTCAATCTTTTTTTTTTTTTATGGTGGTGTTCAGTTTTTGGCAATAGAATTCAATACTTTTCATATTATTGTGAAAATCAACACCAATGTCCAACAGTGATTTTCAAGTTAATTGCTTTTCTGTTGTATCTCCTTGATGGTACACATATGTTATAATGTGAATACATAGGTCCCTTTTATACTTGCATCTCACTTTTTTTTAAATTGAGGTATAATTAACATAACATAAAATTTACCCTTTTAAAGTGTATGGTTTAAGTTTTTAGTATATCTCAAAGTTTTGCAACCATTACCACTAATTCTAGAATGTCTCATCATCCCAGAAAGAAACCCCATATCCATTTATAGTCATTACCTGTTCTCCCCACCCCAGCCACTGGCAAACACTAGTGCTGTATTGTTTTTTTTTTAAGTTTTATTTTTTTATGCATACAAGAACTGGGGTACACACCAGAGGTGTGGAGGGTGTGAAGATTCACCAGAAAGAGAGTGGGGAGCAGAACAGGTTGATCTATTGAAATACACTGCTGAGGGGAGCAGTGGGCAAGACAGGAGAGGTCTGCTGCACCATGTAGGTCACCTCCCAGCCAGGGATTGAACTTGTGCTGCAGTGGCTGTGGACAGCGCCACAGTGCTGTGTCTTAACCTTTTTTTTTTTTTTTTTAAGATTTATTTATTTATAGAAGAACTGGGGTACAGGTCAGAGGCATGGGAGGGTGATAAAATTCACCAGAGAGAGTGGGGAGCAGAACTGGCAGATGGACTGAAGACACTGCTGAGGGGAGCAGTGGGCAAGACAGGAGAGGTCTGCCACGCCATGTGGGAATCTCCCTGGCTGGCCGGGAATCGAACACTTGCTGCAGAGGCTGCAGACAGCTTCACAGCGCAGCGCTCAACCTGCTGTGCCACCGGGGAGGCCCTGTGTCTTAACCTTTTGTGCCACCAGGGAGGCCCCACTAGTCTTGTTTTATCTCTGTATAGATTTGCTTATTATGAACATTTTATATAAATGGAATTATACAGCATGAGACCATTTGCATTTGAGTTCTTTTCACTTATGCTATTTTCAGGGATCATTTCTATTGTACTATGTATCAGTACTTCATTCCTTTTTATCACTAAATAAACATTGTGGGATTAATCTACCATATTTTGTTTATTCATTCATTTGTGAGTGGCTGTTTGGGTTGTTTCCATTTTGGGGGGCTATTATGAATAATGCTGCTATGAATATTTGCATACAGTTTTTTTGTGTGTGAACATATGTTCTCATTTCTCTTGAATTTTTAAGTAGGAGTGGAATTTCTGGTCATATAGTAAATCTATGTTTAACTTTTTGAAGAACTGCCAAATTGTTTTCCAAAGTAACTGCATTTGACATTCCCACTATCAATGCATGAGGACTCCATTTCTCCCCAGTGTCATCAACACTTTTATTGACTGTACACATCCTAGTATGTGTGAAGTGGTACCTCATTATAGTTTTGATTTGCATTTTTCTGGTGACTTATAATGTTGAGCATCTTTTCATGTGATTACTGGCTATTTTCATATCATCTTTGGAGAAATATCTATTTAAATATTTTTTAATATTTATTTGGGTTGTCTTTTCAATGTTGTACGAGTTCATTATATATTCCGGACACTAGACTCTTATCAGATACCTGATTTGCAAATATTTCTCCCATTCTGTAGGCTGTCTTTTTGCTTTCTTGTCCTCGGAGAAACAAAGACTTTTAATTTTTGAAGTCTATTATAACTATTTTTTCTTTGGTTACTTGGCTTTGGATGTCAGATCTTAAAAGCTATTGTCTAATTAAGTTCATGAAGATTGACCTTTACATTTTCTAAAAGTTTTGTAGTTCTTACATTGAGGCCTTTGGTGTATTTTGTGTTAATTTTTGTAAATGTTGTGAGATAGTTATCAAATTTATTCTTTTACATGTGGGTATCCAGTTGTCCAGCACCATTATTGTTTTCAAAGTATTGTTTGAGTCAACTTATGAGCCATATTTTGGAAAAATAAAATTTGGCTTATTCCTTGTCACCTCCATTAGATGCCACCATCTTACACAGGGGAAGGCAAACAACATCTGTATTACTCCTAAGGATGCGGGCTCCCAATTTCCATGCAGGCTCCCAGCTTGGTCTACTATAGTGTAGTGGATGTAAGCTTTAGGGCTGCTTCATCCTCAGACTTAAGGCCTCTAAGTGGACCCATGAGGTGGCTTCCTTGCCATGTTTTCTCTGCATCCTAACCTCATTCCCACTTCACCATTTGCGGAAAGGGAAAAGTGAAAGAAAAGTTACTTCTTTCAGACCTGGGGAGGCTCTAAAATTTTCTTTCCAGGCTCGCGTGAGGGCAGGAAGAACATTGCGATCCTTTCCACAAAGAGGTACCCTGGGGGTCATCATCGAGGGAAGACAGAGCTTTGTCTCCTTGGATCTGCCATTGAAAGTTCCAGGGATTCTCCCTCTGGAGTCATTAGTCATTACCAGTTCATCCTCAGCTGGCTTCAGAATTCCTCTTCCTGGGGGTGAAGTGATAGGGAAGGGAGCCTTGTCCTCCCCCTACATTTCAAATGTGTAAATGCCGGAAAAGCCTAGTACTTGGGGTAGGGGGTGTCAGATTTCAGTTTTACATACTTGCCTTCAGTTTCTTTCTCCATAAAACAGGGTTTATAATCCCAGTTTCCCAGGATTATGATGAAAGTCAAGTCAAATATCATATGTAAGTGTCTTACAAATTTGTAGCCTCTTGATAAATGTTAGTTTCCCTTTACTCCCAGTCACATTTTCTGGGAAATTAGTACAAAAGCAGCTTCAAAAAATTCTGTTGCAAGGGACATTTATATTCATGAACATAATATTTAGGTGAATCTTTCAAAGTTCATTCCATGTTTGCATGCTTGAGTTAAACAGTACATTTTACTGATCACTTACTGTGTTTCAGCCACTATTTTCTGTATATGTCATAAAAATCAGTGGAGGACATGATCCACATACATGATGTATGGTTTTCATGTCATTCATCCTCATCTCACTTGACTCATTCACTTACGAAATTATGAGCCACTTATCAAATTACTATGATAGGTTCCTGGAATACGAAGATACAATCTTTGTGAGCTCACAGTCTGTTGTGAAGGGAAGCAAACCAAGAAATTTTAATATCTTATGGGAGGAAAGGATGTAAGAGTCATTACAGATCGATAGTATGGGAGCTGGAGGGAGAATATGTCAAAACAGCTTGGGCAAGTCAGGGAAGGATGAGCAAAGGGGGACGGGAAGATGAAGCAGAATGAACAGCCAGCCTAAAGGAGTTGGGAAAAGGTGTAGGCCTTTAAGAAAATTGGTATCTGGGGAATAATTGGAGACAGTAGAAAACTAGCAGTGCCCCACTCACAAGAGCCTGTTTAGATGGACTGAGATGTAAGGTCAGTTTTGATTGAGAAGACAACGTACAATGTGGTTAAAAATTAACATTTACATTGATTTGATTATTCTAAGACTAGCTTTAAAAAATGATGTTCTTGTTCTTTTTCTTTTGTCTTAACATTTTCCCCAGACATCTGCTAATTGGGGCTTGTGCCTTCCTGATTCTCTTCATTTGGCATCCTGCCACTCTAATTTGATCCTAGGTTACCTGCCTGTTTACTTTGTTTTGGGCTATGACCCCATAACTCATGGAGAGCTTGATTTGTGGCTGTATATTTTCTCTGGAAGGTTGTCTCCTGTAACAGTAACAGGAAAAACCCATCAGGTTGACCAGTGGAGATGCAGTGGAGATAGCTGTTGCAGAAGGGACAGCTGTCCACAGGTGCTTCTGATACTAGCATAATCATAACCTTTCTTCTGAGTGCCCATCATCACTGACTGACTTTGCTCCAGGGATGTGCCTCTTGGTTTCTCTTGATTTGCCTTGATCAGAGTACTGAATTAGCTGTTCAGTTTCAGGATTGAGATTGTTCAGGGTTGAGGGGTAGTTTAGCAGTTCATTAGTCTTAGTCTTGGTTGGTGGAGTGGCAGGATGGCATAGAGCAGGATTTCTAGGATTCAAGCAGACAGGTGAAGGAGAAGAGTTCTAGAGCCCTCAGTGGCTTTTGCAGGCTTTTATTGGGATTTACCAGGTACATGGCAAGCAGGGGGCTAGGCAGGCCTCCCAGCCCCCAGCAAGTCTTCACTCTTTCTGGGCTCTCCGGCCTTCTCTCGTGTCCTTTGCGCTCTCTCTTGTTCTGGTGTCTTTTGCTTTTTCGTTCTGCTGTTTTGCTGGCATCCCCATGACACCGCCCTTATCGGCCCAGTCTCTCAGCCCAGGTGTACCCACTTACATATGCCCACACCCTATTCCAGGTGCCCACCATCAGGCATGCATTCAGGACCACAGATCCATCATCAATCCTAATGGCGGGAGGGCAGAAAAGTCTGATACTTTTTTACCTTACCCTACAGTTGGGGTAGCCATCTTCCAAGTATTTGGTCATTTATCTTATCCTCAACACTCAGTATGGTGGCCCTTGAGACATGAAAGAACATGTCTGAATTTCCGTGGGTCATGTATGTAGGACTTTGTCCTAAGATTGTCCCTATATTATAAATTATTTAAGAAACTGATCTTGAGAATAAGATTAGCTAGAGGTGGGAAGGGATTGAAGGGTTCTAGTGGACAAGAGGCCAGATTTTGGTCTCGAATTCTGGCCCTGCTTCTTACTAGCTTTGTGTGTGTGTGTGTTTTCCATATAAATTCCCCTTAGCCTAAAATAATTCTGTGACTCAGTAAATGTGACAGGCAGTGACTATACCGATTAGATCTGGATTCGTGAAGCAGATTGAGTGGCAGAATTTTAGCTTTTTGAGCTCAGCCATTAGTGAATTGAAATTGTAATAGCTATATTTATTATACCCAGAATTGAATGCGTTATTAATAAGCTATTCCTTAGCTCCATATTATCTCTGTTTTACAGACTAATTTTTTTCAATAGGATTTCCTTAATTGTATCAAATGTTTCCAAGAATCCTTAACATGTCTGATTGGTATAATCTCCAGGGAAACTAAACAGTCTTAATTACAGCTAGTATTTTGATTTTATTTGATTCTTTAGATGAGATTAAAAGTAATTTATTTTAAAGGCTCTGAATACTTTTTATATACCTATGCTTATTGCAAACTCAGAAAGATTTGGTCATACAATATTAGCACTACTGATATCTCTGATAATTTAAGTTGTAAACTAGCATATAGTGTGGTTAATTTCAGAATGAACAACTTTACCCCATTGTAGGGGCAGGAATGGCCACGGTGCAGGTTTTCTGATCCAGCAGACCGGGTAAAGGAGGAGTCAGAGTCCCCAGTGGTTTTGCAGGCTTTTATTGGGATCACCAGGTACACGGCAGGCAGGAGTGCTGGGGGGTCAGGAGGCTGGCAGTCCTCCCAGCCCCCAGCAAATCCACACTCTCTCTGGGCTCTCTAGCGTTCTCTGCTTCTGCTTCTGCTTCTGCTTCTGCTTCTGCTTCTGCTTCTGCTTCTGCTTCTGCTTCTGCTTCTGCTTCTGCTTCTGCTTCTGCTTCTTTGCTTCTCTCTCGGCTTCTCTTTGGCTTCTGCTGGCGTCCCCGTGACGCCGCCCTTAAAAAGCACAGTCTTAGCCCAGCTGAATCCCATCTACCTAGGCCCACACCCTATTCCAGGTGCCCGCCATCAGGCATGCATTCAGGACCGCAAGGATCCATCATCTATCCTGATGGGGGAGGGCAGAAAAGCCTGACATTTTTCCTTACCCTACACCCATTTTTCTCATCACCCTCTTTGGATCGCATAAATTTATATTTCTGTTTATCTAGTCATTCTCATAGTACATGTCAAGACTTGCTTCCTAAGAAGCAGAGTGTTCTTTGGTTTGACTCACAAGTATGTGTCCTATGGAACAAATGTTGGCAATAACTTGTAGAGTATGACTTTTAGTTCTAAGTGTCATTTTTAAGTAATGATAATGGCAACCTGAATTGCATCTGGAGGAGGGTGAAAGACCTGGGAGAATGAAGCCTCTTCAAATGGGAAGAAGGACAACTGAGGGTATTGGCATGTAGAAAGGATGGCTAACCTCTAAGGAATATGACCCGTTTTCTTCATATCTAGAAGAGAGATGCTAATTAAAGAAGGGCCAGGCATATCTGTAAGGGTAGAAATTTGTAGGGAGCTAATTTTGGCTCACTATGAGGAGGAACATTCTGCCATTGGTGTCAAATGAAATGAGCTTCATAGGGAAAGTGAAGAATGGGATCCCTGTCATTGGAAAACTTCTAGTAGTTTCCTTGTCAGCCTCTATCAGGTCTTCTATGACAGAATTCCATGCTGTACTAAGTATCACTTGATGTTCTTTCCGACTCCTGGATTTTGTAATTGCCTCTCCACACCTGGTATCATGATGTGTCTACTTCTCCGTTCTAGGTTTTGCTTTAGTGATGTAGAATTGATTTTATATTCCTGAACTATCATAGTCCAGAAGATTGTGATGTACTGGGTAAAAACTGCCTGATATGAATTTTTTGTACCTAATTCAC
The DNA here is from genome assembly GCF_014898055.3 of Talpa occidentalis. Taxonomy (NCBI): domain Eukaryota; kingdom Metazoa; phylum Chordata; class Mammalia; order Eulipotyphla; family Talpidae; genus Talpa; species Talpa occidentalis. The sequence continues at coordinate 25,325,674 of NW_023603184.1, read as the reverse complement.
AGTGGATATATTCCGTTTGTACTTATATATAAATACATACAGACATACTCATACTATAAATACACACACAGACAGACATATACATATACCATACATATGCCAACATTTATTCACTAGGAAACATACTTGTGATAGATTCAAACCAAAGAACACTCTGCTGTGTTTTCTGTAATTTAGCATGTTTTATATAATTGAGTTATACTTTCATAGTTTCATTTTCTGTACTTTTTTTATAAAATGATATCAAACTATAATATAGAGGCATCTGAAATTCATTAGAAAATGTTTATTACTTTGAACATTTATTTATCAAATTGATTTTAAAACAAAATATACCTTTGTATTTTGTTGTCTTTAAGAGAAAGTCAACAAAGAGCCTTTATGTAAGTAGGAATTAAAAACTGGTGATTTTTTATTGTTAGAACATTTGAGAAAGATCTATAAATAAAATAGTATGAACATTCAATTACATATTTAAGAATAGCACTATAGTCATTTTGGGAAATTGTGTTTGCAGACTCATTTTACTAATTGAATTGTTGAGAACAGTATTAGTGGTTTCAAATAGCATCGCAATTGATTGCAATTCTAACCTGGGATAATAGATATAGAAGTAAAATGAAATCCATCTTCCTGAAGAACTACTAGTTTTATGAAATGATTAAATCTGATTTTGAAATAAAGCATTAAGTGCAAACCACAAAGAGTTCAAAAAATACTTACAGATCCCATGCAAGATTTAGTGCATTTAGCTTTTAAACACTTTGCTCATTGTGGATGAAATGCTTTTATATTGATGTAGTTATCATGCCAATAAATTAATAAAATGGGGAAAGTTACATATCTTCTCTCTGGAATGGGCTCATACTCCAGAGACAGAGTGTTTTCTCTCAGAATAGACTTCTTCTGACGTGGTAATGCTCTAAGTGTTGGGCTTCTTTTCCTAAATCATCAGAGAAGTCAATTTTCTAGGATGACCCTAAGCCCAATATGGGTGCTATTAAAGCCTTGATTTGGTATTGTGAAATAGAAAGCCATGATGTTGGGAAAATTTACCTGGTGAGAAAGATGCAAGTTTTATAGGAATTTTAGAATTTTTAATACTTTTTATTTAAAAGTATTATACTTTTAAAAAAGTAATTAAACTTTTATATGTGGTCATAGCAGATTACATCACTCTTCCCTGAACTGTTAATGCAGCTTAGATCACTGTTATTAGAAACGTTCTTAAGTTTATTGGGGAGTGAGGTGAATGCTTGACAGTTTTAGAGAATAAATAGATTCTGCTAAAAACAAACCTTCCATAGGATAACTTTTCTTCTGACTTCACCGTGAATACTGTGCAATATAAATAATGATATATAAAGTTGAAATAATGATCTAAAAAATATTTGGGTATCTGATACTCAAATTCATTGTAAATAAATGAATTTATCACTTTATGCCTGTACATTTTAGGGTCACATGTCTAAGTGAAATACACAATTTTTATGAGAATATCTAGTGCTTTTCTTCCCTCCCTTAATAGTAAAACATCCTCATGTATCTTTTTCAAAATATTACTTGTTAATAATAATGGCCATGGCCAACCATTTCTGAAATATTTCAATCATGGTGGTAGTTTCTTAAGATACCTAGCTAGGAATTAAACAGCTTTTCCCCCCCTTCTCTTCTCATTTTTGCCTGCCTACCCTGTCTTTTATTGCCTCTGCATGTCAAACAGAATATATAGAGCTTACCTTATAAGCTTATTTGTAGAATACCAATAGGATGAGCTGAGTAGTCATTATTTCTATTATTAATTCATATTAACTTAGAGAAATTTGACATATTATCTGAATGAACAAGTTCAGGCAAGGATTGAGGGTGAAAGAGCAAGGCAAGATAGTTAATATTGTAGTAAACATGTTGACTCTGAGGTGCTTGTGCTTCATCTTTGTAGATAATGCTCAGTATGCAGTTGGTATATGGGTCTGAAGGCTTAGGAGAGAATCCAGTTGAATATACAGAGCTGAGAGCCCTTATTGTATAACTTACACAGACCAGGCATTTTTATTAGTATATGGAATAACAAAATTGTTTGTAGAACTATTCATTTGTAAAACCAGAAGCTTCCACAATCTATTTACATTTAGGAAGTAAATGCTAATTTAGGAATAATTTGCTTCGTGGGATATTACTGTATCTTTTGCAGTTAAAATTGTAGGCATGTGCATGTTCACAAACATGAAAAGAAGATAGTCATTTCAGAGATGAATGAATAGTTCTTTGAAAAAGAGAAAAATGAAAATAGAAAAAATGTTGATGGTGTTTTGAAAAGACATAAATCCTTTTCAGGCAATAAATTAGTAAGATTTACTGTATGCAATAGTATACTTTTATTTTGTTATTTCTGTGGAACAGTTCAGAAGTAGAGCACTGTTCTTATCACTTCATGTTCAAGCTGATAGAAAGACAGTATGACCAATGTCAAAAGACACATGAACATGCATACATAAATACGATGAGATGTGAAGAAGAAAGTTGTATGGCATTGTACACATCAGTTGCAGAAAGGTTGCTGAGGAAATTGGCCAAATTGAGGCTTTCTGTGAGAGGGGACCTAGATTAAGGATTGGTTGGAGATGAGACATATGGCTCATCTCTATGAGATGAGAGATGCAGATGAGACATCCATGAGAGATGCAGGATGCAACAGATCTCTTTGGTTGCTGGAGCCTGGGTATCTGAGTTATCTGGTTACCTGGAGCACAGGGGTGGGAGGTGGTGATAACTGTGCATCTTTGACTAGACCAACTTGTTCCCAGGTTTCTTACAGTTTGGGGAGATAATTCCAGTATGAAAGAATAGCAGATGATAGCTGAGAACCTATGATAAAGTGCTAACGACTATGGTAGTGACTAGATCCAGGCCGACCAGATCCAGGACTGCTTTTGTGAATTTTGTTTACATAGGTAAGACTTTTCTAGGTAAGGGAGAACAATGTGCTTGTTGATTTCCTGGCAAGAATGGACACTTGCTGGTAAGAATGTGGGCAAAATGAGCAGTGAAATAAGAAATAAAATATGGGCACTTTTTTTTCTTATAAAGAACATTACCTTTGTCAACTTACTCCTCTTTTTGGCTTTCATTTCATTTATTTATTTCAGTACTTTTAAACAATTTAAATTCATATTTCTAGTTAGCCCATCAGTTAAAAATGTTCATCTTTAAAAGAGGAATAAAAATATCTTCTCTGCTTGCCTCATAGTTACTGAAAAATTAAAATGTCCTTTAATGGACTTTCTATTTCTGAGATTCTTATTCCAGGAACTCAGCTAAAGTGTTTGAAAATACTTTGTAAATGGTGAAGTAGGAATACAAATAGAAATTAGTGGCATTTGGTATTTAGTTGAGACTATGTAGATGTGTCTATGTAGAGTAGCAATGAGGGTTGAACTAAAAGACTTAATTTGATGTAAGACCCTATAGCAAATGTGCAGTGGTTCCTAATTGCCTCCTCATGAAATTCAAACACTGTTGCTGGGCCAATCTAGTGACTATAAAATGGACAGATTTGGTTGGATGGAAAGAGAGGAATTAGCAAAATTTATTCATTGAGAATAAAAAGAAAGAGATAGGTGATTACTATAACTTTGTGATTTCCAGATCTACAGTACCTTCAAAAGAGAACGTTAAGTAATAATTTCTAGTCCCTGTGCTAAATTATTTATATATTTTCTTTGATTTAATTCTCCCAGTAACTCTGTAGTACTTTGCATAGATAGTAAATAATAAATTTAGTTTGTGAAAAGTCATCTAAGTTTTTGAAATTTGAGTCAAAACTGAGTTTAATTTGTTCTAATATTTTATACAATTCTTGGAATATCTTTGTTGATTTTTCTTTTGACTATTTTCTATTTCTTGGTTAATAGCTCGAGAATCTATATAAAATGCTGACTAAAGTGACTTTAATTAATGAAAAAAGTTATATATACATGATGGAATACTACTCAGCTATAAAAAAAGACAAAATCTTCCATTGTGACAACATGGATGGAACTAGAGGGGATTATGCTAAGTGAAATAAATCAGGAGGAGGTAGACAAATACCAGATGATTTCACTTATATATGGACTATAAAGAAACAGACAAAACTAAAACAAAGTAAACCCTAGAAATCTGACTGCAGAATTGAGGCTGTCAGAGGGGAACAAGCCTGGAAGAGGGCCCAGTGGACTATGGTAGAGGTTTATTGGTACTTTGGTGGTTGACGTGGTGTGGTAACATACATCTAAAGAGGTGTGAACCTGTACCCCTATATAGTGTTGTAAACCAACATACCTAAATAAAAAATAATTAAAATTTAAATTTTTTTAAATGTAATTCTTAGTTTATTTGTATTTCTTTGGAACATAATTGTAAAAGAGTGATATTACCATATTTTGGTAGTCATATTACAGTGCTATCTACTAACTGTACTGATATATTTCAGGGCTTCTGTATCCCCATATTTTATTCTGAGTCTTCCTATCCATTCACATCTGATTTTCTATAGTTGATTAGACTGGGATTTGCTAATTGATACATAGGCTTTCCACAGTTTATGACCTGTGTTGCTTAGCTTATAAAGGTGGAATGATCAAGTAGTCTCATTGTATAACACTTACCCATCACTGTCCAAGTTTTGAACATTACTGAAACTTTTTGCCACAAATTTTCAAAGTTAACCTCACAGGTTATTAAATTTGCAACTTTCTAGCATCTAGTTTTTTAGCTAGCTTGAAACAACTATGTCCTCTTTCCCTTGCATTGTCTGTTTGCATCTTTCCTTCTCATTTTGTATGTTCTGTACATTCCCTTTGTTGAAGAAGGAAAACACAAATTAGGAATTAATACATTTTTAGGATCTGATTTATACATATAACTTATTACTGTTTTTTTAATGAATTGCAACATTCTTATGAAATGCTTACATTTACATTTAATCTGATATCACAAGTTAATACACTTACAAACACTATTAAGCCAACTATTTTTACAAAGTTACTGTTACTGAGTCAGGCATTAGCTTTTTAATGTTCTAGTGGTAATAGAATGATGTTCCTTCAAGAATTTGGATACAAAATGGAAAGCAAGAGTTTGGGGTTTCCTTTAGTACTTTTACAAGTTTTGCTTGAGCAAGCACTGCTGGAATCTTTGGGTTGTAGAAGCTTAGATGTGATGTCTTATATTAAGCTTCAGCATCCCTGCATACTGGTTGGCAGATAACGATTCTCGTTTTACAGCTCAGAAGACTGAGGTGCAAATGTTAGATAGCTTGCTCAGAAACACTGCATGCTCAGCAGTGCAGTAGGAGCTATTATCAGTCCACTCATGGAATCATACTTCTCTGATTAAACAGTTTCAGGTAATGCTACATCAGTTTGCCCTTTGTTCATGGTCACTTATTGTTAATCAAGGAGTGGGAATGGATCACAGTGGTTTGTAAAAAAAATGTTGCTTATTTAAATTTTAATGCATAATACATTCTATTTGGGTTGTTTCTCATAAATTTGTCAAAATGGCATGAGAATTCTTTTCAAAAAATGAGATTCTAGGAGTATTTGAGTTTTCCATTGTAATTTTCTTTTTACTTTAAAAAGAATGTAAATAGTTTTTGTAGTGTGAAACTTGGAAAACAGGTCTACTTTAAAATTAAATTACCATCTTTGATTTCTAGTTTCAAAAATGTATTTCTTTCCAAAGAACATATTATTAATATGGTTTAATTACAAACTACATATGGAAATTCTTTTTGCCTCTATATACTTAGTGTATTTGGCTTGCTTCCTTTAAAAGTATGTTTGTTTCCTGAGTCCAAGTTTGAACATTGAAACATTAACAGTTAGGTCATAGTTTGAAATTACGGATGCCTTTTACATGAAAGAATACATGTTTTAAAAATTTTCAATCTATGAACCTCAAAGTCTATTTTTCTCTTTTTGATGAGGACTGCCTAAGTTGATATTTGTTGAAAGTTATTTCTTTGCAACATTCTGATGCTTTATAAATAAGTATCTGAAATTTACCTTGTATCAACATTTTTATTTTAAAATAGCTGTAGCCTTATAGGCAATTGAAAGAAATAACACAGAGAGGACAGAGTCTGGCAAGGTGGAGCAGACTGAAGCTGCCAAGGCTCACCTTCTCCAGATACCAAAACAAAACTGCTGTAAAAACAAAAACAAAAACAAAAACAAAAAAACCGCGAGGGAAAAACTGACTACCATAGCATGTAACAGGAGCATCAGTTTGATGGAAAGGGGTAGGAAAACCTTTAGGAATGGTAACAGGGCAGCAAAACCCACAAGAGGGGGTTTCTGGTGTCCAGAAAAGGGCAGCTGGTGTTCAGAACCCTCTATATCTATTGACTCAAATTTACATACCACTGGAGCACCTAAGACTCAGCACTGCATAGGGATCCATGCATGAGTAACTAGGATGGAGGGTATATTTCTGGAGGGCTGCAGAGGTGAGACCAGAGGCCAAGAACTACTGGCTTGAGTCTGATACTCTTAACACAGACCAACCACACCGTGAGTTGAGCACCTGGACCTCCTTAGAAAAGAGGCTACTACTTGAAGCCCAGGCTGAGACATCTAGAATACCTACCATTCCCTCTGTCAGACTGAGATATCTAAAACATCTGCCACCCCTGTCCCCAAAGACATGTTTGAGCAAACTAGAGCTTGAGCATCTGCCAGCAGTGGTGCTCACAACCCAGAATAGGACTTTGTGCTGAGGACCGAAGGAGAGAAATTTCCACCCTGTGACTCCATATCAGTTGCAGTTTATGCACAGCACTGCATCTAGTGTTTAAAAATAACCTAGATTAGAAGTGGGCATGAGACTGTAAGAAACTCTGAGGCCAAGGGGCAGGCTTGAAGGAAGGGATTGCTATGATCCCCAACACATAACTCTGGCAACCACATACTTACTGACCACTCATATCCTTTATAAGGTGCTAACTCTGTTCCCCATTTTTGTGACAGATTGTCTTTTTATTCTTGAGCTGTAGGAGATCCTTACATCTAGGTACAAGTCATTTGTTAAGTATGTGTAATATGAATATTTTCTTCAGCCAATGGCTTGCATATTCAGTTTTTTAATAGTGCTTTTTGAGGAACTAAAGTTTTAAATTTGATGAAGTCTAGCATATCAAATTTTCTTTTATGGTTAATGCTTTCTGTATTCTTTTTAAGAAATCTTTTAATTTATCTGAAAGTCATGAAGATATTCTATATTTCCTTCTAAATCCTTTTTAGATTCAGCTTTTATATTTATATTTATGATTTATTTCAAGTTAATGTTTGTACGTGTGAAAGATAGGAGCTGACATTTAATTTCTTTTTTTTTTTTTGTATGGATATGCTGTTGTTTCAGTACCACCTGTTGTAAAGACTTTTTGAATTTGTTGAATTACTTCCCCACCTTGGTTGAAATTCAGTTGATCTCCGCTCCCTTCCATCGATTTGTTTATCCTTACTGCAATAGTATAGTGTCTTGATTGCTGTAGCTTTATAGGAAGTCTTGGAACCAGGTACTGTGAGTCTCCAACTTTTTTCTTTTTCAAGATTATTTTTGTTTTCTGAAACATTTGCTTTTACAAATATATCGTAGAATCAGTTTGCCAATTTCTATAAAATATACAACAAAGCTAAGATTCATAGCACAGATCTTGGTAAATTCAAAATTTGTGGTGTTTCTTAGAAGTCATTGTGTGCTCCTTCTTGAAAAAAATATTCCCTAGGAGAATGGGGTTATTTCTTTTTGAATTTCCATATTATTAATTTCTAACATGAAAGCCTATACTAATAAAATAATTTTCCAGGTTTTTCCTGGAAACATAGTTGCCTTATCCATTTTAGTGTTTTGTAATAGAACTGAGTTGTTATTGCTTCACTCTTAAGAAATTAAGGGTTGATTTAGTACAAGAAGGCAACAGCAGGTTGACAATATCTGTCTACAAAGGATATGTAAAAGAATGAGCTTTTTCCGCTGTAGTATCAGAATTGATCTTCCTTCTGTTACATTGATTTTCTAAACAGGTTTTAGGGAAATAATCAGGAACTGTTTTTATGGCACTGTACTGAATGAAGTATCAGATACTGTAATAAAGTAGCTTTATTGCTTTTATATTTCCACACTTGATCTTAGCCAAAAGGCTGAGAAGTGAATGCTTTTATATTTCCAAATAAATTAAAGTTTTCCAAAAATTTATATCAGTGTATGTTTTTGCTATTATCTTGAAATATATGTTTTAATGGTTACATTTCTTAGTGACTTTAAATTACAAAGAGAATTACATTACATTACATTTGATGTTTTCTAAAATTTACCTAACCATATTTCAGTATTCATTTTGTAATTATTTCTGAGTTGTAGTCTCACATGTATAAAACATTATCTGTAATTTATGATTCTAGTTATATAAATTGGTCCTTTTTAATCTCTTGTAGTAAATGCATGTAAATGCTATGAATAAGATCTTAAAGTAACTTTTATGACATTTTAATAGGTTCATGTTTGAATTAAATAACTGAATTGCAACTTTTAATTTCAACTTGGAGTGTTCATAGAATAAAAAATGTGAATTAACTGAACTGAATTAGGGCTGCTAAGGATAGTGATGGAAAGAACTGAGAACTAAATTCATTTTATTAGTGATCATATTATTTTTATGAGAAAAACAAGCCATTTTGCACTAGATGACAATTATTTTGTAGTAAAGAAGTACCTTGGAATTATAGATCATTTTTCAATTTTATGTGCATTTCTGGCAGCTGAAAATAATTGCTGATATGAGCTTTCCTTAGGAAAAGAGGAGATTATATTATCAGCTTTGTAGGGAAGCATCTTTTCGTCATTGATCAGATATATTGCTCTAGAAGCAGTGTAATATTATTCTTAAAAGTTTAGAATTCTCTAATATAAGTCCAATCAAAGAATAACTCAACTGTAAAAAATTGTTCCATGTGTGATTCAAAGTGATTCACAGTCTGAGACTGATGATGATACAGTGCATAGCAAGATGCTCATTGTATGTGCTGTGGCCATCTATAGTTTTAAAGCTTGATAGATCCAGGGGGGCTGGAGCTATGAGTTTGATTTTGGTTTAAAAGATAGTATCTGGTGTTCTTATCTGTTCATATTGGGATACAAAAAGATGTCCTGATATTTCCCACAACATGTTACCCAGGTATATTTCACTTGCTTCTGATTTCCCCCATTGTGCTGTTGTATACAGGCATAACTCATATATTTGTGGAAATGGGAGGGCTAACTGAATTGTTGTTATATTGTTTTATTATAGTTGAATCCCTACAGAAATGTATTCCTGCCAGGGCTCTTTTGCTTTTCTTCAGGTTCTCTAAATTATGATTTGCCTCCAACCATAATATCTTCCAGCTACAAATAATGACCAATAATTGGATAGTCTTGAACTATGTAACACAGTGTTTTAGATACTTTTCATTCCGTGACTCATTTGGTCTTCCTGTGAACCCTTTGAGATAGGTGATATTTTCCCCATCTTACAGGTGGGGAAACTGAGACTAATACCACACAGCTTGAAAGTGACAGAGCGGAACTGTGAACCAGAGTGTTTGTGCTTAATCCCATTCTATTCTGCCTAACTTGAATAAGAAATCCCAAGTAAATATTATCATCAGTGTTTTAAACATTATTTTAGCAATGCCATAAGTTAGAGAGTTCTTACTCTATGTTAAAGACCTCTCCAAGAAGCTCATTCAGTAATTTCTTTAATTTTCACTAGAGGTCAGTCTATCACCTTGCAATGTAAGTATTATATGCTTTCTGTTCTTGGAAATTCAAATTTTTGAGTGTACTATATTAAAGAACTATGCCACGGAAGAGACTTGGGTAGCAGAATAATTTTTGAATTAGAAACATAATCAAAGACATAATCAATCTTTATGTAGTAAAAGCACATATGACTTTTAGAAGACCCAGTATTGGTTCAATAAGTTGTATTTGCAAAATTTAATCAAAGATTACTGTGAAATGATATCTGGCACAGAAAAGGCTAGTTGACCTTGACCTTACTTTATTATCTCTAATCTGAGCACATATTAAACATTAAGCCAATTTTGGGGTACTAGTACTCCAAAGTTCTCTTTGTGATTCATTTAATTCAATCAAGGAATTAGACTGTGCTCTTAGAATAATGAAAAAAAGTATAATTATTTAGTGTTCACTAATAGATACTCTGGAAACTTTAAGGTGATATAAATCTAATATTTTTTAAAAAGCATCCTAAAAGTTTTATTTCTTAGCTTTCAAGTTTTAGAAATAACAAGGCATTGAAATAAGATGCAGAAATCATGAGTCTTCATTTAGGAGCAATATTTTAAGGAAACTTCTGTGGTTGCAAAAGAAGTAATATTTTGGAAGGATCAAATATTATTATTGGGATAGTCTAGCATGATCCTAAGTACAGAGTAGTTTATTAGTTGACCAAGGGTGTTGGTTATATGTAAGTAATGGTTCTGGCTATTGTAGGTTGAATAAAGCCTTTTAGGCAGCCTTCACACTAATGGAAACAATCTGACTTGACTTCAGATTTGTCACACTGGAAATGAATGTCAACATGCAGAAGAGGCCAGACCAGGGAGGCAAGTCATACAGGAGGGGTGAGTCAGCAGAGTTTGTAGGTCTGGATGGGTAATAGGTTAAATCCAGGGGATTGTTGGTAGAATGTGGAATAAGAGAGTTCTGTAGATATAGACAGGTAGGCAGAAACAGATAACCTAATGGGATTCTGGATATTTAAGTTGCACTATGACCCTGAGAATAATTCAGAGGCAGAGGAGAAAAGCAAATGAACATGAAAGTTTATGATTTCTAATTCTAATAGTATCTTTCTCTTATTATGTTCCTATTACATGCCTGATAATGTGCAAGATCTTTGTACACACACACACACACAGAAAAAAATACAAAATTATTATATATAACCTGATTTTTTCCTTATAATAATCTTGTGAGACAGATTCTAATCCTCTTTTTCTGGCAAGATGACTGAGGTTTAAAGAGTTACAATAACTTGCCTGAGATTATATAGCTTGTAAACACAGAACTGAGATTTGAACCCAGAGTTTTGTGACTGCAGATATAAAACTCTGCTTCCTGATGTAGAAAATATTTCTTTTCTGCCCCAGTTTTATGCTGCCTGCAGTGTAAGTATTGTATGCGCTTATATCCTATGGGAAATTAACCCCACAGGTAAGCCCCAATTACAACAAAAGTGGAGGGTTATCACTTCTGTGGAGGTGGGGGTGGTGATGTATTTGTTAAAAATGTGAAGTTTCTTAACCTTTGCCTATAAATCATAGTGAAGACTTATATTCTCTATGTGGCAGTGATCTGATGATGGTGAATCTATCTCTTGAACTTCTTACTACTTTGTTGTTTTTTTTTTCTCCTCTCCTAAAATCCACTAATTATCTTAGTAGGTGTTCTCTCTGTTGGTTTGGGTTTTCATAAATGACACTCCTGGAGGTGCCCTCTCAAGGACTTTCGAGAGTCTTAATAGGAAGAGTAGTGGGCCCATCTAAAAGGAAGTTTAGGGATCACTAATTTGGTCTGTCAGTGTACTTTTGTCACTTTATTTTTACACCTGCAGGCAGCAGTGCTTCTAAGACCTTTTAGTCCTTTAAAGATAGCTTTGATCCTGGATCTCTTTCTGCTTGGGATATGTTTTTGAAGGGATGAGGACAGAATGTCAGCTTTCTTCTCCCAAAGGCACCCATTGCTGAATTTCCCCTATAATCTCAGGCTTTCATCATTTCCTCCATGTTGATGGTGGCACTAGACCTGGGGAATAGCATTTATCTTTTGTTTTTTGACCTAAGTGACTGGTTAATGGTGCAAGGGCCATCAGCTAAGAATACTTTTAATAAGGCCCTCTTTTTTTGTGGTCTAGTCAGGGTCTACCTATGGTCAACTGCAAAAAAGTATTTTCCAAGTTCTCTCACTTTTTTCATCTGAAGTTGCTTGAAGATGATACTTAGGGGGAGTACATCCACATGCTGTACAAGGGCAAACAAATGGAAAAGTCTTCTCTTTATATAACTTTTAATCTCCTGGGTAAAACTTTTATTTATTTTTGGTAAAATAATATATCATTCTTACCCTAGCAGTAAAATGTGACTGTGAATCTACAGGTGTCAGAATTCCCTTTTAAATCTTAGAAGAATTCTGTAAGGCCATAGTGTCCACTTCCTTCTGAGATTTTGGGATTGAATATATTCATCTTTGTTTTTAATCCATGAATGCCCGTTGTCAGTTCTCTCCTACTTGCTACTTCGTAGGGAAGGAAGACATAGGGAAGGGAATTCCCTATAACCATATCTGTAAACCTGCTTGTACCTGCACCCATCCATTCTTCCTCAGGTAGCTTCCAAAGTGGCTTTCCTACTCATTTTCACACCTTTTACATCCTACAACTAAAGTCTTATTTTACAAATACAAGTATGATCATGTGATTCTTAAAATTTATTTATTACTTTGCATTTTTACTCTTAGGATAAACCTCAAATCTTTAGCATAGATTACAGGACACTATAGCAAATGGCCCCTTGCCTGCGTCACCAGTTTTGACTGACAAAAGCCTAGAACTCTTTACAGTCCAGCTTTCTGGGCCCTCATGATTTCCTCTAATCTTCCAAGTTTCTTCCTGGATCACTTTGGAATACATTCTTTGCTTTCCCTAGCTAACTACTTATTGTCCTTCAGATTTCTAAGTGCCATTCTTTCAGATAAATCCAAAGGTTGTTATATCTTTTTTAATTATCAAATCAACTACATTATTTTCTATATTCTTTTATTGCCAGAGTTCAGAATAGCCCTTTGAGGTTTTCCTTTTACTTTGGTGTTTAAGAACTTGCGGGGCGGGGAGGTGGTCCAAAGGATTGTCAGTTTCATGCAGTAGGTCGAGAGCAAACTGGAAATCTGGTTATTAGAATATTGCTGTTGCCAAAAAAGACTGCTGCCATTGAAGACTGGTCCTGTACAGTTCAAGGGGGGTAAATTATCTATTGTATAATGATGACTTGTACAAGGCACAGATGTATCTTCAGTTTATATTTATATGTTCCTCTTGTTTTATGGTGGTTATGGCTAGGCTAGAGTTTCCCTTCCTCCATAAATTACTGGACTGATTTGAGCTTGGTTCACCAATTCAGACAGCTTCTAACTACCAAGCACTCTTTTGATAACATTTGTATCCCTTCTTGCTGGAAGATTTTGGCAGAGCCATATCAGGTTTATTCCAACATGTTTCCCTAGCTTTGAGTTCCAAAGAATACTCCCAGAAAGCCTAAGGACTTTGTATTCCTAGAAAAAGGACAGTAATTTTTTGATTGCATACCCACAGAACACTTTGTTATATCCATATAGAGGCTACTTATTCATTTTCAAATTGTCACTAGGGGAAGGAACTTAAGTGATACTTTATAAAATAAAGGAAATTAGTTTCAAGGAAACTTTTGCCTCTCCCCATATTGTAAATCAACTCAGAGATTTTCTAGCTGAAATAATTTAATCCATATTTCTTGGGCACTCTAATCTCTGCTTTAACAACTACCCTTTTACTCACTGATTGATCTGTTATCCTTGCAATTATTTGTTAAAAGTCTGTCTTCCCTATTATGACATAAGCTCCAAATGGGTAGAAATATTTTTTGTCTTCTTCATTATGTATCTTTAGTGCTTCTCAAAGTGCCTTGCATGTAGTTTACATTTCATGCATATTTGAGTGAGTGGATTCTCAGTTTTCCAAGGTAGAATTTTAATAGCAACTGTTACTTCTAAACATTCGGAAGCTATTTAGAAAGGTAAAGGCATGTTAACTATATATATATATTCCCTGTCATGGAACTAAAACTCAAGAAATATTAATAGAATGAAAAACAAACAAAAGTCCATGAAACTATGAAATGGCTTAGTTCCAAGTTATGGACTGGTATCTAGGATATAGGTTGAAATATAAATCAAATCAAGAGAGAATACTAACAGCTGCTACAAACTTCTCTAAATTGTAAATGAAGTGTGAATTTCACTGAAAGTGGAGGTACCTGAGTGCCCCATTCTTTTCAGTTTAGGAGTTTGGTTAGGCCATATAAAAAACTGGAAAATTCCCAAGTAAGCCAGTTCCATATCTCAGAATAGAGGGAGAGGACCATCTAAGGGAACAATATCTTCTTATACTTCACTTCTAACTTACAGCAAAGTAAGGGGGGAGAGTGGAAGAAATGAGCTTTGCAGAAATTGACCAAAATCAAATGAGCAGGAAATAATAAGAAATAAATTTGCAAATCATATTTGGCTAAACTGTTTTAGTCTAAGCATATAAATGAAGTACATTTCAGATTATTTTGGGAAATAAATTCTAGAAAAATACATTAATATCCACACAAATAAATTGAAAGGAAAATAGGATTTTAAAAAATTGGAATACTACTCAGCTATTAGTAAAGATAAACTCTAGCCATTTGTGATAGCATGGATGGAACTGAAGGGGATTATGCTAAATGAAATAAGTCAGAAAGAAAAAGACATATCAGATGGTGTCATTTGTATGTGGAGTATGAGAAACAAAGCAAAGGGTGAGATAAAGTCAAACCTATAAGAAACCCTATAAATATGACTATAGAACTGAGGCTATCAGAGTGGGAAGAGGTGGAAGGAGAACAAAGTAGGAAGTGGGCTTTGTGGACTATGGTGGAGGACTTTTGGGTGCTTTAGTGATAGATGTGGTGTGGTGTGAAGGGAGAGATCCCATACCTCCAAAACACAATCAAAGATGTAAATCAATGTTACCTCAACAAAAAATAAAAAAAATAGGAATTAGTGATGAGAATCATGGGATGTGAAGCTTTGGCACTGTTGGTAACCATATTCCCTGCCTTGTGGAGAAGTTGGTCTTTCTATGATAGTAAGAACAAAATCATCCTCTAGAAGTAGAAATAAAACAGTAAAAAAAAGGTTTATCCAGGTTAAGATAAACACTGGTATTGGTGGTGGAGATCAAGTCTATGGTTCTAATTATCTCTGAGGCCCAGCTGATCTTTATGCATTTTCTAGAGTTATTTTCTAGAGTTCTTCCAGTAAATTCATTTTATTTAAGCTTGTTCAAGTTGGGCTTTTGCCATAGTCTTGCAACTAAATGTTCTATCTGATGTACTATAGGTAATAAAGATAGGTAGAGAAGATACAACATATACATTATTGGTGTACCTGATAATGACAAATAGAAACAATTCAAATATATATGGTGAAACAGTCTTCATATTAAGGAATTTTGTAACCCGTAGATCAAAACATCATATAAAATGTCATACAATTCTAGGTAAAACTGAAACAAAATGAACAGTACCAACTAAGTATAAAATAGTAAAGCTAGTGTGCTTCAAAATTAAAAAGGAATTTTATAGGCATTGAGGCCAAAAAACAAGTCACCTCAAAGATGGAAAATCAGACTGGCTTGGACATCATGGTGATGTGGTCAAAACCAGGGGACAGTGGAGTAATATTCTAGAACATTTGTGGGGTATGTGTGGGCAAATTTGATACCTATTCAAACTATAGTTTATGTGTAAAGGTAACCCACAATATTCTCAGACATTCAAGAATGTACCTAGTTATTGAAAAAAAAAGCCTTATGAATAAAATAGTTATCTAGGTAATGAATAAGGAAGAAGAACTTGAGAATGGAGAAGAAGATATATGAAAGGTTTGGCAGAGCGTATGAAATCTATTTGAATATAGAACTAAGTCAAATCTGAATAATTATGCATTTATTACACTTAACATCTATGCATTTAATAGAAGAAAATGTAAAAAGCTGTAAGGCTAACAATGGAAAAAGTAATTATATAACCAATATAAGATGGGAAAGATAGATGTGGGAGAAGTAGGTACAAGTATGTGAACTTCTCATTTTTTTTCTAATGGAGAATCAGAAATTGATGAATTTATTTGTCTGAGTTGAAATTGTGACTCTGCTACGTGCCGTTTTGTAATCTCAGATCAGTTTAAATCTCATCTGAAGTCAGAGAATCTTTGTATCATGAGGCAATGTTACCGACCCATGAAGGTTGTTAGGAGGATTAAATGCAATAATGTAGGTAAAGTGCTTAAAACAATGCCTGGTAAAGAGTAAGCACTAAAAAAAAAATACCTATTATTATTTAATTATTATTATTTTAAGGAGAAACATAGGAAGATAATTTTATAATTTCAGGACAGAGACGGTCTTTCTAAGCAAAACCATAGACCCACAGGCAACAAAGGAAAAGATTAATAATCTGACTTCATGAAAAGTAAATGCTTTGTGTGGCAAAATCACCATGATAATAATCAATGAACAAATACCCAAGTGGGGAAGAATAATTGCAATATATTTGACAGAAGAAGGATTGATATTGTTAATATTCAGGGATCACTGATAAGTCAACAAGAAAAGATGAGTAACCCACTATGAAAATGGGTAAATCAATATAAACATTTTACAGAAAAATAAAAACAATACAAAATTTGAGAAAACACTTAGTCTCACATACAATTAAAGAGGTAGAAATTAAAGTGAAATGCCATTTTTATTTACCAAAGTGACAAAGATTAAAAAGTTTTAAAATATCAAATGATGGAAAGGGTGTGGCATAATAGGCATTCTCATATCCTTTCTGGAAGGTAATTTGACATTTATCAAATTTATCAATGCTTATACATTTTATCTCTGCAGTGCTGCTTTTAAGACTATATCCTACAAATGTATTTATCATAGGATACGAAAATATATATAAAAGAATGTTGTCTATGGTATCACTTAGAATAACAATTTGGAAAGAATTTACTTGATTATTGATGTTTGTTAAATAATTTAAGGTGTTTATATATCTTGGACTATCAGATAGCCATTATAACAAAAAAGTCATAAATGTATGTACTGACAATGTAAAATGCTTAGGCTTTAAATATTTAGGAGAAAAATTAAGTTATATATAAAATATACTTTACTGGGCCTCCCCGGTGGCGCAGCGGTTGAGCGCTGGGTTGCGAGGCTGCCCGCGGCCTCCGCGGTGCTGGTTCGATCCCCGGCTGCTCCCCGGCCACCGGAGGAGGGTCCCCCATGGCGCACAGACCTCGCCTGCCGCCCGCTGCTCCCCTCAGCAGTGTACTTTGGTCCTTCTGCCTGCTCTGCTCCCCGCTCTGGCTCTGGTGAATTCTCTCACCCTCCCGCACTTCTGACTATACCCAGTGCATGTATAAACAAAACAAACAAATAAAACATGCCTCTATTAAAAAATAAATAAATTAATTAATTAAAAAAATAAAATAAAATATACTTTACTACAAAATAATATGTAATGATTTTCTTACATATATCCATTGAAAATGTCTAGAATGTTACAACCATTAAAGTTGGTTGACTCTGAGGTAGAGTATGGAGATGCTCTGGACTACAAATTCATTTAGAAATTCTGATTTTTTATATTAGAAAGTCTGTGATCCTTCACAATTATGTGATTCCATTGAATTCAAGACATGAGACCAAAGATGATTTCAGTATCTATTAGCATTGGCTGTTGCAATGTTAAAGAAATTGGCTAGAAAGTATGTAAATTTGGGAACTTAACCCTGAAAAAGACCTGAATTGTACTTGTGCACTGAGCATCTGAAAGGCTGTAGCCTGTAGTCAATTGTTAAGTAGTGAAAAGAAGGTGATCTGAAGTCACAGGGAAAGATGTAACACCAGCTGTGGGTGTGCATGTAGCTCATAACATGCAGTAAAGAGAAGTAGCTGGTAGATGTCCCAGTATGTGTATGTGTCGTACGCACTCCTATATGGTTCAACTGTGTAGTTGTTTTGTTTACCTGGTGTTTCTTGATGACAAAATTGTATATCAGCAAATGAGAAATTCATTTATGCTGAAAGTGTTTCCTAGCCATTTCAGATAAGTAAAACTGTGGTATCGTGTGTGTGTATGTGTGTGTGTGTGTGTGTGTGTGTGGCTGACTGACTGACTGACAAGGTTTTTGAGTATTGTGCCTCTAACTCCATTTTCCCCATAGGACTTACATTTTCTATTGCACTTTTTTTTTAACCAGATATAATAAATTTTAGTAGTGGAGGTGTCACCTTATTACAAAATTGACTACCTTCTTGAACAAATCTATGCTGACCTTTTTTTCATTTCATTTTATACTTATGTAATGTATCTGATTTTCAAAATTTAGTTGCCAAACATCCATAAATGAATGATGGAAATCATATTTTCTTTGTTGTAGGTACTCCATTGTACCAACTCAGCGCAACATTTCTAGGGCTATGCCCTCTTCTCTAGTTCCTTACAAGTAGTAGTTTAGGTCTTCCAACTTCATAAATTGGGTGATTTTTCTAAATTAATTTTTGCAAAGGGTCGCATCTTATAATAAGGTTCCAAATGCCACATGTTGAACTCGTTTGGACTCCTCCAGTCCTTTATGACTGAAGGGTCATTGCATTGCTGATCTTCTATATGCCTGTTGTTAACCAAAGAAAACATTGCACCAAGTCCATTGCATGAAGTATGCCTTCAAGTAGCATGTGATTGAGAGGCATGAATTTATTATTTGGAAATGAATTTGTGAAGAAGCTTAACCATGTTTTTCTTTTTAAACTGAAGTAACATATTGGTTTAATGAGTATTAATTCCTCCATAGCATAAGTTTAGTAAAATATGTTTTCATATGATTTTTGGGTAAAATTACTGTATGTCTGTGATAGATATAATTTTTATCTTTTGAATTTTTTTACCTTTAATATTTTATTAAAGAAATATTGCATTATAACATTATATAAGCTCAGATGTGCATCATTAAAAATCAACAAGTCTATATACTATATTAAGTTCACCTCTTCAAGCTCAATTCTGTTCTTCACCATACAATTGTCCCCTTTGTCCCAATTTACCCACCTCCCTTCCCCTTCTTCATGCCACTAATTGGTCTTATGGTCCAAAAGTTTATTTTTGTTTTATGTAGTTTGCCTGTTTGTTTTCTCGGTATATCACATATGAAATCATGCAGTGTGTTTCTTTGTCTGGCTTAGCAATCTCTCTTTGAGGTTTTGTCTATTTCAGTGATGGTTTAGGTTATGTAAAGTCTTCCATGTTGAATATTGAAGTTCTTTTTGAAGTTCTAATGTGATATGCATGAAATAAGAAGTTAGAACAAATGCATAATCGCCTTTTTATATTTAACTTATAATGCTTACCCTGTTCTCAGCTTCTGTTCTTTATTTCAGTTTACATAGCAGTTGCATTGTAAATTATTTCTGTAAAAATGTGAGAAGGAGGGATATTTTGGCTTGAATATTGGCTCTAAGGCTTTATTTGTGGAAACATAGACTTTTCTGATTTTAGGAGATAGTTTAGCTCTAAGTTGAACTTTAATATTTTCTTTTAATTTTCTCCTTGAAAATATTTGTCAGTAGTACATTTAGGAAGGAGGTGCATTACAGTGGTGATCTTAAAATCTCTTCTTCATTCATTCATTCTTCATAAAACAAATGCTTATTAAGTGCCTACTGTGTGCTGTGCTATTTTAAGCACTGGAGACTGTAATGATAGCAAAAATAAAGTAGTCCTTCTTCTCACAGTATGGTGAAAGAGATAGACTTTAATCAATTAGTGATCCAAAGATATAACTATAAATTATGACAAGTGCTATGAAGAAAAAGTACAAGTTCCTCTGAAAGAGAAGAAACAGGGAGACCTAATTTGGATAAGTGATTAAAAAAAGGCCTTTTTGAGGAAGTGACATTTAAGCTGAGACCTACTGGATAAGGAGTTTACCGGAAGAGAAAGGGGTAGAAGGATTTCCAGGCAGAGGCAAGAGGTTTTGTGATATCATTTTATAGTACTTATGACCTTTTTAGATGCTTATATAATTAGGTACTAGTCTATGAGCAAGACAGTTTATAGAGCTGTGTTACTGAAAAGATGCATATAAATTACATTTTTATAAATGAATTCCTGAATTCCTGCAGGCTTACATTATACTCACTGTGCTATATCATCTGCATTTGATTGATGTTCAGTTACTTCAATTACTGCTAGATTGATCTTTTTAAAGCACAACTTTGATGATGCTTTTTCCTGCTCAGAAATCTTTACCAGCTCCCCAATTACCCAATAAAATCTAGACTTCTCAGCCTTGTGGTCATGCCCTTCCAAACTGGAGGTAGTTTCAATATTCTACTTCATCTTTAATTACTTCTCTTTCTACAGTACTCTCTGTTAGGCAACAGAGTTTGTGGATGAGCATGGATGCTTTCTCACATTGTTTTTCTTCCCTTATAATCAGTTTACTTCCTCCTAAGATTGTCTGAATTCCATGTATAGTCCCAGGCCTGTCTCAAATGTTATCTAATTTTAATGACTTCTCTGATCTTCCCAGCTAGAAGTCACTTCTTGTTCTGACATCTTCTGATACTTTCTTATTGTTCTTTAGGCACTTCACCATTCATTTTTTGTTTTTTTGAAGTTATTTCTAGGTATGTCTTATTTCACCAATAAGACATAAGCATCTTGAGGCCAATTCCTATCCTGGGTAGGTCTTTGCTTCTCTCACTATGCTACACAGTCCCCAGCATGTGGTAGGGTCTAAATAGAAATTGGGGAAAGAATATATAAATTAAATCTTGGTTGCTAGATTACCCTTAAAATGTAGTTAGTGATCTCTACACAAATGCACCAAGGGACTGCATAAACAAAAATCCATTGTAATATTAGTAATCCTAAATTTAGGTTATTTTACAAAGGGTTTCTACTTTCTTGGGGCATTTATATCTCCTTTAGTGCGTTTCAGTGACACTTATTCACAGAGATTATTTTGGATTCATAAGTGGTGCTGTCGTTTCCATTTATTCCTCTTTTGAAAATATGCGTTCTCATTTAGCTGTAAAAAAGAATGAAAAGAACAAATGAACACTCTCTCTGGTGGTTTCTACCAGTGGGGACAAATAGATATGAAAGCATGTCTAGGTCATATACTTATTGTGGTTGTTTTTAGTTTTCCAAGTGCATGTGACTTTAGATAAGTTTGGGATAATCCCACTTAGGATTCCATATTCATTGGTCTATTGGGATCTCTACCTCTGGTAGGCAACTTACTCTTTCTAAGTTTTTGTTAAGACCCATTTCCCTTTGAGAAGTTGTGCCCTTCACTTTTGTCTGAGTAAACATTTGAACAGCTCTTAGATTGCTCTTCAGTTTAATACTATAGAACCATGTCAAAGGTTTAGTTGCTGTAATTCTTAGTGTTTTTTTAATTGAAATAACATCTCAGGCAACATTTAAATATACAGGACAGTGATATATTTCTCATAGGAACATTTGTCTCCTAGGACAACTAAAGCACTGTAGAGTTGCAGAGTAATGTGTAAATATTTGTGATTGATTTAGTATTTGTAATTCATTTAGCTTTATTGTTTTGGCTACAAGTATTTCTTTACAAGTCTCTTTCAGTTATATTCACTTTTCCCCTTAATATAAGTGGTAGACTCTTTAAAGAGAGATTATTTAGAGGTTCCATATCTTTATAATCAGCTTTTTTGCTTTAAAATTTTAACCCTGGAATAACATATTATTCAATATAAAGCAATATGTACATGTGAATTATCAGAGATACTTTTCCTTAGAACATATCATTTACTTTTCTTGCAAAACTATGATGTATATAGTAAAAATTTTAATTTAGAAAGGTATAAGGAAAAAACAAAAGTTATCTTTAATTCTTTCTTTTTGAGTCAATAATCATTCTTGTTAATAAAATTAATCTCTAGCTAGGAAACAGAAATACATATATATCTGAATTAAAAAAACATTTAAATCTGACTTCAACTCTGGTGGCAGTTTTCTTATTAGATTAAATTGGGAACATTAAAGTTATAAAAACTTCTGTAAGATTGTTTTAAACTGGAAGTTGTAAGTTACTATTTAGGACACTCATGTAGTCCTTGCAACCTTTTCTAGTTATAGTGTTCACATGATGAGTGCTTTCTAAAGACTGTTTCAGTATTTAATATTGATTTATAAATTTGAAATATCTTGTTTTATCAACAAATTTAGCAAAATAAAATAATAGTTATTTTTCCAGTAATGAGTTAGTCATGGGGATGTAGTGTACAGCATAGGGACTATCATTAATAGTACTGTGTTGCGTATTTGAAAATTACTAATAGATCTTAAAAGTCTTTTTTTTTTTTTTTAAGATTTATTTATTTATTTATACATGCACTGGGTACAGTCAGAAGCACAGGAGGGTGAGAGAATTCACCAGAGCCAGAGCGGGGAGCAGAGCAGGCAGAAGGACCAAAGTACACTGCTGAGGGGAGCAGCGGGCGGCAGGAGAGGTCTGCGCGCCTTGTGGGACCCTCCTCCGGTGGCTGGGGAGCCGCCGGGGATCGAGCCGGCGCTGCAGAGGCTGCGGGCAGCTTCGCAACCCAGAGCTCAACCGCTGCGCCACCGGGGAGGCCCCTTAAAAGTCTTCATTGCAAGATAAAATATTTTTTTTTGGTAATATGTGTGGAGATAGATTGTGGTGGTCATTTTGTTGTATATACAAATATTAAATCATTATGTTGTATACCTGAAACTAATATGCTATCAATTATATCTCAATAACAATAATGTTTTATTTAGTATAGTTAAGAATACATTTTTGAGCTTCTCATTGCTAAAGGCATTTGAAAATTTATTGCTCTGCTAATTTGATCAACAATTAAATAGTCAATGGAGTGTTCCTCTTTTGGATTCCTGGCAACCCTATCACAGGGCAAGGTCCT
The DNA here is from genome assembly GCF_014898055.3 of Talpa occidentalis. Classification (NCBI taxonomy): domain Eukaryota; kingdom Metazoa; phylum Chordata; class Mammalia; order Eulipotyphla; family Talpidae; genus Talpa; species Talpa occidentalis. The sequence continues at coordinate 25,302,801 of NW_023603184.1, read as the reverse complement.
TGATGAGTATATGATTTTCATTTGGTCATATTTGGGGATATGGTAAGTGATTACATCACAATCTTGGAAAATAGAAATAGAATCTGTATGAGGCAGCATCATATTGATGAAGGTAATAGAGGCCACACAAAGTGGAAACTAAATAATTTTTCTTATTTATATTTATTCATTCAGCAAATATTCATTTTTTGAGTACATTTGATCATGTACTTGCTATTGCTTTAGATCAGGGTTTTTCAGCCTTGGCACTATTGACATTTGGAGCTGGATATATCTTTGTTGTGATGCTATCCTATGAATTGTGCAGCATCCTTGGCTGCTACCCTCTAGTTGCCAATGGCATTTTCCCAGTTGTCCAACTAGAAATGTCTTAAGACATTGCCAAGTGTGATATTACAGGCAAAATTATCTGTAGTTGAGAAACAGTATTTTATTTTTATTTATTTTTTAATAAATTATTTTATGTAATTCTTACATCATTTTTCATTTTTGCATAATGTATGCATTTTCATTTTGGTTATAGTCCCCATACAATTCCCAACCCTAATCCCTCTTCTCCTCCCTGCGCCTCCCAGTGTAGTGTCTCTGGTCATTAGTCGCTTGTTGATTTTGATTTTTACTTTATTGCAATTAGTCTTTTTCCTGGTCTCTTATTTAGGTTTTCTAAATTCCTGCTATGAATGAGACCATCCGGTATATATTTTTTTCTTTCTGGCTTATTTTGCTGAGCATGATCCCTTCCAGCTCCATCCATGTTGCTGCAAATTGCATGAGTTTATCTTTTTTGATTGTGGAGTAACATTCCATTGTGTATATGTACCACATCTTCTTGATCCAGTCCTCTATTTTTTGGCATTTGGGTTGTTGCCATAGCTTAGCTATTGTAAATAGTACTGCTATAAACATAGGGGTGCAGGTGTCCTTTTGAATTAATGTTTCTCTGTCCTTTGGGTAAATACCTAGGAGTGGAGTTGCTGGATCATATGGAAGCTCTATCTTTAGTAGGTTGAGGAATCTCTGCACAGCTTTCCATAGTGGTTGGACCATTTTGCACTCCCACCAGCAGTGCAGGAGAGTTCCTTTTTCTCCACATCCTTGCCAACATTTGTTGTTGCTAGTTTTTTTAATACGTGCCATTCTCACTGGTGTGAGATGGTATCTCATTGTAGTTTTGATTTGCATTTCCCTGATTACAAGCGATGTTGAACATTTTTTCATATGTCTGTTGGCCATTTGCATTTCCTCTTTGGAGAAGTTTCTTTTTAGCTCTTCTGCCTTTTTTTTTTTTTTTTTTAAATAAATTTTATTTTTGTATTCCCCATACAATTGCAACACCCTTATTTTGACCCCAGTTCCTCCCCTCCCCAACCCACCCCCACCCTCCATAGAGTGTCTCTGGTTCATAGTTTTTTGTTGATTTTGATTTTCACTTTCTTATAGTTATTCATTTTCCCGGTCCGTTATTTAAGTTTTCTAGATTCCTGCTATGAGTGAGACCATCCGGTATTTTTCTTTTTCTTTCTGGCTTATTTTGCTGAGCATGATCCCTTCCAGCGCCATTCATGCTGCTGCAAATTGCATGTGTTTATCTTTTTTGAATGCTGAGTAATATTCCATTGTGTATATGTACCACATCTTCTTGATCCAGTCATCTATTTTTGGGCATTTGGGTTGTTTGCAAAGCTTAGCTATTGTAAACAGTGCTGCTATAAACATAGGGGTGCATGTGCTCTTTGGAATTGATGTTTCTGTGTCCTTTGGGTAAATACCTAGGAGTGGAGTTGCTGGATCCTATGGAAGCTCTATGTTTAGTAGGTCCAGAAATCTCCACACAGCTCTCCATAGTGGTTGGACCAGTTTGCACTCCCACCAACACTGCAGGAGAGTTCCTTTTTCTCCACATCCTCACCAACATTTGCTGTTGCTAGTCTTTTTATTTTTATTTATTTTTTTTTTAAATATTAAATTTTATTTTTATATTCCCCCATACAATTGCAAACGCCCCATTCTGACCCCAATCCTTCCCTCCCGCCCCCACCCCCAAAAAGTGTCTCTGGTTCATAGTTTTTTGTTGATTTTGATTTTCACTTTCTTATATTCATTTTCCTGGTCCCTTATTTAAGTTTTCTAGATTCCTGCTATGAGTGAGACCATCCGGTATTTTTCTTTTTCTTTTTGGCTTATTTCGCTGAGCATGATCCCTTCCAGTGCCATCCATGTTGCTGCAAATTGCATGTGTTTATCTTTTTTGAATGCTGAGTAATATTCCATGGTATATATGTACCACATCTTCTTGATCCAGTCATCTATTTTTGGGCATTTGGGTTGTTTCCAAAGCTTAGCTATTGTAAACAGTGCTGCTATAAACATAGGAGTGCAGGTGCTCTTTGGAATTGATGTTTCTGTGTCCTTTGGGTAAATACCTAGGAGTGGAATTGCTGGATCATATGGAAGCTCTATGTTTAGTAGGTCCAGAAATCTCCACACAGCTCTCCATAGTGGTTGGACCAGTTTGCACTCCCACCAACAGTGCACAAGAGTTCCTTTTTTTCCACATCCTCGCCAACATTTGTTGTTGCTAGTTTTTTTAATATGTGCCATTCTCACTGGTGTGAGATGGTATCTCATGGTAGTTTTGATTTGCATTTCCCTGATTACAAGTGATGTTGAACATTTTTCATATGTCTGTTGGCCATTTGCATTTCCTCTTCAGAGAAGTTTCTTTTTAGCTCTTCTGCCCATTTTTTGACTGGATTATTTTCTTTGTTGTTGCTGAGTCTCATCAGCTCTTTGCAGATTTTTGTGATCAGTCCTTTATCATTAGTGTTGGGTGCAAAAATGTTCTCCCAGTTGGTGGGGTTTCTCTTTGTTTTTGTTATTGTCTCTTTTGCTGTGCAGAAGCTCTTTAATTTGATGTAGTCCCAGCTGTTTATCTTTGTCTTCACTATCACTGCTTTGGGTGATGTGTCTGTAAAGATGTCTTTGATGTGCAAATCCCGTAGTGTTTCGCCTATATTTCCTTCTATGTATTTTATGGTTTCAGGTCTTATGTCTAGTTCTTTAATGCATTTTGAGTTGATTTTTGTGCATGGTGTGAGGTAGTGGTCAAGCTTCATTCTTTTGCATGTAGCGACCCAGTTTTCCCAGCACCATTTATTGAACAAACTTTCTTTGCTCCAATGCATAGTCTTTGCTCCTTTGTCAAAGATTAGTTGACCATAAATCTGTGGGTTTATTTCTGCATTTTCTATTCGATTCCATTGGTCTGTATGTCTGTCCTTGTTCCAATACCATGCAGTTTTGATGATTATGGCTTTGTAGTATAGTTTGAAGTCTGGGAGTGTGATGCCTCCATTTCCTTCTTTTTTTTTCAGTAGAGCTTTGGCTATTCGGGGTTTTTGGTGATTCCATATGAATTTCATCAATAATTGTTCTATTTCTTTGAAGAATGCCATTGAGATTTTGATTGGAATAGCATTGAATCTGTATATTGCTTTTGGTAGGATGGCCATTTTAATAATGTTTATTCTTCCAATCCATGAGCAGGGGATGTCTTTCCATTTCTTTGTGTCTTCTTCTATTTCTTTTAACAGTGTTTATAGTTTTCTTTTATAGGTCCTTTACCTCTTTTGTTAGATTTATTCCCAAATATTTGATTTTTTTTGTTTCGATAATAAAAGGGGTGGTTTTTTTTGATTTCTTCTTCTTCAGATTTATTGTTTGTGTATAGGAAGGCTACTGACTTTTGCGTGTTGATTTTGTATCCTGCCACTTTACTGAATTGATTGATGAGTTGAATTAGTTTTTCTGTGGAGATTTTGGGGTTCTCTATGTATATTATCATATCATCTGCAAATAGTGATAGTTTGACTTCTTCTTTTCCTATTTGGATTCCTTGGATGTCTTTCTCTTGTCTTATTGCTCTGGCTAGGACTTCCAGTATTATATTGAAAAGCAGTGGTGAGAGTGGACATCCTTGTCTTGTTCCAGATCTTAATGGAATTGCTTTCAGCTTTTCACCATTGAGAATGATACTGGCTGTTGGCTTGTCATAGATGGCCTTTATGATGTTGAGGTATGTTCCTTGTATCCAAGAATTTCAAGGGCTTTTATCATGAATGGGTGTTGCACTTTGTCAAAAGCTTTCTCAGCATCTATTGATATATCATATGTTTTTATATTTCTTTTTGTTGATGTGTTGGATAACGTTGATTGATTTTCGGATGTTAAACCACCTTGTGCCCCTGGAATGAATCCAACTTGGTCGTGGTGAATTATCTTATGGATACATTGTTGGATTCTGATAGCTAAAATTTATTGAGGATTTTGCATCAGTGTTCATTAGGGAGATTGGCCTATAGTTTTCCTTTTTGTGTTGTCCTTATTCGGTTTTGGTATTAGTGTAATATTGGCTTCATAGAACGTGTTTGGTATTGTCCCTTCCTTCTCAATTTTTGAAGAGTTTGTGAAGGAAGGCACTAATTCGTCTCTGAATGTTTGGTAGAATTCATTTGTAAATCCATCAGGTCCTGGGCTTTTGTTTTTGGGGAGGTTTTTAATTACCATTTCAATTTCGCTGCTTGTAATTGGTCTGTTTAGGTGTTCTATTTCTTCTTTATCTAGCTTTGGGTGATTGTAGAGTTGTAGGAATTTGTCCATCTCCTCTAGATTGTTGAACTTGTTTCCATAATAACTGTTCATAGTAGTTACTGATTATTCTTTTGATTTCTGCTGTGTCCGTTGTGATTTCTCCTCTTTCATTTATGATTCTGTGTATTTGTGCTTTCTCCCTTTTTTCCTTTGTGAGCCTGGCTAGGGGTTTGTCTATTTTATTGATTTTTTCAAAGAACCAGCTCTTGGTTTCATTGATCTTTTGGATTGTTTTTTTAGTTTCAATTTCATTATTTCTTCTGCTTGGTTTTTATTATTTTTTTCCTTCTACTGGTTCTGGGGTTTTTTTGTTGTTCTTTTTCTAGATCTTTGAGCTTCGAGATTAGGTTGTTTCTTTGAGTTCTTTCTTGTTTCTTGATGTGAGCTTCTATTGCTATATATTTTCCTCTTATTACTGCTTTTGCTGCATCCCATACATTTAGGATATTGGTGTCCTCCTTGTCATTCAATTCAAAGAATTTTTTTAATTTCTTCTTTGATCTCCTCGTTAGTCCAGTGGTCTTCCAGTAGTGTGGTTTTTAATCTCCATGAGGTAGGATAGTTCCTTGCCTTCTTTTATGATTTATTTCTAGTTTGATGCCTTCGTGGTCAGAAAAGATGGTTGGTATGATTTCAATCTTGGTGTATCTGTTGATGTTTGTCTTGTGCCCCAGTATGTGATCGATCCTGGAGAATGATCCGTGTGCGCTTGAGAAAAATGTGTACTCCGTTTTTTTTGGTTTAGTGTTCTATAGATGTCTGTTAAGCCCAAATGCTCTAGGTCCTTATTTAGAGCTTTAGTTTCTTTACTTATTTTTGTCTTGTTGATCTATCCATTGTTGATAGTGGTGTGTTGAAGTCTCCCACTACGTATGTGTTTTCTCTGATGTCTGTTTTCAGAGAGGACAACAGTTGTCTGATATATTTTGGTGCTCTTTCGTTTTGGTGAGTATGTTAATGATGTTATTTCTTCTTGAAGTATTGTCCCCTAATCATAATATAGTGACCATTGGGTCTCTTTTTATTTTTTTGAGTTTGAAGTCTGTTTTATCTGATATAAGTATAGCTTGTTCCTGCTTTCTTTTTTGGCCCATTTGCTTGTAGGATTGTTTCCATCCTTTGACTTTGAGCCTATTTTTATCTTTTGTAGCTAAATGTGTTTCCTGGAGACAGCAAAAGGTTGGGTTTTGTTTCTTAATCCAGGCTGCAACTCTGTGTCTTTTTATTGAAGAGTTTAGTCCATTTACATTTAGAGTTAATATTGATATGTTAGCATCTGTATTTGCCATTATGTTTGTCTTTCCTTTGATTTTATTTATTTATTCTTTTAATAACTTTTTTTTTTTTTTTGGTCTTCTTTCGTTGTTATCACGCCTCTGAGGTTCTGGCTTTAGGATTCCTTGTAGTATTTTTTGGAGTGGGTGTTTAGTCGCAATGAAATTCCGGAGTTTCTCTTTGTCTGGGAAGGTCCATATTCTTTCTTCATGGAGGAAAGAGAGCTTTGCGGGATAGAGTATTCTTGGTTGGCATCTGTTTTCTTGGAGTCTGTTGACTATGTCCCTCCACTCTCTCCTTGCCCGTAGTGTTTCTTCAGAGAAGTCTGATGTCAGCCTGATTGGTTTTCCTTTGAATGTTATCTGTTTCTTCCCTCTTGTCAGCTTCATTATTTTTTCCTTGTCCTGGATTCTTGGGAGCTTTACTATTATGTGTCTTGCTGTGTTTTTCCTTTCGTCGTGGAAGTTTGGTGTTCTTCTTGCTTCTTGTATATCAATTTTCAGCTCCTTCTTCTCATTTGGAAGTTCTCTTCAATTATATCCATGAATATTTTCTCTGTTCCTACATCTCTCTCCTCTCCTTCTGGAATTCCTATAACTCTTATATTTCCTTTCCTCATGGAGTCAGATAGTTCCCGAAGTCTTTCTTCATTCTTTTTCCTTCGTACTTTCTTTCCTTTTCTGTTTTGGTTCTTTTTATTTCTGTGTCTTCAAGATTACTTATTCGTTCTTCCATTTCATCTATTCTGCTTTCATTGCTTTTCCCAGAGTTCTTTAGTTCTCCATTAATTTCTTTGATCTCCTGCATTTCTCTTACTTCCCTCTTTAGGGACTCAATTTCCTTCTTCTGATCTATCACTTTTTTAATCATGGCAATTTTAAATTCTCTTTCTGGAAGGCTCAGAAGTTCTTCCAAGTTGCTGTCGTTGCAATCTGGGGAGTGGTTTTCTTTTTGTGGTGTGCTTCTTTCCTGAGGAGTTTTTAGGTTGCGTGTGGTTCTTCTACTCCCTACTGTCTGTTTCTCTAATTTGTCGTATGCGTTGGACACTGTGTTGCTCGGACTGACTGGCATCTTGGGTGAACTTCTCCGCTCCCCTCTGGCTCTTCCAGGAGCCATCTCTGTCTTCTGGGGGAGCTTTCTGCTGGTTTTAGGCAGTTTTTTACTGAAGCAAATGTCCTGTTCTAAAATGGCGAAGCGGATGTAGTTCCCTGCGCCTCCGTGTTCAGGCACACTCTTCTGCGCACCCGGTCTGCCCCGGACGTGGGTGCCTGCTCCCTCTGTGGGCTCAGACTGCTGTCGGAAGGGGCCTGGCGTGGAATACTTTCCCGGCTGGCCACTGGGGTCCTCCAGAAACTTCTGCCTTTTTCAAGCAGTCTTAAGAAATGTCCTGTTTTATAGGGTGTTAGTGACTTTTTTGTTTCCTGGTCGCTAGGTGGCGCCAGAGATCTCTCCTATTGTCCTTGGGGGGCTGTTTTTCCCTCTCCCCCCCGTGGGACAGAGAACAGAGCGGGAATGGTAGGGTACACCTCAACAGCTTTGGGGTGCTGTGTCTGCCTTGTGCCCCACCGTCGTGGAGAAAGCACGCCCCGAATTTTCGTGCCCCGGGTCTCAGTTCAAAGCCCTCAGTTCCAGGACGCGGGCTGTAGCCCAGTTCAGTGGCGCGGAATGGCGCCTTTTGCACAGCTCCGTGCCTGGGCGCCTGGTTCCTGCTCACTCAGGGAGGGACCTTCACCTCAGTGAGGACCTCCGCAAGTCCTCTCCCGCAAGCCTAGGTAGTCTCCCTGCAAGCCTAGGTCGCAGGGCGGGACCTGGGCAGCTGCGATCCAGGTCTGCACTTGCTTTCAAGCGTGCCGAGCGCGCCGCTTCCCGCACAGGCTTACCGGCAGCCGGGCTGTGTGCGCGTCTCAGGGGTCTTTGTTCTTCTCTATGGGCCGGAGCCGTTCGCTCACCGCCGCGGCGGATCCTGCAGGGTTCGCCTCAGCTCCCGTTCAGGGGTGTGGTGGCTGCAATAGTTCCTTTCCACTCACAGTCCCGCTTGCTGCCTCGTTTGTTTTTGTTGGCCGTTTTGGTTTGTTGTTTCCCTCCTCTCTGCCGTCGGAGAGTGCCGCTTAGTGGCGGGGAGGGAGCAGGGTTCTGCGCTTCCCTCCCTTCTAGTCCTCTTTTATGGCCACTTTCTTCTTCGGGCAGTTCGGCTGCGTCACCCGTTTATCTCTCCGTGTCCCAGTTCTCACTGGGACTGCCGCTTTCCTCCCTATTAACTTTTTTTAATGGGAGATTTACTCGCAGCGTCTCCTCGCCGCATGTTGC